>NC_141321.1:25050-625050 GCF_037954235.1 Aulostomus chinensis
GTCACAGGTCACAAATAGCGTTTTCTCAGCGAGAGAAGGCCAAAATGAACACTTCATGCAGAACTCCTGTATTTTGAGGAAAACTCACTGAAATCCACCTGTAACTTCAAGTTTATGCATCTTTCTATGGTTTCAGGTTGAAACTTGACTGAAAACTCACTTTGAACAAAAGTTATGGCTGTTTTGTGTCACAGGTCACAAATAGCGTTTTCTCAGCGAGAGAAGGCCAAAATGAACACTTCATGCATAACTCCTGTATTTTGAGGAAAACTCACTGAAATCCACCTGTAACTTCAAGTTTATGCATCTTTCTATGCTTTCATGTTGAAACTTGACTGAAAACTCACTTTGAAAAAAAGTTATGGCATTTTTGTATCACAGGTCACAAATAGCGTTTTCTCAGCGAGAGAAAGCCAAAATGAACACTTCATGCAGAACTCCTGTATTTTGATGAAAACTCACTGAAATCAAGCTGTAACTTCAAGTTTATGCAACTTTCTATGCTTTCAGGTTGAAACTTGACTGAAAACTCACTTTGAAGAAAAGTTATGGCATTTTTGTATCACAGGTCACAAATAGTGTTTTCTCAGCGAGAGAAGACCAAAATGAACACTTCATGCAGAACTCCTGTATTTTGAGGAAAACTCACTGAAATCAAGCTGTAACTTCAAGTTTATGCATCTTTCTATGGTTTCAGGTTGAAACTTGACTGAAAACTCACTTTGAACAAAAGTTATGGCATTTTTGTATCACGGGTCACAAATAGTGTTTTCTCAGCGAGAGAAGGCCAAAATGAACACTTCATGCATAACTCCTGTATTTTGAGGAAAACTAACTGAAATCCACCTGTAACTTCAAGTTTATGCATCTTTCTATGCTTTCAGGTTGAAACTTGACTGAAAACTCACTTTGAACAAAAGTTATGGCTGTTTTGTGTCACAGGTCACAAATAGCGTTTTCTCAGCGAGAGAAGGCCAAAATGAACACTTCATGCATAACTCCTGTATTTTGAGGAAAACTAACTGAACTCCACCTGTAACTTCAAGTTTATGCATCTTTCTATGCTTTCAGGTTGAAACTTGACTGAAAACTCACTTTGAACAAAAGTTATGGCATTTTTGTATCACAGGTCACAAATAGTGTTTTCTCAGCGAGAGAAGGCCAAAATGAACACTTCATGCATAACTCCTGTATTTTGAGGAAAACTCACTGAAATCCACCTGTAACTTCAAGTTTATGCATCTTTCTATGCTTTCAGGTTGAAACTTGACTGAAAACTCACTTTGAACAAAAGTTATGGCTGTTTTGTGTCACAGGTCACAAATAGCGTTTTCTCAGCGAGAGAAGGCCAAAATGAACACTTCATGCAGAACTCCTGTATTTTGAGGAAAACTCACTGAAATCCACCTGTAACTTCAAGTTTATGCATCTTTCTATGGTTTCAGGTTGAAACTTGACTGAAAACTCACTTTGAACAAAAGTTATGGCATTTTTGTATCACAGGTCACAAATAGTGTTTTCTCAGCGAGAGAAGGCCAAAATGAACACTTCATGCATAACTCCTGTATTTTGAGGAAAACTAACTGAAATCCACCTGTAACTTCAAGTTTATGCATCTTTCTATGCTTTCAGGTTGAAACTTGACTGAAAACTCACTTTGAACAAAAGTTATGGCTGTTTTGTGTCACAGGTCACAAATAGCGTTTTCTCAGCGAGAGAAGGCCAAAATGAACACTTCATGCAGAACTCCTGTATTTTGAGGAAAACTCACTGAAATTCAACTGTAACTTCAAGTTTATGCATCTTTTTATTCTTTCAGGTTGAAACTTGACTGAAAACTCACTTTGAACAAAAGTTATGGCTGTTTTGTGTCACAGGTCACAAATAGCGTTTTCTCAGCGAGAGAAGGCCAAAATGAACACTTCATGCAGAACTCCTGTATTTTGATGAAAACTCACTGAAATCAAGCTGTAACTTCAAGTTTATGCATCTTTCTATGGTTTCAGGTTGAAACTTGACTGAAAACTCACTTTGAACAAAAGTTATGGCATTTTTGTATCACAGGTCACAAATAGTGTTTTCTCAGTGAGAGAAGGCCAAAATGAACACTTCATGCATAACTCCTGTATTTTGAGGAAAACTCACTGAAATCCACCTGTAACTTCAAGTTTATGCATCTTTCTATGCTTTCAGGTTGAAACTTGTCTGAAAACTCACTTTGAACAAAAGTTATGGCATTTTTGTATCACAGGTCACAAATAGCGTTTTCTCAGCGAGAGAAGGCCAAAATGAACACTTCATGCAGAACTCCTGTATTTTGAGGAAAACTAACTGAAATCCACCTGTAACTTCAAGTTTATGCATCTTTCTATGGTTTCAGGTTGAAACTTGACTGAAAACTCACTTTGAACAAAAGTTATGGCATTTTTGTATCACAGGTCACAAATAGTGTTTTCTCAGCGAGAGAAGGCCAAAATTAACACTTCATGCATAACTCCTGTATTTTGAGGAAAACTAACTAAAATCCACCTGTAACTTCAAGTTTATGCATCTTTCTATGCTTTCAGGTTGAAACTTGACTGAAAACTCACTTTGAACAAAAGTTATGGCTGTTTTGTGTCACAGGTCACAAATAGCGTTTTCTCAGCGAGAGAAGGCCAAAATGAACACTTCATGCAGAACTCCTGTATTTTGATGAAAACTCACTGAAATCAAGCTGTAACTTCAAGTTTATGCAACTTTCTATGGTGTCAGGTTGAAACTTGACTGAAAACTCATTTTGAAGAAAAGTTATGGCATTTTTGTATCACAGGTCACAAATAGTGTTTTCTCAGCGAGAGAATGCCAAAATGAACACTTCATGCATAACTCCTGTATTTTGAGGAAAACTAACTGAAATCCACCTGTAACTTCAAGTTTATGCATCTTTCTATGCTTTCAGGTTGAAACTTGACTGAAAACTCACTTTGAACAAAAGTTATGGCTGTTTTGTGTCACAGGTCACAAATAGCGTTTTCTCAGCGAGAGAAGGCCAAAATGAACACTTCATGCAGAACTCCTGTATTTTGATGAAAACTCACTGAAATCAAGCTGTAACTTCAAGTTTATGCAACTTTCTATGCTTTCAGGTTGAAACTTGACTGAAAACTCACTTTGAAGAAAAGTTATGGCATTTTTGTATCACAGGTCACAAATAGTGTTTTCTCAGCGAGAGAAGACCAAAATGAACACTTCATGCAGAACTCCTGTATTTTGATGAAAACTCACTGAAATCCACCTGTAACTTCAAGTTTATGCATCTTTCTATGGTTTCAGGTTGTAACTTGACTGAAAACTCACTTTGAAGAAAAGTTATGGCATTTTTGTATCACAGGTCACAAATAGTGTTTTCTCAGCGAGAGAAGGCCAAAATGAACACTTCATGCATAACTCCTGTATTTTGAGGAAAACTCACTGAAATTCAACTGTAACTTCAAGGTTATGCATCTTTTTATTCTTTCAGGTTGAAACTTGACTGAAAACTCACTTTGAAGAAAAGTTATGGCTGTTTTGTGTCACAGGTCACAAATAGCGTTTTCTCAGCGAGAGAAGGCCAAAATGAACACTTCATGCAGAACTCCTGTATTTTGATGAAAACTCACTGAAATCAAGCTGTAACTTCAAGTTTATGCATCTTTCTATGGTTTCAGGTTGAAACTTGACTGAAAACTCACTTTGAACAAAAGTTATGGCATTTTTGTATCACAGGTCACAAATAGTGTTTTCTCAGCGAGAGAAGGCCAAAATGAACACTTCATGCATAACTCCTGTATTTTGAGGAAAACTCACTGAAATCCACCTGTAACTTCAAGTTTATGCATCTTTCTATGCTTTCAGGTTGAAACTTGACTGAAAACTCACTTTGAACAAAAGTTATGGCTGTTTTGTGTCACAGGTCACAAATAGCGTTTTCTCAGCGAGAGAAGGCCAAAATGAACACTTCATGCAGAACTCCTGTATTTTGATGAAAACTCACTGAAATCAAGCTGTAACTTCAAGTTTATGCATCTTTCTATGGTTTCAGGTTGAAACGACTGAAAACTCACTTTGAACAAAAGTTATGGCATTTTTGTATCACAGGTCACAAATAGTGTTTTCTCAGCGAGAGAAGGCCAAAATGAACACTTCATGCATAACTCCTGTATTTTGAGGAAAACTCACTGAAATCCATCTGTAACTTCAAGTTTATGCATCTTTCTATGCTTTCAGGTTGAAACTTGACTGAAAACTCACTTTGAAGAAAAGTTATGGCTGTTTTGTGTCACAGGTCACAAATAGCGTTTTCTCAGCGAGAGAAGGCCAAAATGAACACTTCATGCAGAACTCCTGTATTTTGAGGAAAACTCACTGAAATCCACCTGTAACTTCAAGTTTATGCATCTTTCTATGGTTTCAGGTTGAAACTTGACTGAAAACTCACTTTGAACAAAAGTTATGGCATTTTTGTATCACAGGTCACAAATAGTGTTTTCTCAGCGAGAGAAGGCCAAAATGAACACTTCATGCATAACTCCTGTATTTTGAGGAAAACTAACTGAAATCCACCTGTAACTTCAAGTTGATGCATCTTTCTATGCTTTCAGGTTGAAACTTGACTGAAAACTCACTTTGAACAAAAGTTATGGCTGTTTTGTGTCACAGGTCACAAATAGCGTTTTCTCAGCGAGAGAAGGCCAAAATGAACACTTCATGCAGAACTCCTGTATTTTGATGAAAACTCACTGAAATCAAGCTGTAACTTCAAGTTTATGCATCTTTCTATGGTTTCAGGTTGAAACGACTGAAAACTCACTTTGAACAAAAGTTATGGCATTTTTGTATCACAGGTCACAAATAGTGTTTTCTCAGCGAGAGAAGGCCAAAATGAACACTTCATGCATAACTCCTGTATTTTGAGGAAAACTCACTGAAATCCACCTGTAACTTCAAGTTTATGCATCTTTCTATGGTTTCAGGTTGAAACTTGACTGAAAACTCACTTTGAACAAAAGTTATGGCATTTTTGTATCACGGGTCACAAATAGTGTTTTCTCAGCGAGAGAAGGCCAAAATGAAAACTTCATGCATAACTCCTGTATTTTGAGGAAAACTCACTGAAATCCACCTGTAACTTCAAGTTTATGCATCTTTCTATGCTTTCAGGTTGAAACTTGACTGAAAACTCACTTTGAACAAAAGTTATGGCTGTTTTGTGTCACAGGTCACAAATAGCGTTTTCTCAGCGAGAGAAGGCCAAAATGAACACTTCATGCAGAACTCCTGTATTTTGATGAAAACTCACTGAAATCAAGCTGTAACTTCAAGTTTATGCAACTTTCTATGGTGTCAGGTTGAAACTTGACTGAAAACTCATTTTGAAGAAAAGTTATGGCATTTTTGTATCACAGGTCACAAATAGTGTTTTCTCAGCGAGAGAATGCCAAAATGAACACTTCATGCATAAATCCTGTATTTTGAGGAAAACTAACTGAAATCCACCTGTAACTTCAAGTTTATGCATCTTTCTATGCTTTCAGGTTGAAACTTGACTGAAAACTCACTTTGAACAAAAGTTATGGCTGTTTTGTGTCACAGGTCACAAATAGCGTTTTCTCAGCGAGAGAAGGCCAAAATGAACACTTCATGCAGAACTCCTGTATTTTGATGAAAACTCACTGAAATCAAGCTGTAACTTCAAGTTTATGCAACTTTCTATGGTGTCAGGTTGAAACTTTACTGAAAACACATTTTGAAGAAAAGTTATGGCATTTTTGTATCACAGGTCACAAATAGTGTTTTCTCAGCGAGAGAATGCCAAAATGAACACTTCATGCATAACTCCTGTATTTTGAGGAAAACTCACTGAAATCCACCTGTAACTTCAAGTTTATGCATCTTTCTATGCTTTCAGGTTGAAACTTGACTGAAAACTCACTTTGAACAAAAGTTATGGCTGTTTTGTGTTACAGGTCACAAATAGCGTTTTCTCAGCGAGAGAAGGCCAAAATGAACACTTCATGCATAACTCCTGTATTTTGAGGAAAACTCACTGAAATCCACCTGAAACTTCAAGTTTATGCATCTTTCTATGGTTTCAGGTTGAAACTTGACTGAAAACTCACTTTGAACAAAAGTTATGGCTGTTTTGTGTCACAGGTCACAAATAGCGTTTTCTCAGCGAGGGAAGGCCAAAATGAACACTTCATGCATAACTCCTGTATTTTGGGGAAAACTCACTGAAATCCACCTGTAACTTCAAGTTTATGCATCTTTCTATGCTTTCATGTTGAAACTTGACTGAAAACTCACTTTGAAAAAAAGTTATGGCATTTTTGTATCACAGGTCACAAATAGCGTTTTCTCAGCGAGAGAAGGCCAAAATGAACACTTCATGCAGAACTCCTGTATTTTGATGAAAACTCACTGAAATCAAGCTGTAACTTCAAGTTTATGCAACTTTCTATGCTTTCAGGTTGAAACTTGACTGAAAACTCACTTTGAACAAAAGTTATGGCTGTTTTGTGTCACAGGTCACAAATAGCGTTTTCTCAGCGAGAGAAGGCCAAAATGAACACTTCATGCATAACTCCTGTATTTTGAGGAAAACTAACTGAACTCCACCTGTAACTTCAAGTTTATGCATCTTTCTATGCTTTCAGGTTGAAACTTGACTGAAAACTCACTTTGAACAAAAGTTATGGCATTTTTGTGTCACAGGTCACAAATAGTGTTTTCTCAGCGAGAGAAGGCCAAAATGAACACTTCATACATAACTCCTGTATTTTGAGGAAAACTCACTGAAATTCAACTGTAACTTCAAGTTTATGCATCTTTTTATTCTTTCAGGTTGAAACTTGACTGAAAACTCACTTTGAACAAAAGTTATGGCTGTTTTGTGTCACAGGTCACAAATAGCGTTTTCTCAGCGAGAAAAGGCAAAAATGAACACTTCATGCAGAACTCCTGTATTTTGATGGAAACTCACTGAAATCAAGCTGTAACTTCAAGTTTATGCATCTTTCTATGGTTTCAGGTTGAAACTTGACTGAAAACTCACTTTGAACAAAAGTTATGGCATTTTTGTATCACAGGTCACAAATAGTGTTTTCTCAGCGAGAGAAGGCCAAAATGAACACTTCATGCATAACTCCTGTATTTTGAGGAAAACTCACTGAAATCCACCTGTAACTTCAAGTTTATGCATCTTTCTATGCTTTCAGGTTGAAACTTGACTGAAAACTCACTTTGAACAAAAGTTATGGCTGTTTTGTGTCACAGGTCACAAATAGCGTTTTCTCAGCGAGAGAAGGCCAAAATGAACACTTCATGCAGAACTCCTGTATTTTGATGAAAACTCACTGAAATCAAGCTGTAACTTCAAGTTTATGCATCTTTCTATGGTTTCAGGTTGAAACTTGTCTGAAAACTCACTTTGAACAAAAGTTATGGCATTTTTGTATCACAGGTCACAAATAGTGTTTTCTCAGCGAGAGAAGGCCAAAATGAACACTTCATGCATAACTCCTGTATTTTGAGGAAAACTAACTGAAATCCACCTGTAACTTCAAGTTTATGCATCTTTCTATGCTTTCAGGTTGAAACTTGACTGAAAACTCACTTTGAACAAAAGTTATGGCTGTTTTGTGTCACAGGTCACAAATAGCGTTTTCTCAGCGAGAGAAGGCCAAAATGAACACTTCATGCAGAACTCCTGTATTTTGATGAAAACTCACTGAAATCAAGCTGTAACTTCAAGTTTATGCAACTTTCTATGGTGTCAGGTTGAAACTTGACTGAAAACTCATTTTGAAGAAAAGTTATGGCATTTTTGTATCACAGGTCACAAATAGTGTTTTCTCAGCGAGAGAATGCCAAAATGAACACTTCATGCATAACTCCTGTATTTTGAGGAAAACTAACTGAAATCCACCTGTAACTTCAAGTTTATGCATCTTTCTATGCTTTCAGGTTGAAACTTGACTGAAAACTCACTTTGAACAAAAGTTATGGCTGTTTTGTGTCACAGGTCACAAATAGCGTTTTCTCAGCGAGAGAAGGCCAAAATGAACACTTCATGCAGAACTCCTGTATTTTGATGAAAACTCACTGAAATCAAGCTGTAACTTCAAGTTTATGCAACTTTCTATGCTTTCAGGTTGAAACTTGACTGAAAACTCACTTTGAAGAAAAGTTATGGCTGTTTTGTGTCACAGGTCACAAATAGCGTTTTCTCAGCGAGAGAAGGCCAAAATGAACACTTCATGCAGAACTCCTGTATTTTGAGGAAAACTCACTGAAATCCACCTGTAACTTCAAGTTTATGCATCTTTCTATGGTTTCAGGTTGAAACTTGACTGAAAACTCACTTTGAACAAAAGTTATGGCATTTTTGTATCACAGGTCACAAATAGTGTTTTCTCAGCGAGAGAAGGCCAAAATGAACACTTCATGCATAACTCCTGTATTTTGAGGAAAACTAACTGAAATCCACCTGTAACTTCAAGTTGATGCATCTTTCTATGCTTTCAGGTTGAAACTTGACTGAAAACTCACTTTGAACAAAAGTTATGGCTGTTTTGTGTCACAGGTCACAAATAGCGTTTTCTCAGCGAGAGAAGGCCAAAATGAACACTTCATGCAGAACTCCTGTATTTTGATGAAAACTCACTGAAATCAAGCTGTAACTTCAAGTTTATGCAACTTTCTATGGTGTCAGGTTGAAACTTGACTGAAAACTCATTTTGAAGAAAAGTTATGGCATTTTTGTATCACAGGTCACAAATAGTGTTTTCTCAGCGAGAGAATGCCAAAATGAACACTTCATGCATAACTCCTGTATTTTGAGGAAAACTCACTGAAATTCAACTGTAACTTCAAGGTTATGCATCTTTTTATTCTTTCAGGTTGAAACTTGACTGAAAACTCACTTTGAAGAAAAGTTATGGCTGTTTTGTGTCACAGGTCACAAATAGCGTTTTCTCAGCGAGAGAAGGCCAAAATGAACACTTCATGCAGAACTCCTGTATTTTGATGAAAACTCACTGAAATCAAGCTGTAACTTCAAGTTTATGCATCTTTCTATGGTTTCAGGTTGAAACTTGACTGAAAACTCACTTTGAACAAAAGTTATGGCATTTTTTTATCACAGGTCACAAATAGTGTTTTCTCAGCGAGAGAAGGCCAAAATGAACACTTCATGCAGAACTCCTGTATTTTGAGGAAAACTCACTGAAATCCACCTGTAACTTCAAGTTTATGCATCTTTCTATGCTTTCAGGTTGAAACTTGACTGAAAACTCACTTTGAACAAAAGTTATGGCTGTTTTGTGTCACAGGTCACAAATAGCGTTTTCTCAGCGAGAGAAGGCCAAAATGAACACTTCATGCAGAACTCCTGTATTTTGATGAAAACTCACTGAAATCAAGCTGTAACTTCAAGTTTATGCATCTTTCTATGCTTTCAGGTTGAAACGACTGAAAACTCACTTTGAACAAAAGTTATGGCATTTTTGTATCACAGGTCACAAATAGTGTTTTCTCAGCGAGAGAAGGCCAAAATGAACACTTCATGCATAACTCCTGTATTTTGAGGAAAACTCACTGAAATCCATCTGTAACTTCAAGATTATGCATCTTTCTATGCTTTCAGGTTGAAACTTGACTGAAAACTCACTTTGAACAAAAGTTATGGCTGTTTTGTGTCACAGGTCACAAATAGCGTTTTCTCAGCGAGAGAAGGCCAAAATGAACACTTCATGCATAACTCCTGTATTTTGATGAAAACTCACTGAAATCCACCTGTAACTTCAAGTTTATGCATCTTTCTATGGTTTCAGGTTGAAACTTGACTGAAAACTCACTTTGAACAAAAGTTATGGCATTTTTGTATCACGGGTCACAAATAGTGTTTTCTCAGCGAGAGAAGGCCAAAATGAAAACTTCATGCATAACTCCTGTATTTTGAGGAAAACTCACTGAAATCCACCTGTAACTTCAAGTTTATGCATCTTTCTATGCTTTCAGGTTGAAACTTGACTGAAAACTCACTTTGAACAAAAGTTATGGCTGTTTTGTGTCACAGGTCACAAATAGCGTTTTCTCAGCGAGAGAAGGCCAAAATGAACACTTCATGCAGAACTCCTGTATTTTGATGAAAACTCACTGAAATCAAGCTGTAACTTCAAGTTTATGCAACTTTCTATGATGTCAGGTTGAAACTTGACTGAAAACTCATTTTGAAGAAAAGTTATGGCATTTTTGTATCACAGGTCACAAATAGTGTTTTCTCAGCGAGAGAATGCCAAAATGAACACTTCATGCATAACTCCTGTATTTGAATGAAAACTCACTAAAATCCACCTGTAACTTCAAGTTTATGCATCTTTCTATGCTTTCAGGTTGAAACTTGACTGAAAACTCACTTTGAACAAAAGTTATGGCTGTTTTGTGTCACAGGTCACAAATAGCGTTTTCTCAGCGAGAGAAGGCCAAAATGAACACTTCATGCAGAACTCCTGTATTTTGATGAAAACTCACTGAAATCAAGCTGTAACTTCAAGTTTATGCAACTTTCTATGATGTCAGGTTGAAACTTGACTGAAAACTCATTTTGAAGAAAAGTTATGGCATTTTTGTATCATAGGTCACAAATAGTGTTTTCTCAGCGAGAGAATGCCAAAATGAACACTTCATGCATAACTCCTGTATTTTGAGGAAAATTAACTGAAATCCACCTGTAACTTCAAGTTTATGCATCTTTCTATGCTTTCAGGTTGAAACTTGACTGAAAACTCACTTTGAACAAAAGTTATGGCTGTTTTGTGTCACAGGTCACAAATAGCGTTTTCTCAGCGAGAGAAGGCCAAAATGAACACTTCATGCAGAACTCCTGTATTTTGATGAAAACTCACTGAAATCAAGCTGTAACTTCAAGTTTATGCAACTTTCTATGGTGTCAGGTTGAAACTTGACTGAAAACACATTTTGAAGAAAAGTTATGGCATTTTTGTATCACAGGTCACAAATAGTGTTTTCTCAGCGAGAGAATGCCAAAATGAACACTTCATGCATAACTCCTGTATTTTGAGGAAAACTCACTGAAATCCACCTGTAACTTCAAGTTTATGCATCTTTCTATGCTTTCATGTTGAAACTTGACTGAAAACTCACTTTGAAAAAAAGTTATGGCATTTTTGTATCACAGGTCACAAATAGCGTTTTCTCAGCGAGAGAAGGCCAAAATGAACACTTCATGCAGAACTCCTGTATTTTGATGAAAACTCACTGAAATCAAGCTGTAACTTCAAGTTTTTGCATCTTTCTATGCTTTCAGGTTGAAACTTGACTGAAAACTCACTTTGAACAAAAGTTATGGCATTTTTGTATCACAGGTCACAAATAGTGTTTTCTCAGCGAGAGAAGGCCAAAATGAACACTTCATGCATAACTCCTGTATTTTGAGGAAAACTCACTGAAATTCAACTGTAACTTCAAGTTTATGCATCTTTTTATTCTTTCAGGTTGAAACTTGACTGAAAACTCACTTTGAACAAAAGTTATGGCTGTTTTGTGTCACAGGTCACAAATAGCGTTTTCTCAGCGAGAGAAGGCCAAAATGAACACTTCATGCAGAACTCCTGTATTTTGAGGAAAACTCACTGAAATCCACCTGTAACTTCAAGTTTATGCATCTTTCTATGGTTTCAGGTTGAAACTTGACTGAAAACTCACTTTGAACAAAAGTTATGGCATTTTTGTATCACAGGTCACAAATAGTGTTTTCTCAGCGAGAGAAGGCCAAAATGAACACTTCATGCATAACTCCTGTATTTTGAGGAAAACTAACTGAAATCCACCTGTAACTTCAAGTTTATGCATCTTTCTATGCTTTCAGGTTGAAACTTGACTGAAAACTCACTTTGAACAAAAGTTATGGCTGTTTTGTGTCACAGGTCACAAATAACGTTTTCTCAGCGAGAGAAGGCCAAAATGAACACTTCATGCAGAACTCCTGTATTTTGATGAAAACTCACTGAAATCAAGCTGTAACTTCAAGTTTATGCAACTTTCTATGGTGTAAGGTTGAAACTTGACTGAAAACTCATTTTGAAGAAAAGTTATGGCATTTTTGTATCACAGGTCACAAATAGTGTTTTCTCAGCGAGAGAATGCCAAAATGAACACTTCATGCATAACTCCTGTATTTTGAGGAAAACTAACTGAAATCCACCTGTAACTTCAAGTTTATGCATCTTTCTATGCTTTCAGGTTGAAACTTGACTGAAAACTCACTTTGAACAAAAGTTATGGCTGTTTTGTGTCACAGGTCACAAATAGCGTTTTCTCAGCGAGAGAAGGCCAAAATGAACACTTCATGCAGAACTCCTGTATTTTGATGAAAACTCACTGAAATCAAGCTGTAACTTCAAGTTTTTGCAATTTTCTATGCTTTCAGGTTGAAACTTGACTGAAAACTCACTTTGAAGAAAAGTTATGGCATTTTTGTATCACAGGTCACAAATAGTGTTTTCTCAGCGAGAGAAGACCAAAATGAACACTTCATGCAGAACTCCTGTATTTTGATGAAAACTCACTGAAATCCACCTGTAACTTCAAGTTTATGCATCTTTCTATGGTTTCAGGTTGAAACTTGACTGAAAACTCACTTTGAAGAAAAGTTATGGCATTTTTGTATCACAGGTCACAAATAGTGTTTTCTCAGCGAGAGAAGGCCAAAATGAACACTTCATGCATAACTCCTGTATTTTGAGGAAAACTCACTGAAATTCAACTGTAACTTCAAGGTTATGCATCTTTTTATTCTTTCAGGTTGAAACTTGACTGAAAACTCACTTTGAACAAAAGTTATGGCTGTTTTGTGTCACAGGTCACAAATAGCGTTTTCTCAGCGAGAGAAGGCCAAAATGAACACTTCATGCAGAACTCCTGTATTTTGATGAAAACTCACTGAAATCAAGCTGTAACTTCAAGTTTATGCATCTTTCTATGGTTTCAGGTTGAAACTTGACTGAAAACTCACTTTGAACAAAAGTTATGGCATTTTTGTATCACAGGTCACAAATAGTGTTTTCTCAGCGAGAGAAGGCCAAAATGAACACTTCATGCATAACTCCTGTATTTTGAGGAAAACTCACTGAAATCCACCTGTAACTTCAAGTTTATGCATCTTTCTATGCTTTCAGGTTGAAACTTGACTGAAAACTCACTTTGAACAAAAGTTATGGCATTTTTGTGTCACAGGTCACAAATAGCGTTTTCTCAGCGAGAGAAGGCCAAAATGAACACTTCATGCAGAACTCCTGTATTTTGATGAAAACTCACTGAAATCAAGCTGTAACTTCAAGTTTATGCATCTTTCTATGGTTTCAGGTTGAAACGACTGAAAACTCACTTTGAACAAAAGTTATGGCATTTTTGTATCACAGGTCACAAATAGTGTTTTCTCAGCGAGAGAAGGCCAAAATGAACACTTCATGCATAACTCCTGTATTTTGAGGAAAACTCACTGAAATCCATCTGTAACTTCAAGTTTATGCATCTTTCTATGCTTTCAGGTTGAAACTTGACTGAAAACTCACTTTGAACAAAAGTTATGGCTGTTTTGTGTCACAGGTCACAAATAGCGTTTTCTCAGCGAGAGAAGGCCAAAATGAACACTTCATGCATAACTCCTGTATTTTGATGAAAACTCACTGAAATCCACCTGTAACTTCAAGTTTATGCAACTTTCTATGGTGTCAGGTTGAAACTTGACTGAAAACACATTTTGAAGAAAAGTTATGGCATTTTTGTATCACAGGTCACAAATAGTGTTTTCTCAGCGAGAGAATGCCAAAATGAACACTTCATGCATAACTCCTGTATTTTGAGGAAAACTCACTGAAATTCAACTGTAACTTCAAGTTTATGCATCTTTCTATGCTTTCATGTTGAAACTTGACTGAAAACTCACTTTGAAAAAAAGTTATGGCATTTTTGTATCACAGGTCACAAATAGCGTTTTCTCAGCGAGAGAAGGCCAAAATGAACACTTCATGCAGAACTCCTGTATTTTGATGAAAACTCACTGAAATCAAGCTGTAACTTCAAGTTTATGCATCTTTCTATGCTTTCAGGTTGAAACTTGACTGAAAACTCACTTTGAACAAAAGTTATGGCATTTTTGTATCACAGGTCACAAATAGTGTTTTCTCAGCGAGAGAAGGCCAAAATGAACACTTCATGCATAACTCCTGTATTTTGAGGAAAACTCACTGAAATTCAACTGTAACTTCAAGTTTATGCATCTTTTTATTCTTTCAGGTTGAAACTTGACTGAAAACTCACTTTGAACAAAAGTTATGGCTGTTTTGTGTCACAGGTCACAAATAGCGTTTTCTCAGCGAGAGAAGGCCAAAATGAACACTTCATGCAGAACTCCTGTATTTTGATGAAAACTCACTGAAATCAAGCTGTAACTTCAAGTTTATGCATCTTTCTATGGTTTCAGGTTGAAACTTGACTGAAAACTCACTTTGAACAAAAGTTATGGCATTTTTGTATCACAGGTCACAAATAGTGTTTTCTCAGCGAGAGAAGGCCAAAATGAACACTTCATGCAGAACTCCTGTATTTTGATGAAAACTCACTGAAATCAAGCTGTAACTTCAAGTTTATGCATCTTTCTATGCTTTCAGGTTGAAACTTGACTGAAAACTCACTTTGAACAAAAGTTATGGCTGTTTTGTGTCACAGGTCACAAATAGCGTTTTCTCAGCGAGAGAAGGCCAAAATGAACACTTCATGCATAACTCCTGTATTTTGAGGAAAACTCACTGAAATCCACCTGTAACTTCAAGTTTATGCATCTTTCTATGCTTTCAGGTTGAAACTTGACTGAAAACTCACTTTGAACAAAAGTTATGGCTGTTTTGTGTCACAGGTCACAAATAGCGTTTTCTCAGCGAGAGAAGGCCAAAATGAACACTTCATGCAGAACTCCTGTATTTTGAGGAAAACTCACTGAAATCCACCTGTAACTTCAAGTTTATGCATCTTTCTATGGTTTTAGGTTGAAACTTGACTGAAAACTCACTTTGAACAAAAGTTATGGCATTTTTGTATCACAGGTCACAAATAGTGTTTTCTCAGCGAGAGAAGGCCAAAATGAACACTTCATGCATAACTCCTGTATTTTGAGGAAAACTAACTGAAATCCACCTGTAACTTCAAGTTTATGCATCTTTCTATGCTTTCAGGTTGAAACTTGACTGAAAACTCACTTTGAACAAAAGTTATGGCTGTTTTGTGTCACAGGTCACAAATAGCGTTTTCTCAGCGAGAGAAGGCCAAAATGAACACTTCATGCAGAACTCCTGTATTTTGATGAAAACTCACTGAAATCAAGCTGTAACTTCAAGTTTATGCAACTTTCTATGGTGTCAGGTTGAAACTTGACTGAAAACTCATTTTGAAGAAAAGTTATGGCATTTTTGTATCACAGGTCACAAATAGTGTTTTCTCAGCGAGAGAATGCCAAAATGAACACTTCATGCATAACTCCTGTATTTTGAGGAAAACTAACTGAAATCCACCTGTAACTTCAAGTTTATGAATCTTTCTATGCTTTCAGGTTGAAACTTGACTGAAAACTCACTTTGAACAAAAGTTATGGCTGTTTTGTGTCACAGGTCACAAATAGCGTTTTCTCAGCGAGAGAAGGCCAAAATGAACACTTCATGCAGAACTCCTGTATTTTGATGAAAACTCACTGAAATCAAGCTGTAACTTCAAGTTTATGCAACTTTCTATGCTTTCAGGTTGAAACTTGACTGAAAACTCACTTTGAAGAAAAGTTATGGCATTTTTGTATCACAGGTCACAAATAGTGTTTTCTCAGCGAGAGAAGACCAAAATGAACACTTCATGCAGAACTCCTGTATTTTGATGAAAACTCACTGAAATCCACCTGTAACTTCAAGTTTATGCATCTTTCTATGGTTTCAGGTTGAAACTTGACTGAAAACTCACTTTGAAGAAAAGTTATGGCATTTTTGTATCACAGGTCACAAATAGTGTTTTCTCAGCGAGAGAAGGCCAAAATGAACACTTCATGCATAACTCCTGTATTTTGAGGAAAACTCACTGAAATTCAACTGTAACTTCAAGGTTATGCATCTTTTTATTCTTTCAGGTTGAAACTTGACTGAAAACTTTCTTTGAACAAAAGTTATGGCTGTTTTGTGTCACAGGTCACAAATAGCGTTTTCTCAGCGAGAGAAGGCCAAAATGAACACTTCATGTAGAACTCCTGTATTTTGATGAAAACTCACTGAAATCAAGCTGTAACTTCAAGTTTATGCATCTTTCTATGGTTTCAGGTTGAAACTTGACTGAAATCTCACTTTGAACAAAAGTTATGGCATTTTTGTATCACAGGTCACAAATAGTGTTTTCTCAGCGAGAGAAGGCCAAAATGAACACTTCATGCATAACTCCTGTATTTTGAGGAAAACTCACTGAAATCCACCTGTAACTTCAAGTTTATGCATCTTTCTATGCTTTCAGGTTGAAACTTGACTGAAAACTCACTTTGAACAAAAGTTATGGCTGTTTTGTGTCACAGGTCACAAATAGCGTTTTCTCAGCGAGAGAAGGCCAAAATGAACACTTCATGCAGAACTCCTGTATTTTGATGAAAACTCACTGAAATCAAGCTGTAACTTCAAGTTTATGCATCTTTCTATGGTTTCAGGTTGAAACTTGACTGAAAACTCACTTTGAACAAAAGTTATGGCATTTTTGTATCACAGGTCACAAATAGCGTTTTCTCAGCGAGAGAAGGCCAAAATGAACACTTCATGCAGAACTCCTGTATTTTGAGGAAAACTCACTGAAATCCACCTGTAACTTCAACTTTATGCATCTTTCTATGCTTTCAGGTTGAAACTTGACTGAAAACTCACTTTGAACAAAAGTTATGGCTGTTTTGTGTCACAGGTCACAAATAGCGTTTTCTCAGCGAGAGAAGGCCAAAATGAACACTTCAAGCAGAACTCCTGTATTTGAATGAAAACTCACTAAAATCCACCTGTAACTTCAAGTTTATGCATCTTTCTATGCTTTCAGGTTGAAACTTGACTGAAAACTCACTTTGAACAAAAGTTATGGCTGTTTTGTGTCACAGGTCACAAATAGTGTTTTCTCAGCGAGAGAAGGCCAAAATGAACACTTCATGCATAACTCCTGTATTTTGAGGAAAACTCACTGAAATCCACCTGTAACTTCAAGTTTATGCATCTTTCTATGCTTTCAGGTTGAAACTTGACTGAAAACTCACTTTGAACAAAAGTTATGGCATTTTTTTTATCACAGGTCACAAATAGCGTTTTCTCAGCGAGAGAAGGCCAAAATGAACTCTTCATGCAGAACTCCTGTATTTTGAGGAAAACTCACTGAAATCCACCTGTAACTTCAAGTTTATGCATCTTTCTATGCTTTCAGGTTGAAACTTGACTGAAAACTCACTTTGAACAAAAGTTATGGCTGTTTTGTGTCACAGGTAACAAATAGCGTTTTCTCAGCGAGAGAAGGCCAAAATGAACACTTCAAGCAGAACTCCTGTATTTGAATGAAAACTCACTGAAATCAAGCTGTAACTTCAAGTTTATGCATCTTTCTATGCTTTCAGGTTGAAACTTGACTGAAAACTCACTTTGAACAAAAGTTATGGCTGTTTTGTGTCACAGGTCACAAATAGTGTTTTCTCAGCGAGAGAAGGCCAAAATGAACACTTCATGCATAACTCCTGTATTTTGAGGAAAACTCACTGAAATCCACCTGTAACTTCAAGTTTATGCATCTTTCTATGCTTTCAGGTTGAAACTTGACTGAAAACTCACTTTGAACAAAAGTTATGGCTGTTTTGTGTCACAGGTCACAAATAGTGTTTTCTCAGCGAGAGAAGGCCAAAATGAACACTTCATGCAGAACTCCTGTATTTTGATGAAAACTCACTGAAATCAAGCTGTAACTTCAAGTTTATGCAACTTTCTATGGTTTCAGGTTGAAACTTGACTGAAAACTCACTTTGAACAAAAGTTATGGCATTTTTTTTATCACAGGTCACAAATAGCGTTTTATCAGCGAGAGAAGGCCAAAATGAACACTTTCATGCAGAACTCCTGTATTTTGAGGAAAACTCACTGAAATCCACCTGTAACTTCAAGTTTATGCATCTTTCTATGCTTTCAGGTTGAAACTTGACTGAAAACTCACTTTGAAGAAAAGTTATGGCTTTTTTGTGTCACAGGTCACAAATAGCGTTTTCTCAGCGAGAGAAGGCCAAAATGAACACTTCATGCAGAACTCCTGTATTTTGAGGAAAACTCACTGAAATCAAGCTGTAACTTCAAGTTTATGCATCTTTCTATGGTTTCAGGATGAAACTTGACTGAAAACTCACTTTGAAGAAAAGTTATGGAATTTTTGTATCACAGGTCACAAATAGTGTTTTCTCAGCGAGAGAAGACCAAAATGAACACTTCATGCAGAACTCCTGTATTTTGATGAAAATTCACTGAAATCCACCTGTAACTTCAAGTTTATGCATCTTTCTATGCTTTCAGGTTGAAACTTGACTGAAAACTCACTTTGAACAAAAGTTATGGCTGTTTTGTGTCACAGGTCACAAATAGCGTTTTCTCAGCGAGAGAAGGCCAAAATGAAAACTTCATGCAGAACTCCTGTATTTTGATGAAAACTCACTGAAATCAAGCTGTAACTTCAAGTTTATGCATCTTTCTATGGTTAAAGGTTGAAACTTGACTGAAAACTCACTTTGAAGAAAAGTTATGGCATTTTTGTATCACAGGTCACAAATAGCGTTTTCTCAGCGAGAGAAGGCCAAAATGAACACTTCATGCAGAACTCCTGTATTTTGATGAAAACTCACTGAAATCCACCTGTAACTTCAAGTTTATGCATCTTTCTATGGTTTCAGATTGAAACTTGACTGAAAACTCACTTTGAAGAAAAGTTATGGCATTTTTGTATCACAGGTCACAAATAGTGTTTTCTTAGCGAGAGAAGACCAAAATTAACACTTCATGCAGAACTCCTGTATTTTGATGAAAACTCACTGAAATCCACCTGTAACTTCAAGTTTATGCATCTTTCTATGGTTTCAGGTTGAAACTTGACTGAAAACTCACTTTGAACAAAAGTTATGGCATTTTTGTATCACGGGTCACAAATAGTGTTTTCTCAGCGAGAGAAGGCCAAAATGAACACTTCATGCATAACTCCTGTATTTTGAGGAAAACTAACTGAAATCCACCTGTAACTTCAAGTTTATGCATCTTTCTATGCTTTCAGGTTGAAACTTGACTGAAAACTCACTTTGAACAAAAGTTATGGCTGTTTTGTGTCACAGGTCACAAATAGCGTTTTCTCAGCGAGAGAAGGCCAAAATGAACACTTCATGCAGAACTCCTGTATTTTGATGAAAACTCACTGAAATCCGCCTGTAACTTCAAGTTTATGCATCTTTCTATGGTTTCAGGTTGAAACTTGACTGAAAACTCACTTTGAAGAAAAGTTATGGCATTTTTGTATCACAGGTCACAAATAGCGTTTTCTCAGCGAGAGAAGGCCAAAATGAACACTTCATGCATAACTCCTGTATTTTGAGGAAAACTCACTGAAATCCACCTGTAACTTCAAGTTTATGTATCTTTCTATGCTTTCAGGTTGAAACTTGACTGAAAACTCACTTTGAACAAAAGTTATGGCTGTTTTGTGTCACAGGTCACAAATAGCGTTTTCTCAGCGAGAGAAGGCCAAAATGAAAACTTCATGCAGAACTCCTGTATTTTGATGAAAACTCACTGAAATCAAGCTGTAACTTCAAGTTTATGCATCTTTCTATGGTTTCAGGTTGAAACTTGACTGAAAACTCACTTTGAAGAAAAGTTATGGCATTTTTGTATCACAGGTCACAAATAGCGTTTTCTCAGCGAGAGAAGGCCAAAATGAACACTTCATGCAGAACTCCTGTATTTTGATGAAAACTCACTGAAATCAAGCTGTAACTTCAAGTTTATGCATCTTTCTATGGTTTCAGGTTGAAACTTGACTGAAAACTCACTTTGAACAAAAGTTATGGCATTTTTGTATCACAGGTCACAAATAGCGTTTTCTCAGCGAGAGAAGGCCAAAATGAACACTTAATGCAGAACTCCTGTATTTTGATGAAAACTCACTGAAATCCACCTGTAACTTCAAGTTTATGCATCTTTCTATGCTTTCAGGTTGAAACGTGACTGAAAACTCACTTTGAAGAAAAGTTATGGCATTTTTGTATCACAGGTCACAAATAGTGTTTTCTCAGCGAGAGAAGACCAAAATGAACACTTCATGCAGAACTCCTGTATTTTGATGAAAACTCACTGAAATCCACCTGTAACTTCAAGTTTATGCATCTTTCTATGGTTTCAGGTTGAAACTTGACTGAAAACTCACTTTGAACAAAAGTTATGGCATTTTTGTATCACGGGTCACAAATAGTGTTTTCTCAGCGAGAGAAGGCCAAAATGAACACTTCATGCATAACTCCTGTATTTTGAGGAAAACTAACTGAAATCCACCTGTAACTTCAAGTTTATGCATCTTTCTATGCTTTCAGGTTGAAACTTGACTGAAAACTCACTTTGAACAAAAGTTATGGCTGTTTTGTGTCACAGGTCACAAATAGCGTTTTCTCAGCGAGAGAAGGCCAAAATGAACACTTCATGCAGAACTCCTGTATTTTGAGGAAAACTCACTGAAATCCACCTGTAACTTCAAGTTTATGCATCTTTCTATGGTTTCAGGTTGAAACTTGACTGAAAACTCACTTTGAACAAAAGTTATGGCATTTTTGTATCACAGGTCACAAATAGCGTTTTCTCAGCGAGAGAAGGCCAAAATGAACACTTCATGCAGAACTCCTGTATTTTGATGAAAACTCACTGAAATCCACCTGTAACTTCATGTTTATGCATCTTTCTATGCTTTCAGGTTGAAACTTGACTGAAAACTCACTTTGAACAAAAGTTATGGCATTTTTGTATCACAGGTCACAAATAGTGTTTTCTCAGCGAGAGAAGGCCAAAATGAACACTTCATGCAGAACTCCTGTATTTTGAGGAAAACTCACTGAAATCAAGCTGTAACTTCAAGTTTATGCATCTTTCTATGCTTTCAGGTTGAAACTTGACTGAAAACTCACTTTGAACAAAAGTTATGGCTGTTTTGTGTCACAGGTCACAAATAGTGTTTTCTCAGCGAGAGAAGGCCAAAATGAACACTTTATGCAGAACTCCTGTATTTTGAGGAAAACTCACTGAAATCAAGCTGTAACTTCAAGTTTATGCAACTTTCTATGCTTTCAGGTTGAAACTTGACTGAGAACTCACTTTGAAGAAAAGTTATGGCATTTTTGTCTCAAAGGTCACAAATAGTGTTTTCTCAGCGAGAGAAGACCAAAATGAACACTTCATGCAGAACTCCTGTATTTTGATGAAAACTCACTAAAATCCACCTGTAACTTCAAGTTTATGCAACTTTCTATGCTTTCAGGTTGAAACTTGACTGAAAACTCACTTTGAAGAAAAGTTATGGCATTTTTGTATCACAGGTCACAAATAGTGTTTTCTCAGCGAGAGAAGACCAAAATGAACACTTCATGCAGAACTCCTGTATTTTGATGAAAACTCACTGAAATCCACCTGTAACTTCAAGTTTATGCATCTTTCTATGGTTTCAGGTTGAAACTTGACTGAAAACTCACTTTGAATAAAAGTTATGGCTGTTTTGTGTCACAGGTCACAAATAGCGTTTTCTCAGCGAGAGAAGGCCAAAATGAACACTTCATGCAGAACTCCTGTATTTTGATGAAAACTCACTGAAATCAAGCTGTAACTTCAAGTTTATGCATCTTTCTATGGTTTCAGGTTGAAACTTGACTGAAAACTCACTTTGAACAAAAGTTATGGCATTTTTGTATCACAGGTCACAAATAGTGTTTTCTCAGCGAGAGAAGGCCAAAATGAACACTTCATGCATAACTCCTGTATTTTGAGGAAAACTCACTGAAATCCACCTGTAACTTCAAGTTTATGCATCTGTCTATGCTTTCAGGTTGAAACTTGACTGAAAACTCACTTTGAACAAAAGTTATGGCTGTTTTGTGTCACAGGTCACAAATAGCGTTTTCTCAGCGAGAGAAGGCCAAAATGAACACTTCATGCAGAACTCCTGTATTTTGATGAAAACTCACTGAAATCAAGCTGTAACTTCAAGTTTATGCATCTTTCTATGCTTTCAGGTTGAAACTTGACTGAAAACTCACTTTGAACAAAAGTTATGGCATTTTTGTATCACAGGTCACAAATAGCGTTTTCTCAGCGAGAGAAGGCCAAAATGAACACTTCATGCAGAACTCCTGTATTTTGAGGAAAACTCACTGAAATCCACCTGTAACTTCAAGTTTATGCATCTTTCTATGCTTTCAGGTTGAAACTTGACTGAAAACTCACTTTGAACAAAAGTTATGGCTGTTTTGTGTCACAGGTCACAAATAGCGTTTTCTCAGCGAGAGAAGGCCAAAATGAACACTTCATGCAGAACTCCTGTATTTTGATCAAAATTCACTGAAATCAAGCTGTAACTTCAAGTTTATGCATCTTTCTATGGTTTCAGGTTGAAACTTGACTGAAAACTCACTTTGAACAAAAGTTATGGCATTTTTGTATCACAGGTCACAAATAGTGTTTTCTCAGCGAGAGAAGGCCAAAATGAACACTTCATGCATAACTCCTGTATTTTGAGGAAAACTCACTGAAATCCACCTGTAACTTCAAGTTTATGTATCTTTCTATGCTTTCAGGTTGAAACTTGACTGAAAACTCACTTTGAACAAAAGTTATGGCTGTTTTGTGTCACAGGTCACAAATAGCGTTTTCTCAGCGAGAGAAGGCCAAAATGAAAACTTCATGCAGAACTCCTGTATTTTGATGAAAACTCACTGAAATCAAGCTGTAACTTCAAGTTTATGCATCTTTCTATGGTTTCAGGTTGAAACTTGACTGAAAACTCACTTTGAAGAAAAGTTATGGCATTTTCCTATCACAGGTCACAAATAGCGTTTTCTCAGCGAGAGAAGGCCAAAATGAACACTTCATGCAGAACTCCTGTATTTTGAGGAAAACTAACTGAAATCCACCTGTAACTTCAAGTTTATGCATCTTTCTATGCTTTCAGGTTGAAACTTGACTGAAAACTCACTTTGAACAAAAGTTATGGCTGTTTTGTGTCACAGGTCACAAATAGCGTTTTCTCAGCGAGAGAAGGCCAAAATGAACACTTCATGCAGAACTCCTGTATTTTGAGGAAAACTCACTGAAATCAAGCTGTAACTTCAAGTTTATGCATCTTTCTATGGTTTCAGGTTGAAACTTGACTGAAAACTCACTTTGAACAAAAGTTATGGCATTTTTGTATCACGGGTCACAAATAGTGTTTTCTCAGCGAGAGAAGGCCAAAATGAACACTTCATGCATAACTCCTGTATTTTGAGGAAAACTAACTGAAATCAAGCTGTAACTTCAAGTTTATGCATCTTTCTATGCTTTCAGGTTGAAACTTGACTGAAAACTCACTTTGAACAAAAGTTATGGCATTTTTGTATCACAGGTCACAAATAGTGTTTTCACAGCGAGAGAAGGCCAAAATGAACACTTCATGCATAACTCCTGTATTTTGAGGAAAACTCACTGAAATCCAACTGTAACTTCAAGTTTATGCATCTTTCTATGATTTCAGGTTGAAACTTGACTGAAAACTCACTTTGAACAAAAGTTATGGCTGTTTTGTGTCACAGGTCACAAATAGCGTTTTCTCAGCGAGAGAAGGCCAAAATGAACACTTCATGCAGAACTCCTGTATTTTGATGAAAACTCACTGAAATCAAGCTGTAACTTCAAGTTTATGCATCTTTCTATGGTTTCAGGTTGAAACTTGACTGAAAACTCACTTTGAACAAAAGTTATGGCATTTTTGTATCACAGGTCACAAATAGTGTTTTCTCAGCGAGAGAAGGCCAAAATGAACACTTCATGCATAACTCCTGTATTTTGAGGAAAACTCACTGAAATCCACCTGTAACTTCAAGTTTATGCATCTTTCTATGCTTTCAGGTTGAAACTTGACTGAAAACTCACTTTGAACAAAAGTTATGGCTTTTTTGTGTCACAGGTCACAAATAGCGTTTTCTCAGCGAGAGAAGGCCAAAATGAACACTTCATGCAGAAGTCCTGTATTTTGATGAAAACTCACTGAAATCAAGCTGTAACTTCAAGTTTATGCATCTTTCTATGGTTTCAGGTTGAAACTTGACTGAAAACTCACTTTGAACAAAAGTTATGGCATTTTTGTATCACAGGTCACAAATAGTGTTTTCTCAGCGAGAGA
This sequence comes from Aulostomus chinensis, assembly GCF_037954235.1. Lineage (NCBI taxonomy): Eukaryota > Metazoa > Chordata > Actinopteri > Syngnathiformes > Aulostomidae > Aulostomus > Aulostomus chinensis. The sequence continues at coordinate 49,579 of NC_141321.1, forward strand.
AGGCCAAAATGAACACTTCATGCATAACTCCTGTATTTTGAGGAAAACTCACTTAAATCCACCTGTAACTTCAAGTTTATGCATCTTTCTATGCTTTCAGGTTGAAACTTGACTGAAAACTCACTTTGAACAAAAGTTATGGCTGTTTTGTGTCACAGGTCACAAATAGCGTTTTCTCAGCGAGAGAAGGCCAAAATGAACACTTCATGCAGAACTCCTGTATTTTGAGGAAAACTCACTGAAATCCACCTGTAACTTCAAGTTTATGCATCTTTCTATGCTTTCAGGTTGAAACTTGACTGAAAACTCACTTTGAACAAAAGTTATGGCATTTTTGTATCACAGGTCACAAATAGCGTTTTCTCAGCGAGAGAAGGCCAAAATGAACACTTCATGCAGAACTCCTGTATTTTGATGAAAACTCACTGAAATCCACCTGTAACTTCAAGTTTATGCATCTTTCTATGCTTTCAGGTTGAAACTTGACTGAAAACTCACTTTGAACAAAAGTTATGGCTGTTTTGTGTCACAAGTCACAAATAGTATTTTCTAAGCGAGAGACGGCCAAAATGAACACTTCATGCAGAACTCCTGTATTTTGATGAAAACTCACTGAAATCAAGCTGTAACTTCAAGTTTATGCAACTTTCTATGCTTTCAGGTTGAAACTTGACTGAAAACTCACTTTGAAGAAAAGTTATGGCATTTTTGTCTCACTGGTCACAAATAGTGTTTTCTCAGCGAGAGAAGGCCAAAATGAACACTTCATGCAGAACTCCTGTATTTTGAGGAAAACTCACTGAAATTAAGCTGTAACTTCAAGTTTATGCAACTTTCTATGCTTTCAGGTTGAAACTTGACTGAAAACTCACTTTGAAGAAAAGTTATGGCATTTTTGTATCACAGGTCACAAATAGTGTTTTCTCAGCGAGAGAAGGCCAAAATGAACACTTCATGCATAACTCCTGTATTTTGATGAAAACTCACTGAAATCCACCTGTAACTTCAAGTTTATGCATCTTTCTATGCTTTCAGGTTGAAACTTGACTGAAAACTCACTTTGAATAAAAATAATGGCATTTTTGTATCAGAGGTCACAAATAGTGTTTTCTCAGCGAGAGAAGGCCAAAATGAACACTTCATGCAGAACTCCTGTATTTTGATGAAAACTCACTGAAATCAAGCTGTAACTTCAAGTTTATGCATCTTTCTATGGTTTCAGGTTGAAACTTGACTGAAAACTCACTTTGAACAAAAGTTATGGCATTTTTGTATCACAGGTCACAAATAGTGTTTTCTCAGCGAGAGAAGGCCAAAATGAACACTTCATGCATAACTCCTGTATTTTGAGGAAAACTCACTGAAATCCACCTGTAACTTCAAGTTTATGCATCTTTCTATGCTTTCAGGTTGAAACTTGACTGAAAACTCACTTTGAACAAAAGTAATGGCTGTTTTATGTCACAGGTCACATATAGCGTTTTCTCAGCGAGAGAAGGCCAAAATGAACACTTCATGCAGAACTCCTGCATTTTGATGAAAACTCACTGAAATCAAGCTGTAACTTCAAGTTTATGCATCTTTCTATGCTTTCAGGTTGAAACTTGACTGAAAACTCACTTTGAATAAAAATAATGGCATTTTTGTATCACAGGTCACAAATAGTGTTTTCTCAGCGAGAGAAGGCCAAAATGAACACTTCATGCATAACTCCTGTATTTTGATGAAAACTCACTGAAATCCACCTGTAACTTCAAGTTTATGCATCTTTCTATGCTTTCAGGTTGAAACTTGACTGAAAACTCACTTTGAACAAAAGTTATGGCTGTTTTGTGTCACAGGTCACAAATAGCGTTTTCTCAGCGAGAGAAGGCCAAAATGAACACTTCATGCAGAACTCCTGTATTTGAATGAAAACTCACTAAAATCCACCTGTAACTTCAAGTTTATGCATCTTTCTATGCTTTCAGGTTGAAACTTGACTGAAAACTCACTTTGAAGAAAAGTTATGGCTGTTTTGTGTCACAAGTCACAAATAGCGTTTTCTCAGCGAGAGAAGGCCAAAATGAACACTTCATGCAGAACTCCTGTATTTTGAGGAAAACTCACTGAAATTAAGCTGTAACTTCAAGTTTATGCAACTTTCTATGCTTTCAGGTTGAAACTTGACTGAAAACTCACTTTGAAGAAAAGTTATGGCATTTTTGTATCACAGGTCACAAATAGTGTTTTCTCAGCAAGAGAAGGCCAAAATGAACACTTCATGCATAACTCCTGTATTTTGATGAAAACTCACTTAAATCCACCTGTAACTTCAAGTTTATGCATCTTTCTATGCTTTCAGGTTGAAACTTGACTGAAAACTCACTTTGAACAAAAGTTATGGCTGTTTTGTGTCACAGGTCACAAATAGTGTTTTCTCAGCGAAAGAAGGCCAAAATGAACACTTCATGCAGAACTCCTGTATTTTGATGAAAACTCACTGAAATCAAGCTGTAACTTCAAGTTTATGCAACTTTCTATGCTTTCAGGTTGAAACTTGACTGAAAACTCACTTTGAAGAAAAGTTATGGCATTTTTGTATCACAGGTCACAAATAGTGTTTTCTCAGCGAGAGAAGACCAAAATGAACACTTCATGCAGAACTCCTGTATTTTGATGAAAACTCACTGAAATCCACCTGTAACTTCAAGTTTATCCATCTTTCTATGGTTTCAGGTTGAAACTAGACTGAAAACTCACTTTGAACAAAAGTTATGGCATTTTTGTATCACGGGTCACAAATAGTGTTTTCTCAGCGAGAGAAGGCCAAAATGAACACTTCATGCATAACTCCTGTATTTTGAGGAAAACTAACTGAAATCAAGCTGTAACTTCAAGTTTATGCATCTTTCTATGCTTTCAGGTTGAAACTTGACTGAAAACTAACTTTGAACAAAAGTTATGGCATTTTTGTATCAAAGGTCACAAATAGTGTTTTCTCAGCGAGAGAAGGCCAAAATGAACACTTCATGCATAACTCCTGTATTTTGAGGAAAACTCACTGAAATCCACCTGTAACTTCAAGTTTATGCATCTTTCTATGATTTCAGGTTGAAACTTGACTGAAAACTCACTTTGAACAAAAGTTATGGCTGTTTTGTGTCACAGGTCACAAATAGCGTTTTCTCAGCGAGAGAAGGCCAAAATGAACACTTCATGCAGAACTCCTGTATTTTGATGAAAACTCACTGAAATCAAGCTGTAACTTCAAGTTTATGCATCTTTCTATGGTTTCAGGTTGAAACTTGACTGAAAACTCACTTTGAACAAAAGTTATGGCATTTTTGTATCACAGGTCACAAATAGTGTTTTCTCAGCGAGAGAAGGCCAAAATGAACACTTCATGCATAACTCCTGTATTTTGAGGAAAACTCACTGAAATCCACCTGTAACTTCAAGTTTATGCATCTTTCTATGCTTTCAGGTTGAAACTTGACTGAAAACTCACTTTGAACAAAAGTTATGGCTTTTTTGTGTCACAGGTCACAAATAGCGTTTTCTCAGCAAGAGAAGGCCAAAATGAACACTTCATGCAGAACTCCTGTATTTTGATGAAAACTCACTGAAATCAAGCTGTAACTTCAAGTTTATGCATCTTTCTATGGTTTCAGGTTGAAACTTGACTGAAAACTCACTTTGAACAAAAGTTATGGCATTTTTGTATCACAGGTCACAAATAGTGTTTTCTCAGCGAGAGAAGGCCAAAATGAACACTTCATGCATAACTCCTGTATTTTGAGGAAAACTCACTGAAATCCACCTGTAACTTCAAGTTTATGCATCTTTCTATGCTTTCAGGTTGAAACTTGACTGAAAACTCACTTTGAACAAAAGTTATGGCTTTTTTGTGTCACAGGTCACAAATAGCGTTTTCTCAGCAAGAGAAGGCCAAAATGAACACTTCATGCAGAACTCCTGTATTTTGATGAAAACTCACTGAAATCAAGCTGTAACTTCAAGTTTATGCATCTTTCTATGGTTTCAGGTTGAAACTTGACTGAAAACTCACTTTGAACAAAAGTTATGTCATTTTTTTTATCACAGATCACAAATAGTGTTTTCTCAGCGAGAGAAGGCCAAAATGAACACTTCATGCATAACTCCTGTATTTTGAGGAAAACTCACTGAAATCCACCTGTAACTTCAAGTTTATGCATCTTTCTATGCTTTCAGGTTGAAACTTGACTGAAAACTCACTTTGAAAAAAAGTTATGGCTGTTTTGTGTCACAGGTCACAAATAGCGTTTTCTCAGCGAGAGAAGGCCAAAATGAACACTTCATGCAGAACTCCTGTATTTTGATGAAAACTCACTGAAATCAAGCTGTAACTTCAAGTTTATGCATCTTTCTATGCTTTCAGGTTGAAACTTGACTGAAAACTCACTTTGAACAAAAGTTATGGCATTTTTGTATCACAGGTCACAAATAGCGTTTTCTCAGCGAGAGAAGGCCAAAATGAACACTTCATGCATAACTCCTGTATTTTGATGAAAACTCACTGAAATCCACCTGTAACTTCAAGTTTATGCATCTTTCTATGGTTTCAGGTTGAAACTTGACTGAAAACTCACTTTGAACAAAAGTTATGGCATTTTTGTATCACGGGTCACAAATAGTGTTTTCTCAGCGAGAGAAGGCCAAAATGAACACTTCATGCATAACTCCTGTATTTTGAGGAAAACTAACTGAAATCCACCTGTAACTTCAAGTTTATGCATCTTTCTATGCTTTCAGGTTGAAACTTGACTGAAAACTCACTTTGAACAAAAGTTATGGCTGTTTTGTGTCACAGGTCACAAATAGCGTTTTCTCAGCGAGAGAAGGCCAAAATGAACACTTCATGCAGAACTCCTGTATTTTGAGGAAAACTCACTGAAATCCACCTGTAACTTCAAGTTTATGCATCTTTCTATGGTTTCAGGTTGAAACTTGACTGAAAACTCACTTTGAACAAAAGTTATGGCATTTTTGTATCACAGGTCACAAATAGCGTTTTCTCAGCGAGAGAAGGCCAAAATGAACACTTCATGCAGAACTCCTGTATTTTGATGAAAACTCACTGAAATCCACCTGTAACTTCATGTTTATGCATCTTTCTATGCTTTCAGGTTGAAACTTGACTGAAAACTCACTTTGAACAAAAGTTATGGCATTTTTGTATCACAGGTCACAAATAGTGTTTTCTCAGCGAGAGAAGGCCAAAATGAACACTTCATGCAGAACTCCTGTATTTTGAGGAAAACTCACTGAAATCAAGCTGTAACTTCAAGTTTATGCATCTTTCTATGCTTTCAGGTTGAAACTTGACTGAAAACTCACTTTGAACAAAAGTTATGGCTGTTTTGTGTCACAGGTCACAAATAGTGTTTTCTCAGCGAGAGAAGGCCAAAATGAACACTTCATGCAGAACTCCTGTATTTTGAGGAAAACTCACTGAAATCAAGCTGTAACTTCAAGTTTATGCAACTTTCTATGCTTTCAGGTTGAAACTTGACTGAGAACTCACTTTGAAGAAAAGTTATGGCATTTTTGTCTCAAAGGTCACAAATAGTGTTTTCTCAGCGAGAGAAGACCAAAATGAACACTTCATGCAGAACTCCTGTATTTTGATGAAAACTCACTAAAATCCACCTGTAACTTCAAGTTTATGCAACTTTCTATGCTTTCAGGTTGAAACTTGACTGAAAACTCACTTTGAAGAAAAGTTATGGCATTTTTGTATCACAGGTCACAAATAGCGTTTTCTCAGCGAGAGAAGGCCAAAATGAACACTTCATGCAGAACTCCTGTATTTTGAGGAAAACTAACTGAAATCCACCTGTAACTTCAAGTTTATGCATCTTTCTATGCTTTCAGGTTGAAACTTGACTGAAAACTCACTTTGAACAAAAGTTATGGCTGTTTTGTGTCACAGGTCACAAATAGCGTTTTCTCAGCGAGAGAAGGCCAAAATGAACACTTCATGCAGAACTCCTGTATTTTGAGGAAAACTCACTGAAATCAAGCTGTAACTTCAAGTTTATGCATCTTTCTATGGTTTCAGGTTGAAACTTGACTGAAAACTCACTTTGAACAAAAGTTATGGCATTTTTGTATCACGGGTCACAAATAGTGTTTTCTCAGCGAGAGAAGGCCAAAATGAACACTTCATGCATAACTCCTGTATTTTGAGGAAAACTAACTGAAATCAAGCTGTAACTTCAAGTTTATGCATCTTTCTATGCTTTCAGGTTGAAACTTGACTGAAAACTCACTTTGAACAAAAGTTATGGCATTTTTGTATCACAGGTCACAAATAGTGTTTTCTCAGCGAGAGAAGGCCAAAATGAACACTTCATGCATAACTCCTGTATTTTGAGGAAAACTCACTGAAATCCAACTGTAACTTCAAGTTTATGCATCTTTCTATGATTTCAGGTTGAAACTTGACTGAAAACTCACTTTGAACAAAAGTTATGGCTGTTTTGTGTCACAGGTCACAAATAGCGTTTTCTCAGCGAGAGAAGGCCAAAATGAACACTTCATGCAGAACTCCTGTATTTTGATGAAAACTCACTGAAATCAAGCTGTAACTTCAAGCTTATGCATCTTTCTATGGTTTCAGGTTGAAACTTGACTGAAAACTCACTTTGAACAAAAGTTATGGCATTTTTGTATCACAGGTCACAAATAGTGTTTTCTCAGCGAGAGAAGGCCAAAATGAACACTTCATGCATAACTCCTGTATTTTGAGGAAAACTCACTGAAATCCACCTGTAACTTCAAGTTTATGCATCTTTCTATGCTTTCAGGTTGAAACTTGACTGAAAACTCACTTTGAACAAAAGTTATGGCTTTTTTGTGTCACAGGTCACAAATAGCGTTTTCTCAGCGAGAGAAGGCCAAAATGAACACTTCATGCAGAACTCCTGTATTTTGATGAAAACTCACTGAAATCAAGCTGTAACTTCAAGTTTATGCATCTTTCTATGGTTTCAGGTTGAAACTTGACTGAAAACTCACTTTGAACAAAAGTTATGGCATTTTTGTATCACAGGTCACAAATAGTGTTTTCTCAGCGAGAGAAGGCCAAAATGAACACTTCATGCATAACTCCTGTATTTTGAGGAAAACTCACTTAAATCCACCTGTAACTTCAAGTTTATGCATCTTTCTATGCTTTCAGGTTGAAACTTGACTGAAAACTCACTTTGAACAAAAGTTATGGCTGTTTTGTGTCACAGGTCACAAATAGCGTTTTCTCAGCGAGAGAAGGCCAAAATGAACACTTCATGCAGAACTCCTGTATTTTGAGGAAAACTCACTGAAATCCACCTGTAACTTCAAGTTTATGCATCTTTCTATGCTTTCAGGTTGAAACTTGACTGAAAACTCACTTTGAACAAAAGTTATGGCATTTTTGTATCACAGGTCACAAATAGCGTTTTCTCAGCGAGAGAAGGCCAAAATGAACACTTCATGCAGAACTCCTGTATTTTGATGAAAACTCACTGAAATCCACCTGTAACTTCAAGTTTATGCATCTTTCTATGATTTCAGGTTGAAACTTGACTGAAAACTCACTTTGAACAAAAGTTATGGCTGTTTTGTGTCACAGGTCACAAATAGCGTTTTCTCAGCGAGAGAAGGCCAAAATGAACACTTCATGCAGAACTCCTGTATTTTGATGAAAACTCACTGAAATCAAGCTGTAACTTCAAGTTTATGCATCTTTCTATGGTTTCAGGTTGAAACTTGACTGAAAACTCACTTTGAACAAAAGTTATGGCATTTTTGTATCACAGGTCACAAATAGTGTTTTCTCAGCGAGAGAAGGCCAAAATGAACACTTCATGCATAACTCCTGTATTTTGAGGAAAACTCACTGAAATCCACCTGTAACTTCAAGTTTATGCATCTTTCTATGCTTTCAGGTTGAAACTTGACTGAAAACTCACTTTGAACAAAAGTTATGGCTTTTTTGTGTCACAGGTCACAAATAGCGTTTTCTCAGCAAGAGAAGGCCAAAATGAACACTTCATGCAGAACTCCTGTATTTTGATGAAAACTCACTGAAATCAAGCTGTAACTTCAAGTTTATGCATCTTTCTATGGTTTCAGGTTGAAACTTGACTGAAAACTCACTTTGAACAAAAGTTATGTCATTTTTTTTATCACAGATCACAAATAGTGTTTTCTCAGCGAGAGAAGGCCAAAATGAACACTTCATGCATAACTCCTGTATTTTGAGGAAAACTCACTGAAATCCACCTGTAACTTCAAGTTTATGCATCTTTCTATGCTTTCAGGTTGAAACTTGACTGAAAACTCACTTTGAAAAAAAGTTATGGCTGTTTTGTGTCACAGGTCACAAATAGCGTTTTCTCAGCGAGAGAAGGCCAAAATGAACACTTCATGCAGAACTCCTGTATTTTGATGAAAACTCACTGAAATCAAGCTGTAACTTCAAGTTTATGCATCTTTCTATGCTTTCAGGTTGAAACTTGACTGAAAACTCACTTTGAACAAAAGTTATGGCATTTTTGTATCACAGGTCACAAATAGCGTTTTCTCAGCGAGAGAAGGCCAAAATGAACACTTCATGCATAACTCCTGTATTTTGATGAAAACTCACTGATATCCACCTGTAACTTCAAGTTTATGCATCTTTCTATGGTTTCAGGTTGAAACTTGACTGAAAACTCACTTTGAACAAAAGTTATGGCATTTTTGTATCACGGGTCACAAATAGTGTTTTCTCAGCGAGAGAAGGCCAAAATGAACACTTCATGCATAACTCCTGTATTTTGAGGAAAACTAACTGAAATCCACCTGTAACTTCAAGTTTATGCATCTTTCTATGCTTTCAGGTTGAAACTTGACTGAAAACTCACTTTGAACAAAAGTTATGGCTGTTTTGTGTCACAGGTCACAAATAGCGTTTTCTCAGCGAGAGAAGGCCAAAATGAACACTTCATGCAGAACTCCTGTATTTTGAGGAAAACTCACTGAAATCCACCTGTAACTTCAAGTTTATGCATCTTTCTATGCTTTCAGGTTGAAACTTGACTGAAAACTCACTTTGAACAAAAGTTATGGCATTTTTGTATCACAGGTCACAAATAGCGTTTTCTCAGCGAGAGAAGGCCAAAATGAACACTTCATGCAGAACTCCTGTATTTTGATGAAAACTCACTGAAATCCACCTGTAACTTCATGTTTATGCATCTTTCTATGCTTTCAGGTTGAAACTTGACTGAAAACTCACTTTGAACAAAAGTTATGGCATTTTTGTATCACAGGTCACAAATAGTGTTTTCTCAGCGAGAGAAGGCCAAAATGAACACTTCATGCAGAACTCCTGTATTTTGAGGAAAACTCACTGAAATCAAGCTGTAACTTCAAGTTTATGCATCTTTCTATGCTTTCAGGTTGAAACTTGACTGAAAACTCACTTTGAACAAAAGTTATGGCATTTTTGTATCACAGGTCACAAATAGCGTTTTCTCAGCGAGAGAAGGCCAAAATGAACACTTCATGCAGAACTCCTGTATTTTGATGAAAACTCACTGAAATCCACCTGTAACTTCAAGTTTATGCATCTTTCTATGATTTCAGGTTGAAACTTGACTGAAAACTCACTTTGAACAAAAGTTATGGCTGTTTTGTGTCACAGGTCACAAATAGCGTTTTCTCAGCGAGAGAAGGCCAAAATGAACACTTCATGCAGAACTCCTGTATTTTGATGAAAACTCACTGAAATCAAGCTGTAACTTCAAGTTTATGCATCTTTCTATGGTTTCAGGTTGAAACTTGACTGAAAACTCACTTTGAACAAAAGTTATGGCATTTTTGTATCACAGGTCACAAATTGTGTTTTCTCAGCGAGAGAAGGCCAAAATGAACACTTCATGCATAACTCCTGTATTTTGAGGAAAACTCACTGAAATCCACCTGTAACTTCAAGTTTATGCATCTTTCTATGCTTTCAGGTTGAAACTTGACTGAAAACTCACTTTGAACAAAAGTTATGGCTTTTTTGTGTCACAGGTCACAAATAGCGTTTTCTCAGCAAGAGAAGGCCAAAATGAACACTTCATGCAGAACTCCTGTATTTTGATGAAAACTCACTGAAATCAAGCTGTAACTTCAAGTTTATGCATCTTTCTATGGTTTCAGGTTGAAACTTGACTGAAAACTCACTTTGAACAAAAGTTATGTCATTTTTTTTATCACAGATCACAAATAGTGTTTTCTCAGCGAGAGAAGGCCAAAATGAACACTTCATGCATAACTCCTGTATTTTGAGGAAAACTCACTGAAATCCACCTGTAACTTCAAGTTTATGCATCTTTCTATGCTTTCAGGTTGAAACTTGACTGAAAACTCACTTTGAAAAAAAGTTATGGCTGTTTTGTGTCACAGGTCACAAATAGCGTTTTCTCAGCGAGAGAAGGCCAAAATGAACACTTCATGCAGAACTCCTGTATTTTGATGAAAACTCACTGAAATCAAGCTGTAACTTCAAGTTTATGCATCTTTCTATGCTTTCAGGTTGAAACTTGACTGAAAACTCACTTTGAACAAAAGTTATGGCATTTTTGTATCACAGGTCACAAATAGCGTTTTCTCAGCGAGAGAAGGCCAAAATGAACACTTCATGCATAACTCCTGTATTTTGATGAAAACTCACTGATATCCACCTGTAACTTCAAGTTTATGCATCTTTCTATGGTTTCAGGTTGAAACTTGACTGAAAACTCACTTTGAACAAAAGTTATGGCATTTTTGTATCACGGGTCACAAATAGTGTTTTCTCAGCGAGAGAAGGCCAAAATGAACACTTCATGCATAACTCCTGTATTTTGAGGAAAACTAACTGAAATCCACCTGTAACTTCAAGTTTATGCATCTTTCTATGCTTTCAGGTTGAAACTTGACTGAAAACTCACTTTGAACAAAAGTTATGGCTGTTTTGTGTCACAGGTCACAAATAGCGTTTTCTCAGCGAGAGAAGGCCAAAATGAACACTTCATGCAGAACTCCTGTATTTTGAGGAAAACTCACTGAAATCCACCTGTAACTTCAAGTTTATGCATCTTTCTATGCTTTCAGGTTGAAACTTGACTGAAAACTCACTTTGAACAAAAGTTATGGCATTTTTGTATCACAGGTCACAAATAGCGTTTTCTCAGCGAGAGAAGGCCAAAATGAACACTTCATGCAGAACTCCTGTATTTTGATGAAAACTCACTGAAATCCACCTGTAACTTCATGTTTATGCATCTTTCTATGCTTTCAGGTTGAAACTTGACTGAAAACTCACTTTGAACAAAAGTTATGGCATTTTTGTATCACAGGTCACAAATAGTGTTTTCTCAGCGAGAGAAGGCCAAAATGAACACTTCATGCAGAACTCCTGTATTTTGAGGAAAACTCACTGAAATCAAGCTGTAACTTCAAGTTTATGCATCTTTCTATGCTTTCAGGTTGAAACTTGACTGAAAACTCACTTTGAACAAAAGTTATGGCTGTTTTGTGTCACAGGTCACAAATAGTGTTTTCTCAGCGAGAGAAGGCCAAAATGAACACTTCATGCAGAACTCCTGTATTTTGAGGAAAACTCACTGAAATCAAGCTGTAACTTCAAGTTTATGCAACTTTCTATGCTTTCAGGTTGAAACTTGACTGAGAACTCACTTTGAAGAAAAGTTATGGCATTTTTGTCTCAAAGGTCACAAATAGTGTTTTCTCAGCGAGAGAAGACCAAAATGAACACTTCATGCAGAACTCCTGTATTTTGATGAAAACTCACTAAAATCCACCTGTAACTTCAAGTTTATGCAACTTTCTATGCTTTCAGGTTGAAACTTGACTGAAAACTCACTTTGAAGAAAAGTTATGGCATTTTTGTATCACAGGTCACAAATAGCGTTTTCTCAGCGAGAGAAGGCCAAAATGAACACTTCATGCAGAACTCCTGTATTTTGAGGAAAACTAACTGAAATCCACCTGTAACTTCAAGTTTATGCATCTTTCTATGCTTTCAGGTTGAAACTTGACTGAAAACTTACTTTGAACAAAAGTTATGGCTGTTTTGTGTCACAGGTCACAAATAGCGTTTTCTCAGCGAGAGAAGGCCAAAATGAACACTTCATGCAGAACTCCTGTATTTTGAGGAAAACTCACTGAAATCAAGCTGTAACTTCAAGTTTATGCATCTTTCTATGGTTTCAGGTTGAAACTTGACTGAAAACTCACTTTGAACAAAAGTTATGGCATTTTTGTATCACGGGTCACAAATAGTGTTTTCTCAGCGAGAGAAGGCCAAAATGAACACTTCATGCATAACTCCTGTATTTTGAGGAAAACTAACTGAAATCAAGCTGTAACTTCAAGTTTATGCATCTTTCTATGCTTTCAGGTTGAAACTTGACTGAAAACTCACTTTGAACAAAAGTTATGGCATTTTTGTATCACAGGTCACAAATAGTGTTTTCTCAGCGAGAGAAGGCCAAAATGAACACTTCATGCATAACTCCTGTATTTTGAGGAAAACTCACTGAAATCCAACTGTAACTTCAAGTTTATGCATCTTTCTATGATTTCAGGTTGAAACTTGACTGAAAACTCACTTTGAACAAAAGTTATGGCTGTTTTGTGTCACAGGTCACAAATAGCGTTTTCTCAGCGAGAGAAGGCCAAAATGAACACTTCATGCAGAACTCCTGTATTTTGATGAAAACTCACTGAAATCAAGCTGTAACTTCAAGTTTATGCATCTTTCTATGGTTTCAGGTTGAAACTTGACTGAAAACTCACTTTGAACAAAAGTTATGGCATTTTTGTATCACAGGTCACAAATAGTGTTTTCTCAGCGAGAGAAGGCCAAAATGAACACTTCATGCATAACTCCTGTATTTTGAGGAAAACTCACTGAAATCCACCTGTAACTTCAAGTTTATGCATCTTTCTATGCTTTCAGGTTGAAACTTGACTGAAAACTCACTTTGAACAAAAGTTATGGCTTTTTTGTGTCACAGGTCACAAATAGCGTTTTCTCAGCGAGAGAAGGCCAAAATGAACACTTCATGCAGAACTCCTGTATTTTGATGAAAACTCACTGAAATCAAGCTGTAACTTCAAGTTTATGCATCTTTCTATGGTTTCAGGTTGAAACTTGACTGAAAACTCACTTTGAACAAAAGTTATGGCATTTTTGTATCACAGGTCACAAATAGTGTTTTCTCAGCGAGAGAAGGCCAAAATGAACACTTCATGCATAACTCCTGTATTTTGAGGAAAACTCACTTAAATCCACCTGTAACTTCAAGTTTATGCATCTTTCTATGCTTTCAGGTTGAAACTTGACTGAAAACTCACTTTGAACAAAAGTTATGGCTGTTTTGTGTCACAGGTCACAAATAGCGTTTTCTCAGCGAGAGAAGGCCAAAATGAACACTTCATGCAGAACTCCTGTATTTTGAGGAAAACTCACTGAAATCCACCTGTAACTTCAAGTTTATGCATCTTTCTATGCTTTCAGGTTGAAACTTGACTGAAAACTCACTTTGAACAAAAGTTATGGCATTTTTGTATCACAGGTCACAAATAGCGTTTTCTCAGCGAGAGAAGGCCAAAATGAACACTTCATGCAGAACTCCTGTATTTTGATGAAAACTCACTGAAATCCACCTGTAACTTCAAGTTTATGCATCTTTCTATGCTTTCAGGTTGAAACTTGACTGAAAACTCACTTTGAACAAAAGTTATGGCTGTTTTGTGTCACAAGTCACAAATAGTATTTTCTAAGCGAGAGACGGCCAAAATGAACACTTCATGCAGAACTCCTGTATTTTGATGAAAACTCACTGAAATCAAGCTGTAACTTCAAGTTTATGCAACTTTCTATGCTTTCAGGTTGAAACTTGACTGAAAACTCACTTTGAAGAAAAGTTATGGCATTTTTGTCTCACTGGTCACAAATAGTGTTTTCTCAGCGAGAGAAGGCCAAAATGAACACTTCATGCAGAACTCCTGTATTTTGAGGAAAACTCACTGAAATTAAGCTGTAACTTCAAGTTTATGCAACTTTCTATGCTTTCAGGTTGAAACTTGACTGAAAACTCACTTTGAAGAAAAGTTATGGCATTTTTGTATCACAGGTCACAAATAGTGTTTTCTCAGCGAGAGAAGGCCAAAATGAACACTTCATGCATAACTCCTGTATTTTGATGAAAACTCACTGAAATCCACCTGTAACTTCAAGTTTATGCATCTTTCTATGCTTTCAGGTTGAAACTTGACTGAAAACTCACTTTGAATAAAAATAATGGCATTTTTGTATCACAGGTCACAAATAGTGTTTTCTCAGCGAGAGAAGGCCAAAATGAACACTTCATGCAGAACTCCTGTATTTTGATGAAAACTCACTGAAATCAAGCTGTAACTTCAAGTTTATGCATCTTTCTATGGTTTCAGGTTGAAACTTGACTGAAAACTCACTTTGAACAAAAGTTATGGCATTTTTGTATCACAGGTCACAAATAGTGTTTTCTCAGCGAGAGAAGGCCAAAATGAACACTTCATGCATAACTCCTGTATTTTGAGGAAAACTCACTGAAATCCACCTGTAACTTCAAGTTTATGCATCTTTCTATGCTTTCAGGTTGAAACTTGACTGAAAACTCACTTTGAACAAAAGTAATGGCTGTTTTATGTCACAGGTCACATATAGCGTTTTCTCAGCGAGAGAAGGCCAAAATGAACACTTCATGCAGAACTCCTGCATTTTGATGAAAACTCACTGAAATCAAGCTGTAACTTCAAGTTTATGCATCTTTCTATGCTTTCAGGTTGAAACTTGACTGAAAACTCACTTTGAATAAAAATAATGGCATTTTTGTATCACAGGTCACAAATAGTGTTTTCTCAGCGAGAGAAGGCCAAAATGAACACTTCATGCATAACTCCTGTATTTTGATGAAAACTCACTGAAATCCACCTGTAACTTCAAGTTTATGCATCTTTCTATGCTTTCAGGTTGAAACTTGACTGAAAACTCACTTTGAACAAAAGTTATGGCTGTTTTGTGTCACAGGTCACAAATAGCGTTTTCTCAGCGAGAGAAGGCCAAAATGAACACTTCATGCAGAACTCCTGTATTTGAATGAAAACTCACTAAAATCCACCTGTAACTTCAAGTTTATGCATCTTTCTCTGCTTTCAGGTTGAAACTTGACTGAAAACTCACTTTGAACAAAAGTTATGGCATTTTTGTATCACAGGTCACAAATAGTGTTTTCTCAGCGAGAGAAGGCCAAAATCAACACTTCATGCATAACTCCTGTATTTTGAGGAAAACTCACTGAAATCCACCTGTAACTTCAAGTTTATGCATCTTTCTATGCTTTCAGGTTGAAACTTGACTGAAAACTCACTTTGAACAAAAGTTATGGCTGTTTTGTGTCACAGGTCACAAATAGCGTTTTCTCAGCGAGAGAAGGCCAAAATGAACACTTCATGCAGAACTCCTGTATTTTGATGAAAACTCACTGAAATCAAGCTGTAACTTCAAGTTTATGCATCTTTCTATGGTTTCAGGTTGAAACTTGACTGGAAACTCACTTTGAACAAAAGTTATGGCATTTTTGTATCACAGGTCACAAATAGCGTTTTCTCAGCGAGAGAAGGCCAAAATGAACACTTCATGCAGAACTCCTGTATTTTGATGAAAACTCACTGAAATCCACCTGTAACTTCAAGTTTATGCATCTTTCTATGCTTTCAGGTTGAAACTTGACTGAAAACTCACTTTGAAGAAAAGTTATGGCTGTTTTGTGTCACAAGTCACAAATAGCGTTTTCTCAGCGAGAGAAGGCCAAAATGAACACTTCATGCAGAACTCCTGTATTTTGAGGAAAACTCACTGAAATTAAGCTGTAACTTCAAGTTTATGCAACTTTCTATGCTTTCAGGTTGAAACTTGACTGAAAACTCACTTTGAAGAAAAGTTATGGCATTTTTGTATCACAGGTCACAAATAGTGTTTTCTCAGCAAGAGGAGGCCAAAATGAACACTTCATGCATAACTCCTGTATTTTGATGAAAACTCACTTAAATCCACCTGTAACTTCAAGTTTATGCATCTTTCTATGCTTTCAGGTTGAAACTTGACTGAAAACTCACTTTGAACAAAAGTTATGGCTTTTTTGTGTCACAGGTCACAAATAGTGTTTTCTCAGCGAAAGAAGGCCAAAATGAACACTTCATGCAGAACTCCTGTATTTTGATGAAAACTCACTGAAATCAAGCTGTAACTTCAAGTTTATGCAACTTTCTATGCTTTCAGGTTGAAACGTGACTGAAAACTCACTTTGAAGAAAAGTTATGGCATTTTTGTATCACAGGTCACAAATAGTGTTTTCTCAGCGAGAGAAGACCAAAATGAACACTTCATGCAGAACTCCTGTATTTTGATGAAAACTCACTGAAATCCACCTGTAACTTCAAGTTTATCCATCTTTCTATGGTTTCAGGTTGAAACTAGACTGAAAACTCACTTTGAACAAAAGTTATGGCATTTTTGTATCACGGGTCACAAATAGTGTTTTCTCAGCGAGAGAAGGCCAAAATGAACACTTCATGCATAACTCCTGTATTTTGAGGAAAACTAACTGAAATCAAGCTGTAACTTCAAGTTTATGCATCTTTCTATGCTTTCAGGTTGAAACTTGACTGAAAACTAACTTTGAACAAAAGTTATGGCATTTTTGTATCAAAGGTCACAAATAGTGTTTTCTCAGCGAGAGAAGGCCAAAATGAACACTTCATGCATAACTCCTGTATTTTGAGGAAAACTCACTGAAATCCACCTGTAACTTCAAGTTTATGCATCTTTCTATGATTTCAGGTTGAAACTTGACTGAAAACTCACTTTGAACAAAAGTTATGGCTGTTTTGTGTCACAGGTCACAAATAGCGTTTTCTCAGCGAGAGAAGGCCAAAATGAACACTTCATGCAGAACTCCTGTATTTTGATGAAAACTCACTGAAATCAAGCTGTAACTTCAAGTTTATGCATCTTTCTATGGTTTCAGGTTGAAACTTGACTGAAAACTCACTTTGAACAAAAGTTATGGCATTTTTGTATCACAGGTCACAAATAGTGTTTTCTCAGCGAGAGAAGGCCAAAATGAACACTTCATGCATAACTCCTGTATTTTGAGGAAAACTCACTGAAATCCACCTGTAACTTCAAGTTTATGCATCTTTCTATGCTTTCAGGTTGAAACTTGACTGAAAACTCACTTTGAACAAAAGTTATGGCTTTTTTGTGTCACAGGTCACAAATAGCGTTTTCTCAGCAAGAGAAGGCCAAAATGAACACTTCATGCAGAACTCCTGTATTTTGATGAAAACTCACTGAAATCAAGCTGTAACTTCAAGTTTATGCATCTTTCTATGGTTTCAGGTTGAAACTTGACTGAAAACTCACTTTGAACAAAAGTTATGTCATTTTTTTTATCACAGATCACAAATAGTGTTTTCTCAGCGAGAGAAGGCCAAAATGAACACTTCATGCATAACTCCTGTATTTTGAGGAAAACTCACTGAAATCCACCTGTAACTTCAAGTTTATGCATCTTTCTATGCTTTCAGGTTGAAACTTGACTGAAAACTCACTTTGAAAAAAGTTATGGCTGTTTTGTGTCACAGGTCACAAATAGCGTTTTCTCAGCGAGAGAAGGCCAAAATGAACACTTCATGCAGAACTCCTGTATTTTGATGAAAACTCACTGAAATCAAGCTGTAACTTCAAGTTTATGCATCTTTCTATGCTTTCAGGTTGAAACTTGACTGAAAACTCACTTTGAACAAAAGTTATGGCATTTTTGTATCACAGGTCACAAATAGCGTTTTCTCAGCGAGAGAAGGCCAAAATGAACACTTCATGCATAACTCCTGTATTTTGATGAAAACTCACTGAAATCCACCTGTAACTTCAAGTTTATGCATCTTTCTATGCTTTCAGGTTGAAACTTGACTGAAAACTCACTTTGAAGAAAAGTTATGGCTGTTTTGTGTCACAAGTCACAAATAGTGTTTTCTAAGCGAGAGAAGGCCAAAATGAACACTTCATGCAGAACTCCTGTATTTTGATGAAAACTCACTGAAATCAAGCTGTAACTTCAAGTTTATGCAACTTTCTATGCTTTCAGGTTGAAACTTGACTGAAAACTCACTTTGAAGAAAAGTTATGGCATTTTTCTCTCACAGGTCACAAATAGTGTTTTCTCAGCGAGAGAAGGCCAAAATGAACACTTCATGCAGAACTCCTGTATTTTGATGAAAACTCACTGAAATCAAGCTGTAACTTCAAGTTTATGCATCTTTCTCTGCTTTCAGGTTGAAACTTGACTGAAAACTCACTTTGAACAAAAGTTATGGCATTTTTGTATCACAGGTCACAAATAGTGTTTTCTCAGCGAGAGAAGGCCAAAATGAACACTTCATGCATAACTCCTGTATTTTGAGGAAAACTCACTGAATTCCACCTGTAACTTCAAGTTTATGCATCTTTCTATGCTTTCAGGTTGAAACTTGACTGAAAACTCACTTTGAACAAAAGTTATGGCTGTTTTGTGTCACAGGTCACAAATAGCGTTTTCTCAGCGAGAGAAGGCCAAAATTAACACTTCATGCAGAACTCCTGTATTTTGATGAAAACTCACTGAAATCAAGCTGTAACTTCAAGTTTATGCATCTTTCTATGGTTTCAGGTTGAAACTTGACTGGAAACTCACTTTGAACAAAAGTTATGGCATTTTTGTATCACAGGTCACAAATAGTGTTTTCTCAGCGAGAGAAGGCCAAAATGAACACTTCATGCAGAACTCCTGTATTTTGATGAAAACTCACTGAAATCCACCTGTAACTTCAAGTTTATGCATCTTTCTATGCTTTCAGGTTGAAACTTGACTGAAAACTCACTTTGAACAAAAGTTATGGCTGTTTTGTGTCACAGGTCACAAATAGTGTTTTCTCAGCGAGAGAAGGCCAAAATGAACACTTCATGCAGAACTCCTGTATTTTGATGAAAACTCACTGAAATCAAGCTGTAACTTCAAGTTTATGCAACTTTCTATGCTTTCAGGTTGAAACTTGACTGAAAACTCACTTTGAAGAAAAGTTATGGCATTTTTGTATCACAGGTCACAAATAGTGTTTTCTCAGCGAGAGAAGGCCAAAATGAACACTTCATGCATAACTCCTGTATTTTGATGAAAACTCACTGAAATCCACCTGTAACTTCAAGTTTATGCACTTTCTATGCTTTCAGGTTTAAACTTGACTGAAAACTCACTTTGAACAAAAGTTATGGCTGTTTTGTGTCACAGGTCACAAATAGTGTTTTCTCAGCGAGAGAAGGCCAAAATGAACACTTCATGCAGAACTCCTGTATTTTGAGGAAAACTCACTGAAATCAAGCTGTAACTTCAAGTTTATGCAACTTTCTATGCTTTCAGGTTGAAACTTGACTGAGAACTCACTTTGAAGAAAAGTTATGGCATTTTTGTCTCACAGGTCACAAATAGTTTTTTCTCAGCGAGAGAAGACCAAAATGAACACTTCATGCAGAACTCCTGTATTTTGATGAAAACTCTCTAAAATCAAGCTGTAACTTCAAGTTTATGCAACTTTCTATGCTTTCAGGTTGAAACTTGACTGAAAACTCACTTTGAAGAAAAGTTATGGCATTTTTGTATCACAGGTCACAAATACTGTTTTCTCAGCGAGAGAAGACCCAAAATGAACACTTCATGCAGAACTCCTGTATTTTGATGAAAACTCACTGAAATCCACCTGTAACTTCAAGTTTATGCATCTTTCTATGCTTTCAGGTTTAAACTTGACTGAAAACTCACTTTGAACAAAAGTTATGGCTGTTTTGTGTCACAGGTCACAAATAGTGTTTTCTCAGCGAGAGAAGGCCAAAATGAACACTTCATGCAGAACTCCTGTATTTTGAGGAAAACTCACTGAAATCAAGCTGTAACTTCAAGTTTATGCAACTTTCTATGCTTTCAGGTTGAAACTTGACTGAGAAACTCACTTTGAAGAAAAGTTATGGCATTTTTGTCTCACAGGTCACAAATAGTTTTTTCTCAGCGAGAGAAGACCAAAATGAACACTTCATGCAGAACTCCTGTATTTTGATGAAAACTCTCTAAAATCAAGCTGTAACTTCAAGTTTATGCAACTTTCTATGCTTTCAGGTTGAAACTTGACTGAAAAACTCACTTTGAAGAAAAGTTATGGCATTTTTGTATCACAGGTCACAATAGTGTTTTCTCAGCGAGAGAAGACCAAAATGAACACTTCATGCAGAACTCCTGTATTTTGATGAAAACTCACTGAAATCCACCTGTAACTTCAAGTTTATGCATCTTTCTATGGTTTCAGGTTGAAACTTGACTGAAAACTCACTTTGAACAAAAGTTATGGCATTTTTGTATCACGGGTCACAAATAGTGCTTTCTCAGCGAGAGAAGGCCAAAATGAACACTTCATGCATAACTCCTGTATTTTGAGGAAAACTAACTGAAATCAAGCTGTAACTTCAAGTTTATGCATCTTTCTATGCTTTCAGTTGAAACTTGACTGAAAACTCACTTTGAACAAAAGTTATGGCATTTTTGTATCACAGGTCACAAATAGTGTTTTCTCAGCGAGAGAAGGCCAAAATGAACACTTCATGCATAACTCCTGTATTTTGAGGAAAAACTCACTGAAATCCACCTGTAACTTCAAGTTTATGCATCTTTCTATGATTTCAGGTTGAAACTTGACTGAAAACTCACTTTGAACAAAAGTTATGGCTGTTTTGTGTCACAGGTCACAAATAGCGTTTTCTCAGCGAGAGAAGGCCAAAATGAACACTTCATTGCAGAACTCCTGTACTTTGATGAAAACTCACTGAAAATCAAGCTGTAACTTCAAGTTTATGCATCTTTCTATGGTTTCAGGTTGAAACTTGACTGAAAACTCACTTTGAAGAAAAGTTATGGCATTTTTGTATCACAGGTCACAAATAGTGTTTTCTCAGCGAGAGAAGGCCAAAATGAACACTTTGTGCATAACTCCTGTATTTTGAGGAAAACTCACTGAAATCCACCTGTAACTTCAAGTTTATGCATCTTTCTATGGTTTCAGGTTGAAACTTGACTGAAAACTCACTTTGAACAAAAGTTATGGCTTTTTTGTGTCACAGGTCACAAATAGCGTTTTCTCAGCGAGAGAAGGCCAAAATGAACACATCATGCAGAACTCCTGTATTTTGATGAAAACTCACTGAAATCAAGCTGTAACTTCAAGTTTATGCATCTTTCTATGCTTTCAGGTTGAAACTTGACTGAAAACTCACTTTGAACAAAAGTTATGGCATTTTTGTATCACAGGTCACAAATAGCGTTTTCTCAGCGAGAGAAGGCCAAAATGAACACTTCATGCATAACTCCTGTATTTTGATGAAAACTCACTGAAATCCACCTGTAACTTCAAGTTTATGCATCTTTCTATGCTTTCAAGTTGAAACTTGACTGAAAACTCACTTTGAAGAAAAGTTATGGCTCTTTTGTGTCACAAGTCACAAATAGTGTTTTCTAAGCGAGAGAAGGCCAAAATGAACACTTCATGCAGAACTCCTGTATTTTGATGAAAACTCACTGAAATCCACCTGTAACTTCAAGTTTATGCATCTTTCTATGGTTTCAGGTTGAAACTTGACTGAAAACTCACTTTGAACAAAAGTTATGGCATTTTTGTATCACGGGTCACAAATAGTGCTTTCTCAGCGAGAGAAGGCCAAAATGAACACTTCATGCATAACTCTGTATTTTGAGGAAAACTAACTGAAATCAAGCTGTAACTTCAAGTTTATGCATCTTTCTATGCTTTCAGGTTGAAACTTGACTGAAAACTCACTTTGAACAAAAGTTATGGCATTTTTGTATCACAGGTCACAAATAGTGTTTTCTCAGCGAGAGAAGGCCAAAATGAACACTTCATGCATAACTCCTGTATTTTGAGGAAAACTCACTGAAATCCACCTGTAACTTCAAGTTTATGCATCTTTCTATGATTTCAGGTTGAAACTTGACTGAAAACTCACTTTGAACAAAAGTTATGGCTGTTTTGTGTCACAGGTCACAAATAGCGTTTTCTCAGCGAGAGAAGGCCAAAATGAACACTTCATGCAGAACTCCTGTACTTTGATGAAAACTCACTGAAATCAAGCTGTAACTTCAAGTTTATGCATCTTTCTATGGTTTCAGGTTGAAACTTGACTGAAAACTCACTTTGAAGAAAAGTTATGGCATTTTTGTATCACAGGTCACAAATAGTGTTTTCTCAGCGAGAGAAGGCCAAAATGAACACTTTGTGCATAACTCCTGTATTTTGAGGAAAACTCACTGAAATCCACCTGTAACTTCAAGTTTATGCATCTTTCTATGGTTTCAGGTTGAAACTTGACTGAAAACTCACTTTGAACAAAAGTTATGGCTTTTTTGTGTCACAGGTCACAAATAGCGTTTTCTCAGCGAGAGAAGGCCAAAATGAACACATCATGCAGAACTCCTGTATTTTGATGAAAACTCACTGAAATCAAGCTGTAACTTCAAGTTTATGCATCTTTCTATGCTTTCAGGTTGAAACTTGACTGAAAACTCACTTTGAACAAAAGTTATGGCATTTTTGTATCACAGGTCACAAATAGCGTTTTCTCAGCGAGAGAAGGCCAAAATGAACACTTCATGCATAACTCCTGTATTTTGATGAAAACTCACTGAAATCCACCTGTAACTTCAAGTTTATGCATCTTTCTATGCTTTCAAGTTGAAACTTGACTGAAAACTCACTTTGAAGAAAAGTTATGGCTCTTTTGTGTCACAAGTCACAAATAGTGTTTTCTAAGCGAGAGAAGGCCAAAATGAACACTTCATGCAGAACTCCTGTATTTTGATGAAAACTCACTGAAATCAAGCTGTAACTTCAAGTTTATGCAACTTTCTATGCTTTCAGGTTGAAACTTGACTGAAAACTCACTTTGAACAAAAGTTATGCATTTTTGTCTCACAGGTCACAAATAGTGTTTTTCTCAGCGAGAGAAGACCAAAATGAACACTTCATGCATAACTCCTGTATTTTGAGGAAAACTAACTGAAATCCACCTGTAACTTCAAGTTTATGCATCTTTCTATGCTTTCAGGTTGAAACTTGACTGAAAACTCACTTTGAAGAAAAAGTTATGGCATTTTTGTATCACAGGTCACAAATAGTGTTTTCTCAGCGAGAGAAGGCCAAAATGAACACTTCATGCATAACTCCTGTATTTTGAGGAAAACTCACTGAAATCCACCTGTAACTTCAAGTTTATGCATCTTTCTATGCTTTCAGGTTGAAACTTGACTGAAAACTCACTTTGACAAAAGTTATGGCTGTTTTGTGTCACAGGTCACAAATAGCGTTTTCTCAGCGAGAGAAGGCCAAAATGAACACTTCATGCAGAACTCCTGTATTTTGATGAAAACTCACTGAAATCAAGCTGTAACTTCAAGTTTATGCATCTTTCTATGCTTTCAGGTTGAAACTTGACTGAAAACTCACTTTGAACAAAAGTTATGGCATTTTTGTATCACAGGTCACAAATCAGTGTTTTCTCAGCGAGAGAAGGCCAAAATGAACACTTCATGCATAACTCCTGTATTTTGAGGAAAACTCACTGAAATCCACCTGTAACTTCAAGTTTATGCATCTTTCTATGCTTTCAGGTTGAAACTTGACTGAAAACTCACTTTGAACAAAAGTTATGGCATTTTTGTGTCACAGGTCACAAATAGCGTTTTCTCAGCGAGAGAAGGCCAAAATGAACACTTCATGCATAACTCCTGTATTTTGAGGAAAACTCACTGAAATCCACCCTGTAACTTCAAGTTTATGCATCTTTCTATGCTTTCAGGTTGAAACTTGACTGAAAACTCACTTTGAACAAAAGTTATGGCTCTTTTGTGTCACAGGTCACAAATAGCGTTTTCTCTCAGCGAGAGAAGGCCAAAATGAACACTTCATGCAGATCTCCTGTAATTTGATGAAAACTCACTGAAATCAAGCTGTAACTTCAAGTTTATGCATCTTTCTATGGTTTCAGGTTGAAACTTGACTGAAAACTCACTTTAAAAATAATGGCATTTTTGTATCACAGGTCACAATAGTGTTTTCTCAGCGAGAGAAGGCCAAAATGAACACTTCATGCATAACTCCTGCATTTTGATGAAAACTCACTGAAATCCACCTGTAACTTCAAGTTTATGCATCTTTCTATGCTTTCAGGTTGAAACTTGACTGAAAACTCACTTTGAACAAAAGTTATGGCTTTTTTGTGTCACAGGTCACAAATAGCGTTTTCTCAGCGAGAGAAGGCCAAAATGAACACTTCATGCAGAACTACTGTATTTTGATGAAAACTCACTGAAATCAAGCTGTAACTTCAAGTTTATGCATCTTTCTATGGTTTCAGGTTGAAACTTGACTGAAAACTCACTTTGAACAAAAGTTATGGCATTTTTGTATCACAGGTCACAAATAGTGTTTTCTCAGCGAGAGAAGGCCAAAATGAACACTTCATGCATAACTCCTGTATTTTGAGGAAAACTCACTGAAATCCACCTGTAACTTCAAGTTTATGCATCTTTCTATGCTTTCAGGTTGAAACTTGACTGAAAACTCACTTTGAACAAAAGTTATGGCTGTTTTGTGTCACAGGTCACAAATAGCGTTTTCTCAGCGAGAGAAGGCCAAAATGAACACTTCATGCAGAACTCCTGTATTTTGATGAAAACTCACTGAAATCAAGCTGTAACTTCAAGTTTATGCATCTTTCTATGCTTTCAGGTTGAAACTTGACTGAAAACTCACTTTGAACAAAAGTTATGGCATTTTTGTATCACAGGTCACAAATAGCGTTTTCTCAGCGAGAGAAGGCCAAAATGAACACTTCATGCATAACTCCTGTATTTTGAGGAAAACTCACTGAAATCCACCTGTAACTTCAAGTTTATGCATCTTTCTATGCTTTCAGGTTGAAACTTGACTGAAAACTTACTTTGAACAAAAGTTATGGCTGTTTTGTGTCACAGGTCACAAATAGCGTTTTCTCAGCGAGAGAAGGCCAAAATGAACACTTCATGCAGAACTCCTGTATTTTGATGAAAACTCACTGAAATCAAGCTGTAACTTCAAGTTTATGCATCTTTCTATGGTTTCAGGTTGAAACTTGACTGAAAACTCACTTTGAACAAAAGTTATGGCATTTTTGTATCACAGGTCACAAATAGCGTTTTCTCAGCGAGAGAAGGCCAAAATGAACACTTCATGCATAACTCCTGTATTTTGAGGAAAACTCACTGAAATCCACCTGTAACTTCAAGTTTATGCATCTTTCTATGCTTTCAGGTTGAAACTTGACTGAAAACTCACTTTGAACAAAAGTTATGGCTCTTTTGTGTCACAGGTCACAAATAGCGTTTTCTCAGCGAGAGAAGGCCAAAATGAACACTTCATGCAGATCTCCTGTAATTTGATGAAAACTCACTGAAATCAAGCTGTAACTTCAAGTTTATGCATCTTTCTATGGTTTCAGGTTGAAACTTGACTGAAAACTCACTTTGAATAAAAATAATGGCATTTTTGTATCACAGGTCACAAATAGTGTTTTCTCAGCGAGAGAAGGCCAAAATGAACACTTCATGCATAACTCCTGTATTTTGATGAAAACTCACTGAAATCACCTGTAACTTCAAGTTTATGCATCTTTCTATGCTTTCAGGTTGAAACTTGACTGAAAACTCACTTTGAACAAAAGTTATGGCTGTTTTGTGTCACAGGTCACAAATAGCGTTTTCTCAGCGAGAGAAGGCCAAAATGAACACTTCATGCAGAACTCCTGTATTTTGAGGAAAACTCACTGAAATTAAGCTGTAACTTCAAGTTTATGCAACTTTCTATGCTTTCAGGTTGAAACTTGACTGAAAACTCACTTTGAAGAAAAGTTATGGCATTTTTGTATCACAGGTCACAAATAGTGTTTTCTCAGCGAGAGAAGACCAAAATGAACACTTCATGCATAACTCCTGTATTTTCAGGAAAACTCACTGAAATCCACCTGTAACTTCAAGTTTATGCATCTTTCTATGCTTTCAGGTTGAAACTTGACTGAAAACTCACTTTGAACAAAAGTTATGGCATTTTTGTATCACAGGTCACAAATAGCGTTTTCTCAGCGAGAGAAGGCCAAAATGAACACTTCATGCATAACTCCTGTATTTTGATGAAAACTCACTGAAATCCACCTGTAACTTCAAGTTTATGCATCTTTCTATGCTTTCAGGTTGAAACTTGACTGAAAACTCACTTTGAAGAAAAGTTATGGCTGTTTTGTGTCACAAGTCACAAATAGTGTTTTCTAAGCGAGAGAAGGCCAAAATGAACACTTCATGCAGAACTCCTGTATTTTGATGAAAACTCACTGAAATCAAGCTGTAACTTCAAGTTTATGCAACTTTCTATGCTTTCAGGTTGAAACTTGACTGAAAACTCACTTTGAAGAAAAGTTATGGCATTTTTGTCTCACAGGTCACAAATAGTGTTTTCTCAGCGAGAGAAGACCAAAATGAACACTTCATGCATAACTCCTGTATTTTGAGGAAAACTAACTGAAATCCACCTGTAACTTCAAATTTATGCATCTTTCTATGCTTTCAGGTTGAACTTGACTGAAAACTCACTTTGAACAAAAGTTATGGCATTTTTGTATCACAGGTCACAAATAGTGTTTTCTCAGCGAGAGAAGGCCAAAATGAACACTTCATGCATAACTCCTGTATTTTGAGGAAAACTCACTGAAATCCACCTGTAACTTCAAGTTTATGCATCTTTCTATGCTTTCAGGTTGAAACTTGACTGAAAACTCACTTTGAACAAAAGTTATGGCTGTTTTGTGTCACAGGTCACAAATAGCGTTTTCTCAGCGAGAGAAGGCCAAAATGAACACTTCATGCAGAACTCCTGTATTTTGATGAAAACTCACTGAAATCAAGCTGTAACTTAAAGTTTATGCATCTTTCTATGGTTTCAGGTTGAAACTTGACTGAAAACTCACTTTGAACAAAAGTTATGGCATTTTTGTATCACAGGTCACAAATAGTGTTTTCTCAGCGAGAGAAGGCCAAAATGAACACTTCATGCATAACTCCTGTATTTTGAGGAAAACTCACTGAAATCCACCTGTAACTTCAAGTTTATGCATCTTTCTATGCTTTCAGGTTGAAACTTGACTGAAAACTCACTTTGAACAAAAGTTATGGCTGTTTTGTGTCACAGGTCACAAATAGCGTTTTCTCAGCGAGAGAAGGCCAAAATGAACACTTCATGCAGAACTCCTGTATTTTGATGAAAACTCACTGAAATCAAGCTGTAACTTAAAGTTTATGCATCTTTCTATGGTTTCAGGTTGAAACTTGACTGAAAACTCACTTTGAACAAAAGTTATGGCATTTTTGTATCACAGGTCACAAATAGTGTTTTCTCAGCGAGAGAAGGCCAAAATGAACACTTCATGCATAACTCCTGTATTTTGAGGAAAACTCACTGAAATCCACCTGTAACTTCAAGTTTATGCATCTTTCTATGCTTTCAGGTTGAAACTTGACTGAAAACTCACTTTGAACAAAAGTTATGGCTGTTTTGTGTCACAGGTCACAAATAGCGTTTTCTCAGCGAGAGAAGGCCAAAATGAACACTTCATGCAGAACTCCTGTATTTTGATGAAAACTCACTGAAATCAAGCTGTAACTTCAAGTTTATGCAACTTTCTATGCTTTCAGGTTGAAACTTGACTGAAAACTCACTTTGAAGAAAAGTTATGGCATTTTTGTCTCACAGGTCACAAATAGTGTTTTCTCAGCGAGAGAAGACCAAAATGAACACTTCATGCATAACTCCTGTATTTTGAGGAAAACTAACTGAAATCCACCTGTAACTTCAAGTTTATGCATCTTTCTATGCTTTCAGGTTGAAACTTGACTGAAAACTCACTTTGAACAAAAGTTATGGCATTTTTGTATCACAGGTCACAAATAGTGTTTTCTCAGCGAGAGAAGGCCAAAATGAACACTTCATGCATAACTCCTGTATTTTGAGGAAAACTCACTGAAATCCACCTGTAACTTCAAGTTTATGCATCTTTCTATGCTTTCAGGTTGAAACTTGACTGAAAACTCACTTTGAACAAAAGTTATGGCTGTTTTGTGTCACAGGTCACAAATAGCGTTTTCTCAGCGAGAGAAGGCCAAAATGAACACTTCATGCAGAACTCCTGTATTTTGATGAAAACTCACTGAAATCAAGCTGTAACTTAAAGTTTATGCATCTTTCTATGGTTTCAGGTTGAAACTTGACTGAAAACTCACTTTGAACAAAAGTTATGGCATTTTTGTATCACAGGTCACAAATAGTGTTTTCTCAGCGAGAGAAGGCCAAAATGAACACTTCATGCATAACTCCTGTATTTTGAGGAAAACTCACTGAAATCCACCTGTAACTTCAAGTTTATGCATCTTTCTATGCTTTCAGGTTGAAACTTGACTGAAAACTCACTTTGAACAAAAGTTATGGCTGTTTTGTGTCACAGGTCACAAATAGCGTTTTCTCAGCGAGAGAAGGCCAAAATGAACACTTCATGCAGAACTCCTGTATTTTGATGAAAACTCACTGAAATCAAGCTGTAACTTAAAGTTTATGCATCTTTCTATGGTTTCAGGTTGAAACTTGACTGAAAACTCACTTTGAACAAAAGTTATGGCATTTTTGTATCACAGGTCACAAATAGTGTTTTCTCAGCGAGAGAAGGCCAAAATGAACACTTCATGCATAACTCCTGTATTTTGAGGAAAACTCACTGAAATCCACCTGTAACTTCAAGTTTATGCATCTTTCTATGCTTTCAGGTTGAAACTTGACTGAAAACTCACTTTGAACAAAAGTTATGGCTGTTTTGTGTCACAGGTCACAAATAGCGTTTTCTCAGCGAGAGAAGGCCAAAATGAACACTTCATGCATAACTCCTGTATTTTGAGGAAAACTCACTGAAATCAAGCTGTAACTTCAAGTTTATGCATCTTTTTATGGTTTCAGGTTGAAACTTGACTGAAAACTCACTTTGAACAAAAGTTATGGCATTTTTGTATCACAGGTCACAAATAGCGTTTTCTCAGCGAGAGAAGGCCAAAATGAACACTTCATGCATAACTCCTGTATTTTGAGGAAAACTCACTGAAATCCACCTGTAACTTCAAGTTTATGCATCTTTCTATGCTTTCAGGTTGAAACTTGACTGAAAACTCACTTTGAACAAAAGTTATGGCTCTTTTGTGTCACAGGTCACAAATAGCGTTTTCTCAGCGAGAGAAGGCCAAAATGAACACTTCATGCAGATCTCCTGTAATTTGATGAAAACTCACTGAAATCAAGCTGTAACTTCAAGTTTATGCATCTTTCTATGGTTTCAGGTTGAAACTTGACTGAAAACTCATTTTGAACAAAAGTTATGGCATTTTTGTATCACAGGTCACAAATAGTGTTTTCTCAGCGAGAGAAGGCCAAAATGAACACTTCATGCATAACTCCTGTATTTTGAGGAAAACTCACTGAAATCCACCTGTAACTTCAAGTTTATGCATCTTTCTATGCTTTCAGGTTGAAACTTGACTGAAAACTCACTTTGAACAAAAGTTATGGCTGTTTTGTGTCACAGGTCACAAATAGCGTTTTCTCAGCGAGAGAAGGCCAAAATGAACAATTCATGCAGAACTCCTGTATTTTGATGAAAACTCACTGAAATCAAGCTGTAACTTCAAGTTTATGCATCTTTCTATGCTTTCAGGTTGAAACTTGACTGAAAACTCACTTTGAACAAAAGTTATGGCATTTTTGTATCACAGGTCACAAATAGCGTTTTCTCAGCGAGAGAAGGCCAAAATGAACACTTCATGCATAACTCCTGTATTTTGATGAAAACTCACTGAAATCCACCTGTAACTTCAAGTTTATGCATCTTTCTATGCTTTCAGGTTGAAACTTGACTGAAAACTCACTTTGAAGAAAAGTTATGGCTGTTTTGTGTCACAGGTCACAAATAGCGTTTTCTCAGCGAGAGAAGGCCAAAATGAACACTTCATGCAGAACTCCTGTATTTGAATGAAAACTCACTAAAATCCACCTGTAACTTCAAGTTTATGCATCTTTCTCTGCTTTCAGGTTGAAACTTGACTGAAAACTCATTTTGAACAAAAGTTATGGCATTTTTGTATCACAGGTCACAAATAGTGTTTTCTCAGCGAGAGAAGGCCAAAATGAACACTTCATGCATAACTCCTGTATTTTGAGGAAAACTCACTGAAATCCACCTGTAACTTCAAGTTTATGCATCTTTCTATGCTTTCAGGTTGAAACTTGACTGAAAACTCACTTTGAAAAAAAGTTATGGCTGTTTTGTGTCAAAGGTCACAAAAAGCGTTTTCTCAGCGAGAGAAGGCCAAAATGAACACTTCATGCAGAACTCCTGTATTTTGATGAAAACTCACTGAAATCAAGCTGTAACTTCAAGTTTATGCATCTTTCTATGGTTTCAGGTTGAAACTTGACTGGAAACTCACTTTGAACAAAAGTTATGGCATTTTTGTATCACAGGTCACAAATAGCGTTTTCTCAGCGAGAGAAGGCCAAAATGAACACTTCATGCAGAACTCCTGTATTTTGATGAAAACTCACTGAAATCCACCTGTAACTTCAAGTTTATGCATCTTTCTATGCTTTCAGGTTGAAACTTGACTGAAAACTCACTTTGAAGAAAAGTTATGGCTGTTTTGTGTCACAGGTCACAAATAGCGTTTTCTCAGCGAGAGAAGGCCAAAATGAACACTTCATGCAGAACTCCTGTATTTTGATGAAAACTCACTGAAATCAAGCTGTAACTTCAAGTTTATGCATCTTTCTATGGTTTCAGGTTGAAACTTGACTGGAAACTCACTTTGAACAAAAGTTATGGCATTTTTGTATCACAGGTCACAAATAGCGTTTTCTCAGCGAGAGAAGGCCAAAATGAACACTTCATGCATAACTCCTGTATTTTGAGGAAAACTCACTGAAATCCACCTGTAACTTCAAGTTTATGCATCTTTCTATGCTTTCAGGTTGAAACTTGACTGAAAACTCACTTTGAAGAAAAGTTATGGCTGTTTTGTGTCACAGGTCACAAATAGCGTTTTCTCAGCGAGAGAAGGCCAAAATGAACACTTCATGCAGAACTCCTGTATTTTGAGGAAAACTCACTGAAATCAAGCTGTAACTTCAAGTTTATGCATCTTTCTATGGTTTCAGGTTGAAACTTGACTGAAAACTCACTTTGAAGAAAAGTTATGGAATTTTTGTATCACAGGTCACAAATAGTGTTTTCTCAGCGAGAGAAGACCAAAATGAACACTTCATGCATAACTCCTGTATTTTGATGAAAACTCACTGAAATCCACCTGTAACTTCAAGTTTATGCATCTTTCTATGCTTTCAGGTTGAAACTTGACTGAAAACTCACTTTGAAGAAAAGTTATGGCATTTTTGTATCACAGGTCACAAATAGTGTTTTCTCAGCGAGAGAAGACCAAAATGAACACTTCATGCATAACTCCTGTATTTTGAGGAAAACTAACTGAAATCCACCTGTAACTTCAAGTTTATGCATCTTTCTATGCTTTCAGGTTGAAACTTGACTGAAAACTCACTTTGAACAAAAGTTATGGCATTTTTTTATCACAGGTCACAAATACCGTTTTCTCAGCGAGAGAAGGCCAAAATGAACACTTCATGCAGAACTCCTGTATTTGAATGAAAACTCACTAAAATCCACCTGTAACTTCAAGTTTATGCATCTTTCTCTGCTTTCAGGTTGAAACTTGACTGAAAACTCATTTTGAACAAAAGTTATGGCATTTTTGTATCACAGGTCACAAATAGTGATTTCTCAGCGAGAGAAGGCCAAAATGAACACTTCATGCATAACTCCTGTATTTTGAGGAAAACTCACTGAAATCCACCTGTAACTTCAAGTTTATGCATCTTTCTATGCTTTCAGGTTGAAACTTGACTGAAAACTCACTTTGAACAAAAGTTATGGCATTTTTGTATCACAGGTCACAAATAGTGTTTTCTCAGCGAGAGAAGGCCAAAATGAACACTTCATGCATAACTCCTGTATTTTGAGGAAAACTCACTGAAATCCACCTGTAACTTCAAGTTTATGCATCTTTTTATGCTTTCAGGTTGAAACTTGACTGAAAACTCACTTTGAACAAAAGTTATGGCTGTTTTGTGTCACAGGTCACAAATAGCGTTTTCTCAGCGAGAGAAGGCCAAAATGAACACTTCATGCAGAACTCCTGTATTTTGATGAAAACTCACTGAAATCAAGCTGTAACTTCAAGTTTATGCATCTTTCTATGCTTTCAGGTTGAAACTTGACTGAAAACTCACTTTGAACAAAAGTTATGGCATTTTTGTATCACAGGTCACAAATAGCGTTTTCTCAGCGAGAGAAGGCCAAAATGAACACTTCATGCATAACTCCTGTATTTTGATGAAAACTCACTGAAATCCACCTGTAACTTCAAGTTTATGCATCTTTCTATGCTTTCAGGTTGAAACTTGACTGAAAACTCACTTTGAAGAAAAGTTATGGCTGTTTTGTGTCACAGGTCACAAAAAGCGTTTTCTCAGCGAGAGAAGGCCAAAATGAACACTTCATGCAGAACTCCTGTATTTTGATGAAAACTCACTGAAATCAAGCTGTAACTTCAAGTTTATGCATCTTTCTATGGTTTCAGGTTGAAACTTGACTGGAAACTCACTTTGAACAAAAGTTATGGCATTTTTGTATCACAGGTCACAAATAGCGTTTTCTCAGCGAGAGAAGGCCAAAATGAACACTTCATGCAGAACTCCTGTATTTTGATGAAAACTCACTGAAATCCACCTGTAACTTCAAGTTTATGCATCTTTCGATGCTTTCAGGTTGAAACTTGACTGAAAACTCACTTTGAAGAAAAGTTATGGCTGTTTTGTGTCACAAGTCACAAATAGCGTTTTCTCAGCGAGAGAAGGCCAAAATGAACACTTCATGCAGAACTCCTGTATTTTGAGGAAAACTCACTGAAATTTAGCTGTAACTTCAAGTTTATGCAACTTTCTATGCTTTCAGGTTGAAACTTGACTGAAAACTCACTTTGAAGAAAAGTTATGGCATTTTTGTATCACAGGTCACAAATAGTGTTTTCTCAGCGAGAGAAGGCCAAAATGAACACTTCATGCAGAACTCCTGTATTTTCAGGAAAACTCACTTAAATCCACCTGTAACTTCAAGTTTATGCATCTTTCTATGCTTTCAGGTTGAAACTTGACTGAAAACTCACTTTGAACAAAAGTTATGGCATTTTTGTATCACAGGTCACAAATAGTGTTTTCTCAGCGAGAGAAGGCCAAAATGAACACTTCATGCATAACTCCTGTATTTTGAGGAAAACTCACTGAAATCCACCTGTAACTTTAAGTTTATGCATCTTTCTATGCTTTCAGGTTGAAACTTGACTGAAAACTCACTTTGAAGAAAAGTTATGGAATTTTTGTATCACAGGTCACAAATAGTGTTTTCTCAGCGAGAGAAGACCAAAATGAACACTTCATGCAGAACTCCTGTATTTTGATGAAAACTCACTGAAATCCACCTGTAACTTCAAGTTTATGCATCTTTCTATGCTTTCAGGTTGAAACTTGACTGAAAACTCACTTTGAAGAAAAGTTATGGCATTTTTGTATCACAGGTCACAAATAGTGTTTTCTCAGCGAGAGAAGACCAAAATGAACACTTCATGCATAACTCCTGTATTTTGAGGAAAACTAACTGAAATCCACCTGTAACTTCAAGTTTATGCATCTTTCTATGCTTTCAGGTTGAAACTTGACTGAAAACTCACTTTGAACAAAAGTTATGGCATTTTTGTATCACAGGTCACAAATAGTGTTTTCTCAGCGAGAGAAGGCCAAAATGAACACTTCATGCATAACTCCTGTATTTTGAGGAAAACTTACTGAAATCCACCTGTAACTTCAAGTTTATGCATCTTTCTATGCTTTCAGGTTGAAACTTGACTGAAAACTCACTTTGAACAAAAGTTATGGCTGTTTTGTGTCACAGGTCACAAATAGCGTTTTCTCAGCGAGAGAAGGCCAAAATGAACACTTCATGCAGAACTCCTGTATTTTGAGGAAAACTCACTGAAATCAAGCTGTAACTTCAAGTTTATGCATCTTTCTATGCTTTCAGGTTGAAACTTGACTGAAAAATCACTTTGAACAAAAGTTATGGCATTTTTGTATCACAGGTCACAAATAGTGTTTTCTCAGTGAGAGAAGCCCAAAATGAACACTTCATGCATAACTCCTGTATTTTGAGGAAAACTCACTGAAATCCACCTGTAACTTCAAGTTTATGCATCTTTCTATGCTTTCAGGTTGAAACTTGACTGAAAACTCACTTTGAACAAAAGTTATGGCTGTTTTTTGTCACAGGTCACAAATAGCGTTTTCTCAGCGAGAGAAGGCCAAAATGAACACTTCATGCAGAACTCCTGTATTTTGATGAAAACTCACTGAAATCAAGCTGTAACTTCAAGTTTATGCATCTTTCTATGGTTTCAGGTTGAAACTTGACTGAAAACTCACTTTGAATAAAAATAATGGCATTTTTGTATCACAGGTCACAAATAGTGTTTTCTCAGCGAGAGAAGGCCAAAATGAACACTTCATGCATAACTCCTGTATTTTGATGAAAACTCACTGAAATCCACCTGTAACTTCAAGTTTATGCATCTTTCTATGCTTTCAGGTTGAAACTTGACTGAAAACTCACTTTGAACAAAAGTTATGGCTGTTTTATGTCACAGGTCACAAATAGTGTTTTCTCAGCGAGAGAAGGCCAAAATGAACACTTCATGCAGATCTCCTGTAATTTGATGAAAACTCACTGAAATCAAGCTGTAACTTCAAGTTTATGCATCTTTCTATGCTTTCAGGTTGAAACTTGACTGAAAACTCGCTTCGAAGAAAAGTTATGGCTGTTTTGTGTCACAGGTCACAAATAGTGTTTTCTCAGCGAGAGAAGGCCAAAATGAACACTTCATGCAGAACTCCTGTATTTTGAGGAAAACTCACTGAAATCAAGCTGTAACTTCAAGTTTATGCATCTTTCTATGCTTTCAGGTTGAAACTTGACTGAAAACTCACTTTGAACAAAAGTTATGGCATTTTTGTATCACAGGTCACAAATAGTGTTTTCTCAGCGAGAGAAGGCCAAAATGAACACTTCATGCATAACTCCTGTATTTTGAGGAAAACTCACTGAAATCCACCTGTAACTTCAAGTTTATGCATCTTTCTATGCTTTCAGGTTGAAACTTGACTGAAAACTCACTTTGAAGAAAAGTTATGGAATTTTTGTATCACAGGTCACAAATAGTGTTTTCTCAGCGAGAGAAGACCAAAATGAACACTTCATGCAGAACTCCTGTATTTTGATGAAAACTCACTGAAATCCACCTGTAACTTCAAGTTTATGCATCTTTCTATGCTTTCAGGTTGAAACTTGACTGAAAACTCACTTTGAAGAAAAGTTATGGCATTTTTGTATCACAGGTCACAAATAGTGTTTTCTCAGCGAGAGAAGACCAAAATGAACACTTCATGCATAACTCCTGTATTTTGAGGAAAACTAACTGAAATCCACCTGTAACTTCAAGTTTATGCATCTTTCTATGCTTTCAGGTTGAAACTTGACTGAAAACTCACTTTGAACAAAAGTTATGGCATTTTTGTATCACAGGTCACAAATAGTGTTTTCTCAGCGAGAGAAGGCCAAAATGAACACTTCATGCATAACTCCTGTATTTTGAGGAAAACTTACTGAAATCCACCTGTAACTTCAAGTTTATGCATCTTTCTATGCTTTCAGGTTGAAACTTGACTGAAAACTCACTTTGAACAAAAGTTATGGCTGTTTTGTGTCACAGGTCACAAATAGCGTTTTCTCAGCGAGAGAAGGCCAAAATGAACACTTCATGCAGAACTCCTGTATTTTGAGGAAAACTCACTGAAATCAAGCTGTAACTTCAAGTTTATGCATCTTTCTATGCTTTCAGGTTGAAACTTGACTGAAAAATCACTTTGAACAAAAGTTATGGCATTTTTGTATCACAGGTCACAAATAGTGTTTTCTCAGTGAGAGAAGCCCAAAATGAACACTTCATGCATAACTCCTGTATTTTGAGGAAAACTCACTGAAATCCACCTGTAACTTCAAGTTTATGCATCTTTCTATGCTTTCAGGTTGAAACTTGACTGAAAACTCACTTTGAACAAAAGTTATGGCTGTTTTTTGTCACAGGTCACAAATAGCGTTTTCTCAGCGAGAGAAGGCCAAAATGAACACTTCATGCAGAACTCCTGTATTTTGATGAAAACTCACTGAAATCAAGCTGTAACTTCAAGTTTATGCATCTTTCTATGGTTTCAGGTTGAAACTTGACTGAAAACTCACTTTGAATAAAAATAATGGCATTTTTGTATCACAGGTCACAAATAGTGTTTTCTCAGCGAGAGAAGGCCAAAATGAACACTTCATGCATAACTCCTGTATTTTGATGAAAACTCACTGAAATCCACCTGTAACTTCAAGTTTATGCATCTTTCTATGCTTTCAGGTTGAAACTTGACTGAAAACTCACTTTGAACAAAAGTTATGGCTGTTTTATGTCACAGGTCACAAATAGTGTTTTCTCAGCGAGAGAAGGCCAAAATGAACACTTCATGCAGATCTCCTGTAATTTGATGAAAACTCACTGAAATCAAGCTGTAACTTCAAGTTTATGCATCTTTCTATGCTTTCAGGTTGAAACTTGACTGAAAACTCGCTTCGAAGAAAAGTTATGGCTGTTTTGTGTCACAGGTCACAAATAGTGTTTTCTCAGCGAGAGAAGGCCAAAATGAACACTTCATGCAGAACTCCTGTATTTTGAGGAAAACTCACTGAAATCAAGCTGTAACTTCAAGTTTATGCATCTTTCTATGCTTTCAGGTTGAAACTTGACTGAAAACTCACTTTGAACAAAAGTTATGGCATTTTTGTATCACAGGTCACAAATAGTGTTTTCTCAGCGAGAGAAGGCCAAAATGAACACTTCATGCATAACTCCTGTATTTTGAGGAAAACTCACTGAAATCCACCTGTAACTTCAAGTTTATGCATCTTTCTATGCTTTCAGGTTGAAACTTGACTGAAAACTCACTTTGAACAAAAGTTATGGCTGTTTTGTGTCACAGGTCACAAATAGCGTTTTCTCAGCGAGAGAAGGCCAAAATGAACACTTCATGCAGAACTCCTGTATTTTGATGAAAACTCACTGAAATCAAGCTGTAACTTCAAGTTTATGCATCTTTCTATGGTTTCAGGTTGAAACTTGACTGAAAACTCACTTTGAATAAAAATAATGGCATTTTTGTATCACAGGTCACAAATAGTGTTTTCTCAGCGAGAGAAGGCCAAAATGAACACTTCATGCATAACTCCTGTATTTTGATGAAAACTCACTGAAATCCACCTGTAACTTCAAGTTTATGCATCTTTCTATGCTTTCAGGTTGAAACTTGACTGAAAACTCACTTTGAACAAAAGTTATGGCTTTTTTGTGTCACAGGTCACAAATAGTGTTTTCTCAGCGAGAGAAGGCCAAAATGAACACTTCATGCAGATCTCCTGTAATTTGATGAAAACTCACTGAAATCAAGCTGTAACTTCAAGTTTATGCATCTTTCTATGCTTTCAGGTTGAAACTTGACTGAAAACTCACTTTGAACAAAAGTTATGGCATTTTTGTATCACAGGTCACAAATAGTGTTTTCTCAGCGAGAGAAGGCCAAAATGAACACTTCATGCAGAACTCCTGTATTTTGAGGAAAACTCACTGAAATCCACCTGTAACTTCAAGTTTATGCATCTTTCTATGCTTTCAGGTTGAAACTTGACTGAAAACTCACTTTGAACAAAAGTTATGGCTGTTTTGTGTCACAGGTCACAAATAGTGTTTTCTCAGCGAGAGAAGGCCAAAATGAACACTTCATGCAGATCTCCTGTAATTTGATGAAAACTCACTGAAATCAAGCTGTAACTTCAAGTTTATGCATCTTTCTATGCTTTCAGGTTGAAACTTGACTGAAAACTCACTTTGAAGAAAAGTTATGGCATTTTTGTATCACAGGTCACAAATAGTGTTTTCTCAGCGAGAGAAGACCAAAATGAACACTTCATGCAGAACTCCTGTATTTTGATGAAAACTCACTGAAATCAAGCTGTAACTTCAAGTTTATGCAACGTTCTATGGTGTCAGGTTGAAACTTGACTGAAAACTCATTTTGAAGAAAAGTTATGGCATTTTTGTATCACAGGTCACAAATAGTGTTTTCTCAGCGAGAGAATGCCAAAATGAACACTTCATGCATAACTCCTGTATTTTGAGGAAAACTCACTGAAATCAAGCTGTAACTTCAAGTTTATGCATCTTTCTATGGTTTCAGGTTGAAACTTGACTGAAAACTCACTTTGAATAAAAATAATGGCATTTTTGTATCACAGGTCACAAATAGTGTTTTCTCAGCGAGAGAAGGCCAAAATGAACACTTCATGCATAACTCCTGTATTTTGATGAAAACTCACTGAAATCCACCTGTAACTTCAAGTTTATGCATCTTTCTATGCTTTCAGGTTGAAACTTGACTGAAAACTCACTTTGAACAAAAGTTATGGCTTTTTTGTGTCACAGGTCACAAATAGTGTTTTCTCAGCGAGAGAAGGCCAAAATGAACACTTCATGCAGATCTCCTGTAATTTGATGAAAACTCACTGAAATCAAGCTGTAACTTCAAGTTTATGCATCTTTCTATGCTTTCAGGTTGAAACTTGACTGAAAACTCACTTTGAACAAAAGTTATGGCATTTTTGTATCACAGGTCACAAATAGTGTTTTCTCAGCGAGAGAAGGCCAAAATGAACACTTCATGCAGAACTCCTGTATTTTGAGGAAAACTCACTGAAATCCACCTGTAACTTCAAGTTTATGCATCTTTCTATGCTTTCAGGTTGAAACTTGACTGAAAACTCACTTTGAACAAAAGTTATGGCTGTTTTGTGTCACAGGTCACAAATAGTGTTTTCTCAGCGAGAGAAGGCCAAAATGAACACTTCATGCAGATCTCCTGTAATTTGATGAAAACTCACTGAAATCAAGCTGTAACTTCAAGTTTATGCATCTTTCTATGCTTTCAGGTTGAAACTTGACTGAAAACTCACTTTGAAGAAAAGTTATGGCATTTTTGTATCACAGGTCACAAATAGTGTTTTCTCAGCGAGAGAAGACCAAAATGAACACTTCATGCAGAACTCCTGTATTTTGATGAAAACTCACTGAAATCAAGCTGTAACTTCAAGTTTATGCAACGTTCTATGGTGTCAGGTTGAAACTTGACTGAAAACTCATTTTGAAGAAAAGTTATGGCATTTTTGTATCACAGGTCACAAATAGTGTTTTCTCAGCGAGAGAATGCCAAAATGAACACTTCATGCATAACTCCTGTATTTTGAGGAAAACTCACTGAAATCCACCTGTAACTTCAAGTTTATGCATCTTTCTATGCTTTCAGGTTGAAACTTGACTGAAAACTCACTTTGAACAAAAGTTATGGCATTTTTGTATCACAGGTCACAAATAGCGTTTTCTCAGCGAGAGAAGGCCAAAATGAACACTTCATGCAGAACTCCTGTATTTTGATGAAAACTCACTGAAATCAAGCTGTAACTTCAAGTTTATGCAACTTTCTATGCTTTCAGGTTGAAACTTGACTGAAAACTCACTTTGAAGAAAAGTTATGGCATTTTTGTATCACAGGTCCCAAATAGTGTTTTCTCATCGAGAGAAGACCAAAATGAACACTTCATGCAGAACTCCTGTATTTTGAGGAAAACTAACTGAAATCCACCTGTAACTTCAAGTTTATGCATCTTTCTATGCTTTCAGGTTGAAACTTGACTGAAAACTCACTTTGAACAAAAGTTATGGCTGTTTTGTGTCACAGGTCACAAATAGCGTTTTCTCAGCGAGAGAAGGCCAAAATGAACACTTCATGCAGAACTCCTGTATTTTGAGGAAAACTCACTGAAATCAAGCTGTAACTTCAAGTTTATGCAACTTTCTATGGTGTCAGGTTGAAACTTGACTGAAAACTCACTTTGAAGAAAAGTTATGGCATTTTTGTATCACAGGTCACAAATAGTGTTTTCTCAGCGAGAGAATGCCAAAATGAACACTTCATGCATAACTCCTGTATTTTGAGGAAAACTCACTGAAATCCACCTATAACTTCAAGTTTATGCATCTTTCTATGGTTTCAGGTTGAAACTTGACTGAAAACTCACTTTGAACAAAAGTTATTGCATTTTTGTATCACAGTTCACAAATAGTGTTTTCTCAGCGAGAGAAGGCCAAAATGAACACTTCATGCATAACTCCTGTATTTTGAGGAAAACTCACTGAAATCCACCTGTAACTTCAAGTTTATGCATCTTTCTATGCTTTCAGGTTGAAACTTGACTGAAAACTCACTTTGAAGAAAAGTTATGGCATTTTTGTATCACAGGTCACAAATAGTGTTTTCTCAGCGAGAGAAGGCCAAAATGAACACTTCATGCATAACTCCTGTATTTTGAGGAAAACTAACTGAAATCCACCTGTAACTTCAAGTTTATGCATCTTTCTATGCTTTCAGGTTGAAACTTGACTGAAAACTGACTTTGAACAAAAGTTATGGCTGTTTTGTGTTACAGGTCACAAATAGCGTTTTCTCAGCGAGAGAAGGCCAAAATGAACACTTCATGGAGAACTCCTGTATTTGAATGAAAACTCACTAAAATCCACCTGTAACTTCAAGGTTATGCATCTTTCTATGCTTTCAGGTTGAAACTTGACTGAAAACTCACTTTTAAGAAAAGTTATGGCATTTTTGTGTCACAGGTCACAAATAGTGTTTTCTCAGCGAGAGAAGGCCAAAATGAACACTTCATGCAGAACTCCTGTATTTTGAGGAAAACTCACTGAAATCCACCTGTAACTTCAAGTTTATGCATCTTTCTATGGTTTCAGGTTGAAACTTGACTGAAAACTCACTTTGAACAGAAGTTATGGCATTTTTGTATCACAGGTAACAAATAGCGTTTTCTCAGCGAGAGAAGGCCAAAATGAACACTTCATGCAGAACTCCTGTATTTTGATGAAAACTCACTAAAATCAAGCTGTAACTTCAAGTTTATGCAACTTTCTATGGTTTCAGGTTGAACCTTGACTGAAAACTCACTTTGAACAAAAGTTATGGCTGTTTTGTGTCACAGGTCACAAATAGCGTTTTCTCAGCGAGAGAAGGCCAAAATGAACACTTCATGCAGAACTCCTGTATTTTGATGAAAACTCACTGAAATCAAGCTGTAACTTCAAGTTTATGCAACTTTCTATGCTTTCAGGTTGAAACTTGACTGAAAACTCACTTTGAAGAAAAGTTATGGCATTTTTGTATCACAGGTCCCAAATAGTGTTTTCTCATCGAGAGAAGACCAAAATGAACACTTCATGCAGAACTCCTGTATTTTGAGGAAAACTAACTGAAATCCACCTGTAACTTCAAGTTTATGCATCTTTCTATGCTTTCAGGTTGAAACTTGACTGAAAACTCACTTTGAACAAAAGTTATGGCTGTTTTGTGTCACAGGTCACAAATAGCGTTTTCTCAGCGAGAGAAGGCCAAAATGAACACTTCATGCAGAACTCCTGTATTTTGAGGAAAACTCACTGAAATCAAGCTGTAACTTCAAGTTTATGCAACTTTCTATGGTGTCAGGTTGAAACTTGACTGAAAACTCACTTTGAAGAAAAGTTATGGCATTTTTGTATCACAGGTCACAAATAGTGTTTTCTCAGCGAGAGAATGCCAAAATGAACACTTCATGCATAACTCCTGTATTTTGAGGAAAACTCACTGAAATCCACCTATAACTTCAAGTTTATGCATCTTTCTATGGTTTCAGGTTGAAACTTGACTGAAAACTCACTTTGAACAAAAGTTATTGCATTTTTGTATCACAGTTCACAAATAGTGTTTTCTCAGCGAGAGAAGGCCAAAATGAACACTTCATGCATAACTCCTGTATTTTGAGGAAAACTCACTGAAATCCACCTGTAACTTCAAGTTTATGCATCTTTCTATGCTTTCAGGTTGAAACTTGACTGAAAACTCACTTTGAAGAAAAGTTATGGCATTTTTGTATCACAGGTCACAAATAGTGTTTTCTCAGCGAGAGAAGGCCAAAATGAACACTTCATGCATAACTCCTGTATTTTGAGGAAAACTAACTGAAATCCACCTGTAACTTCAAGTTTATGCATCTTTCTATGCTTTCAGGTTGAAACTTGACTGAAAACTGACTTTGAACAAAAGTTATGGCTGTTTTGTGTTACAGGTCACAAATAGCGTTTTCTCAGCGAGAGAAGGCCAAAATGAACACTTCATGGAGAACTCCTGTATTTGAATGAAAACTCACTAAAATCCACCTGTAACTTCAAGGTTATGCATCTTTCTATGCTTTCAGGTTGAAACTTGACTGAAAACTCACTTTTAAGAAAAGTTATGGCATTTTTGTGTCACAGGTCACAAATAGTGTTTTCTCAGCGAGAGAAGGCCAAAATGAACACTTCATGCAGAACTCCTGTATTTTGAGGAAAACTCACTGAAATCCACCTGTAACTTCAAGTTTATGCATCTTTCTATGGTTTCAGGTTGAAACTTGACTGAAAACTCACTTTGAACAGAAGTTATGGCATTTTTGTATCACAGGTAACAAATAGCGTTTTCTCAGCGAGAGAAGGCCAAAATGAACACTTCATGCAGAACTCCTGTATTTTGATGAAAACTCACTAAAATCAAGCTGTAACTTCAAGTTTATGCAACTTTCTATGGTTTCAGGTTGAACCTTGACTGAAAACTCACTTTGAACAAAAGTTATGGCATTTTTGTATCACAGGTCACAAATAGTGTTTTCTCAGCGAGAGAAGACCAAAATGAACACTTAATGCAGAACTCCTATATTTTGATGAAAACTCACTGAAATCAAGCTGTAACTTCAAGTTTATGCAACGTTCTATGGTGTCAGGTTGAAACTTGACTGAAAACTCACTTTGAAGAAAAGTTATGGCATTTTTGTATCACAGGTCACAAATAGTGTTTTCTCAGAAAGAGAATGCCAAAATGAACACTTCATGCATAACTCCTGTATTTTGAGGAAAACTCACTGAAATCCACCTGTAACTTCAAGTTTATGCATCTTTCTATGCTTTCAGGTTGAAACTTGACTGAAAACTCACTTTGAACAAAAGTTATGGCATTTTTGTATCACAGGTCACAAATAGTGTTTTCTCAGCGAGAGAAGGCCAAAATGAACACTTCATGCATAACTCCTTTATTTTGAGGAAAACTCACTGAAATCAAGCTGTAACTTCAAGTTTATGCAACTTTCTATGGTATCAGGTTGAAACTTGACTGAAAACTCACTTTGAACAAAAGTTATGGCATTTTTTTTTCACAGGTCACAAATAGCGTTTTCTCAGCGAGAGAAGGCCAAAATGAACACTTCAAGCAGAACTCCTGTATTTTGATGAAAACTCAATAAAATCAAGCTGTAACTTCAAGTTTATGCAACTTTCTATGGTTTCAGGTTGAAACTTGACTGAAAACTCACTTTGAACAAAAGTTATGGCATTTTTGTATCACAGGTCACAAATAGTGTTTTCTCAGCGAGAGAAGACCAAAATGAACACTTCATGCAGAACTCCTGTATTTTGATGAAAACTCACTGAAATCCACCTGTAACTTCAAGTTTATGCATCTTTCTATGCTTTCAGGTTGAAACTTGACTGAAAACTCACTTTGAACAAAAGTTATGGCATTTTTGTATCACAGGTCACAAATAGCGTTTTCTCAGCGAGAGAAGGCCAAAATGAACACTTCATGCAGAACTCCTGTATTTTGATGAAAACTCACTGAAATCAAGCTGTAACTTCAAGTTTATTCAACGTTCTATGGTGTCAGGTTGAAACTTGACTGAAAACTCACTTTGAAGAAAAGTTATGGCATTTTTTTATCACAGGTCACAAATAGTGTTTTCTCAGCGAGAGAATGCCAAAATGAACACTTCATGCATAACTCCTGTATTTTGAGGAAAACTCACTGAAA
Source organism: Aulostomus chinensis (assembly GCF_037954235.1). Taxonomy (NCBI): domain Eukaryota; kingdom Metazoa; phylum Chordata; class Actinopteri; order Syngnathiformes; family Aulostomidae; genus Aulostomus; species Aulostomus chinensis. The sequence continues at coordinate 94,144 of NC_141321.1, forward strand.
TCCACCTGTAACTTCAAGTTTATGCATCTTTCTATGCTTTCAGGTTGAAACTTGACTGAAAACTCGCTTTGAACAAAAGTTATGGCTGTTTTGTGTCACAGGTCACAAATAGCGTTTTCTCAGCGAGAGAAGGCCAAAGTGAACACTTCATGCAGAACTCCTGTATTTTAATGAAAACTCACTAAAATCCACATGTAACTTCAAGTTTATGCAACTTTCTATGGTTTCAGGTTGAACCTTGACTGAAAACTCACTTTGAACAAAAGTTATGGCATTTTTGTATCACAGGTCACAAATAGTGTTTTCTCAGCGAGAGAAGACCAAAATGAACACTTAATGCAGAACTCCTATATTTTGATGAAAACTCACTGAAATCAAGCTGTAACTTCAAGTTTATGCAACGTTCTATGGTGTCAGGTTGAAACTTGACTGAAAACTCACTTTGAAGAAAAGTTATGGCATTTTTGTATCACAGGTCACAAATAGTGTTTTCTCAGAAAGAGAATGCCAAAATGAACACTTCATGCATAACTCCTGTATTTTGAGGAAAACTCACTGAAATCCACCTGTAACTTCAAGTTTATGCATCTTTCTATGCTTTCAGGTTGAAACTTGACTGAAAACTCACTTTGAACAAAAGTTATGGCATTTTTGTATCACAGGTCACAAATAGTGTTTTCTCAGCGAGAGAAGGCCAAAATGAACACTTCATGCATAACTCCTTTATTTTGAGGAAAACTCACTGAAATCAAGCTGTAACTTCAAGTTTATGCAACTTTCTATGGTATCAGGTTGAAACTTGACTGAAAACTCACTTTGAACAAAAGTTATGGCATTTTTGTTTCACAGGTCACAAATAGCGTTTTCTCAGCGAGAGAAGGCCAAAATGAACACTTCAAGCAGAACTCCTGTATTTTGATGAAAACTCAATAAAATCAAGCTGTAACTTCAAGTTTATGCAACTTTCTATGGTTTCAGGTTGAAACTTGACTGAAAACTCACTTTGAACAAAAGTTATGGCATTTTTGTATCACAGGTCACAAATAGTGTTTTCTCAGCGAGAGAAGACCAAAATGAACACTTCATGCAGAACTCCTGTATTTTGATGAAAACTCACTGAAATCCACCTGTAACTTCAAGTTTATGCATCTTTCTATGCTTTCAGGTTGAAACTTGACTGAAAACTCACTTTGAACAAAAGTTATGGCATTTTTGTATCACAGGTCACAAATAGCGTTTTCTCAGCGAGAGAAGGCCAAAATGAACACTTCATGCAGAACTCCTGTATTTTGATGAAAACTCACTGAAATCAAGCTGTAACTTCAAGTTTATTCAACGTTCTATGGTGTCAGGTTGAAACTTGACTGAAAACTCACTTTGAAGAAAAGTTATGGCATTTTTGTATCACAGGTCACAAATAGTGTTTTCTCAGCGAGAGAATGCCAAAATGAACACTTCATGCATAACTCCTGTATTTTGAGGAAAACTCACTGAAATCCACCTGTAACTTCAAGTTTATGCATCTTTCTATGCTTTCAGGTTGAAACTTGACTGAAAACTCGCTTTGAACAAAAGTTATGGCTGTTTTGTGTCACAGGTCACAAATAGCGTTTTCTCAGCGAGAGAAGGCCAAAATGAACACTTCATGCAGAACTCCTGTATTTTAATGAAAACTCACTAAAATCCACATGTAACTTCAAGTTTATGCATCTTTCTATGCTTTCAGGTTGAAACTTGACTGAAAACTCACTTTGAACAAAAGTTATGGCATTTTTGTTTCACAGGTAACAAATAGCGTTTTCTCAACGAGAGAAGGCCAAAATGAACACTTCATGCAGAACTCCTGTATTTTGATGAAAACTCACTAAAATCAAGCTGTAACTTCAAGTTTATGCAACTTTCTATGGTTTCAGGTTGAAACTTGACTGAAAACTCCCTTTGAAGAAAAGTTATGGCATTTTTGTTTCACAGGTCACAAATAGTGTTTTCTCAGCGAGAGAATGCCAAAATGAACACTTCATGCATAACTCCTGTATTTTGAGGAAAACTCACTGAAATCCACCTGTAACTTCAAGTTTATGCATCTTTCTATGCTTTCAGGTTGAAACTTGACTGAAAACTCACTTTGAAGAAAAGTTATGGCTGTTTTGTGTCACAAGTCACAAATAGCGTTTTCTCAGCGAGAGAAGGCCAAAATGAACACTTCATGCATAACTCCTGTATTTTGAGGAAAACTCACTGAAATCCACCTGTAACTTCAAGTTTATGCATCTTTCTATGCTTTCAGGTTGAAACTTGACTGAAAACTCACTTTGAACAAAAGTTATGGCTGTTTTGTGTCACAGGTCACAAATAGCGTTTACTCAGCGAGAGAAGGCCAAAATGAACACTTCATGCAGAACTCCTGTATTTTGATGAAAACTCACTGAAATCAAGCTGTAACTTCAAGTTTATGCATCTTTCTATGGTTTCAGGTTGAAACTTGACTGAAAACTCACTTTGAACAAAAGTTATGGCATTTTTGTATCACAGGTCACAAATAGTGTTTTCTCAGCGAGAGAAGGCCAAAATGAACACTTCATGCATAACTCCTGTATTTTGAGGAAAACTCACTGAAATCCACCTGTAACTTCAAGTTTATGCATCTTTCTATGCTTTCAGGTTGAAACTTGACTGAAAACTCAATTTGAAGAAAAGTTATGGCATTTTTGTATCACAGGTCACAAATAGTGTTTTCTCAGCGAGAGAATGCCAAAATGAACACTTCATGCATAACTCCTGTATTTTGAGGAAAACTCACTGAAATCAAGCTGTAACTTCAAGTTTATGCATCTTTCTATGCTTTCAGGTTGAAACTTGACTGAAAACTCACTTTGAACAAAAGTTATGGCTGTTTTGTGTCACAGGTCACAAATACCGTTTTCTCAGCGAGAGAAGGCCAAAATGAACACTTCATGCAGAACTCCTGTATTTTAATGAAAACTCACTAAAATCCACCTGTAACTTCAAGTTTATGCATCTTTCTATGCTTTCAGGTTGAAACTTGACTTAAAACTCACTTTGAAGAAAAGTTATGGCATTTTTGTATCACAGGTCACAAATAGTGTTTTCTCAGCGAGAGAATGCCAAAATGAACACTTCATGCATAACTCCTGTATTTTGAGGAAAACTCACTGAAATCAAGCTGTAACTTCAAGTTTATGCATCTTTCTATGCTTTCAGGTTGAAACTTGACTGAAAACTCACTTTGAACAAAAGTTATGGCTGTTTTGTGTCACAGGTCACAAATAGCGTTTTCTCAGCGAGAGAAGGCCAAAATGAACACTTCATGCAGAACTCCTGTATTTTAATGAAAACTCACTAAAATCCACATGTAACTTCAAGTTTATGCATCTTTCTATGCTTTCAGGTTGAAACTTGACTGAAAACTCACTTTGAACAAAAGTTATGGCATTTTTGTTTCACAGGTAACAAATAGCGTTTTCTCAGCGAGAGAAGGCCAAAATGAACACTTCATGCAGAACTCCTGTATTTTGATGAAAACTCACTAAAATCAAGCTGTAACTTCAAGTTTATGCAACTCTCTATGGTTTCAGGTTGAAACTTGACTGAAAACTCCCTTTGAAGAAAAGTTATGGCATTTTTGTATCACAGGTCACAAATAGTGTTTTCTCAGCGAGAGAATGCCAAAATGAACACTTCATGCATAACTCCTGTATTTTGAGGAAAACTCACTGAAATCCACCTGTAACTTCAAGTTTATGCATCTTTCTATGCTTTCAGGTTGAAACTTGACTGAAAACTCACTTTGAACAAAAGTTATGGCTGTTTTGTGTCACAGGTCACAAATAGCGTTTACTCAGCAAGAGAAGGCCAAAATGAACACTTCATGCAGAACTCCTGTATTTTGATGAAAACTCACTGAAATCAAGCTGTAACTTCAAGTTTATGCATCTTTCTATGGTTTCAGGTTGAAACTTGACTGAAAACTCACTTTGAAGAAAAGTTATGGCATTTTTGTATCACAGGTCACAAATAGTGTTTTCTCAGCGAGAGAATGCCAAAATGAACACTTCATGCATAACTCCTGTATTTTGAGGAAAACTCACTGAAATCCACCTGTAACTTCAAGTTTATGCAACTTTCTATGCTTTCAGGTTGAAACTTGACTGAAAACTCACTTTGAACAAAAGTTATGGCATTTTTGTATCACAGGTCACAAATAGTGTTTTCTCAGCGAGAGAAGGCCAAAATGAACACTTCATGCATAACTCCTGTATTTTCAGGAAAACTCACTGAAATCAAGCTGTAACTTCAAGTTTATGCATCTTTCTATGCTTTCAGGTTGAAACTTGACTGAAAACTCACTTTGAACAAAAGTTATGGCTGTTTTGTGTCACAGGTCACAAATAGCGTTTTCTCAGCGAGAGAAGGCCAAAATGAACACTTTATGCAGAACTCCTGTATTTGAATGAAAACTCACTAAAATCCACCTGTAACTTCAAGTTTATGCATCTTTCTATGCTTTCAGGTTGAAACTTGACTGAAAACTCACTTTGAACAAAAGTTATGGCATTTTTGGTTCACAGGTAACAAATAGCGTTTTCTCAGCGAGAGAAGGCCAAAATGAACACTTCATGCAGAACTCCTGTATTTTGATGAAAACTCACTAAAATCAAGCTGGAACTTCAAGTTTATGCAACTTTCTATGGTTTCAGGTTGAAACTTGACTGAAAACTCACTTTGAACAAAAGTTATGGCATTTTTGTATCACAGGTCACAAATAGTGTTTTCTCAGCGAGAGAAGACCAAAATGAACACTTCATGCAGAACTCCTGTATTTTGATGAAAACTCAATGAAATCCACCTGTAACTTCAAGTTTATGCATCTTTCTGTGCTTTCAGTTTGAAACTTGACTGAAAACTCACTTTGAACAAAAGTTATGGCATTTTTGTATCACAGGTCACAAATAGCGTTTTCTCAGCGAGAGAATGCCAAAATGAACACTTCATGCATAACTCCTGTATTTTGAGGAAAACTCACTATAATCCACCTGTAACTTCAAGTTTATGTATCTTTCTATGCATTCAGGTTGAAACTTGACTGAAAACTCACTTTGAACAAAAGTTATGGCTGTTTTGTGTCACAGGTCACAAATAGCGTTTTCTCAGCGAGAGAAGGCCAAAATGAACACTTCATGCAGAACTCCTGTATTTTGATGAAAACTCACTGAAATCAAGCTGTAACTTCAAGTTTATGCATCTTTCTATGGTTTCAGGTTGAAACTTGACTGAAAACTCACTTTGAACAAAAGTTATGGCATTTTTGTATCACAGGTCACAAATAGTGTTTTCTCAGCGAGAGAAGACCAAAATGAACACTTCATGCAGAACTCCTGTATTTTGATGAAAACTCACTGAAATCCACCTGTAACTTCAAGTTTATGCATCTTTCTATGGTTTCAGGTTGAAACTTGACTGAAAACTCACTTTGAACAAAAGTTATGGCATTTTTGTATCACAGGTCACAAATAGTGTTTTCTCAGCGAGAGAAGGCCAAAATGAACACTTCATGCATAACTCCTGTATTTTCAGGAAAACTCACTGAAATCAGGCTGTAACTTCAAGTTTATGCATCTTTCTATGCTTTCAGGTTGAAACTTGACTGAAAACTCACTTTGAACAAAAGTTATGGCTGTTTTGTGTCACAGGTCACAAATAGCGTTTTCTCAGCGAGAGAAGGCCAAAATGAACACTTCATGCAGAACTCCTGTATTTGAATGAAAACTCACTAAAATCCACATGTAACTTCAAGTTTATGCATCTTTCTATGCTTTCAGGTTGAAACTTGACTGAAAACTCACTTTGAACAAAAGTTATGGCATTTTTGGTTCACAGGTAACAAATAGCGTTTTCTCAGCGAGAGAAGGCCAAAATGAACACTTCATGCAGAACTCCTGTATTTTGATGAAAACTCACTAAAATCAAGCTGGAACTTCAAGTTTATGCAACTTTCTATGGTTTCAGGTTGAAACTTGACTGAAAACTCACTTTGAACAAAAGTTATGGCATTTCTGTATCACAGGTCACAAATAGTGTTTTCTCAGCGAGAGAAGACGAAAATGAACACTTCATGCAGAACTCCTGTATTTTGATGAAAACTCACTGAAATCCACCTGTAACTTCAAGTTTATGCATCTTTCTATGCTTTCAGGTTGAAACTTGACTGAAAACTCACTTTGAACAAAAGTTATGGCATTTTTGTATCACAGGTCACAAATAGCACTTTCTCAGCGAGAGAAGGCCAAAATGAACACTTCATGCAGAACTCCTGTATTTTGATGAAAACTCACTGAAATCAAGCTGTAACTTCAAGTTTATGCATCTTTCTATGCTTTCAGGTTGAAACTTGACTGAAAACTCACTTTGAACAAAAGTTATGGCTGTTTTGTGTCACAGGTCACAAATAGCGTTTTCTCAGCGAGAGAAGGCCAAAATGAACATTTCATGCACAACTCCTGTATTTTGATGAAAACTCACTAAAATCAAGCTGGAACTTCAAGTTTATGCAACTTTCTATGGTTTCAGGTTGAAACTTGACTGAAAACTCACTTTGAACAAAAGTTATGGCATTTCTGTATCACAGGTCACAAATAGTGTTTTCTCAGCGAGAGAAGGCCAAAATGAACACTTCATGCATAACTCCTGTATTTTGAGGAAAACTCACTGAAATCCACCTGTAACTTCAAGTTTATGCATCTTTCTATGGTTTCAGGTTGAAACTTGACTGAAAACTCACTTTGAACAAAAGTTATGGCATTTTTGTATCACAGGTCACAAATAGTGTTTTCTCAGCGAGAGAAGGCCAAAATGAACACTTCATGCATAACTCCTGTATTTTGAGGAAAATTCACTGAAATCCACCTGTAACTTCAAGTTTATGCATCTTTCTATGCTTTCAGGTTGAAACTTGACTGAAAACTCACTTTGAACAAAAGTTATGGCTGTTTTGTGTCACAGGTCACAAATAGCGTTTTCTCAGCGAGAGAAGGCCAAAATGAACACTTCATGCAGAACTCCTGTATTTTGATGAAAACTCACTGAAATCCACCTGTAACTTCAAGTTTATGCATCTTTCTATGCTTTCAGGTTGAAACTTGACTGAAAACTCACTTTGAAGAAAAGTTATGGCATTTTTGTATCACAGGTCACAAATAGTGTTTTCTCAGCGAGAGAATGCCAAAATGAACACTTCATGCAGAACTCCTGTATTTTGAGGAAAACTCACTGAAATCAAGCTGTAACTTCAAGTTTATGCATCTTTCTATGCTTTCAGGTTGAAACTTGACTGAAAACTCACTTTGAACAAAAGTTATGGCTGTTTTGTGTCACAGGTCACAAATAGCGTTTTCTCAGCGAGAGAAGGCCAAAATGAACACTTCATGCAGAACTCCTGTATTTTAATGAAAACTCACTAAAATCCACATGTAACTTCAAGTTTATGCATCTTTCTATGCTTTCAGGTTGAAACTTGACTGAAAACTCACTTTGAACAAAAGTTATGGCATTTTTGTTTCACAGGTAACAAATAGCGTTTTCTCAGCGAGAGAAGGCCAAAATGAACACTTCATGCAGAACTCCTGTATTTTGATGAAAACTCACTAAAATCAAGCTGTAACTTCAAGTTTATGCAACTTTCTATGGTTTCAGGTTGAAACTTGACTGAAAACTCCCTTTGAAGAAAAGTTATGGCATTTTTGTATCACAGGTCACAAATAGTGTTTTCTCAGCGAGAGAATGCCAAAATGAACACTTCATGCATAACTCCTGTATTTTGAGGAAAACTCACTGAAATCCACCTGTAACTTCAAGTTTATGCATCTTTCTATGCTTTCAGGTTGAAACTTGACTGAAAACTCACTTTTAAGAAAAGTTATGGCTGTTTTGTGTCACAAGTCACAAATAGCGTTTTCTCAGCGAGAGAAGGCCAAAATGAACACTTCATGCATAACTCCTGTATTTTGAGGAAAACTCACTGAAATCCACCTGTAACTTCAAGTTTATGCATCTTTCTATGCTTTCAGGTTGAAACTTGACTGAAAACTCACTTTGAACAAAAGTTATGGCTGTTTTGTGTCACAGGTCACAAATAGCGTTTACTCAGCGAGAGAAGGCCAAAATGAACACTTCATGCAGAACTCCTGTATTTTGATGAAAACTCACTGAAATCAAGCTGTAACTTCAAGTTTATGCATCTTTCTATGGTTTCAGGTTGAAACTTGACTGAAAACTCACTTTGAACAAAAGTTATGGCATTTTTGTATCACAGGTCACAAATAGCGTTTTCTCAGCGAGAGAAGGCCAAAATGAACACTTCATGCAGAACTCCTGTATTTTAATGAAAACTCACTAAAATCCACCTGTAACTTCAAGTTTATGCATCTTTCTATGCTTTCAGGTTGAAACTTGACTGAAAACTCACTTTGAAGAAAAGTTATGGCATTTTTGTATCACAGGTCACAAATAGTGTTTTCTCAGCGAGAGAATGCCAAAATGAACACTTCATGCAGAACTCCTGTATTTTGATGAAAACTCACTAAAATCAAGCTGTAACTTCAAGTTTATGCAACTTTCTATGGTTTCAGGTTGAAACTTGACTGAAAACTCCCTTTGAAGAAAAGTTATGGCATTTTTGTATCACAGGTCACAAATAGTGTTTTCTCAGCGAGAGAATGCCAAAATGAACACTTCATGCATAACTCCTGTATTTTGAGGAAAACTCACTGAAATCCACCTGTAACTTCAAGTTTATGCATCTTTCTATGCTTTCAGGTTGAAACTTGACTGAAAACTCACTTTGAAGAAAAGTTATGGCTGTTTTGTGTCACAAGTCACAAATAGCGTTTTCTCAGCGAAAGAAGGCCAAAATGAACACTTCATGCATAACTCCTGTATTTTGAGGAAAACTCACTGAAATCCACCTGTAACTTCAAGTTTATGCATCTTTCTATGCTTTCAGCTTGAAACTTGACTGAAAACTCACTTTGAACAAAAATTATGGCTGTTTTGTGTCACAGGTCACAAATAGCGTTTACTCAGCGAGAGAAGGCCAAAATGAACACTTCATGCAGAACTCCTGTATTTTGATGAAAACTCACTGAAATCAAGCTGTAACTTCAAGTTTATGCATCTTTCTATGCTTTCAGGTTGAAACTTGACTGAAAACTCACTTTGAACAAAAGTTATGGCTGTTTTGTGTCACAGGTCACAAATAGCGTTTTCTCAGCGAGAGAAGGCCAAAATGAACACTTCATGCAGAACTCCTGTATTTTAATGAAAACTCACTAAAATCCACATGTAACTTCAAGTTTATGCATCTTTCTATGCTTTCAGGTTGAAACTTGACTGAAAACTCACTTTGAACAAAAGTTATGGCATTTTTGTTTCACAGGTAACAAATAGCGTTTTCTCAGCGAGAGAAGGCCAAAATGAACACTTCATGCAGAACTCCTGTATTTTGATGAAAACTCACTAAAATCAAGCTGTAACTTCAAGTTTATGCAACTTTCTATGGTTTCAGGTTGAAACTTGACTGAAAACTCCCTTTGAAGAAAAGTTATGGCATTTTTGTATCACAGGTCACAAATAGTGTTTTCTCAGCGAGAGAATGCCAAAATGAACACTTCATGCATAACTCCTGTATTTTGAGGAAAACTCACTGAAATCCACCTGTAACTTCAAGTTTATGCATCTTTCTATGCTTTCAGGTTGAAACTTGACTGAAAACTCACTTTTAAGAAAAGTTATGGCTGTTTTGTGTCACAAGTCACAAATAGCGTTTTCTCAGCGAGAGAAGGCCAAAATGAACACTTCATGCATAACTCCTGTATTTTGAGGAAAACTCACTGAAATCCACCTGTAACTTCAAGTTTATGCATCTTTCTATGCTTTCAGGTTGAAACTTGACTGAAAACTCACTTTGAACAAAAGTTATGGCTGTTTTGTGTCACAGGTCACAAATAGCGTTTACTCAGCGAGAGAAGGCCAAAATGAACACTTCATGCAGAACTCCTGTATTTTGATGAAAACTCACTGAAATCAAGCTGTAACTTCAAGTTTATGCATCTTTCTATGGTTTCAGGTTGAAACTTGACTGAAAGCTCACTTTGAACAAAAGTTATGGCATTTTTGTATCACAGGTCACAAATAGCGTTTTCTCAGCGAGAGAAGGCCAAAATGAACACTTCATGCAGAACTCCTGTATTTTAATGAAAACTCACTAAAATCCACCTGTAACTTCAAGTTTATGCATCTTTCTATGCTTTCAGGTTGAAACTTGACTGAAAACTCACTTTGAAGAAAAGTTATGGCATTTTTGTATCACAGGTCACAAATAGTGTTTTCTCAGCGAGAGAATGCCAAAATGAACACTTCATGCAGAACTCCTGTATTTTGATGAAAAGTCACTGAAATCAAGCTGTAACTTCAAGTTTATGCATCTTTCTATGGTTTCAGGTTGAAACTTGACTGAAAACTCACTTTGAACAAAAGTTATGGCATTTTTGTATCACAGGTCACAAATAGTGTTTTCTCAGCGAGAGAAGGCCAAAATGAACACTTCATGCATAACTCCTGTATTTTGAGGAAAACTCACTGAAATCAAGCTGTAACTTCAAGTTTATGCATCTTTCTATGCTTTCAGGTTGAAACTTGACTGAAAACTCACTTTGAACAAAAGTTATGGCTGTTTTGTGTCACAGGTCACAAATAGCGTTTTCTCAGCGAGAGAAGGCCAAAATGAACACTTAATGCAGAACTCCTGTATTTTAATGAAAACTCACTAAAATCCACCTGTAACTTCAAGTTTATGCATCTTTCTATGCTTTCAGGTTGAAACTTGACTGAAAACTCACTTTGAACAAAAGTTATGGCATTTTTGTATCACAGGTCACAAATAGTGTTTTCTCAGCGAGAGAAGACCAAAATGAACACTTCATGCAGAACTCCTGTATTTTGATGAAAACTCACTGATATCCACCTGTAACTTCAAGTTTATGCATCTTTCTATGCTTTCAGGTTGAAACTTGACTGAAAACTCACTTTGAACAGAAGTTATGGCATTTTTGTATCACAGGTCACAAATAGCGTTTTCTCAGCGAGAGAAGGCCAAAATGAACACTTCATGCAGAACTCCTGTATTTTGATGAAAACTCACTGAAATCAAGCTGTAACTTCAAGTTTATGCAACGTTCTATGGTGTCAGGTTGAAACTTGACTGAAAACTCACTTTGAACAAAAGTTATGGCATTTTTTTATCACAGGTCACAAATGGTGTTTTCTCAGCGAGAGAATGCCAAAATGAACACTTCATGCATAACTCCTGTATTTTGAGGAAAACTCACTGAAATCCACCTGTAACTTCAAGTTTATGCATCTTTCTATGCTTTCAGGTTGAAACTTGACTGAAAACTCACTTTGAAGAAAAGTTATGGCTGTTTTGTGTCACAAGTAACAAATAGCGTTTTCTCAGCGAGAGAAGGCCAAAATGAACACTTCATGCAGAACTCCTGTATTTTAATGAAAACTCACTAAAATCCACCTGTAACTTCAAGTTTATGCATCTTTCTATGCTTTCAGGTTGAAACTTGACTGAAAACTCACTTTGAACAAAAGTTATGGCATTTTTGTATCACAGGTCACAAATAGTGTTTTCTCAGCGAGAGAAGACCAAAATGAACACTTCATGCAGAACTCCTGTATTTTGATGAAAACTCACTGAAATCCACCTGTAACTTCAAGTTTATGCATCTTTCTATGGTTTCAGGTTGAAACTTGACTGAAAACTCACTTTGAACAAAAGTTATGGCATTTTTGTATCACAGGTCACAAATAGTATTTTCTCAGCGAGAGAAGGCCAAAATGAACACTTCATGCAGAACTCCTGTATTTTCAGGAAAACTCACTGAAATCAAGCTGTAACTTCAAGTTTATCCATCTTTCTATGCTTTCAGGTTGAAACTTGACTGAAAACTCACTTTGAACAAAAGTTATGGCTGTTTTGTGTCACAGGTCACAAATTGCGTTTTCTCAGCGAGAGAAGGCCAAAATGAACACTTCATGCAGAACTCCTGTATTTTAATGAAAACTCACTAAAATCCACCTGTAACTTCAAGTTTATGCATCTTTCTATGCTTTCAGGTTGAAACTTGACTGAAAACTCACTTTGAACAAAAGTTATGGCATTTTTGGTTCACAGGTAAAAAATAGCGTTTTCTCAGCGAGAGAAGGCCAAAATGAACACTTCATGCAGAACTCCTGTATTTTGATGAAAACTCACTAAAATCAAGCTGTAACTTCAAGTTTATGCATCTTTCTATGGTTTCAGGTTGAAACTTGACTGAAAACTCACTTTGAACAAAAGTTATGGCATTTTTGTATCACAGGTCACAAATAGTGTTTTCTCAGCGAGAGAAGGCCAAAATGAACACTTCATGCATAACTCCTGTATTTTGATGAAAACTCACTGAAATCAAGCTGTAACTTCAAGTTTATGCATCTTTCTATGCTTTCAGGTTGAAACTTGACTGAAAACTCACTTTGAACAAAAGTTATGGCTGTTTTGTGTCATAGGTCACAAATAGCGTTTTCTCAGCGAGAGAAGGCCAAAATGAACACTTCATGCAGAACTCCTGTATTTTAATGAAAACTCACTAAAATCCACCTGTAACTTCAAGTTTATGCATCTTTCTATGCTTTCAGGTTGAAACTTGACTGAAAACTCACTTTGAACAAAAGTTATGGCATTTTTGTATCACAGGTCACAAATAGTGTTTTCTCAGCGAGAGAAGACCAAAATGAATACTTCATGCAGAACTCCTGTATTTTGATGAAAACTCACTGATATCCACCTGTAACTTCAAGTTTATGCATCTTTCTATGCTTTCAGGTTGAAACTTGACTGAAAACTCACTTTGAACAAAAGTTATGGCATTTTTGTATCACAGGTCACAAATAGCGTTTTCTCAGCGAGAGAAGGCCAAAATGAACACTTCATGCAGAACTCCTGTATTTTGATGAAAACTCACTGAAATCAAGCTGTAACTTCAAGTTTATGCAACGTTCTATGGTGTCAGGTTGAAACTTGACTGAAAACTCACTTTGAACAAAAGTTATGGCATTTTTTTATCACAGGTCACAAATGGTGTTTTCTCAGCGAGAGAATGCCAAAATGAACACTTCATGCATAACTCCTGTATTTTGAGGAAAACTCACTGAAATCCACCTGTAACTTCAAGTTTATGCATCTTTCTATGCTTTCAGGTTGAAACTTGACTGAAAACTCACTTTTAAGAAAAGTTATGGCTGTTTTGTGTCACAAGTAACAAATAGCGTTTTCTCAGCGAGAGAAGGCCAAAATGAACACTTCATGCATAACTCCTGTATTTTGAGGAAAACTCACTGAAATCCACCTGTAACTTCAAGTTTATGCATCTTTCTATGCTTTCAGGTTGAAACTTGACTGAAAACTCACTTTGAACAAAAGTTATGGCTGTTTTGGTTCACAGGTAAAAAAATAGCGTTTTCTCAGCGAGAGAAGGCCAAAATGAACACTTCATGCAGAACTCCTGTATTTTGATGAAAACTCACTAAAATCAAGCTGGAACTTCAAGTTTATGCATCTTTCTATGGTTTCAGGTTGAAACTTGACTGAAAACTCACTTTGAACAAAAGTTATGGCATTTTGGTATCACAGGTCACAAATAGTGTTTTCTCAGCGAGAGAAGGCCAAAATGAACACTTCATGCATAACTCCTGTATTTTGAGGAAAACTCACTGAAATCAAGCTGTAACTTCAAGTTTATGCATCTTTCTATGCTTTCAGGTTGAAACTTGACTGAAAACTCACTTTGAACAAAAGTTATGGCTGTTTTGTGTCACAGGTCACAAATAGCGTTTTCTCAGCGAGAGAAGGCCAAAATGAACACTTCATGCAGAATTCCTGTATTTTAATGAAAACTCACTAAAATCCACCTGTAACTTCAAGTTTATGCATCTTTCTATGCTTTCAGGTTGAAACTTGAATGAAAACTCACTTTGAACAAAAGTTATGGCATTTTTGTATCACGGGTCACAAATAGCGTTTTCTCAGCGAGAGAAGGCCAAAATGAACACTTCATGCAGAACTCCTGTATTTTGATGAAAACTCACTGAAATCAAGCTGTAACTTCAAGTTTATGCAACGTTCTATGGTGTCAGGTTGAAACTTGACTGAAAACTCACTTTGAAAAAAAGTTATGGCTGTTTTATGTCACAGGTCACAAATAGCGTTTTCTCAGCGAGAGAAGGCCAAAATGAACACTTCATGCAGAACTCCTGTATTTTAATGAAAACTCACTAAAATCCACCTGTAACTTCAAGTTTATGCATCTTTCTATGCTTTCAGGTTGAAACTTGACTGAAAACTCACTTTGAACAAAAGTTATGGCATTTTTGGTTCACAGGTAAAAAATAGCGTTTTCTCAGCGAGAGAAGGCCAAAATGAACACTTCATGCAGAACTCCTGTATTTTGATGAAAACTCACTAAAATCAAGCTGGAACTTCAAGTTTATGCATCTTTCTATGGTTTCAGGTTGAAACTTGACTGAAAACTCCCTTTGAACAAAAGTTATGGCATTTTTGTATCACAGGTCACAAATAGTGTTTTCTCAGCGAGAGAAGGCCAAAATGAACACTTCATGCATAACTCCTGTATTTTGAGGAAAACTCACTGAAATCAAGCTGTAAATTCAAGTTTATGCATCTTTCTATGCTTTCAGGTTGAAACTTGACTGAAAACTCACTTTGAACAAAAGTTATGGCTGTTTTGTGTCACAGGTCACAAATAGCGCTTTCTCAGCGAGAGAAGGCCAAAATGAACACTTCATGCAGAACTCCTGTATTTTAATGAAAACTCACTAAAATCCACCTGTAACTTCAAGTTTATGCATCTTTCTATGCTTTCAGGTTGAAACTTGACTGAAAACTCACTTTGAACAAAAGTTATGGCATTTTTGTATCACAGGTCACAAATAGCGTTTTCTCAGCGAGAGAAGGCCAAAATGAACACTTCATGCAGAACTCCTGTATTTTGATGAAAACTCACTGAAATCAAGCTGTAACTTCAAATTTATGCAACGTTCTATGGTGTCAGGTTGAAACTTGACTGAAAACTCACTTTGAACAAAAGTTATGGCATTTTTTTATCACAGGTCACAAATAGTGTTTTCTCAGCGAGAGAATGCCAAAATGAACACTTCATGCATAACTCCTGTATTTTGAGGAAAACTCACTGAAATCCACCTGTAACTTCAAGTTTATGCATCTTTCTATGCTTTCAGGTTGAAACTTGACTGAAAACTCACTTTGAAGAAAAGTTATGGCTGTTTTGTGTCACAAGTAACAAATAGCGTTTTCTCAGCGAGAGAAGGCCAAAATGAACACTTCATGCATAACTCCTGTATTTTGAGGAAAACTCACTGAAATCCACCTGTAACTTCAAGTTTATGCATCTTTCTATGCTTTCAGGTTGAAACTTGACTGAAAACTCACTTTGAACAAAAGTTATGGCTGTTTTGGTTCACAGGTAAAAAATAGCGTTTTCTCAGCGAGAGAAGGCCAAAATGAACACTTCATGCAGAACTCCTGTATTTTGATGAAAACTCACTAAAATCAAGCTGGAACTTCAAGTTTATGCATCTTTCTATGGTTTCAGGTTGAAACTTGACTGAAAACTCACTTTGAACAAAAGTTATGGCATTTTTGTATCACAGGTCACAAATAGTGTTTTCTCAGCGAGAGAAGGCCAAAATGAACACTTCATGCATAACTCCTGTATTTTGAGGAAAACTCACTGAAATCAAGCTGTAACTTCAAGTTTATGCATCTTTCTATGCTTTCAGGTTGAAACTTGACTGAAAACTCACTTTGAACAAAAGTTATGGCTGTTTTGTGTCACAGGTCACAAATAGCGTTTTCTCAGCGAGAGAAGGCCAAAATGAACACTTCATGCAGAACTCCTGTATTTTAATGAAAACTCACTAAAATCCACCTGTAACTTCAAGTTTATGCATCTTTCTATGCTTTCAGGTTGAAACTTGACTGAAAACTCACTTTGAACAAAAGTTATGGCATTTTTGTATCACAGGTCACAAATAGTGTTTTCTCAGCGAGAGAAGACCAAAATGAACACTTCATGCAGAACTCCTGTATTTTGATGAAAACTCACTGATATCAACCTGTAACTTCAAGTTTATGCATCTTTCTATGCTTTCAGGTTGAAACTTGACTGAAAACTCACTTTGAACAAAAGTTATGGCATTTTTGTATCACAGGTCACAAATAGCGTTTTCTCAGCGAGAGAAGGCCAAAATGAACACTTCATGCAGAACTCCTGTATTTTGATGAAAACTCACTGAAATCAAGCTGTAACTTCAAGTTTATGCATCTTTCTATGGTTTCAGGTTGAAACTTGACTGAAAACTCACTTTGAACAAAAGTTATGGCATTTTTGTATCACAGGTCACAAATAGTGTTTTCTCAGCGAGAGAAGGCCAAAATGAACACTTCATGCATAACTCCTGTATTTTGAGGAAAACTCACTGAAATCCACCTGTAACTTCAAGTTTATGCATCTTTCTATGCTTTCAGGTTGAAACTTGACTGAAAACTCACTTTGAACAAAAGTTATGGCTGTTTTGTGTCACAGGTCACAAATAGCGTTTTCTCAGCGAGAGAAGGCCAAAATGAACACTTCATGCAGAACTCCTGTATTTTGATGAAAACTCACTGAAATCAAGCTGTAACTTCAAGTTTATGCATCTTTCTATGGTTTCAGGTTGAAACTTGACTGAAAACTCACTTCGAACAAAAGTTATGGCATTTTTGTATCACAGGTCACAAATAGCGTTTTCTCAGCGAGAGAAGGCCAAAATGAACACTTCATGCAGAACTCCTGTATTTTGATGAAAACTCACTGAAATCCACCTGTAACTTCAAGTTTATGCATCTTTCTATGCTTTCAGGTTGAAACTTGACTGAAAACTCACTTTGAAGAAAAGTTATGGCTGTTTTGTGTCACAAGTCACAAATAGCGTTTTCTCAGCGAGAGAAGGCCAAAATGAACACTTCATGCAGAACTCCTGTATTTTGAGGAAAACTCACTGAAATCAAGCTGTAACTTCAATTTTATGCATCTTTCTATGGATTCAGGTTGAAACTTGACTGAAAACTCACTTTGAAGAAAAGTTATGGCATTTTTGTATCACAGGTCACAAATAGTGTTTTCTCAGCGAGAGAAGACCAAAATGAACACTTCATGCAGAACTCCTGTATTTTGAGGAAAACTAACTGAAATCCACCTGTAACTTCAAGTTTATGCATCTTTCTATGCTTTCAGGTTGAAACTTGACTGAAAACTCACTTTGAACAAAAGTTATGGCTGTTTTGTGTCACAGGTCACAAATAGCGTTTTCTCAGCGAGAGACGGCCAAAATGAACACTTCATGCAGAACTCCTGTATTTTGATGAAAACTCACTGAAATCAAGCTGTAACTTCAAGTTTATGCATCTTTCTATGGTTTCAGGTTGAAACTTGACTGAAAACTCACTTCGAACAAAAGTTATGGCATTTTTGTATCACAGGTCACAAATAGCGTTTTCTCAGCGAGAGAAGGCCAAAATGAACACTTCATGCAGAACTCCTGTATTTTGATGAAAACTCACTGAAATCCACCTGTAACTTCAAGTTTATGCATCTTTCTATGCTTTCAGGTTGAAACTTGACTGAAAACTCACTTTGAAGAAAAGTTATGGCTGTTTTGTGTCACAAGTCACAAATAGCGTTTTCTCAGCGAGAGAAGGCCAAAATGAACACTTCATGCAGAACTCCTGTATTTTGAGGAAAACTCACTGAAATCAAGCTGTAACTTCAAGTTTATGCATCTTTCTATGGATTCAGGTTGAAACTTGACTGAAAACTCACTTTGAAGAAAAGTTATGGCATTTTTGTATCACAGGTCACAAATAGTGTTTTCTCAGCGAGAGAAGACCAAAATGAGAACTTCATGCAGAACTCCTGTATTTTGAGGAAAACTAACTGAAATCCACCTGTAACTTCAAGTTTATGCATCTTTCTATGCTTTCAGGTTGAAACTTGACTGAAAACTCACTTTGAACAAAAGTTATGGCATTTTTGTATCACAGGTCACAAATAGTGTTTTCTCAGCGAGAGAAGGCCAAAATGAACACTTCATGCATAACTCCTGTATTTTGAGGAAAACTTACTGAAATCCACCTGTAACTTCAAGTTTATGCATCTTTCTATGCTTTCAGGTTGAAACTTGACTGAAAACTCACTTTGAACAAAAGTTATGGCTGTTTTGTGTCACAGGTCACAAATAGTGTTTTCTCAGCGAGAGAAGGCCAAAATGAACACTTCATGCAGAACTCCTGTATTTTGATGAAAACTCACTGAAATCAAGCTGTAACTTCAAGTTTATGCATCTTTCTTTGCTTTCAGGTTGAAACTTGACTGAAAACTCACTTTGAATAAAAATAATGGCATTTTTGTATCACAGGTCACAAATAGTGTTTTCTCAGCGAGAGAAGGCCAAAATGAACACTTCATGCATAACTCCTGTATTTTGATGAAAACTCACTGAAATCCACCTGTAACTTCAAGTTTATGCATCTTTCTATGCTTTCAGGTTGAAACTTGACTGAAAACTCACTTTGAACAAAAGTTATGGCTGTTTTGTGTCACAGGTCACAAATAGTGTTTTTTCAGCGAGAGAAGGCCAGAATGAACACTTCATGCAGATCTCCTGTAATTTAATGAAAACTCACTGAAATCAAGCTGTAACTTCAAGTTTATGCATCTTTCTATGCTTTCAGGTTGAAACTTGACTGAAAACTCACTTTGAATAAAAATAATGGCATTTTTGTATCACAGGTCACAAATAGTGTTTTCTCAGCGAGAGAAGGCCAAAATGAACACTTCATGCATAACTCCTGTATTTTGATGAAAACTCACTGAAATCCACCTGTAACTTCAAGTTTATGCATCTTTCTATGGTTTCAGGTTGAAACTTGACTGAAAACTCACTTTGAACAAAAGTTATGGCTGTTTTGTGTCACAGGTCACAAATAGTGTTTTCTCAGCGAGAGAAGGCCAAAATGAACACTTCATGCAGAACTCCTGTATTTTGAGGAAAACTTACTGAAATCCACCTGTAACTTCAAGTTTATGCATCTTTCTATGGTTTCAGGTTGAAACTTGACTGAAAACTCACTTTGAACAAAAGTTATGGCTGTTTTGTGTCACAGGTCACAAATAGTGTTTTCTCAGCGAGAGAAGGCCAAAATGAACACTTCATGCAGAACTCCTGTATTTTGAGGAAAACTAACTGAAATCAAGCTGTAACTTCAAGTTTATGCAACTTTCTATGGTGTCAGGTTGAAACTTGACTGAAAACTCACTTTGAAGAAAAGTTATGGCATTTTTGTATCACAGGTCACAAATAGTGTTTTCTCAGCGAGAGAATGCCAAAATGAACACTTCATGCATAACTCCTGTATTTTGAGGAAAACTCACTGAAATCCACCTATAACTTCAAGTTTATGCATCTCTCTATGCTTTCAGGTTGAAACTTGACTGAAAACTCACTTTGAAGAAAAGTTATGGCATTTTTGTATCACAGGTCACAAATAGTGTTTTCTCAGCGAGAGAAGGCCAAAATGAACACTTCATGCAGAACTCCTGTATTTTGATGAAAACTCACTAAAATCAAGCTGGAACTTCAAGTTTATGCATCTTTCTATGCTTTCAGGTTGAAACTTGACTGAAAACTCACTTTGAACAAAAGTTATGGCATTTTTGTATCACAGGTCACAAATAGTGTTTTCTCAGCGAGAGAAGGCCAAAATGAACACTTCATGCAGAACTCCTGTATTTTGAGGAAAACTCACTGAAATCAAGCTGTAACTTCAAGTTTATGCATCTTTCTATGCTTTCAGGTTGAAACTTGACTGAAAACTCACTTTGAACAAAAGTTATGGCATTTTTGTATCACAGGTCACAAATAGTGTTTTCTCAGCGAGAGAAGGCCAAAATGAACACTTCATGCATAACTCCTGTATTTTGAGGAAAACTCACTGAAATCCACCTGTAACTTCAAGTTTATGCATCTTTCTATGCTTTCAGGTTGAAACTTGACTGAAAACTCACTTTGAACAAAAGTTATGGCTGTTTTGTGTCACAGGTCACAAATAGCGTTTTCTCAGCGAGAGAAGGCCAAAATGAACACTTCATGCAGAACTCCTGTATTTTGATGAAAACTCACTGAAATCAAGCTGTAACTTCAAGTTTATGCATCTTTCTATGGTTTCAGGTTGAAACTTGACTGAAAACTCACTTTGAACAAAAGTTATGGCTGTTTTGTGTCACAGGTCACAAATAGTGTTTTCTCAGCGAGAGAAGGCCAAAATGAACACTTCATGCAGAACTCCTGTATTTTGAGGAAAACTAACTGAAATCAAGCTGTAACTTCAAGTTTATGCAACTTTCTATGGTGTCAGGTTGAAACTTGACTGAAAACTCACTTTGAAGAAAAGTTATGGCATTTTTGTATCACAGGTCACAAATAGTGTTTTCTCAGCGAGAGAATGCCAAAATGAACACTTCATGCATAACTCCTGTATTTTGAGGAAAACTCACTGAAATCCACCTATAACTTCAAGTTTATGCATCTCTCTATGCTTTCAGGTTGAAACTTGACTGAAAACTCACTTTGAAGAAAAGTTATGGCTGTTTTGTATCACAGGTCACAAATAGTGTTTTCTCAGCGAGAGAAGGCCAAAATGAACACTTCATGCAGAACTCCTGTATTTTGATGAAAACTCACTAAAATCAAGCTGGAACTTCAAGTTTATGCATCTTTCTATGGTTTCAGGTTGAAACTTGACTGAAAACTCACTTTGAACAAAAGTTATGGCATTTTTGTATCACAGGTCACAAATAGTGTTTTCTCAGCGAGAGAAGGCCAAAATGAACACTTCATGCATAACTCCTGTATTTTGAGGAAAACTCACTGAAATCAAGCTGTAACTTCAAGTTTATGCATCTTTCTATGCTTTCAGGTTGAAACTTGACTGAAAACTCACTTTGAACAAAAGTTATGGCTGTTTTGTGTCACAGGTCACAAATAGCGTTTTCTCAGCGAGAGAAGGCCAAAATGAACACTTCATGCAGAACTCCTGTATTTTAATGAAAACTCACTAAAATCCACCTGTAACTTCAAGTTTATGCATCTTTCTATGCTTTCAGGTTGAAACTTGACTGAAAACTCACTTTGAAGAAAAGTTATGGCATTTTTGTATCACAGGTCACAAATAGTGTTTTCTCAGCGAGAGAAGACCAAAATGAACACTTCATGCAGAACTCCTGTATTTTGATGAAAACTCAATGAAATCCACCTGTTACTTCAAGTTTATGCATCTTTCTATGGTTTCAGGTTGAAACTTGACTGAAAACTCACTTTGAAGAAAAGTTATGGCTGTTTTGTGTCACAAGTCACAAATAGCATTTTCTCAGCGAGAGAAGGCCAAAATGAACACTTCATGCAGAACTCCTGTATTTTGAGGAAAACTCACTGAAATCAAGCTGTAACTTCAAGTTTATGCATCTTTCTATGGATTCAGGTTGAAACTTGACTGAAAACTCACTTTGAAGAAAAGTTATGGCATTTTTGTATCACAGGTCACAAATAGTGTTTTCTCAGCGAGAGAAGACCAAAATGAACACTTCATGCAGAACTCCTGTATTTTGAGGAAAACTAACTGAAATCCACCTGTAACTTCAAGTTTATGCATCTTTCTATGCTTTCAGGTTGAAACTTGACTGAAAACTCACTTTGAACAAAAGTTATGGCATTTTTGTATCACAGGTCACAAATAGTGTTTTCTCAGCGAGAGAAGGCCAAAATGAACACTTCATGCATAACTCCTGTATTTTGAGGAAAACTTACTGAAATCCACCTGTAACTTCAAGTTTATGCATCTTTCTATGCTTTCAGGTTGAAACTTGACTGAAAACTCACTTTGAACAAAAGTTATGGCTGTTTTGTGTCACAGGTCACAAATAGTGTTTTCTCAGCGAGAGAAGGCCAAAATGAACACTTCATGCAGAACTCCTTTATTTTGATGAAAACTCACTGAAATCAAGCTGTAACTTCAAGTTTATGCATCTTTCTTTGCTTTCAGGTTGAAACTTGACTGAAAACTCACTTTGAATAAAAATAATGGCATTTTTGTATCACAGGTCACAAATAGTGTTTTCTCAGCGAGAGAAGGCCAAAATGAACACTTCATGCATAACTCCTGTATTTTGATGAAAACTCACTGAAATCCACCTGTAACTTCAAGTTTATGCATCTTTCTATGCTTTCAGGTTGAAACTTGACTGAAAACTCACTTTGAACAAAAGTTATGGCTGTTTTGTGTCACAGGTCACAAATAGTGTTTTCTCAGCGAGAGAAGGCCAAAATGAACACTTCATGCAGAACTCCTGTATTTTGAGGAAAACTTACTGAAATCCACCTGTAACTTCAAGTTTATGCATCTTTCTATGCTTTCAGGTTGAAACTTGACTGAAAACTCACTTTGAACAAAAGTTATGGCTGTTTTGTGTCACAGGTCACAAATAGCGTTTTCTCAGCGAGAGAAGGCCAAAATGAACACTTCATGCAGAACTCCTGTATTTTGATGAAAACTCACTGAAATCAAGCTGTAACTTCAAGTTTATGCATCTTTCTATGCTTTCAGGTTGAAACTTGACTGAAAACTCACTTTGAACAAAAGTTATGGCATTTTTGTATCACAGGTCACAAATAGTGTTTTCTCAGCGAGAGAAGGCCAAAATGAACACTTCATGCATAACTCCTGTATTTTGAGGAAAACTCACTGAAATCCACCTGTAACTTCAAGTTTATGCATCTTTCTATGCTTTCAGGTTGAAACTTGACTGAAAACTCACTTTGAACAAAAGTTATGGCTGTTTTGTGTCACAGGTCACAAATAGTGTTTTCTCAGCGAGAGAAGGCCAAAATGAACACTTCATGCAGATCTCCTGTAATTTGATGAAAACTCACTGAAATCAAGCTGTAACTTCAAGTTTATGCATCTTTCTATGCTTTCAGGTTGAAACTTGACTGAAAACTCACTTTGAACAAAAGTTATGGCATTTTTGTATCACAGGTCACTAATAGTGTTTTCTCAGCGAGAGAAGGCCAAAATGAACACTTCATGCAGAACTCCTGTATTTTGAGGAAAACTAACTGAAATCAAGCTGTAACTTCAAGTTTATGCAACTTTCTATGGTGTCAGGTTGAAACTTGACTGAAAACTCACTTTGAAGAAAAGTTATGGCATTTTTGTATCACAGGTCACAAATAGTGTTTTCTCAGCGAGAGAATGCCAAAATGAACACTTCATGCATAACTCCTGTATTTTGAGGAAAACTCACTGAAATCCACCTATAACTTCAAGTTTATGCATCTCTCTATGCTTTCAGGTTGAAACTTGACTGAAAACTCACTTTGAAGAAAAGTTATGGCATTTTTGTATCACAGGTCACAAATAGTGTTTTCTCAGCGAGAGAAGGCCAAAATGAACACTTCATGCAGAACTCCTGTATTTTGATGAAAACTCACTAAAATCAAGCTGGAACTTCAAGTTTATGCATCTTTCTATGGTTTCAGGTTGAAACTTGACTGAAAACTCACTTTGAACAAAAGTTATGGCATTTTTGTATCACAGGTCACAAATAGTGTTTTCTCAGCGAGAGAAGGCCAAAATGAACACTTCATGCATAACTCCTGTATTTTGAGGAAAACTCACTGAAATCAAGCTGTAACTTCAAGTTTATGCATCTTTCTATGCTTTCAGGTTGAAACTTGACTGAAAACTCACTTTGAACAAAAGTTATGGCATTTTTGTATCACAGGTCACAAATAGTGTTTTCTCAGCGAGAGAAGGCCAAAATGAACACTTCATGCATAACTCCTGTATTTTGAGGAAAACTCACTGAAATCCACCTGTAACTTCAAGTTTATGCATCTTTCTATGCTTTCAGGTTGAAACTTGACTGAAAACTCACTTTGAACAAAAGTTATGGCATTTTTGTATCACAGGTCACAAATAGTGTTTTCTCAGCGAGAGAAGGCCAAAATGAACACTTCATGCATAACTCCTGTATTTTGAGGAAAACTCACTGAAATCCACCTGTAACTTCAAGTTTATGCATCTTTCTATGCTTTCAGGTTGAAACTTGACTGAAAACTCACTTTGAACAAAAGTTATGGCTGTTTTGTGTCACAGGTCACAAATAGCGTTTTCTCAGCGAGAGAAGGCCAAAATGAACACTTCATGCAGAACTCCTGTATTTTGATGAAAACTCACTGAAATCAAGCTGTAACTTCAAGTTTATGCATCTTTCTATGGTTTCAGGTTGAAACTTGACTGAAAACTCACTTTGAACAAAAGTTATGGCTGTTTTGTGTCACAGGTCACAAATAGTGTTTTCTCAGCGAGAGAAGGCCAAAATGAACACTTCATGCAGAACTCCTGTATTTTGAGGAAAACTAACTGAAATCAAGCTGTAACTTCAAGTTTATGCAACTTTCTATGGTGTCAGGTTGAAACTTGACTGAAAACTCACTTTGAAGAAAAGTTATGGCATTTTTGTATCACAGGTCACAAATAGTGTTTTCTCAGCGAGAGAATGCCAAAATGAACACTTCATGCATAACTCCTGTATTTTGAGGAAAACTCACTGAAATCCACCTATAACTTCAAGTTTATGCATCTCTCTATGCTTTCAGGTTGAAACTTGACTGAAAACTCACTTTGAAGAAAAGTTATGGCATTTTTGTATCACAGGTCACAAATAGTGTTTTCTCAGCGAGAGAAGGCCAAAATGAACACTTCATGCAGAACTCCTGTATTTTGATGAAAACTCACGAAAATCAAGCTGGAACTTCAAGTTTATGCATCTTTCTATGGTTTCAGGTTGAAACTTGACTGAAAACTCACTTTGAACAAAAGTTATGGCATTTTTGTATCACAGGTCACAAATAGTGTTTTCTCAGCGAGAGAAGGCCAAAATGAACACTTCATGCATAACTCCTGTATTTTGAGGAAAACTCACTGAAATCAAGCTGTAACTTCAAGTTTATGCATCTTTCTATGCTTTCAGGTTGAAACTTGACTGAAAACTCACTTTGAACAAAAGTTATGGCTGTTTTGTGTCACAGGTCACAAATAGCGTTTTCTCAGCGAGAGAAGGCCAAAATGAACACTTCATGCAGAACTCCTGTATTTTAATGAAAACTCACTAAAATCCACCTGTAACTTCAAGTTTATGCATCTTTCTATGCTTTCAGGTTGAAACTTGACTGAAAACTCACTTTGAAGAAAAGTTATGGCATTTTTGTATCACAGGTCACAAATAGTGTTTTCTCAGCGAGAGAAGACCAAAATGAACACTTCATGCAGAACTCCTGTATTTTGATGAAAACTCAATGAAATCCACCTGTTACTTCAAGTTTATGCATCTTTCTATGGTTTCAGGTTGAAACTTGACTGAAAACTCACTTTGAAGAAAAGTTATGGCATTTTTGTTTCACGGGTCACAAATAGTGTTTTCTCAGCGAGAGAAGGCCAAAATGAACACTTCATGCATAACTCCTGTATTTTGAGGAAAACTAACTGAAATCCACCTGTAACTTCAAGTTTATGCATCTTTCTATGCTTTCAGGTTGAAACTTGACTGAAAACTCACTTTGAACAAAAGTTATGGCATTTTTGTATCACAGGTCACAAATAGTGTTTTCTCAGCGAGAGAAGGCCAAAATGAACACTTCATGCAGAACTCCTGTATTTTGATGAAAACTCACTGAAATCAAGCTGTAACTTCAAGTTTATGCATCTTTCTATGGTTTCAGGTTGAAACTTGACTGAAAACTCACTTTGAACAAAAGTTATGGCATTTTTGTATCACAGGTCACAAATAGTGTTTTCTCAGCGAGAGAAGGCCAAAATGAACACTTCATGCATAACTCCTGTATTTTGAGGAAAACTCACTGAAATCCACCTGTAACTTCAAGTTTATGCATCTTTCTATGGTTTCAGGTTGAAACTTGACTGAAAACTCACTTTGAACAAAAGTTATGGCTGTTTTGTGTCACAGGTCACAAATAGCTTTTTCTCAGCGAGAGAAGGCCAAAATGAACACTTCATGCAGAACTCCTGTATTTTGATGAAAACTCACTGAAATCAAGCTGTAACTTCAAGTTTTTGCATCTTTCTATGGTTTCAGGTTGAAACTTGACTGAAAACTCACTTTGAACAAAAGTTATGGCATTTTTGTATCACAGGTCACAAATAGTGTTTTCTCAGCGAGAGAAGGCCAAAATGAACACTTCATGCATAACTCCTGTATTTTGAGGAAAACTCACTGAAATCCACCTGTAACTTCAAGTTTATGCATCTTTCTATGCTTTCAGGTTGAAACTTGACTGAAAACTCACTTTGAACAAAAATTATGGCTGTTTTGTGTCAAAGGTCACAAATAGCGTTTTCTCAGCGAGAGAAGGCCAAAATGAACACTTCATGCAGAACTCCTGTATTTTGATGAAAACTAACTGAAATCCACCTGTAACTTCAAGTTTATGCATCTTTCTATGCTTTCAGGTTGAAACTTGACTGAAAACTCACTTTGAAGAAAAGTTAAGGCTGTTTTGTGTTACAAGTCACAAATAGCGTTTTCTCAGCGAGAGAAGGCCAAAATGAACACTTCATGCAGAACTCCTGTATTTTGAGGAAAACTCACTGAAATCAAGCTGTAACTTCAAGTTTATGCATCTTTCTATGGTTTCAGGTTGAAACTTGACTGAAAACTCACTTTGAAGAAAAGTTATGGCATTTTTGTATCACAGGTCACAAATAGTGTTTTCTCAGCGAGAGAAGGCCAAAATGAACACTTCATGCATAACTCCTGTATTTTGATGAAAACTCACTGAAATCCACCTGTAACTTCAAGTTTATGCATCTTTCTATGCTTTCAGGTTGAAACTTGACTGAAAACTCACTTTGAACAAAAGTTATGGCTTTTTTGTGTCACAGGTCACAAATAGCGTTTTCTCAGCGAGAGAAGGCCAAAATGAACACTTCATGCAGAACTCCTGTATTTTGAGGAAAACTCAATGAAATCCACCTGTAACTTCAAGTTTATGCATCTTTCTATGCTTTCAGGTTGAAACTTGACTGAAAACTCACTTTGAACAAAAGTTATGGCTGTTTTGTGTCACAGGTCACAAATAGCGTTTTCTCAGCGAGAAAACGCCAAAATGAACACTTCATGCAGAACTCCTGTATTTTGATGAAAACTCACTGAAATCAAGCTGTATCTTCAAGTTTATGCATCTTTCTATGGTTTCAGGTTGAAACTTGACTGAAAACTCACTTTGAACAAAAGTCATGGCATTTTTGTATCACAGGTCACAAATAGTGTTTTCTCAGCGAGAGAAGGCCAAAATGAACACTTCATGCATAACTCCTGTATTTTGAGGAAAACTCACTGAAATACACCTGTAACTTCAAGTTTATGCATCTTTCTATGCTTTCAGGTTGAAACTTGACTGAAAACTCACTTTGAACAAAAGTTATGGCTGTTTTGTGTCACAGGTCACAAATAGCGTTTTCTCAGCGAGAGAAGGCCAAAATGAACACTTCATGCAGAACTCCTGTATTTTGAGGAAAACTCACTGAAATCCACCTGTAACTTCAAGTTTATGCATCTTTCTATGCTTTCAGGTTGAAACTTGACTGAAAACTCACTTTGAACAAAAGTTATGGCATTTTTGTATCACGGGTCACAAATAGTGTTTTCTCAGCGAGAGAAGGCCCAAATGAACACTTCATGCATAACTCCTGTATTTTGAGGAAAACTAACTGAAATCCACCTGTAACTTCAAGTTTATGCATCTTTCTATGCTTTCAGGTTGAAACTTGACTGAAAACTCACTTTGAACAAAAGTTATGGCTGTTTTGTTTCACAGGTCACAAATAGCGTTTTCTCAGCGAGAGAAGGCCAAAATGAACACTTCATGCAGAACTCCTGTATTTTGATGAAAACTCACTGAAATCAAGCTGTAACTTCAAGTTTATGCATCTTTCTATGGTTTCAGGTTGAAACTTGACTGAAAACTTACTTTGAACAAAAGTTATGGCATTTTTGTATCACAGGTCACAAATAGTGTTTTCTCAGCGAGAGAAGGCCAAAATGAACACTTCATGCATAACTCCTTTATTTAGAGGAAAACTCACTGAAATCCACCTGTAACTTCAAGTTTATGCATCTTTCTATGCTTTCAGGTTGAAACGTGACTAAAAACTCACTTTGAACAAAAGTTATGGCTGTTTTGTGTCACAGGTCACAAATAGCGTTTTCTCAGCGAGAGAAGGCCAAAATGAACACTTAATGCAGAAATCCTGTATTTTGATGAAAACTCACTGAAATCCACCTGTAACTTCAAGTTTATGCATCTTTCTATGGTTTCAGGTTGAAACTTGACTGAAAACTCACTTTGAACAAAAGTTATGGCATTTTTGTATCACGGGTCACAAATAGTGTTTTCTCAGCGAGAGAAGGCCAAAATGAACACTTCATGCATAACTCCTGTATTTTGATGAAAACTAACTGAAATCCACCTGTAACTTCAAGTTTATGCATCTTTCTTTGCTTTCAGGTTGAAACTTGACTGAAAACTCACTTTGAAGAAAAGTTAAGGCTGTTTTGTGTTACAAGTCACAATAGCGTTTTCTCAGCGAGAGAAGGCCAAAATGAACACTTCATGCAGAACTCCTGTATTTTGAGGAAAACTCACTGAAATCAAGCTGTAACTTCAAGTTTATGCATCTTTCTATGGTTTCAGGTTGAAACTTGACTGAAAACTCACTTTGAAGAAAAGTTATGGCATTTTTGTATCACAGGTCACAAATAGCGTTTTCTCAGCGAGAGAAGGCCAAAATGAACACTTCATGCAGAACTCCTGTATTTTGATGAAAACTCACTGAAATCCACCTGTAACTTCAAGTTTATGCATCTTTCTATGCTTTCAGGTTGAAACTTGACTGAAAACTCACTTTGAACAAAAGTTATGGCTGTTTTGTGTTACAGGTCACAAATAGCGTTTTCTCAGCGAGAGAAGGCCAAAATGAACACTTCATGCAGAACTCCTGTATTTTGATGAAAACTCACTGAAATCAAGCTGTAACTTCAAGTTTATGCATCTTTCTATGCTTTCAGGTTGAAACTTGACTGAAAACTTACTTTGAACAAAAGTTATGGCATTTTTGTATCACAGGTCACAAATAGTGTTTTCTCAGCGAGAGAAGGCAAAAATGAACACTTCATGCATAACTCCTGTATTTTGAGGAAAACTCACTGAAATCCACCTGTAACTTCAAGTTTATGCATCTTTCTATGCTTTCAGGTTGAAACTTGACTGAAAACTCACTTTGAACAAAAGTTATGGCTGTTTTGTGTCACAGGTCACAAATAGCGTTTTCTCAGCGAGAGAAGGCCAAAATGAACACTTCATGCAGAACTCCTGTATTTTGATGA
Source organism: Aulostomus chinensis (assembly GCF_037954235.1). Classification (NCBI taxonomy): domain Eukaryota; kingdom Metazoa; phylum Chordata; class Actinopteri; order Syngnathiformes; family Aulostomidae; genus Aulostomus; species Aulostomus chinensis. Next base: position 123,864 of record NC_141321.1, read on the forward strand.
AAACTCACTGAAATCAAGCTGTAACTTCAAGTTTATGCATCTTTCTATGGTTTCAGGTTGAAACTTGACTGAAAACTCACTTTGAACAAAAGTTATGGCATTTTTGTATCACAGGTCACAAATAGTGTTTTCTCAGCGAGAGAAGGCCAAAATGAACACTTCATGCATAACTCCTGTATTTTGAGGAAAACTCACTGAAATCCACCTGTAACTTCAAGTTTATGCATCTTTCTATGCTTTCAGGTTGAAACTTGACTGAAAACTCACTTTGAACAAAAGTTATGGCTGTTTTCTGTCACAGGTCACAAATAGCGTTTTCTCAGCGAGAGAAGGCCAAAATGAACACTTCATGCAGAACTCCTGTATTTTGATGAAAACTAACTGAAATCCACCTGTAACTTCAAGTTTATGCATCTTTCTATGCTTTCAGGTTGAAACTTGACTGAAAACTCACTTTGAAGAAAAGTTATGGCTGTTTTGTGTCACAAGTCACAAATAGCATTTTCTCAGCGAGAGAAGGCCAAAATGAACACTTCATGCAGAACTCCTGTATTTTGAGGAAAACTCACTGAAATCAAGCTGTAACTTCAAATTTATGCATCTTTCTATGGTTTCAGGTTGAAACTTGACTGAAAACTCACTTTGAAGAAAAGTTATGGCATTTTTGTATCACAGGTCACAAATAGTGTTTTCTCAGCGAGAGAAGGCCAAAATGAACACTTCATGCAGAACTCCTGTATTTTGATGAAAACTCACTGAAATCCACCTGTAACTTCAAGTTTATGCATCTTTCTCTGCTTTCAGGTTGAAACTTGACTGAAAACTCACTTTGAACAAAAGTTATGGCTGTTTTGTGTCACAGGTCACAAATAGTGTTTTCTCAGCGAGAGAAGGCCAAAATGAACACTTCATGCATAACTCCTGTATTTTGAGGAAAACTCACTGAAATCAAGCTGTAACTTCAAGTTTATGCATCTTTCTATGCTTTCAGGTTGAAACTTGACTGAAAACTCACTTTGAACAAAAGTTATGGCTGTTTTGTGTCACAGGTCACAAATAGCGTTTTCTCAGCGAGAGAAGGCCAAAATGAACACTTCATGCAGAACTCCTGTATTTTGATGAAAACTCACTGAAATCCACCTGTAACTTCAAGTTTATGCATCTTTATATGCTTTCAGGTTGAAACTTGACTGAAAACTCACTTTGAACAAAAGTTATGGCTGTTTTGTGTCACAGGTCACAAATAGCGTTTTCTCAGCGAGAGAAGGCCATAATGAACACTTCATGCAGAACTCCTGTATTTTGATGAAAACTCACTGAAATCAAGCTGTAACTTCAAGTTTATGCATCTTTCTATGCTTTCAGGTTGAAACTTGACTGAAAACTCACTTTGAACAAAAGTTATGGCTGTTTTGTGTCACAGGTCACAAATAGCGTTTTCTCAGCGAGAGAAGACCAAAATGAACACTTCATGCAGAACTCCTGTATTTTGACGAAAACTCACTGAAATCAAGCTGTAACTTCAAGTTTATGCAACTTTCTATGGTGTCAGGTTGAAACTTGACTGAAAACTCACTTTGAAGAAAAGTTATGGCATTTTTGTATCACAGGTCACAAATAGTGTTTTCTCAGCGAGAGAAGGCCAAATGAACACTTCATGCATAACTCCTGTATTTTGATGAAAACTCACTGAAATCCACCTGTAACTTCAAGTTTATGCATCTTTCTATGCTTTCAGGTTGAAACTTGACTGAAAACTCACTTTGAACAAAAGTTATGGCTGTTTTGTGTCACAGGTCACAAATAGTGTTTTCTCAGCGAGAGAAGGCCAAAATGAACACTTCATGCAGAACTCCTGTATTTTGATGAAAACTCACTGAAATCAAGCTGTAACTTCAAGTTTATGCATCTTTCTATGCTTTCAGGTTGAAACTTGACTGAAAACTCACTTTGAACAAAAGTTATGGCTGTTTTGTGTCACAGGTCACAAATAGCGTTTTCTCAGCGAGAGAAGGCCAAAATGAACACTTCATGCATAACTCCTGTATTTTGAGGAAAACTCACTGAAATCCAACTGTAACTTCAAGTTTATGCATCTTTCTATGCTTTCAGGTTGAAACTTGACTGAAAACTCACTTTGAAAAAAATTTATGGCTGTTTTGTGTCACAGGTCACAAATAGCGTTTTCTCAGCGAGAGAACGCCAAAATGAACACTTCATGCAGAACTCCTGTATTTTGATGAAAACTCACTGAAATCAAGCTGTAACTTCAAGTTTATGCATCTTTCTATGGTTTCAGGTTGAAACTTGACTGAAAACTCACTTTGAACAAAAGTTATGGCATTTTTGTATCACAGGTCACAAAAAGTGTTTTCTCAGCGAGAGAAGTCAAAAATGAACACTTCATGCATAACTCCTGTATTTTGAGGAAAACTCACTGAAATCCACCTGTAACTTCAAGTTTATGCATCTTTCTATGCTTTCAGGTTGAAACTTGACTGAAAACTCACTTTGAACAAAAGTTATGGCTGTTTTGTGTCACAGGTCACAAATAGCGTTTTCTCAGCGAGAGAAGGCCAAAATGAACACTTCATGCAGAACTCCTGTATTTTGAGGAAAACTCACTGAAATCCACCTGTAACTTCAAGTTTATGCATCTTTCTATGGTTTCAGGTTGAAACTTGACTGAAAACTCACTTTGAAGAAAAGTTATGGAATTTTTGTATCACAGGTCACAAATAGTGTTTTCTCAGCGAGAGAAGACCAAAATGAACACTTCATGCAGAACTCCTGTATTTTGATGAAAATTCACTGAAATCCACCTGTAACTTCAAGTTTATGCATCTTTCTATGCTTTCAGGTTGAAACTTGACTGAAAACTCACTTTGAACAAAAGTTATGGCTGTTTTGTGTCACAGGTCACAAATAGTGTTTTCTCAGCGAGAGAAGGCCAAAATGAACACTTCATGCAGAACTCCTGTATTTTGATGAAAACTCACTGAAATCAAGCTGTAACTTCAAGTTTATGCATCTTTCTATGCTTTCAGGTTGAAACTTGACTGAAAACTCACTTTGAACAAAAGTTATGGCTGTTTTGTGTCACAGGTCACAAATAGTGTTTTCTCAGCGAGAGAAGGCCAAATGAACACTTCATGCATAACTCCTGTATTTTGATGAAAACTCACTGAAATCCACCTGTAACTTCAAGTTTATGCATCTTTCTATGCTTTCAGGTTGAAACTTGACTGAAAACTCACTTTGAACAAAAGTTATGGCTGTTTTGTGTCACAGGTCACAAATAGTGTTTTCTCAGCGAGAGAAGGCCAAAATGAACACTTCATGCAGAACTCCTGTATTTTGATGAAAACTCACTGAAATCAAGCTGTAACTTCAAGTTTATGCATCTTTCTATGCTTTCAGGTTGAAACTTGACTGAAAACTCACTTTGAACAAAAGTTATGGCTGTTTTGTGTCACAGGTCACAAATAGCGTTTTCTCAGCGAGAGAAGGCCAAAATGAACACTTCATGCATAACTCCTGTATTTTGAGGAAAACTCACTGAAATCCAACTGTAACTTCAAGTTTATGCATCTTTCTATGCTTTCAGGTTGAAACTTGACTGAAAACTCACTTTGAAAAAAATTTATGGCTGTTTTGTGTCACAGGTCACAAATAGCGTTTTCTCAGCGAGAGAACGCCAAAATGAACACTTCATGCAGAACTCCTGTATTTTGATGAAAACTCACTGAAATCAAGCTGTAACTTCAAGTTTATGCATCTTTCTATGGTTTCAGGTTGAAACTTGACTGAAAACTCACTTTGAACAAAAGTTATGGCATTTTTGTATCACAGGTCACAAAAAGTGTTTTCTCAGCGAGAGAAGTCAAAAATGAACACTTCATGCATAACTCCTGTATTTTGAGGAAAACTCACTGAAATCCACCTGTAACTTCAAGTTTATGCATCTTTCTATGCTTTCAGGTTGAAACTTGACTGAAAACTCACTTTGAACAAAAGTTATGGCTGTTTTGTGTCACAGGTCACAAATAGCGTTTTCTCAGCGAGAGAAGGCCAAAATGAACACTTCATGCAGAACTCCTGTATTTTGAGGAAAACTCACTGAAATCCACCTGTAACTTCAAGTTTATGCATCTTTCTATGGTTTCAGGTTGAAACTTGACTGAAAACTCACTTTGAAGAAAAGTTATGGAATTTTTGTATCACAGGTCACAAATAGTGTTTTCTCAGCGAGAGAAGACCAAAATGAACACTTCATGCAGAACTCCTGTATTTTGATGAAAATTCACTGAAATCCACCTGTAACTTCAAGTTTATGCATCTTTCTATGCTTTCAGGTTGAAACTTGACTGAAAACTCACTTTGAACAAAAGTTATGGCTGTTTTGTGTCACAGGTCACAAATAGTGTTTTCTCAGCGAGAGAAGGCCAAAATGAACACTTCATGCAGAACTCCTGTATTTTGATGAAAACTCACTGAAATCAAGCTGTAACTTCAAGTTTATGCATCTTTCTATGCTTTCAGGTTGAAACTTGACTGAAAACTCACTTTGAACAAAAGTTATGGCTGTTTTGTGTCACAGGTCACAAATAGCGTTTTCTCAGCGAGAGAAGACCAAAATGAACACTTCATGCATAACTCCTTTATTTTGATGAAAACTCACTGAAATCAAGCTGTAACTTCAAGTTTATGCAACTTTCTATGGTGTCAGGTTGAAACTTGACTGAAAACTCATTTTGAAGAAAAGTTATGGCATTTTTGTATCACAGGTCACAAATAGTGTTTTCTCAGCGAGAGAATGCCAAAATGAACACTTCATGCATAACTCCTGTATTTTGAGGAAAACTCACTGAAATCCACCTGTAACTTCAAGTTTATGCATCTTTCTATGCTTTCAGGTTGAAACTTGACTGAAAACTCACTTTGAACAAAAGTTATGGCATTTTTGTATCACAGGTCACAAATAGCGTTTTCTCAGCGAGAGAAGGCCAAAATGAACACTTCATGCAGAATTCCTGTATTTTGATGAAAACTCACCTAAATCAAGCTGTAACTTCAAGTTTATGCAACTTTCTATGGTTTCAGGTTGAAACTTGACTGAAAACTCACTTTGAACAAAAGTTATGGCATTTTTGTATCACAGGTCACAAATAGTGTTTTCTCAGCGAGAGAAGACCAAAATGAACACTTCATGCAGAACTCCTGTATTTTGATGAAAACTCACTGAAATCCACCTGTAACTTCAAGTTTATGCATCTTTCTATGCTTTCAGGTTGAAACTTGACTGAAAACTCACTTTGAACAAAAGTTATGGCATTTTTGTATCACAGGTCACAAATAGTGTTTTCTCAGCGAGAGAAGGCCAAAATGAACACTTCATGCATAACTCCTGTATTTTGAGGAAAACTCACTGAAATCCAACTGTAACTTCAAGTTTATGCATCTTTCTATGGTTTCAGGTTGAAACTTGACTGAAAACTCACTTTGAAGAAAAGTTATGGCTGTTTTGTGTCACAGGTCACAAATAGTGTTTTCTCAGCGAGAGAAGGCCAAAATGAACACTTCATGCAGAACTCCTGTATTTTTTTAGGAAAACTCACTGAAATCAAGCTGTAACTTCAAGTTTATGCATCTTTCTATGCTTTCAGGTTGAAACTTGACTGAAAACTCACTTTGAACAAAAGTTATGGCATTTTTGTATCACAGGTCACAAATAGTGTTTTCTCAGCGAGAGAAGGCCAAAATGAACACTTCATGCAGAACTCCTGTATTTTGAGGAAAACTAACTGAAATCCACCTGTAACTTCAAGTTTATGCATCTTTCTATGCTTTCATGTTGAAACTTGACTGAAAACTCACTTTGAACAAAAGTTATGGCTGTTTTGTGTCACAGGTCACAAATAGCGTTTTCTCAGCGAGAGAAGGCCAAAATGAACACTTCATGCAGAACTCCTGTATTTTGAGGAAAACTCACTGAAATCCACCTGTAACTTCAAGTTTATGCATCTTTCTATGGTTTCAGGTTGAAACTTGACTGAAAACTCACTTTGAACAAAAGTTATGGCTGTTTTGTGTCACAGGTCACAAATAGCGTTTTCTCAGCGAGAGAAGGCCAAAATGAACACTTCATGCAGAACTCCTGTATTTTGATGAAAACTCACTGAAATCAAGCTGTAACTTTAAGTTTATGCATCTTTCTATGGTTTCAGGTTGAAACTTGACTGAAAACTCACTTTGAACAAAAGTTATGGCATTTTTGTATCACAGGTCACAAATAGTGTTTTCTCAGCGAGAAAAGGCCAAAATGAACACTTCATGAATAACTCCTGTATTTTGAGGAAAACTCACTGAAATCCACCTGTAACTTCAAGTTTATGCATCTTTCTATGCTTTCAGGTTGAAACTTGACTGAAAACTCACTTTGAACAAAAGTTATGGCTGTTTTGTGTCACAGGTCACAAATAGCGTTTTCTCAGCGAGAGAAGGCCAAAATGAACACTTCATGCAGAACTCCTGTATTTTGATGAAAACTCACTGAAATCAAGCTGTAACTTCAAGTTTATGCATCTTTCTATGGTTTCAGGTTGAAACTTGACTGAAAACTCACTTTGAACAAAAGTTATGGCATTTTTGTATCACAGGTCACAAATAGTGTTTTCTCAGCGAGAGAAGGCCAAAATGAACACTTCATGCAGAACTCCTGTATTTTGAGGAAAACTCACTGAAATCCACCTGTAACTTCAAGTTTATGCATCTTTCTATGCTTTCAGGTTGAAACTTGACTGAAAACTCACTTTGAACAAAAGTTATGGCTGTTTTGTGTCACAGGTCACAAATAGCGTTTTCTCAGCGAGAGAAGGCCAAAATGAACACTTCATGCAGAACTCCTGTATTTTGATGAAAACTCACTGAAATCCACCTGTAACTTCAAGTTTATGCATCTTTCTATGGTTTCAGGTTGAAACTTGACTGAAAACTCACTTTGAACAAAAGTTATGGCATTTTTGTATCACGGGTCACAAATAGTGTTTTCTCAGCGAGAGAAGGCCAAAATGAACACTTCATGCATAACTCCTGTATTTTGATGAAAACTAACTGAAATCCACCTGTAACTTCAAGTTTATGCATATTTCTATGCTTTCAGGTTGAAACTTGACTGAAAACTCACTTTGAAGAAAAGTTATGGCTGTTTTGTGTTACAAGTCACAAATAGCGTTTTCTCAGCGAGAGAAGGCCAAAATGAACACTTCATGCAGAACTCCTGTATTTTGAGGAAAACTCACTGAAATCAAGCTGTAACTTCAAGTTTATGCATCTTTCTATGGTTTCAGGTTAAAACTTGACTGAAAACTCACTTTGAACAAAAGTTATGGCTGTTTTGTATCACAGGTCACAAATAGTGTTTTCTCAGCGAGAGAAGGCCAAAATGAACACTTCATGCAGAACTCCTGTATTTTGAGGAAAACTCACTGAAATCCACCTGTAACTTCAAGTTTATGCATCTTTCTATGCTTTCAGGTTGAAACTTGACTGAAAACTCACTTTGAAGAAAAGTTATGGCTGTTTTGTGTCACAAGTCACAAATAGCGTTTTCTCAGCGAGAGAAGGCCAAAATGAACACTTCATGCAGAACTCCTGTATTTTGAGGAAAACTCACGGAAATCAAGCTGTAACTTCAAGTTTATGCATCTTTCTATGGTTTCAGGTTGAAACTTGACTGAAAACTCACTTTGAAGAAAAGTTATGGCATTTTTGTATCACAGGTCACAAATAGTGTTTTCTCAGCGAGAGAAGGCCAAATGAACACTTCATGCATAACTCCTGTATTTTGATGAAAACTCACTGAAATCCACCTGTAACTTCAAGTTTATGCATCTTTCTATGCTTTCAGGTTGAAACTTGACTGAAAACTCACTTTGAACAAAAGTTATGGCTGTTTGGTGTCACAGGTCACAAATAGTGTTTTCTCAGCGAGAGAAGGCCAAAATGAACACTTCATGCAGAACTCCTGTATTTTGATGAAAAGTCACTGAAATCAAGCTGTAACTTCAAGTTTATGCATCTTTCTATGCTTTCAGGTTGAAACTTGACTGAAAACTCACTTTGAAGAAAAGTTATGGCTGTTTTGTGTTACAAGTCACAAATAGCGTTTTCTCAGCGAGAGAAGGCCAAAATGAACACTTCATGCAGAACTCCTGTATTTTGAGGAAAACTCACTGAAATCAAGCTGTAACTTCAAGTTTATGCATCTTTCTATGGTTTCAGGTTAAAACTTGACTGAAAACTCACTTTGAACAAAAGTTATGGCTGTTTTGTGTCACAGGTCACAAATAGCGTTTTCTCAGCGAGAGAAGGCCAAAATGAACACTTCATGCAGAACTCCTGTATTTTGAGGAAAACTCACTGAAATCCACCTGTAACTTCAAGTTTATGCATCTTTCTATGGTTTCAGGTTGAAACTTGACTGAAAACTCACTTTGAACAAAAGTTATGGCTGTTTTGTGTCACAGGTCACAAATAGCGTTTTCTCAGCGAGAGAAGGCCAAAATGAACACTTCATGCAGAACTCCTGTATTTTGATGAAAACTCACTGAAATCCACCTGTAACTTCAAGTTTATGCATCTTTCTATGCTTTCAGGTTGAAACTTGACTGAAAACTCACTTTGAACAAAAGTTATGGCTGTTTTGTATCACAGGTCACAAATAGTGTTTTCTCAGCGAGAGAAGGCCAAAATGAACACTTCATGCAGAACTCCTGTATTTTGAGGAAAACTCACTGAAATCCACCTGTAACTTCAAGTTTATGCATCTTTCTATGCTTTCAGGTTGAAACTTGACTGAAAACTCACTTTGAACAAAAGTTATGGCTGTTTTGTGTCACAGGTCACAAATAGCGTTTTCTCACCGAGAGAAGGCCAAAATGAACACTTCATTCAGAACTCCTGTATTTTGATGAAAACTAACGAAATCCACCTGTAACTTCAAGTTTATGCATCTTTCTATGCTTTCAGGTTGAAACTTGACTGAAAACTCACTTTGAAGAAAAGTTATGGCTGTTTTGTGTCACAAGTCACAAATAGCGTTTTCTCAGCGAGAGAAGGCCAAAATGAACACTTCATGCAGAACTCCTGTATTTTGAGGAAAACTCACGGAAATCAAGCTGTAACTTCAAGTTTATGCATCTTTCTATGGTTTCAGGTTGAAACTTGACTGAAAACTCACTTTGAAGAAAAGTTATGGCATTTTTGTATCACAGGTCACAAATAGTGTTTTCTCAGCGAGAGAAGGCCAAATGAACACTTCATGCATAACTCCTGTATTTTGATGAAAACTCACTGAAATCCACCTGTAACTTCAAGTTTATGCATCTTTCTATGCTTTCAGGTTGAAACTTGACTGAAAACTCACTTTGAACAAAAGTTATGGCTGTTTGGTGTCACAGGTCACAAATAGTGTTTTCTCAGCGAGAGAAGGCCAAAATGAACACTTCATGCAGAACTCCTGTATTTTGATGAAAAGTCACTGAAATCAAGCTGTAACTTCAAGTTTATGCATCTTTCTATGCTTTCAGGTTGAAACTTGACTGAAAACTCACTTTGAACAAAAGTTATGGCTGTTTTGTGTCACAGGTCACAAATAGCGTTTTCTCAGCGAGAGAAGGCCAAAATGAACACTTCATGCAGAACTCCTGTATTTTGAGGAAAACTCACTGAAATCCAACTGTAACTTCAAGTTTATGCATCTTTCTATGCTTTCAGGTTGAAACTTGACTGAAAACTCACTTTGAACAAAAGTTATGGCTGTTTTGTGTCACAGGTCACAAATAGCGTTTTCTCAGCGAGAGAACGCCAAAATGAACACTTCATGCAGAACTCCTGTATTTTGATGAAAACTCACTGAAATCAAGCTGTAACTTCAAGTTTATGCATCTTTCTATGCTTTCAGGTTGAAACTTGACTGAAAACTCACTTTGAACAAAAGTTATGGCATTTTTGTATCACAGGTCACAAATAGTGTTTTCTCAGCCAGAGAAGGCCAAAATGAACACTTCATGCATAACTCCTGTATTTTGAGGAAAACTCACTGAAATCCACCTGTAACTTCAAGTTTATGCATCTTTCTATGCTTTCAGGTTGAAACTTGACTGAAAACTCACTTTGAACAAAAGTTATGGCTGTTTTGTGTCACAGGTCACAAATAGCGTTTTCTCAGCGAGAGAAGGCCAAAATGAACACTTCATGCAGAACTCCTATATTTTGAGGAAAACTCACTGAAATCCACCTGTAACTTCAAGTTTATTCATCTTTCTATGGTTTCAGGTTGAAACTTGACTGAAATCTCACTTTGAACAAAAGTTATGGCATTTTTGTATCACGGGTCACAAATAGTGTTTTCTCAGCGAGAGAAGGCCAAAATGAACACTTCATGCATAACTCTTGTATTTTGAGGAAAACTAACTGAAATCAACCTGTAACTTCAAGTTTATGCATCTTTCGATGCTTTCAGGTTGAAACTTGACTGAAAACTCACTTTGAACAAAAGTTATGGCTGTTTTTTGTCACAGGTCACAAATAGCGTTTTCTCAGCGAGAGAAGGCCAAAATGAACACTTCATGCAGAACTCCTGTATTTTGATGAAAACTCACTGAAATCAAGCTGTAACTTCAAGTTTATGCATCTTTCTATGGTTTCAGGTTGAAACTTGACTGAAAACTTACTTTGAACAAAAGTTATGGCATTTTTGTATCACAGGTCACAAATAGTGTTTTCTCAGCGAGAGAAGGCCAAAATGAACACTTCATGCATAACTCCTGTATTTTGAGGATAACTCACTGAAATCCACCTGTAACTTCAAGTTTATGCATCTTTCTATGCTTTCAGGTTGAAACTTGACTGAAAACTCACTTTGAACAAAAGTTATGGCTGTTTTGTGTCACAGGTCACAAATAGCGATTTCTCAGCGAGAGAAGGCCAAAATGAACACTTCATGCAGAACTCCTGTATTTTGATGAAAACTCACTGAAATCCACCTGTAACTTCAAGTTTATGCATCTTTCTATGGTTTCAGGTTGAAACTTGACTGAAAACTCACTTTGAACAAAAGTTATGGCATTTTTGTATCACGGGTCACAAATAGTGTTTTCTCAGCGAGAGAAGGCCAAAATGAACACTTCATGCAGAACTCCTGTATTTTGATGAAAACTAACTGAAATCCACCTGTAACTTCAAGTTTATGCATCTTTCTATGCTTTCAGGTTGAAACTTGACTGAAAACTCACTTTGAAGAAAAGTTATGGCTGTTTTGTGTCACAGGTCACAAATAGCGTTTTCTCAGCGAGAGAAGGCCAAAATGAACACTTCATGCAGAACTCCTGTATTTTGAGGAAAACTCACTGAAATCCACCTGTAACTTCAAGTTTATTCATCTTTCTATGCTTTCAGGTTGAAACTTGACTGAAAACTCACTTTGAACAAAAGTTATGGCTGTTTTGTGTCACAGGTCACAAATAGCGTTTTCTCAGCGAGAGAAGGCCAAAATGAACACTTCATGCAGAACTCCTGTATTTTGATGAAAACTCACTGAAATCCACCTGTAACTTCAAGTTTATGCATCTTTCTATGCTTTCAGGTTGAAACTTGACTGAAAACTCACTTTGAACAAAAGTTATGGCTGTTTTGTGTCACAGGTCACAAATAGCGTTTTCTCAGCGAGAGAAGGCCAAAATGAACACTTCATGCATAACTCTTGTATTTTGAGGAAAACTAACTGAAATCCACCTGTAACTTCAAGTTTATGCATCTTTCTATGCTTTCAGGTTGAAACTTGACTGAAAACTCACTTTGAACAAAAGTTATGGCTGTTTTTTGTCACAGGTCACAAATAGCGTTTTCTCAGCGAGAGAAGGCCAATATGAACACTTCATGCAGAACTCCTGTATTTTGATGAAAACTCACTGAAATCAAGCTGTAACTTCAAGTTTATGCATCTTTCTATGGTTTCAGGTTGAAACTTTACTGAAAACTTACTTTGAACAAAAGTTATGGCATTTTTGTATCACAGGTCACAAATAGTGTTTTCTCAGCGAGAGAAGGCCAAAATGAACACTTCATGCATAACTCCTGTATTTTGAGGATAACTCACTGAAATCCACCTGTAACTTCAAGTTTATGCATCTTTCTATGGTTTCAGGTTGAAACTTGACTGAAAACTCACTTTGAACAAAAGTTATGGCATTTTTGTATCACGGGTCACAAATAGTGTTTTCTCAGCGAGAGAAGGCCAAAATGAACACTTCATGCATAACTCCTGTATTTTGATGAAAACTAACTGAAATCCACCTGTAACTTCAAGTTTATGCATCTTTCTATGCTTTCAGGTTGAAACTTGACTGAAAACTCACTTTGAAGAAAAGTTATGGCTGTTTTGTGTTACAAGTCACAAATAGCGTTTTCTCAGCGAGAGAAGGCCAAAATGAACACTTCATGCAGAACTCCTGTATTTTGAGGAAAACTCACTGAAATCAAGCTGTAACTTCAAGTTTATGCATCTTTCTATGGTTTCAGGTGAAACTTGACTGAAAACTCACTTTGAAGAAAAGTTATGGCATTTTTGTATCACAGGTCACAAATAGTGTTTTCTCAGCGAGAGAAGGCCAAAATGAACACTTCATGCATAACTCCTGTATTTTGATGAAAACTCACTGAAATCCACCTGTAACTTCAAGTTTATGCATCTTTCTATGCTTTCAGGTTGAAACTTGACTGAAAACTCACTTTGAACAAAAGTTATGGCTGTTTTGTGTCACAGGTCACAAATAGCGTTTTCTCAGCGAGAGAAGGCCAAAATGAACACTTCATGCAGAACTCCTGTATTTTGAGGAAAACTCACTGAAATCCACCTGTAACTTCAAGTTTATTCATCTTTCTATGCTTTCAGGTTGAAACTTGACTGAAAACTCACTTTGAACAAAAGTTATGGCTGTTTTGTGTCACAGGTCACAAATAGCGTTTTCTCAGCGAGAGAAGGCCAAAATGAACACTTCATGCAGAACTCCTGTATTTTGATGAAAACTCACAGAAATCCACCTGTAACTTCAAGTTTATGCATCTTTCTATGCTTTCAGGTTGAAACTTGACTGAAAACTCACTTTGAACAAAAGTTATGGCTGTTTTGTGTCACAGGTCACAAATAGCGTTTTCTCAGCGAGAGAAGGCCAAAATGAACATTTCATGCAGAACTCCTGTATTTTGATGAAAACTCACTGAAATCAAGCTGTAACTTCAAGTTTATGCATCTTTCTATGGTTTCAGGTTGAAACTTGACTGAAAACTTACTTTGAACAAAAGTTATGGCATTTTTGTATCACAGGTCACAAATAGTGTTTTCTCAGCGAGAGAAGACCAAAATGAACACTTCATGCAGAACTCCTGTATTTTGATGAAAACTCACTGAAATCCACCTGTAACTTCAAGTTTATGCATCTTTCTATGGTTTCAGGTTGAAACTTGACTGAAAACTCACTTTGAAAAAAAGTTATGGCATTTTTGTATCACAGGTCACAAATAGTGTTTTCTCAGCAAGAGAAGGCCAAAATGAACACTTCTTGCATAACTCCTGTATTTTGAGGAAAACTAACTGAAATCCACCTGTAACTTCAAGTTTATGCATCTTTCTATGCTTTCAGGTTGAAACGTGACTGAAAACTCACTTTGAACAAAAGTTATGGCTGTTTTGTGTCACAGGTCACAAAGAGCGTTTTCTCAGCGAGAGAAGGCCAAAATGAAAACTTCATGGAGAACTCCTGTATTTGAATGAAAACTCACTAAAATCCACCTGTAACTTCAAGGTTATGCATCTTTCTATGCTTTCAGGTTGAAACTTGACTGAAAACTCACTTTGAAGAAAAGTTATGGCATTTTTGTGTCACAGGTCACAAATAGTGTTTTCTCAGCGAGAGAAGGCCAAAATGAACACTTCATGCATAACTCCTGTATTTTGAGGAAAACTCACTGAAATCCACCTGTAACTTCAAGTTTATGCATCTTTCTATGCTTTCAGGTTGAAACTTGACTGAAAACTCACTTTGAACAAAAGTTATGGCATTTTTGTATCACAGGTAACAAATAGCGTTTTCTCAGCGAGAGAAGGCCAAAATGAACACTTCATGCAGAACTCCTGTATTTTGATGAAAACTCACTGAAATCCACCTGTAACTTCAAGTTTATGCATCTTTCTATGCTTTCAGGTTGAAACTTGACTGAAAACTCACTTTGAACAAAAGTTATGGCTGTTTTGTGTCACAGGTCACAAATAGCGTTTTCTCAGCGAGAGAAGGCCAAAATGAACACTTCATGCATAACTCTTGTATTTTGAGGAAAACTAACTGAAATCCACCTGTAACTTCAAGTTTATGCATCTTTCTATGCTTTCAGGTTGAAACTTGACTGAAAACTCACTTTGAACAAAAGTTATGGCTGTTTTTTGTCACAGGTCACAAATAGCGTTTTCTCAGCGAGAGAAGGCCAATATGAACACTTCATGCAGAACTCCTGTATTTTGATGAAAACTCACTGAAATCAAGCTGTAACTTCAAGTTTATGCATCTTTCTATGGTTTCAGGTTGAAACTTTACTGAAAACTTACTTTGAACAAAAGTTATGGCATTTTTGTATCACAGGTCACAAATAGTGTTTTCTCAGCGAGAGAAGGCCAAAATGAACACTTCATGCATAACTCCTGTATTTTGAGGATAACTCACTGAAATCCACCTGTAACTTCAAGTTTATGCATCTTTCTATGGTTTCAGGTTGAAACTTGACTGAAAACTCACTTTGAACAAAAGTTATGGCATTTTTGTATCACTGGTCACAAATAGTGTTTTCTCAGCGAGAGAAGGCCAAAATGAACACTTCATGCATAACTCCTGTATTTTGATGAAAACTAACTGAAATCCACCTGTAACTTCAAGTTTATGCATCTTTCTATGCTTTCAGGTTGAAACTTGACTGAAAACTCACTTTGAAGAAAAGTTATGGCTGTTTTGTGTTACAAGTCACAAATAGCGTTTTCTCAGCGAGAGAAGGCCAAAATGAACACTTCATGCAGAACTCCTGTATTTTGAGGAAAACTCACTGAAATCAAGCTGTAACTTCAAGTTTATGCATCTTTCTATGGTTTCAGGTGAAACTTGACTGAAAACTCACTTTGAAGAAAAGTTATGGCATTTTTGTATCACAGGTCACAAATAGTGTTTTCTCAGCGAGAGAAGGCCAAAATGAACACTTCATGCATAACTCCTGTATTTTGATGAAAACTCACTGAAATCCACCTGTAACTTCAAGTTTATGCATCTTTCTATGCTTTCAGGTTGAAACTTGACTGAAAACTCACTTTGAACAAAAGTTATGGCTGTTTTGTGTCACAGGTCACAAATAGCGTTTTCTCAGCGAGAGAAGGCCAAAATGAACACTTCATGCAGAACTCCTGTATTTTGAGGAAAACTCACTGAAATCCACCTGTAACTTCAAGTTTATTCATCTTTCTATGCTTTCAGGTTGAAACTTGACTGAAAACTCACTTTGAACAAAAGTTATGGCTGTTTTGTGTCACAGGTCACAAATAGCGTTTTCTCAGCGAGAGAAGGCCAAAATGAACACTTCATGCAGAACTCCTGTATTTTGATGAAAACTCACAGAAATCCACCTGTAACTTCAAGTTTATGCATCTTTCTATGCTTTCAGGTTGAAACTTGACTGAAAACTCACTTTGAACAAAAGTTATGGCTGTTTTGTGTCACAGGTCACAAATAGCGTTTTCTCAGCGAGAGAAGGCCAAAATGAACATTTCATGCAGAACTCCTGTATTTTGATGAAAACTCACTGAAATCAAGCTGTAACTTCAAGTTTATGCATCTTTCTATGGTTTCAGGTTGAAACTTGACTGAAAACTTACTTTGAACAAAAGTTATGGCATTTTTGTATCACAGGTCACAAATAGTGTTTTCTCAGCGAGAGAAGGCAAAAATGAACACTTCATGCATAACTCCTGTATTTTGAGGAAAACTCACTGAAATCCACTTGTAACTTCAAGTTTATGCATCTTTCTATGCTTTCAGGTTGAAACTTGACTGAAAACTCACTTTGAACAAAAGTTATGGCTGTTTTGTGTCACAGGTCACAAATAGCGTTTTCTCAGCGAGAGAAGGCCAAAATGAACACTTCATGCAGAACTCCTGTATTTTGATGGAAACTCACTGAAATCAAGCTGTAACTTCAAGTTTATGCAACTATCTATGGTGTCAGGTTGAAACTTGACTGAAAACTCATTTTGAAGAAAAGTTATGGCATTTTTGTATCACAGGTCACAAATAGTGTTTTCTCAGCGAGAGAATGCCAAAATGAACACTTCATGCATAACTCCTGTATTTTGAGGAAAACTCACTGAAATCCACCTGAAACTTCAAGTTTATGCATCTTTCTATGCTTTCAGTTTGAAACTTGACTGAAAACTCACTTTGAACAAAAGTTATGGCATTTTTGTATCACAGGTCACAAATAGCGTTTTCTCAGCGAGAGAAGGCAAAAAATGAACACTTCATGCAGAACTCCTGTATTTTGATGAAACCTCACTGAAATCAAGCTGTAACTTCAAGTTTATGCAACTTTCTATGCTTTCAGGTTGAAACTTGACTGAAAACTCACTTTGAAGAAAAGTTATGGCATTTTTGTATCACAGGTCACAAATAGTGTTTTCTCAGCGAGAGAAGACCAAAATGAACACTTCATGCAGAACTCCTGTATTTTGATGAAATCTCACTGAAATCCACCTGTAACTTCAAGTTTATGCATCTTTCTATGGTTTCAGGTTGAAACTTGACTGAAAACTCACTTTGAACAAAAGTTATGGCATTTTTGTATCACGGGTCACAAATAGTGTTTTCTCAGCGAGAGAAGGCCAAAATGAACACTTCATGCATAACTCCTGTATTTTGAGGAAAACTAACTGAAATCCACCTGTAACTTCAAGTTTATGCATCTTTCTATGCTTTCAGGTTGAAACTTGACTGAAAACTCACTTTGAACAAAAGTTATGGCTGTTTTGTTTCACAGGTCACAAATAGCGTTTTCTCAGCGAGAGAAGGCCAAAATGAACACTTCATGCAGAACTCCTGTATTTTGAGGAAAACTCACTGAAATCAAGCTGTAACTTCAAGTTTATGCAACTTTCTATGGTGTCAGGTTGAAACTTGACTGAAAACTCACTTTGAAGAAAAGTTATGGCATTTTTGTATCACAGGTCACAAATCGTGTTTTCTCAGCGAGAGAAGGCCAAAATGAACACTTCATGCATAACTCCTGTATTTTGAGGAAAACTCACTGAAATTCACCTATAACTTCAAGTTTATGCATCTCTCTATGCTTTCAGGTTGAAACTTGACTGAAAACTCACTTTGATCAAAAGTTATGGCATTTTTGTATCACAGGTCACAAATAGCGTTTTCTCAGCGAGAGAAGGCCAAAATGAACACTTCATGCAGAACTCCTGTATTTTGATGAAAACTCACTAAAATCAAGCTGTAACTTCAAGTTTATGCAACTTTCTATGGTTTCAGGTTGAAACTTGACTGAAAACTCACTTTGAAGAAACGTTATGGCATTTTTGTATCACAGGTCACAAATAGTGTTTTCTCAGCGAGAGAAGACCAAATTGAACACTTCATGCAGAACTCCTGTATTTTGATGAAAACTCACTGAAATCCACCTGTAACTTCAAGTTTATGCATCTTTCTATGGTTTCAGGTTGAAACTTGACTGAAAACTCACTTTGAACAAAAGTTATGGCTGTTTTGTGTCACAGGTCACAAATAGCGTTTTCTCAGCGAGAGAAGGCCAAAATGAACACTTCATGCAGAACTCCTGTATTTTGATGAAAACTCACTGAAATCAAGCTGTAACTTCAAGTTTATGCAACGTTCTATGGTGTCAGGTTGAAACTTGACTGAAAACTCACTTTGAAGAAAAGTTATGGCATTTTTGTATCACAGGTCACAAATAGCGTTTTCTCAGCGAGAGAAGGCCAAAATGAACACTTCATGCAGAACTCCTGTATTTTGATGAAAACTCACTAAAATCAAGCTGTAAATTCAAGTTTATGCAACTTTCTATGGTTTCAGGTTGAAACTTGACTGAAAACTCACTTTGAAGAAAAGTTATGGCATTTTTGTATCACAGGTCACAAATAGTGTTTTCTCAGCGAGAGAAGGCCAAAATGAACACTTCTTGCATAACTCCTGTATTTTGAGGAAAACTAACTGAAATCCACCTGTAACTTCAAGTTTATGCATCTTTCTATGCTTTCAGGTTGAAACGTGACTGAAAACTCACTTTGAACAAAAGTTATGGCTGTTTTGTGTCACAGGTCACAAAGAGCGTTTTCTCAGCGAGAGAAGGCCAAAATGAACACTTCATGGAGAACTCCTGTATTTGAATGAAAACTCACTAAAATCCACCTGTAACTTCAAGGTTATGCATCTTTCTATGCTTTCAGGTTGAAACTTGACTGAAAACTCACTTTGAAGAAAAGTTATGGCATTTTTGTGTCACAGGTCACAAATAGTGTTTTCTCAGCGAGAGAAGGCCAAAATGAACACTTCATGCATAACTCCTGTATTTTGAGGAAAACTCACTGAAATCCACCTGTAACTTCAAGTTTATGCATCTTTCTATGGTTTCAGGTTGAAACTTGACTGAAAACTCACTTTGAACAAAAGTTATGGCTGTTTTGTGTCACAGGTCACAAATAGCGTTTTCTCAGCGAGAGAAGGCCAAAATGAACACTTCATGCAGAACTCCTGTATTTTGATGAAAACTCACTGAAATCAAGCTGTAACTTCAAGTTTATGCAACGTTCTATGGTGTCAGGTTGAAACTTGACTGAAAACTCACTTTGAAGAAAAGTTATGGCATTTTTGTATCACAGGTCACAAATAGCGTTTTCTCAGCGAGAGAAGGCCAAAATGAACACTTCATGCAGAACTCCTGTATTTTTAATGAAAACTCACTAAAATCAAGCTGTAAATTCAAGTTTATGCAACTTTCTATGGTTTCAGGTTGAAACTTGACTGAAAACTCACTTTGAAGAAAAGTTATGGCATTTTTGTATCACAGGTCACAAATAGTGTTTTCTCAGCGAGAGAAGGCCAAAATGAACACTTCTTGCATAACTCCTGTATTTTGAGGAAAACTAACTGAAATCCACCTGTAACTTCAAGTTTATGCATCTTTCTATGCTTTCAGGTTGAAACGTGACTGAAAACTCACTTTGAACAAAAGTTATGGCTGTTTTGTGTCACAGGTCACAAAGAGCGTTTTCTCAGCGAGAGAAGGCCAAAATGAACACTTCATGGAGAACTCCTGTATTTGAATGAAAACTCACTAAAATCCACTTGTAACTTCAAGTTTATGCATCTTTCTATGCTTTCAGGTTGAAACTTGACTGAAAACTCACTTTGAACAAAAGTTATGGCTGTTTTATGTCACAGGTCACAAATAGCGTTTTCTCAGCGAGAGAATGCCAAAATGAACACTTCATGCATAACTCCTGTATTTTGAGGAAAACTCACTGAAATCCACCTGTAACTTCAAGTTTATGCATCTTTCTATGCTTTCAGGTTGAAACTTGACTGAAAACTCACTTTGAACAAAAGTTATGGCATTTTTGTATCACAGGTAACAAATAGCGTTTTCTCAGCGAGAGAAGGCCAAAATGAACACTTCATGCAGAACTCCTGTATTTTGATGAAAACTCACTAAAATCAAGCTGTAACTTCAAGTTTATGCAACTTTCTATGGTTTCAGGTTGAAACTTGACTGAAAACTCACTTTGAAGAAAAGTTATGGCATTTTTGTATCACAGGTCACAAATAGTGTTTTCTCAGCGAGAGAAGACCAAAATGAACACTTCATGCAGAACTCCTGTATTTTGATGAAAACTCACTGAAATCCACCTGTAACTTCAAGTTTATGCATCTTTCTATGGTTTCAGGTTGAAACTTGACTGAAAACTCACTTTGAAAAAAAGTTATGGCATTTTTGTATCACAGGTCACAAATAGTGTTTTCTCAGCGAGAGAAGGCCAAAATGAACACTTCATGCATAACTCCTGTATTTTGAGGAAAACTAACTGAAATCCACCTGTAACTTCAAGTTTATGCATCTTTCTATGCTTTCAGGTTGAAACTTGACTGAAAACTCACTTTGAACAAAAGTTATGGCTGTTTTGTTTCACAGGTCACAAAGAGCGTTTTCTCAGCGAGAGAAGGCCAAAATGAACACTTCATGCAGAACTCCTGTATTTTGATGAAAACTCACTAAAATCAAGCTGTAACTTCAAGTTTATTCAACTTTCTATGGTTTCAGGTTGTAACTTGACTGAAAACTCACTTTGAACAAAAGTTATGGCATTTTTGTATCACAGGTCACAAATAGTGTTTTCTCAGCGAGAGAAGACCAAAAGGAACACTTCATGCAGAACTCCTGTATTTTGATGAAAACTCACTGAAATCCACCTGTAACTTCAAGTTTATGCATCTTTCTATGCTTTCAGGTTGAAACTTGACTGAAAACTCACTTTGAACAAAAGTTATGGCATTTTTGTATCACAGGTCACAAATAGTGTTTTCTCAGCGAGAGAAGGCCAAAATGAACACTTCATGCATAACTCCTGTATTTTGAGGAAAACTCACTGAAATCAAGCTGTAACTTCAAGTTTATGCATCTTTCTATGCTTTCAGGTTGAAACTTGACTGAAAACTCACTTTGAAGAAAAGTTATGGCTGTTTTGTGTCACAGGTCACAAATAGCGTTTTCTCAGCGAGAGAAGGCCAAAATGAACACTTCATGCAGAACTCCTGTATTTTAATAAAAACTCACTAAAATCCACTTGTAACTTCAAGTTTATGCATCTTTCTATGCTTTCAGGTTGAAACTTGACTGAAAACTCACTTTGAACAAAAGTTATGGCATTTTTGTATCACAGGTCACAAATAGCGTTTTCTAAGAGAGAGAAGGCCAAAATGAACACTTCATGCAGAACTCCTGTATTTTGATGAAAACTCACTAAAATCAACCTGTAACTTCAAGTTTATGCATCTTTCTATGCTTTCAGGTTGAAACTTGACTGAAAACTCACTTTGAACAAAAGTTATGGCTGTTTTGTGTCACAGGTCACAAAGAGCGTTTTCTCAGCGAGAGAAGGCCAAAATGAACACTTCATGGAGAACTCCTGTATTTGAATGAAAACTCACTAAAATCCACCTGTAACTTCAAGGTTATGCATCTTTCTATGCTTTCAGGTTGAAACTTGACTGAAAACTCACTTTGAAGAAAAGTTATGGCATTTTTGTGTCACAGGTCACAAATAGTGTTTTCTCAGCGAGAGAAGGCCAAAATGAACACTTCATGCATAACTCCTGTATTTTGAGGAAAACTCACTGAAATCCAACTGTAACTTCAAGTTTATGCATCTTTCTATGCTTTCAGGTTGAAACTTGACTGAAAACTCACTTTGAACAAAAGTTATGGCATTTTTGTATCACAGGTAACAAATAGCGTTTTCTCAGCGAGAGAAGGCCAAAATGAACACTTCATGCAGAACTCCTGTATTTTGATGAAAACTCACTAAAATCAAGCTGTAACTTCAAGTTTATGCAACTTTCTATGGTTTCAGGTTGAAACTTGACTGAAAACTCACTTTGAACAAAAGTTATGGCATTTTTGTATCACAGGTCACAAATAGTGTTTTCTCAGCGAGAGAAGACCAAAATGAACACTTCATGCAGAACTCCTGTATTTTGATGAAAACTCACTGAAATCCACCTGTAACTTCAAGTTGATGCATCTTTCTATGCTTTCAGGTTGAAACTTGACTGAAAACTCACTTTGAACAAAAGTTATGGCATTTTTGTATCACAGGTCACAAATAGCGTTTTCTCAGCGAGAGAAGTCCAAAATGAACACTTCATGCAGAACTCCTGTATTTTGATGAAAACTCACTGAAATCAAGCTGTAACTTCAAGTTTATGCAACGTTCTATGGTGTCAGGTTGAAACTTGACTGAAAACTCACTTTGAAGAAAAGTTATGGCATTTTTGTATCACAGGTCACAAATAGTGTTTTCTCAGCGAGAGAATGCCAAAATGAACACTTCATGCATAACTCCTGTATTTTGATGAAAACTCACTGAAATCAACCTGTAACTTCAAGTTTATGCATCTTTCTATGCTTTCAGGTTGAAACTTGACTGAAAACTCACTTTGAACAAAAGTTATGGCATTTTTGTATCACAGGTCACAAATAGTGTTTTCTCAGCGAGAGAAGACCAAAATGAACACTTCATGCAGAACTCCTGTATTTTGATGAAAACTCACTGAAATCCACCTGTAACTTCAAGTTTATGCATCTTTCTATGCTTTCAGGTTGAAACTTGACTGAAAACTCACTTTGAACAAAAGTTATGGCATTTTTGTATCACAGGTCACAAATAGTGTTTTCTCAGCGAGAGAAGGCCAAAATGAACACTTCATGCATAACTCCTGTATTTTGAGGAAAACTCACTGAAATCCACCTGTAACTTCAAGTTTATGCATCTTTCTATGCTTTCAGGTTGAAACTTGACTGAAAACTCACTTTGAAGAAAAGTTATGGCTGTTTTGTGTCACAGGTCACAAATAGCGTTTTCTCAGCGAGAGAAGGCCAAAATGATCACTTCATGCAGAACTCCTGTATTTTAATAAAAACTCACTAAAATCCACTTGTAACTTCAAGTTTATGCATCTTTCTATGCTTTCAGGTTGAAACTTGACTGAAAACTCACTTTGAACAAAAGTTATGGCATTTTTGTATCACAGGTCACAAATAGCGTTTTCTCAGCGAGAGAAGGCCAAAATGAACACTTCATGCAGAACTCCTGTATTTTGATGAAAACTCACTGAAATCCACCTGTAACTTCAAGTTGATGCATCTTTCTATGCTTTCAGGTTGAAACTTGACTGAAAACTCACTTTGAACAAAAGTTATGGCATTTTTGTATCACAGGTCACAAATAGCGTTTTCTCAGCGAGAGAAGTCCAAAATGAACACTTCATGCAGAACTCCTGTATTTTGATGAAAACTCACTGAAATCTACCTGTAACTTCAAGTTTATGCATCTTTCTATGGTTTCAGGTTGAAACTTGACTGAAAACTCACTTTGAACAAAAGTTATGGCATTTTTGTATCACAGGTCACAAATAGTGTTTTCTCAGCGAGAGAAGGCCAAAATGAACACTTCATGCATAACTCCTGTATTTTGAGGAAAACTCACTGAAATCAAGCTGTAACTTCAAGTTTATGCATCTTTCTATGCTTTCAGGTTGAAACTTGACTGAAAACTCACTTTGAACAAAAGTTATGGCTGTTTTGTGTCACAGGTCACAAATAGCGTTTTCTCAGCGAGAGAAGGCCAAAATGAACACTTCATGCAGAACTCCTGTATTTTAATGAAAACTCACTAAAATCCACCTGTAACTTCAAGTTTATGCATCTTTCTATGCTTTCAGGTTGAAACTTGACTGAAAACTCACTTTGAACAAAAGTTATGGCATTTTTGTTTCACTGGTCACAAATAGCGTTTTCTCAGCGAGAGAAGGCCAAAATGAACACTTCATGCATAACTCCTGTATTTTGAGGAAAACTCACTAAAATCAAGCTGTAACTTCAAGTTTATGCAACTTTCTATGGTTTCAGGTTGAAACTTGACTGAAAACTCACTTTGAACAAAAGTTATGGCATTTTTGTATCACAGGTCACAAATAGTGTTTTCTCAGCGAGAGAAGACCAAAATGAACACTTCATGCAGAACTCCTGTATTTTGAAGAAAACTCACTGAAATCAAGCTGTAACTTCAAGTTTATGCATCTTTCTATGCTTTCAGGTTGAAAAATGACTGAAAACTCACTTTGAACAAAAGTTATGGTTGTTTTGTGTCACAGGTCACAAATAGCGTTTTCTCAGCGAGAGAAGGCCAAAATGAACACTTCATGCAGAACTCCTGTATTTTGATGAAAACTCACTAAAATCAACCTATAACTTCAAGTTTATGCAACTTTCTATGGTTTCAGGTTGAAACTTGACTGAAAACTCACTTTGAAGAAAAGTTATGGCATTTTTGTGTCACAGGTCACAAATAGCGTTTTCTCAGCGAGAGAAGGCCAAAATGAACACTTCATGCAGAACTCCTGTATTTTGATGAAAACTCACTAAAATCAACCTGTAACTTCAAGTTTATGCAACTTTCTATGGTTTCAGGTTGAAACTTGACTGAAAACTCACTTTGAAGAAAAGTTATGGCATTTTTGTGTCACAGGTCACAAATAGCGTTTTCTCAGCGAGAGAAGGCCAAAATGAACACTTCATGCAGATCTCCTGTATTTTAATGAAAACTCACTAAAATCCACCTGTAACTTCAAGTTTATGCATCTTTCTATGCTTTCAGGTTGAAACTTGACTGAAAACTCACTTTGAACAAAAGTTATGGCATTTTTGTATCACAGGTCACAAATAGCGTTTTCTCAGCGAGAGAAGGCCAAAATGAACACTTCATGCAGAACTCCTGTATTTTGATGAAAACTCACTGAAATCAAGCTGTAACTTCAAGTTTATGCAACTTTCTATGGTTTCAGGTTGAAACTTGACTGAAAACTCAGTTTGAAGAAAAGTTATGGCATTTTTGTATCACAGGTCACAAATAGCGTTTTCTCAGCGAGAGAAGGCCAAAATGAACACTTCATGCAGAACTCCTGTATTTTGAGGAAAACTCACTGAAATCCACCTGTAACTTCAAGTTTATGCATCTTTCTATGCTTTCAGGTTGAAACTTGACTGAAAACTCACTTTGAACAAAAGTTATGGCTGTTTTCTGTCACAGGTCACAAATAGCGTTTTCTCAGCGAGAGAAGGCCAAAATGAACACTTCATGCAGAACTCCTGTATTTTGATGAAAACTCACTAAAATCAACCTGTAACTTCAAGTTTATGCAACTTTCTATGGTTTCAGGTTGAAACTTGACTGAAAACTCACTTTGAAGAAAAGTTATGGCATTTTTGTATCACAGGTCACAAATAGTGTTTTCTCAGCGAGAGAAGGCCAAAATGAACACTTCATGCAGAACTCCTGTATTTTGAGGAAAACTCACTGAAATCCACCTGTAACTTCAAGTTGATGCATCTTTCTATGCTTTCAGGTTGAAACTTGACTGAAAACTCACTTTGAACAAAAGTTATGGCTGTTTTGTGTCACAGGTCACAAATAGCGTTTTCTCAGCGAGAGAAGGCCAAAATGAAAACTTCATGCAGAACTCCTGGATTTTAATGAAAACTCACTAAAATCCATCTGTAACTTCAAGTTTATGCATCTTTCTATGCTTTCAGTTTGAAACTTGACTGAAAACTCACTTTGAACAAAAGTTATGGCTGTTTTGTGTCACAGGTCACAAATAGCGTTTTCTCAGCGAGAGAAGGCCAAAATGAACACTTCATGCAGAACTCCTGTATTTTAATGAAAACTCACTAAAATCCACCTGTAACTTCAAGTTTATGCGTCTTTCTATGCTTTCAGGTTGAAACTTGACTGAAAACTCACTTTAAACAAAAGTTATGGCATTTTTGTATCACAGGTCACAAATAGCGTTTTCTCAGCGAGAGAAGGCCAAAATGAACACTTCATGAAGAACTCCTGTATTTTGATGAAAACTCACTAAAATCAACCTGTAACTTCAAGTTTATGCATCTTTCTATGCTTTCAGGTTGAAACTTGACTGAAAACTCACTTTGAACAAAAGTTATGGCATTTTTGTTTCACTGGTAACAAATAGCGTTTTCTCAGCGAGAGAAGGCCAAAAAGAACACTTCATGTAGAACTCCTGTATTTTGATGAAAACTCACTAAAATCAAGCTGTAACTTCAAGTTTATGCAACTTTCTATGGTTTCAGGTTGAAACTTGACTGAAAACTCACTTTGAACAAAAGTTATGGCATTTTTGTATCACAGGTCACAAATAATGTTTTCTCAGCGAGAGAATGCCAAAATGAACACTTCATGCATAACTCCTGTATTTTGAGGAAAACTAACTGAAATCCACCTGTAACTTCAAGTTAATGCATCTTTCTATGCTTTTAGGTTGAAACTTGACTGAAAACTCACTTTGAACAAAAGTTATGGCATTTTTGTATCACAGGTCACAAATAGCGTTTTCTAAGAGAGAGAAGGCCAAAATGAAAACTTCATGCAGAACTCCTGTATTTTGATGAAAACTCACTAAAATCAACCTGTAACTTCAAGTTTATGCATCTTTCTATGCTTTCAGGTTGAAACTTGACTGAAAACTCACTTTGAACAAAAGTTATGGCTGTTTTGTGTCACAGGTCACAAATAGCGTTTTCTCAGCGAGAGAAGGCCTAAATGAACACTTCATGCAGAACTCCTGTATTTTGATGAAAACTCATTGAAATCCACCTGTAACTTCAAGTTTATGCATCTTTCTATGCTTTCAGGTTGAAACTTGACTGAAAACTCACTTTGAACAAAAGTTATGGCTGTTTTGTGTCACAGGTCACAAATAGCGTTTTCTCAGCGAGAGAAGGCAAAAATGAACACTTCATGCAGAACTCCTGTATTTTGAAGAAAACTCACTGAAATCAAGCTGTAACTTCAAGGTTATGCATCTTTCTATGCTTTCACGTTGAAACTTGACTGAAAACTCACTTTGAACAAAAGTTATGGCATTTTTGTATCACAGGTCACAAATAGTGTTTTCTCAGCGAGAGAAGGCCAAAATGAACACTTCATGCAGAACTCCTGTATTTTGAAGAAAACTCACTGAAATCAAGCTGTAACTTCAAGTTTATGCATCTTTCTATGCTTTCAGGTTGAAACTTGACTGAAAACTCACTTTGAACAAAAGTTATGGCTGTTTTGTGTCACAGGTCACAAATAGCGTTTTCTCAGCGAGAGAAGGCCAAAATGAACACTTCATGCAGAACTCCTGTATTTTGATGAAAGCTCACTAAAATCCACCTGTAACTTCAAGTTTATGCATCTTTCTATGCTTTCAGGTTGAAACTTGACTGAAAACTCACTTTGAACAAAAGTTATGGCATTTTTGTTTCACAGGTAACAAATAGCGTTTTCTCAGCGAGAGAAGGCCAAAATGAACACTTCATGCAGAACTCCTGTATTTTGATGAAAACTCACTAAAATCAAGCTGTAACTTCAAGTTTATGCAACTTTCTATGGTTTCAGGTTGAAACTTGACTGAAAACTCACTTTGAACAAAAGTTATGGCATTTTTGTATCACAGGTCACAAATAGTGTTTTCTCAGCGAGAGAAGACCAAAATGAACACTTCATGCAGAACTCCTGTATTTTGAAGAAAACTCACTGAAATCAAGCTGTAACTTCAAGTTTATGCATCTTTCTATGCTTTCAGGTTGAAACTTGACTGAAAACTCACTTTGAACAAAAGTTATGGTTGTTTTGTGTCACAGGTCACAAATAGCGTTTTCTCAGCGAGAGAAGGCCAAAATGAACACTTCATGCAGAACTCCTGTATTTTGATGAAAACTCACTAAAATCAACCTGTAACTTCAAGTTTATGCAACTTTCTATGGTTTCAGGTTGAAACTTGACTGAAAACTCACTTTGAAGAAAAGTTATGGCATTTTTGTGTCACAGGTCACAAATAGCGTTTTCTCAGCGAGAGAAGGCCAAAATGAACACTTCATGCAGATCTCCTGTATTTTAATGAAAACTCACTAAAATCCACCTGTAACTTCAAGTTTATGCATCTTTCTATGCTTTCAGGTTGAAACTTGACTGAAAACTCACTTTGAACAAAAGTTATGGCATTTTTGTATCACAGGTCACAAATAGCGTTTTCTCAGCGAGAGAAGGCAAAAATGAACACTTCATGCAGAACTCCTGTATTTTGATGAAAACTCACTAAAATCAAGCTGTAACTTCAAGTTTATGCAACTTTCTATGGTTTCAGGTTGAAACTTGACTGAAAACTCAATTTGAAGAAAAGTTATGGCATTTTTGTATCACAGGTCACAAATAGCGTTTTCTCAGCGAGAAAAGGCCAAAATGAACACTTCATGCAGAACTCCTGTATTTTGAGGAAAACTCACTGAAATCCACCTGTAACTTCAAGTTTATGCATCTTTCTATGATTTCAGGTTGAAACTTGACTGAAAACTCACTTTGAACAAAAGTTATGGCTGTTTTCTGTCACAGGTCACATATAGCGTTTTCTCAGCGAGAGAAGGCCAAAATGAACACTTCATGCAGAACTCCTGTATTTTGATGAAAACTCACTAAAATCAACCTGTAACTTCAAGTTTATACAACTTTCTATGGTTTCAGGTTGAAACTTGACTGAAAACTCACTTTGAAGAAAAGTTATGGCATTTTTGTGTCACAGGTCACAAATAGCGTTTTCTCAGCGAGAGAAGGCCAAAATGAACACTTCATGCAGATCTCCCGTATTTAAATGAAACCTCACTAAAATCCACCTGTAACTTCAAGTTGATGCATCTTTCTATGCTTTCAGGTTGAAACTTGACTGAAAACTCACTTTGAACAAAAGTTATGGCATTTTTGTATCACAGGTCACAAATAGCTTTTTCTCAGCGAGAGAAGGCCAAAATGAACACTTCATGCAGAACTCCTGTATTTTGATGAAAACTCACTGAAATCAAGCTGTAACTTCAAGTTTATGCAACTTTCTATGGTTTCAGGTTGAAACTTGACTGAAAACTCAGTTTGAAGAAAAGTTATGGCATTTTTGTATCACAGGTCACAAATAGCGTTTTCTCAGCGAGAGAAGGCCAAAATGAACACGTCATGCAGAACTCCTGTATTTTGAGGAAAACTCACTGAAATCCACCTGTAACTTCAAGTTTATGCATCTTTCTATGCTTTCAGGTTGAAACTTGACTGAAAACTCACTTTGAACAAAAGTTATGGCTGTTTTCTGTCACAGGTCACAAATAGCGTTTTCTCAGCGAGAGAAGGCCAAAATGAACACTTCATGCAGAACTCCTGTATTTTGATGAAAACTCACTAAAATCAACCTGTAACTTCAAGTTTATGCAACTTTCTATGGTTTCAGGTTGAAACTTGACTGAAAACTCACTTTGAAGAAAAGTTATGGCATTTTTGTATCACAGGTCACAAATAGTGTTTTCTCAGCGAGAGAAGGCCAAAATGAACACTTCATGCAGAACTCCTGTATTTTGAGGAAAACTCACTGAAATCCACCTGTAACTTCAAGTTTATGCATCTTTCTATGCTTTCAGGTTGAAACTTGACTGAAAACTCACTTTGAACAAAAGTTATGGCTGTTTTTTGTCAAAGGTCACAAATAGCGTTTTCTCAGCGAGAGAAGGCCAAAATGAACACTTCATGCAGAACTCCTGGATTTTAATGAAAACTCACTAAAATCCACCTGTAACTTCAAGTTTATGCATCTTTCTATGCTTTCAGTTTGAAACTTGACTGAAAACTCACTTTGAACAAAAGTTATGGCTGTTTTGTGTCACAGGTCACAAATAGCGTTTTCTCAGCGAGAGAAGGCCAAAATGAACACTTCATGCAGAACTCCTGTATTTTAATGAAAACTCACTAAAATCCACCTGTAACTTCAAGTTTATGCATCTTTCTATGCTTTCAGGTTGAAACTTGACTGAAAACTCACTTTAAACAAAAGTTATGGCATTTTTGTATCACAGGTCACAAATAGCGTTTTCTCAGCGAGAGAAGGCCAAAATGAACACTTCATGAAGAACTCCTGTATTTTGATGAAAACTCACTAAAATCAACCTGTAACTTCAAGTTTATGCATCTTTCTATGCTTTCAGGTTGAAACTTGACTGAAAACTCACTTTGAACAAAAGTTATGGCTGTTTTGTGTCAAAGGTCACAAATAGCGTTTTCTCAGCGAGAGAAGGCCAAAATGAACACTTCATGCAGAACTCCTGTATTTTGAGGAAAACTCACTGAAATCCACCTGTAACTTCAAGTTTATGCATCTTTCTATGCTTTCAGGTTGAAACTTGACTGAAAACTCACTTTGAACAAAAGTTATGGCTGTTTTGTGTCACAGGTCACAAATAGTGTTTTCTCAGCGAGAGAAGGCCAAAATGAACACTTCATGCAGAACTCCTGTATTTTGAGGAAAACTCACTGAAATCCACCTGTAACTTCAAGTTTATGCATCTTTCTATGCTTTCAGGTTGAAACTTGACTGAAAACTCACTTTGAACAAAAGTTATGGCATTTTTGTATCACAGGTCACAAATAGCGTTTTCTCAGCGAGAGAAGGCCAAAATGAACACTTCATGCAGAACTCCTGTATTTTGATGAAAACTCACTAAAATAAACCTGTAACGTCAAGTTTATGCATCTTTCTAAGCTTTCAGGTTGAAACTTGACTGAAAACTCACTTTGAAGAAAAGTTATGGCTGTTTTGTGTCACAGGTCACAAATAGTGTTTTCTCAGCGAGAGAAGGCCAAAATGAACACTTCATGCAGAACTCCTGTATTTTGATGAAAACTCACTGAAATCCACCTGTATCTTCAAGTTTATGTATCTTTCTATGCTTTCAGGTTGAAACTTGACTGAAAAATCACTTTGAACAAAAGTTATGGCATTTTTGTATCACAGGTCACAAATAGTGTTTTCTCAGCGAGAGAAGGCCAAAATGAACACTTCATGCAGAACTCCTGTATTTTGAGGAAAACTCACTGAAATCCACCTGTAACTTCAAGTTTATGCATCTTTCTATGCTTTCAGGTTGAAACTTGACTGAAAACTCACTTTGAACAAAAGTTATGGCTGTTTTGTGTCACAGGTCACAAATAGTGTTTTCTCAGCGAGAGAAGGCCAAAATGAACACTTCATGCAGAACTCCTGTATTTTGAGGAAAACTCACTAAAATCCACCTGTAACTTCAAGTTTATGCATCTTTCTATGCTTTCAGGTTGAAACTTGACTGAAAACTCACTTTGAACAAAAGTTATGGCATTTTTGTATCACAGGTCACAAATAGCGTTTTCTCAGCGAGAGAAGGCCAAAATGAACACTTCATGCAGAACTCCTGTATTTTGATGAAAACTCACTAAAATAAACCTGTAACGTCAAGTTTATGCATCTTTCGAAGCTTTCAGGTTGAAACTTGACTGAAAACTCACTTTGAAGAAAAGTTATGGCTGTTTTGTGTCACAGGTCACAAATAGTGTTTTCTCAGCGAGAGAAGGCCAAAATGAACACTTCATGCAGAACTCCTGTATTTTGATGAAAACTCACTGAAATCCACCTGTATCTTCAAGTTTATGTATCTTTCTATGCTTTCAGGTTGAAACTTGACTGAAAAATCACTTTGAACAAAAGTTATGGCATTTTTGTATCACAGGTCACAAATAGTGTTTTCTCAGCGAGAGAAGGCCAAAATGAACACTTCATGCAGAACTCCTGTATTTTGATGAAAACTCACTGAAATCCACCTGTATCTTCAAGTTTATGTATCTTTCTATGCTTTCAGGTTGAAACTTGACTGAAAACTCACTTTGAACAAAAGTTATGGCTGTTTTGTGTCAAAGGTCACAAATAGTGTTTTCTCAGCGAGAGAAGGCCAAAATGAACACTTCATGCAGAACTCCTGTATTTTGAGGAAAACTCACTATAATCCACCTGTAACTTCAAGTTTATGCATCTTTCTATGCTTTCAGGTTGAAACTTGACTGAAAACTCACTTTGAACAAAAGTTATGTCTGTTTTGTGTCACAGGTCACAAATAGCGTTTTCTCAGCGAGAGAAGGCCAAAATGAACACTTCATGCAGAACTCCTGTATTTTAATGAAAACTCACTAAAATCCACCTGTAACTTCAAGTTTATGCATCTTTCTATGCTTTCAGGTTGAAACTTGACTGAAAACTCACTTTAAACAAAAGTTATGGCATTTTTGTATCACAGGTCACAAATAGCGTTTTCTCAGCGAGAGAAGGCCAAAATGAACACTTCATGAAGAACTCCTGTATTTTGATGAAAACTCACTAAAATCAACCTGTAACTTCAAGTTTATGCATCTTTCTATGCTTTCAGGTTGAAACTTGACTGAAAACTCACTTTGAACAAAAGTTATGGCATTTTTGTATCACAGGTCACAAATAGTGTTTTCTCAGCGAGAGAAGGCCAAAATGAACACTTCATGCAGAACTCCTGTATTTTGAAGAAAACTCACTGAAATCAAGCTGTAACTTCAAGTTTATGCATCTTTCTATGCTTTCAGGTTGAAACTTGACTGAAAACTCACTTTGAACAAAAGTTATGGCTGTTTTGTATCACAGGTCACAAATAGCGTTTTCTCAGCGAGAGAAGGCCAAAATGAACACTTCATGCAGAACTCCTGTATTTTGATGAAAACTCACTAAAATCAAGCTGTAACTTCAAGTTTATGCAACTTTCTATGGTTTCAGGTTGAAACTTGACTGAAAACTCACTTTGAAGAAAAGTTATGGCATTTTTGTATCACAGGTCACAAATAGTGTTTTCTCAGCGAGAGAAGGCCAAAATGAACACTTCATGCAGAACTCCTGTATTTTGATGAAAACTCACTGAAATCCACCTGTATCTTCAAGTTTATGTATCTTTCTATGCTTTCAGGTTGAAACTTGACTGAAAACTCACTTTGAACAAAAGTTATGGCTGTTTTGTGTCACAGGTCACAAATAGCGTTTTCTCAGCGAGAGAAGGCCAAAATGAACACTTCATGCAGAACTCCTGGATTTTAATGAAAACTCACTAAAATCCACCTGTAACTTCAAGTTTATGCATCTTTCTATGCTTTCAGTTTGAAACTTGACTGAAAACTCACTTTGAACAAAAGTTATGGCTGTTTTGTGTCACAAGTCACTAATAGCGTTTTCTCAGCGAGAGAAGGCCAAAATGAACACTTCATGCATAACTCCTGTATTTTGATGAAATTCACTGAAATCAAGCTGTAACTTCAAGTTTATGCAACTTTCTATGGTTTCAGGTTGAAACTTGACTGAAAACTCACTTTGAAGAAAAGTTATGGCATTTTTGTATCACAGGTCACAAATAGTGTTTTCTCAGCGAGAGAAGGCCAAAATGAACACTTCATGCAGAACTCCTGTATTTTGAGGAAAACTCACTGAAATCCACCTGTAACTTCAAGTTTATGCATCTTTCTATGCTTTCAGGTTGAAACTTGACTGAAAACTCACTTTGAACAAAAGTTATGGCTGTTTTGTGTCACAGGTCACAAATAGCGTTTTCTCAGCGAGAGAAGGCCAAAATGAACACTTCATGCAGAACTCCTGGATTTTAATGAAAACTCACTAAAATCCACCTGTAACTTCAAGTTTATGCATCTTTCTATGCTTTCAGTTTGAAACTTGACTGAAAACTCACTTTGAACAAAAGTTATGGCTGTTTTGTGTCACAGGTCACAAATAGCGTTTTCTCAGCGAGAGAAGGCCAAAATGAACACTTCATGCAGAACTCCTGTATTTTAATGAAAACTCACTAAAATCCACCTGTAACTTCAAATTTATGCATCTTTCTATGCTTTCAGGTTGAAACTTGACTGAAAACTCACTTTAAACAAAAGTTATGGCATTTTTGTATCACAGGTCACAAATAGCGTTTTCTCAGCGAGAGAAGGCCAAAATGAACACTTCATGCAGAACTCCTGTATTTTGATGAAAACTCACTAAAATCAACCTGTAACTTCAAGTTTATGCATCTTTCTATGCTTTCAGGTTGAAACTTGACTGAAAACTCACTTTGAACAAAAGTTATGGCTGTTTTGTGTCACAGGTCACAAATAGCGTTTTCTCAGCGAGAGAAGGCCAAAATGAACACTTCATGCAGAACTCCTGTATTTTGATGAAAACTCACTGAAATCAAGCTGTAACTTCAAGTTTATGCAACGTTCTATGGTGTCAGGTTGAAACTTGACTGAAAACTCACTTTGAAGAAAAGTTATGGCATTTTTGTATCACAGGTCACAAATAGTGTTTTCTCAGCGAGAGAATGCCAAAATGAACACTTCATGCATAACTCCTGTATTTTGAGGAAAACTCACTGAAATCCACCTGTAACTTCAAGTTTATGCATCTTTCTATGCTTTCAGGTTGAAACTTGACTGAAAACTCACTTTGAACAAAAGTTATGGCATTTTTGTATCACAGGTCACAAATAGCGTTTTCTCAGCGAGAGAAGGCCAAAATGAACACTTCATGCAGAACTCCTGTATTTTGATGAAAACTCACTAAAATCAAGCTGTAACTTCAAGTTTATGCAACTTTCTATGCTTTCAGGTTGAAACTTGACTGAAAACTCACTTTGAACAAAAGTTATGGCATTTTTGTATCACAGGTCACAAATAGTGTTTTCTCAGCGAGAGAAGACCAAAATGAACACTTCATGCAGAACTCCTGTATTTTGATGAAAACTCACTGAAATCTACCTGTAACTTCAAGTTTATGCATCTTTCTATGGTTTCAGGTTGAAACTTGACTGAAAACTCACTTTGAACAAAAGTTATGGCATTTTTGTATCACAGGTCACAAATAGTGTTTTCTCAGCGAGAGAAGGCCAAAATGAACACTTCATGCATAACTCCTGTATTTTGAGGAAAACTCACTGAAATCAAGCTGTAACTTCAAGTTTATGCATCTTTCTATGCTTTCAGGTTGAAACTTGACTGAAAACTCACTTTGAACAAAAGTTATGGCTGTTTTGTGTCACAGGTCACAAATAGCGTTTTCTCAGCGAGAGAAGGCCAAAATGAACACTTCATGCAGAACTCCTGTATTTTAATGAAAACTCACTAAAATCCACCTGTAACTTCAAGTTTATGCATCTTTCTATGCGTTCAGGTTGAAACTTGACTGAAAACTCACTTTGAACAAAAGTTATGGCATTTTTGTTTCACTGGTCACAAATAGCGTTTTCTCAGCGAGAGAAGGCCAAAATGAACACTTCATGCAGAACTCCTGTATTTTGATGAAAACTCACTGAAATCTACCTGTAACTTCAAGTTTATGCATCTTTCTATGGTTTCAGGTTGAAACTTGACTGAAAACTCACTTTGAACAAAAGTTATGGCATTTTTGTATCACAGGTCACAAATAGTGTTTTCTCAGCGAGAGAAGGCCAAAATGAACACTTCATGCATAACTCCTGTATTTTGAGGAAAACTCACTGAAATCAAGCTGTAACTTCAAGTTTATGCATCTTTCTATGCTTTCAGGTTGAAACTTGACTGAAAACTCACTTTGAACAAAAGTTATGGCTGTTTTATGTCACAGGTCACAAATAGCGTTTTCTCAGCGAGAGAAGGCCAAAATGAACACTTCATGCAGAACTCCTGTATTTTGATGAAAACTCACTAAAATCCACCTGTAACTTCAAGTTTTTGCATCTTTCTATGCTTTCAGGTTGAAACTTGACTGAAAACTCACTTTGAACAAAAGTTATGGCATTTTTGTTTCACAGGTAACAAATAGCGTTTTCTCAGCGAGAGAAGGCCAAAATGAACACTTCATGCAGAACTCCTGTATTTTGATGAAAACTCACTAAAATCAAGCTGTAACTTCAAGTTTATGCAACTTTCTATGGTTTCAGGTTGAAACTTGACTGAAAACTCACTTTGAACAAAAGTTATGGCATTTTTGTATCACAGGTCACAAATAGTGTTTTCTCAGCGAGAGAAGACCAAAATGAACACTTCATGCAGAACTCCTGTATTTTGAAGAAAACTCACTGAAATCAAGCTGTAACTTCAAGTTTATGCATCTTTCTATGCTTTCAGGTTGAAAAATGACTGAAAACTCACTTTGAACAAAAGTTATGGTTGTTTTGTGTCACAGGTCACAAATAGCGTTTTCTCAGCGAGAGAAGGCCAAAATGAACACTTCATGCAGAACTCCTGTATTTTGATGAAAACTCACTAAAATCAACCTGTAACTTCAAGTTTATGCAACTTTCTATGGTTTCAGGTTGAAACTTGACTGAAAACTCACTTTGAAGAAAAGTTATGGCATTTTTGTGTCACAGGTCACAAATAGCGTTTTCTCAGCGAGAGAAGGCCAAAATGAACACTTCATGCAGAACTCCTGTATTTTGATGAAAACTCACTAAAATCCACCTGTAACTTCAAGTTTATGCAACTTTCTATGGTTTCAGGTTGAAACTTGACTGAAAACT
This sequence comes from Aulostomus chinensis, assembly GCF_037954235.1. Lineage (NCBI taxonomy): Eukaryota > Metazoa > Chordata > Actinopteri > Syngnathiformes > Aulostomidae > Aulostomus > Aulostomus chinensis. The sequence continues at coordinate 160,215 of NC_141321.1, forward strand.
CACTTTGAACAAAAGTTATGGCATTTTTGTTTCACAGGTAACAAATAGCGTTTTCTCAGCGAGAGAAGGCCAAAATGAACACTTCATGCAGAACTCCTGTATTTTGATGAAAACTCACTAAAATCAAGCTGTAACTTCAAGTTTATGCAACTTTCTATGGTTTCAGGTTGAAACTTGACTGAAAACTCACTTTGAACAAAAGTTATGGCATTTTTGTATCACAGGTCACAAATAGTGTTTTCTCAGCGAGAGAAGACCAAAATGAACACTTCATGCAGAACTCCTGTATTTTGAAGAAAACTCACTGAAATCAAGCTGTAACTTCAAGTTTATGCATCTTTCTATGCTTTCAGGTTGAAAAATGACTGAAAACTCACTTTGAACAAAAGTTATGGTTGTTTTGTGTCACAGGTCACAAATAGCGTTTTCTCAGCGAGAGAAGGCCAAAATGAACACTTCATGCAGAACTCCTGTATTTTGATGAAAACTCACTAAAATCAACCTGTAACTTCAAGTTTATGCAACTTTCTATGGTTTCAGGTTGAAACTTGACTGAAAACTCACTTTGAAGAAAAGTTATGGCATTTTTGTGTCACAGGTCACAAATAGCGTTTTCTCAGCGAGAGAAGGCCAAAATGAACACTTCATGCAGAACTCCTGTATTTTGATGAAAACTCACTAAAATCAACCTGTAACTTCAAGTTTATGCAACTTTCTATGGTTTCAGGTTGAAACTTGACTGAAAACTCACTTTGAAGAAAAGTTATGGCATTTTTGTGTCACAGGTCACAAATAGCGTTTTCTCAGCGAGAGAAGGCCAAAATGAACACTTCATGCAGATTTCCCTCTATTTTAATGAAAACTCACTAAAATCCACCTGTAACTTCAAGTTTATGCATCTTTCTATGCTTTCAGGTTGAAACTTGACTGAAAACTCACTTTGAACAAAAGTTATGGCATTTTTGTATCACAGGTCACAAATAGCGTTTTCTCAGCGAGAGAAGGCCAAAATGAACACTTCATGCAGAACTCCTGTATTTTGATGAAAACTCACTGAAATCAAGCTGTAACTTCAAGTTTATGCAACTTTCTATGGTTTCAGGTTGAAACTTGACTGAAAACTCAGTTTGAAGAAAAGTTATGGCATTTTTGTATCACAGGTCACAAATAGCGTTTTCTCAGCGAGAGAAGGCCAAAATGAACACTTCATGCAGAACTCCTGTATTTTGAGGAAAACTCACTGAAATCCACCTGTAACTTCAAGTTTATGCATCTTTCTATGCTTTCAGGTTGAAACTTGACTGAAAACTCACTTTGAACAAAAGTTATGGCTGTTTTCTGTCACAGGTCACAAATAGCGTTTTCTCAGCGAGAGAAGGCCAAAATGAACACTTCATGCAGAACTCCTGTATTTTGATGAAAACTCACTAAAATCAACCTGTAACTTCAAGTTTATGCAACTTTCTATGGTTTCAGGTTGAAACTTGACTGAAAACTCACTTTGAAGAAAAGTTATGGCATTTTTGTATCACAGGTCACAAATAGTGTTTTCTCAGCGAGAGAAGGCCAAAATGAACACTTCATGCAGAACTCCTGTATTTTGAGGAAAACTCACTGAAATCCACCTGTAACTTCAAGTTTATGCATCTTTCTATGCTTTCAGGTTGAAACTTGACTGAAAACTCACTTTGAACAAAAGTTATGGCTGTTTTGTGTCACAGGTCACAAATAGCGTTTTCTCAGCGAGAGAAGGCCAAAATGAACACTTCATGCAGAACTCCTGGATTTTAATGAAAACTCACTAAAATCCACCTGTAACTTCAAGTTTATGCATCTTTCTATGCTTTCAGTTTGAAACTTGACTGAAAACTCACTTTGAACAAAAGTTATGGCTGTTTTGTGTCACAGGTCACAAATAGCGTTTTCTCAGCGAGAGAAGGCCAAAATGAACACTTCATGCAGAACTCCTGTATTTTAATGAAAACTCACTAAAATCCACCTGTAACTTCAAATTTATGCATCTTTCTATGCTTTCAGGTTGAAACTTGACTGAAAACTCACTTTAAACAAAAGTTATGGCATTTTTGTATCACAGGTCACAAATAGCGTTTTCTCAGCGAGAGAAGGCCAAAATGAACACTTCATGCAGAACTCCTGTATTTTGATGAAAACTCACTAAAATCAACCTGTAACTTCAAGTTTATGCATCTTTCTATGCTTTCAGGTTGAAACTTGACTGAAAACTCACTTTGAACAAAAGTTATGGCTGTTTTGTGTCACAGGTCACAAATAGCGTTTTCTCAGCGAGAGAAGGCCAAAATGAACACTTCATGCAGAACTCCTGTATTTTGATGAAAACTCACTGAAATCAAGCTGTAACTTCAAGTTTATGCAACGTTCTATGGTGTCAGGTTGAAACTTGACTGAAAACTCACTTTGAAGAAAAGTTATGGCATTTTTGTATCACAGGTCACAAATAGTGTTTTCTCAGCGAGAGAATGCCAAAATGAACACTTCATGCATAACTCCTGTATTTTGAGGAAAACTCACTGAAATCCACCTGTAACTTCAAGTTTATGCATCTTTCTATGCTTTCAGGTTGAAACTTGACTGAAAACTCACTTTGAACAAAAGTTATGGCATTTTTGTATCACAGGTCACAAATAGCGTTTTCTCAGCGAGAGAAGGCCAAAATGAACACTTCATGCAGAACTCCTGTATTTTGATGAAAACTCACTAAAATCAAGCTGTAACTTCAAGTTTATGCAACTTTCTATGCTTTCAGGTTGAAACTTGACTGAAAACTCACTTTGAACAAAAGTTATGGCATTTTTGTATCACAGGTCACAAATAGTGTTTTCTCAGCGAGAGAAGACCAAAATGAACACTTCATGCAGAACTCCTGTATTTTGATGAAAACTCACTGAAATCTACCTGTAACTTCAAGTTTATGCATCTTTCTATGGTTTCAGGTTGAAACTTGACTGAAAACTCACTTTGAACAAAAGTTATGGCATTTTTGTATCACAGGTCACAAATAGTGTTTTCTCAGCGAGAGAAGGCCAAAATGAACACTTCATGCATAACTCCTGTATTTTGAGGAAAACTCACTGAAATCAAGCTGTAACTTCAAGTTTATGCATCTTTCTATGCTTTCAGGTTGAAACTTGACTGAAAACTCACTTTGAACAAAAGTTATGGCTGTTTTGTGTCACAGGTCACAAATAGCGTTTTCTCAGCGAGAGAAGGCCAAAATGAACACTTCATGCAGAACTCCTGTATTTTAATGAAAACTCACTAAAATCCACCTGTAACTTCAAGTTTATGCATCTTTCTATGCGTTCAGGTTGAAACTTGACTGAAAACTCACTTTGAACAAAAGTTATGGCATTTTTGTTTCACTGGTCACAAATAGCGTTTTCTCAGCGAGAGAAGGCCAAAATGAACACTTCATGCAGAACTCCTGTATTTTGATGAAAACTCACTGAAATCTACCTGTAACTTCAAGTTTATGCATCTTTCTATGGTTTCAGGTTGAAACTTGACTGAAAACTCACTTTGAACAAAAGTTATGGCATTTTTGTATCACAGGTCACAAATAGTGTTTTCTCAGCGAGAGAAGGCCAAAATGAACACTTCATGCATAACTCCTGTATTTTGAGGAAAACTCACTGAAATCAAGCTGTAACTTCAAGTTTATGCATCTTTCTATGCTTTCAGGTTGAAACTTGACTGAAAACTCACTTTGAACAAAAGTTATGGCTGTTTTATGTCACAGGTCACAAATAGCGTTTTCTCAGCGAGAGAAGGCCAAAATGAACACTTCATGCAGAACTCCTGTATTTTGATGAAAACTCACTAAAATCCACCTGTAACTTCAAGTTTATGCATCTTTCTATGCTTTCAGGTTGAAACTTGACTGAAAACTCACTTTGAACAAAAGTTATGGCATTTTTGTTTCACAGGTAACAAATAGCGTTTTCTCAGCGAGAGAAGGCCAAAATGAACACTTCATGCAGAACTCCTGTATTTTGATGAAAACTCACTAAAATCAAGCTGTAACTTCAAGTTTATGCAACTTTCTATGGTTTCAGGTTGAAACTTGACTGAAAACTCACTTTGAACAAAAGTTATGGCATTTTTGTATCACAGGTCACAAATAGTGTTTTCTCAGCGAGAGAAGACCAAAATGAACACTTCATGCAGAACTCCTGTATTTTGAAGAAAACTCACTGAAATCAAGCTGTAACTTCAAGTTTATGCATCTTTCTATGCTTTCAGGTTGAAAAATGACTGAAAACTCACTTTGAACAAAAGTTATGGTTGTTTTGTGTCACAGGTCACAAATAGCGTTTTCTCAGCGAGAGAAGGCCAAAATGAACACTTCATGCAGAACTCCTGTATTTTGATGAAAACTCACTAAAATCAACCTGTAACTTCAAGTTTATGCAACTTTCTATGGTTTCAGGTTGAAACTTGACTGAAAACTCACTTTGAAGAAAAGTTATGGCATTTTTGTGTCACAGGTCACAAATAGCGTTTTCTCAGCGAGAGAAGGCCAAAATGAACACTTCATGCAGAACTCCTGTATTTTGATGAAAACTCACTAAAATCAACCTGTAACTTCAAGTTTATGCAACTTTCTATGGTTTCAGGTTGAAACTTGACTGAAAACTCACTTTGAAGAAAAGTTATGGCATTTTTGTGTCACAGGTCACAAATAGCGTTTTCTCAGCGAGAGAAGGCCAAAATGAACACTTCATGCAGATTTCCCTCTATTTTAATGAAAACTCACTAAAATCCACCTGTAACTTCAAGTTTATGCATCTTTCTATGCTTTCAGGTTGAAACTTGACTGAAAACTCACTTTGAACAAAAGTTATGGCATTTTTGTATCACAGGTCACAAATAGCGTTTTCTCAGCGAGAGAAGGCCAAAATGAACACTTCATGCAGAACTCCTGTATTTTGATGAAAACTCACTGAAATCAAGCTGTAACTTCAAGTTTATGCAACTTTCTATGGTTTCAGGTTGAAACTTGACTGAAAACTCAGTTTGAAGAAAAGTTATGGCATTTTTGTATCACAGGTCACAAATAGCGTTTTCTCAGCGAGAGAAGGCCAAAATGAACACTTCATGCAGAACTCCTGTATTTTGAGGAAAACTCACTGAAATCCACCTGTAACTTCAAGTTTATGCATCTTTCTATGCTTTCAGGTTGAAACTTGACTGAAAACTCACTTTGAACAAAAGTTATGGCTGTTTTCTGTCACAGGTCACAAATAGCGTTTTCTCAGCGAGAGAAGGCCAAAATGAACACTTCATGCAGAACTCCTGTATTTTGATGAAAACTCACTAAAATCAACCTGTAACTTCAAGTTTATGCAACTTTCTATGGTTTCAGGTTGAAACTTGACTGAAAACTCACTTTGAAGAAAAGTTATGGCATTTTTGTATCACAGGTCACAAATAGTGTTTTCTCAGCGAGAGAAGGCCAAAATGAACACTTCATGCAGAACTCCTGTATTTTGAGGAAAACTCACTGAAATCCACCTGTAACTTCAAGTTGATGCATCTTTCTATGCTTTCAGGTTGAAACTTGACTGAAAACTCACTTTGAACAAAAGTTATGGCTGTTTTGTGTCACAGGTCACAAATAGCGTTTTCTCAGCGAGAGAAGGCCAAAATGAACACTTCATGCAGAACTCCTGGATTTTAATGAAAACTCACTAAAATCCATCTGTAACTTCAAGTTTATGCATCTTTCTATGCTTTCAGTTTGAAACTTGACTGAAAACTCACTTTGAACAAAAGTTATGGCTGTTTTGTGTCACAGGTCACAAATAGCGTTTTCTCAGCGAGAGAAGGCCAAAATGAACACTTCATGCAGAACTCCTGTATTTTAATGAAAACTCACTAAAATCCACCTGTAACTTCAAGTTTATGCGTCTTTCTATGCATTCAGGTTGAAACTTGACTGAAAACTCACTTTAAACAAAAGTTATGGCATTTTTGTATCACAGGTCACAAATAGCGTTTTCTCAGCGAGAGAAGGCCAAAATGAACACTTCATGAAGAACTCCTGTATTTTGATGAAAACTCACTAAAATCAACCTGTAACTTCAAGTTTATGCATCTTTCTATGCTTTCAGGTTGAAACTTGACTGAAAACTCACTTTGAACAAAAGTTATGGCATTTTTGTTTCACTGGTAACAAATAGCGTTTTCTCAGCGAGAGAAGGCCAAAATGAACACTTCATGTAGAACTCCTGTATTTTGATGAAAACTCACTAAAATCAAGCTGTAACTTCAAGTTTATGCAACTTTCTATGGTTTCAGGTTGAAACTTGACTGAAAACTCTCTTTGAACAAAAGTTATGGCATTTTTGTATCACAGGTCACAAATAATGTTTTCTCAGCGAGAGAATGCCAAAATGAACACTTCATGCATAACTCCTGTATTTTGAGGAAAACTAACTGAAATCCACCTGTAACTTCAAGTTTATGCATCTTTCTATGCTTTTAGGTTGAAACTTGACTGAAAACTCACTTTGAACAAAAGTTATGGCATTTTTGTATCACAGGTCACAAATAGCGTTTTCTAAGAGAGAGAAGGCCAAAATGAAAACTTCATGCAGAACTCCTGTATTTTGATGAAAACTCACTAAAATCAACCTGTAACTTCAAGTTTATGCATCTTTCTATGCTTTCAGGTTGAAACTTGACTGAAAACTCACTTTGAACAAAAGTTATGGCTGTTTTGTGTCACAGGTCACAAATAGCGTTTTCTCAGCGAGAGAAGGCCTAAATGAACACTTCATGCAGAACTCCTGTATTTTGATGAAAACTCATTGAAATCCACCTGTAACTTCAAGTTTATGCATCTTTCTATGCTTTCAGGTTGAAACTTGACTGAAAACTCACTTTGAACAAAAGTTATGGCTGTTTTGTGTCACAGGTCACAAATAGCGTTTTCTCAGCGAGAGAAGGCAAAAATGAACACTTCATGCAGAACTCCTGTATTTTGAAGAAAACTCACTGAAATCAAGCTGTAACTTCAAGGTTATGCATCTTTCTATGCTTTCACGTTGAAACTTGACTGAAAACTCACTTTGAACAAAAGTTATGGCATTTTTGTATCACAGGTCACAAATAGTGTTTTCTCAGCGAGAGAAGGCCAAAATGAACACTTCATGCAGAACTCCTGTATTTTGAAGAAAACTCACTGAAATCAAGCTGTAACTTCAAGTTTATGCATCTTTCTATGCTTTCAGGTTGAAACTTGACTGAAAACTCACTTTGAACAAAAGTTATGGCTGTTTTGTGTCACAGGTCACAAATAGCGTTTTCTCAGCGAGAGAAGGCCAAAATGAACACTTCATGCAGAACTCCTGTATTTTGATGAAAGCTCACTAAAATCCACCTGTAACTTCAAGTTTATGCATCTTTCTATGCTTTCAGGTTGAAACTTGACTGAAAACTCACTTTGAACAAAAGTTATGGCATTTTTGTTTCACAGGTAACAAATAGCGTTTTCTCAGCGAGAGAAGGCCAAAATGAACACTTCATGCAGAACTCCTGTATTTTGATGAAAACTCACTAAAATCAAGCTGTAACTTCAAGTTTATGCAACTTTCTATGGTTTCAGGTTGAAACTTGACTGAAAACTCACTTTGAACAAAAGTTATGGCATTTTTGTATCACAGGTCACAAATAGTGTTTTCTCAGCGAGAGAAGACCAAAATGAACACTTCATGCAGAACTCCTGTATTTTGAAGAAAACTCACTGAAATCAAGCTGTAACTTCAAGTTTATGCATCTTTCTATGCTTTCAGGTTGAAACTTGACTGAAAACTCACTTTGAACAAAAGTTATGGTTGTTTTGTGTCACAGGTCACAAATAGCGTTTTCTCAGCGAGAGAAGGCCAAAATGAACACTTCATGCAGAACTCCTGTATTTTGATGAAAACTCACTAAAATCAACCTGTAACTTCAAGTTTATGCAACTTTCTATGGTTTCAGGTTGAAACTTGACTGAAAACTCACTTTGAAGAAAAGTTATGGCATTTTTGTGTCACAGGTCACAAATAGCGTTTTCTCAGCGAGAGAAGGCCAAAATGAACACTTCATGCAGATCTCCTGTATTTTAATGAAAACTCACTAAAATCCACCTGTAACTTCAAGTTTATGCATCTTTCTATGCTTTCAGGTTGAAACTTGACTGAAAACTCACTTTGAACAAAAGTTATGGCATTTTTGTATCACAGGTCACAAATAGCGTTTTCTCAGCGAGAGAAGGCAAAAATGAACACTTCATGCAGAACTCCTGTATTTTGATGAAAACTCACTAAAATCAAGCTGTAACTTCAAGTTTATGCAACTTTCTATGGTTTCAGGTTGAAACTTGACTGAAAACTCAATTTGAAGAAAAGTTATGGCATTTTTGTATCACAGGTCACAAATAGCGTTTTCTCAGCGAGAGAAGGCCAAAATGAAAACTTCATGCAGAACTCCTGTATTTTGAGGAAAACTCACTGAAATCCACCTGTAACTTCAAGTTTATGCATCTTTCTATGATTTCAGGTTGAAACTTGACTGAAAACTCACTTTGAACAAAAGTTATGGCTGTTTTCTGTCACAGGTCACATATAGCGTTTTCTCAGCGAGAGAAGGCCAAAATGAACACTTCATGCAGAACTCCTGTATTTTGATGAAAACTCACTAAAATCAACCTGTAACTTCAAGTTTATGCAACTTTCTATGGTTTCAGGTTGAAACTTGACTGAAAACTCACTTTGAAGAAAAGTTATGGCATTTTTGTGTCACAGGTCACAAATAGCGTTTTCTCAGCGAGAGAAGGCCAAAATGAACACTTCATGCGGATCTCCCGTATTTAAATGAAACCTCACTAAAATCCACCTGTAACTTCAAGTTGATGCATCTTTCTATGCTTTCAGGTTGAAACTTGACTGAAAACTCACTTTGAACAAAAGTTATGGCATTTTTGTATCACAGGTCACAAATAGCTTTTTCTCAGCGAGAGAAGGCCAAAATGAACACTTCATGCAGAACTCCTGTATTTTGATGAAAACTCACTGAAATCAAGCTGTAACTTCAAGTTTATGCAACTTTCTATGGTTTCAGGTTGAAACTTGACTGAAAACTCAGTTTGAAGAAAAGTTATGGCATTTTTGTATCACAGGTCACAAATAGCGTTTTCTCAGCGAGAGAAGGCCAAAATGAACACGTCATGCAGAACTCCTGTATTTTGAGGAAAACTCACTGAAATCCACCTGTAACTTCAAGTTTATGCATCTTTCTATGCTTTCAGGTTGAAACTTGACTGAAAACTCACTTTGAACAAAAGTTATGGCTGTTTTCTGTCACAGGTCACAAATAGCGTTTTCTCAGCGAGAGAAGGCCAAAATGAACACTTCATGCAGAACTCCTGTATTTTGATGAAAACTCACTAAAATCAACCTGTAACTTCAAGTTTATGCAACTTTCTATTGTTTCAGGTTGAAACTTGACTGAAAACTCACTTTGAAGAAAGTTATGGCATTTTTGTATCACAGGTCACAAATAGTGTTTTCTCAGCGAGAGAAGGCCAAAATGAACACTTCATGCAGAACTCCTGTATTTTGAGGAAAACTCACTGAAATCCACCTGTAACTTCAAGTTTATGCATCTTTCTATGCTTTCAGGTTGAAACTTGACTGAAAACTCACTTTGAACAAAAGTTATGGCTGTTTTTTGTCACAGGTCACAAATAGCGTTTTCTCAGCGAGAGAAGGCCAAAATGAACACTTCATGCAGAACTCCTGGATTTTAATGAAAACTCACTAAAATCCACCTGTAACTTCAAGTTTATGCATCTTTCTATGCTTTCAGTTTGAAACTTGACTGAAAACTCACTTTGAACAAAAGTTATGGCTGTTTTGTGTCACAGGTCACAAATAGCGTTTTCTCAGCGAGAGAAGGCCAAATGAACACTTCATGCAGAACTCCTGTATTTTAATGAAAACTCACTAAAATCCACCTGTAACTTCAAGTTTATGCATCTTTCTATGCTTTCAGGTTGAAACTTGACTGAAAACTCACTTTAAACAAAAGTTATGGCATTTTTGTATCACAGGTCACAAATAGCGTTTTCTCAGCGAGAGAAGGCCAAAATGAACACTTCATGAAGAACTCCTGTATTTTGATGAAAACTCACTAAAATCAACCTGTAACTTCAAGTTTATGCATCTTTCTATGGTTTCAGGTTGAAACTTGACTGAAAACTCACTTTGAACAAAAGTTATGGCATTTTTGTATCACAGGTCACAAATAGTGTTTTCTCAGCGAGAGAAGGCCAAAATGAACACTTCATGCAGAACTCCTGTATTTTGAAGAAAACTCACTGAAATCAAGCTGTAACTTCAAGTTTATGCATCTTTCTATGCTTTCAGGTTGAAACTTGACTGAAAACTCACTTTGAACAAAAGTTATGGCTTTTTTTGTGTCAAAGGTCACAAATAGCGTTTTCTCAGCGAGAGAAGGCCAAAATGAACACTTCATGCAGAACTCCTGTATTTTGAGGAAAACTCACTGAAATCCACCTGTAACTTCAAGTTTATGCATCTTTCTATGCTTTCAGGTTGAAACTTGACTGAAAACTCACTTTGAACAAAAGTTATGGCTGTTTTGTGTCACAGGTCACAAATAGTGTTTTCTCAGCGAGAGAAGGCCAAAATGAACACTTCATGCAGAACTCCTGTATTTTGAGGGAAACTCACTAAAATCCACCTGTAACTTCAAGTTTATGCATCTTTCTATGCTTTCAGGTTGAAACTTGACTGAAAACTCACTTTGAACAAAAGTTATGGCATTTTTGTATCACAGGTCACAAATAGCGTTTTCTCAGCGAGAGAAGGCCAAAATGAACACTTCATGCAGAACTCCTGTATTTTGATGAAAACTCACTAAAATAAACCTGTAACGTCAAGTTTATGCATCTTTCTAAGCTTTCAGGTTGAAACTTGACTGAAAACTCACTTTGAAGAAAAGTTATGGCTGTTTTGTGTCACAGGTCACAAATAGTGTTTTCTCAGCGAGAGAAGGCCAAAATGAACACTTCATGCAGAACTCCTGTATTTTGATGAAAACTCACTGAAATCCACCTGTATCTTCAAGTTTATGTATCTTTCTATGCTTTCAGGTTGAAACTTGACTGAAAAATCACTTTGAACAAAAGTTATGGCATTTTTGTATCACAGGTCACAAATAGTGTTTTCTCAGCGAGAGAAGGCCAAAATGAACACTTCATGCATAACTTCTGTATTTTGAGGAAAACTCACTGAAATCCACCTGTAACTTCAAGTTTATGCATCTTTCTATGCTTTCAGGTTGAAACTTGACTGAAAACTCACTTTGAACAAAAGTTATGGCTGTTTTGTGTCACAGGTCACAAATAGCGTTTTCTCAGCGAGAGAAGGCCAAAATGAACACTTCATGCATAACTCCTGTATTTTGAGGAAAACTCACTGAAATCCACCTGTAACTTCAAGTTTATGCATATTTCTATGCTTTCAGGTTGAAACTTGACTGAAAACTCACTTTGAACAAAAGTTATGGCATTTTTGTATCACAGGTCACAAATAGCGTTTTCTCAGCGAGAGAAGGCCAAAATGAACACTTCATGCAGAACTCCTGTATTTTGATGAAAACTCACTAAAATCAAGCTGTAACTTCAAGTTTATGCAACTTTCTATGGTTTCAGGTTGAAACTTGACTGAAAACTCACTTTGAAGAAAAGTTATGGCATTTTTGTATCACAGGTCACAAATAGTGTTTTCTCAGCGAGAGAAGGCCAAAATGAACACTTCATGCAGAACTCCTGTATTTTGATGAAAACTCACTGAAATCCACCTGTATCTTCAAGTTTATGTATCTTTCTATGCTTTCAGGTTGAAACTTGACTGAAAACTCACTTTGAACAAAAGTTATGGCTGTTTTGTGTCACAGGTCACAAATAGCGTTTTCTCAGCGAGAGAAGGCCAAAATGAACACTTCATGCAGAACTCCTGGATTTTAATGAAAACTCACTAAAATCCACCTGTAACTTCAAGTTTATGCATCTTTCTATGCTTTCAGTTTGAAACTTGACTGAAAACTCACTTTGAACAAAAGTTATGGCTGTTTTGTGTCACAAGTCACTAATAGCGTTTTCTCAGCGAGAGAAGGCCAAAATGAACACTTCATGCATAACTCCTGTATTTTGATGAAATTCACTGAAATCAAGCTGTAACTTCAAGTTTATGCAACTTTCTATGGTTTCAGGTTGAAACTTGACTGAAAACTCACTTTGAAGAAAAGTTATGGCATTTTTGTATCACAGGTCACAAATAGTGTTTTCTCAGCGAGAGAAGGCCAAAATGAACACTTCATGCAGAACTCCTGTATTTTGAGGAAAACTCACTGAAATCCACCTGTAACTTCAAGTTTATGCATCTTTCTATGCTTTCAGGTTGAAACTTGACTGAAAACTCACTTTGAACAAAAGTTATGGCTGTTTTGTGTCACAGGTCACAAATAGCGTTTTCTCAGCGAGAGAAGGCCAAAATGAACACTTCATGCAGAACTCCTGGATTTTAATGAAAACTCACTAAAATCCACCTGTAACTTCAAGTTTATGCATCTTTCTATGCTTTCAGTTTGAAACTTGACTGAAAACTCACTTTGAACAAAAGTTATGGCTGTTTTGTGTCACAGGTCACAAATAGCGTTTTCTCAGCGAGAGAAGGCCAAAATGAACACTTCATGCAGAACTCCTGTATTTTGATGAAAACTCACTAAAATCAACCTGTAACTTCAAGTTTATGCATCTTTCTATGCTTTCAGGTTGAAACTTGACTGAAAACTCACTTTGAACAAAAGTTATGGCTGTTTTGTGTCACAGGTCACAAATAGCGTTTTCTCAGCGAGAGAAGGCCAAAATGAACACTTCATGCAGAACTCCTGTATTTTGATGAAAACTCACTGAAATCAAGCTGTAACTTCAAGTTTATGCATCTTTCTATGCTTTCAGGTTGAAACTTGACTGAAAACTCACTTTGAAGAAAAGTTATGGCATTTTTGTATCACAGGTCACAAATAGTGTTTTCTCAGCGAGAGAAGGCCAAAATGAACACTTCATGCATAACTCCTGTATTTTGAGGAAAACTCACTGAAATCCACCTGTAACTTCAAGTATATGCATCTTTCTATGCTTTCAGGTTGAAACTTGACTGAAAACTCACTTTGAACAAAAGTTATGGCTGTTTTGTGTAACAGTTCACAAATAGCGTTTTCTCAGCGAGAGAAGGCCAAAATGAACACTTCATGCAAAACTCCTGTATTTTAATGAAAACTCACTCAAATCCACCTGTAACTTCAAGTTTATGCATCTTTCTATGCTTTCAGGTTGAAACTTGACTGAAAACTCACTTTGAACAAAAGTTATGGCTGTTTTGTGTCACAGGTCACAAATAGCGTTTTCTCAACGAGAGAAGGCCAAAATGAACACTTCATGCAGAACTCCTGTATTTTGAGGAAAACTCACTGAAATCAAGCATTAACTTCAAGTTTATGCATCTTTCTATGCTTTCAGGTTGAAACTTGACTGAAAACTCACTTTGAACAAAAGTTATGGCTGTTTTGTGTCACAGGTCACAAATAGCGTTTTCTCAGCGAGAGAAGGCCAAAATGAACACTTCATGCAGAACTCCTGTATTTTGAGGAAAACTCACTGAAATCAAGCTGTAACTTCAAGTTTATGCATCTTTCTATGCTTTCAGGTTGAAACTTGACTGAAAACTCACTTTGAACAAAAGTTATGGCATTTTTGTATCACAGGTCACAAATAGTGTTTTCTCAGCGAGAGAAGGCCAAAATGAACACTTCATGCATAACTCCTGTTTTTTGAGGAAAACTCACTGAAATCAAGCTGTAACTTCAAGTTTATGCATCTTTCTATGCTTTCAGGTTGAAACTTCACTGAAAACTCACTTTGAAGAAAAGTTATGGCTGTTTTGTGTCACAGGTCACAAATAGTGTTTTCTCAGCGAGAGAAGGCCAAAATGAAAACTTCATGCATAACTCCTGTATTTTGAGGAAAACTCACTGAAATCAAGCATTAACTTCAAGTTTATGCATCTTTCTATGCTTTCAGGTTGAAACTTGACTGAAAACTCACTTTGAAGAAAAGTTATGGCATTTTTGTATCACAGGTCACAAATAGTGTTTTCTCAGCGAGAGAAGACCAAAATGAACACTTCATGCAGAACTCCTGTATTTTGATGAAAACTCACTGAAATCAAGCTGTAACTTCAAGTTTATGCAACTTTCTATGGTTTCAGGTTGAAACTTGACTGAAAACTCACTTTGAAGAAAAGTTATGGCATTTTTGTATCACAGGTCACAAATAGTGTTTTCTCAGCGAGAGAAGGCCAAAATGAACACTTCATGCATAACTCCTGTATTTTGAGGAAAACTCACTGAAATCCACCTGTAACTTCAAGTTTATGCATCTTTCTATGCTTTCAGGTTGAAACTTAACTGAAAACTCACTTTGAACAAAAATTATGGCTGTTTTGTGTCACAGGTCACAAATAGCGTTTTCTCAGCGAGAGAAGGCCAAAATGAACACTTCATGCAGAACTCCTGTATTTTAATGAAAACTCACTAAAATCCACCTGTAACTTCAAGTTTATGCATCTTTCTATGCTTTCAGGTTGAAACTTGACTGAAAACTCACTTTGAACAAAAGTTATGGCTGTTTTGTGTCACAGGTCACAAATAGCGTTTTCTCAGCGAGAGAATGCCAAAATGAACACTTCATGCAGAACTCCTGTATTTTAATGAAAACTCACTAAAATCCACCTGTAACTTCAAGTTTATGCATCTTTCTATGCTTTCAGGTTGAAACTTGACTGAAAACTCACTTTAAACAAAAGTTATGGTATTTTTGTATCACAGGTCACAAATAGCGTTTTCTCAGCGAGAGAAGGCCAAAATGAACACTTCATGCAGAACTCCTGTATTTTGATGAAAACTCACTAAAATCCACCTGTAACTTCAAGTTTATGCATCTTTCTATGCTTTCAGGTTGAAACTTGACTGAAAACTCACTTTGAAAAAAAGTTATGGCATTTTTGTATCACAGGTCACAAATAGTGTTTTCTCAGCGAGAGAAGGCCAAAATGAACACTTCATGCAGAACTCCTGTATTTTGAGGAAAACTAACTGAAATCCACCTGTAACTTCAAGTTTATGCATCTTTCTATGCTTTCAGGTTGAAACTTGACTGAAAACTCACTTTGAACAAAAGTTATGGCATTTTTGTATCACAGGTCACAAATAGCGTTTTCTCAGCGAGAGAAGGCCAAAATGAACACTTCATGCAGATCTCCTGTATTTTGATGAAAACTCACTAAAATCAACCTGTAACTTCAAGTTTATGCATCTTTCTATGCTTTCAGGTTGAAACTTGACTGAAAACTCACTTTGAACAAAAGTTATGGCTGTTTTGTGTCACAGGTCACAAATAGCGTTTTCTCAGCGAGAGAAGGCCAAAATGAACACTTCATGCAGAACTCCTGTATTTTGATGAAAACTCACTGAAATCAAGCTGTAACTTCAAGTTTATGCAACTTTCTATGGTTTCAGGTTGAAACTTGACTGAAAACTCACTTTGAAGAAAAGTTATGGCATTTTTGTATCACAGGTCACAAATAGTGTTTTCTCAGCGAGAGAAGGCCAAAATGAACACTTCATGCATAACTCCTGTATTTTGAGGAAAACTCACTGAAATCCACCTGTAACTTCAAGTATATGCATCTTTCTATGCTTTAAGGTTGAAACTTGACTGAAAACTCACTTTGAACAAAAGTTATGGCTGTTTTGTGTAACAGGTCACAAATAGCGTTTTCTCAGCGAGAGAAGGCCAAAATGAACACTTCATGCAAAACTCCTGTATTTTAATGAAAACTCACTCAAATCCACCTGTAACTTCAAGTTTATGCATCTTTCTATGCTTTCAGGTTGAAACTTGACTGAAAACTCACTTTGAACAAAAGTTATGGCTGTTTTGTGTCACAGGTCACAAATAGCGTTTTCTCAACGAGAGAAGGCCAAAATGAACACTTCATGCAGAACTCCTGTATTTTGAGGAAAACTCACTGAAATCAAGCATTAACTTCAAGTTTATGCATCTTTCTATGCTTTCAGGTTGAAACTTGACTGAAAACTCACTTTGAACAAAAGTTATGGCTGTTTTTTGTCACAGGTCACAAATAGCGTTTTCTCAGCGAGAGAAGGCCAAAATGAACACTTCATGCAGAACTCCTGTATTTTGAGGAAAACTCACTGAAATCAAGCTGTAACTTCAAGTTTATGCATCTTTCTATGCTTTCAGGTTGAAACTTGACTGAAAACTCACTTTGAACAAAAGTTATGGCATTTTTGTATCACAGGTCACAAATAGTGTTTTCTCAGCGAGAGAAGGCCAAAATGAACACTTCATGCATAACTCCTGTTTTTTGAGGAAAACTCACTGAAATCAAGCTGTAACTTCAAGTTTATGCATCTTTCTATGCTTTCAGGTTGAAACTTGACTGAAAACTCACTTTGAAGAAAAGTTATGGCTGTTTTGTGTCACAGGTCACAAATAGTGTTTTCTCAGCGAGAGAAGGCCAAAATGAAAACTTCATGCATAACTCCTGTATTTTGAGGAAAACTCACTGAAATCAAGCATTAACTTCAAGTTTATGCATCTTTCTATGCTTTCAGGTTGAAACTTGACTGAAAACTCACTTTGAAGAAAAGTTATGGCATTTTTGTATCACAGGTCACAAATAGTGTTTTCTCAGCGAGAGAAGACCAAAATGAACACTTCATGCAGAACTCCTGTATTTTGATGAAAACTCACTGAAATCAAGCTGTAACTTCAAGTTTATGCAACTTTCTATGGTTTCAGGTTGAAACTTGACTGAAAACTCACTTTGAACAAAAGTTATGGCATTTTTGTATCACAGGTCACAAATAGTGTTTTCTCAGCGAGAGAAGGCCAAAATGAACACTTCATGCATAACTCCTGTATTTTGAGGAAAACTCACTGAAATCCACCTGTAACTTCAAGTTTATGCATCTTTCTATGCTTTCAGGTTGAAACTTAACTGAAAACTCACTTTGAACAAAAGTTATGGCTGTTTTGTGTCACAGGTCACAAATAGCGTTTTCTCAGCGAGAGAAGGCCAAAATGAACACTTCATGCAGAACTCCTGTATTTTAATGAAAACTCACTAAAATCCACCTGTAACTTCAAGTTTATGCATCTTTCTATGCTTTCAGGTTGAAACTTGACTGAAAACTCACTTTAAACAAAAGTTATGGTATTTTTGTATCACAGGTCACAAATAGCGTTTTCTCAGCGAGAGAAGGCCAAAATGAACACTTCATGCAGAACTCCTGTATTTTGATGAAAACTCACTAAAATCAACCTGTAACTTCAAGTTTATGCATCTTTCTATGCTTTCAGGTTGAAACTTGACTGAAAACTCACTTTGAAAAAAAGTTATGGCATTTTTGTATCACAGGTCACAAATAGTGTTTTCTCAGCGAGAGAAGGCCAAAATGAACACTTCATGCAGAACTCCTGTATTTTGAGGAAAACTAACTGAAATCCACCTGTAACTTCAAGTTTATGCATCTTTCTATGCTTTCAGGTTGAAACTTGACTGAAAACTCACTTTGAACAAAAGTTATGGCATTTTTGTATCACAGGTCACAAATAGCGTTTTCTCAGCGAGAGAAGGCCAAAATGAACACTTCATGCAGATCTCCTGTATTTTGATGAAAACTCACTAAAATCAAGCTGTAACTTCAAGTTTATGCATCTTTCCATACTTTCAGGTTGAAACTTGACTGAAAACTCACTTTGAACAAAAGTTATGGCTGTTTTGTGTCACAGGTCACAAATAGCGTTTTCTCAGCGAGAGAAGGCCAAAATGAACACTTCATGCAGAACTCCTGTATTTTGAGGAAAACTCACTGAAATCAAGCTGTAACTTCAAGTTTATGCATCTTTCTATGCTTTCAGGTTGAAACTTGACTGAAAACTCACTTTGAACAAAAGTTATGGCATTTTTGTATCACAGGTCACAAATAGTGTTTTCTCAGCGAGAGAAGGCCAAAATGAACACTTCATGCAGAACTCCTGTATTTTGAGGAAAACTCACTGAAATCCACCTGTAACTTCAAGTTTATGCATCTTTCTATTCTTTCAGGTTGAAACTTGACTGAAAACTCACTTTGAACAAAAGTTATGGCATTTTTGTATCACAGGTCACAAATAGCGTTTTCTCAGCGAGAGAAGGCCAAAATGAACACTTCATGCATAACTCCTGTATTTTGAGGAAAACTCACTACAATCCACCTGTAATTTCAAGTTTTTGTATCTTTCTATGCTTTCAGGTTGAAACTTGACTGAAAACTCACTTTGAACAAAAGTTATGGCTGTTTTGTGTCACAGGTCACAAATAGCGTTTTCTCAGCGAGAGAAGGCCAAATTGAACACTTCATGCAGAACTCCTGTATTTTAATGAAAACTCACTCAAATCCACCTGTAACTTCAAGTTTATGCATCTTTCTATGGTTTCAGGTTGAAACTTGACTGAAAACTCACTTTGAACAAAAGTTATGGCATTTTTGTATCACAGGTCACAAATAGCGTTTTCTCAGCGAGAGAAGGCCAAAATGAACACTTCATGCAGAACTCCTGTATTTTGATGAAAACTCACTAAAATCAACCTGTAACTTCAAGTTTATGCATCTTTCTATGCTTTCAGGTTGAAACTTGACTGAAAACTCACTTTGAACAAAAGTTATGGCTGTTTTGTGTCACAGGTCACAAATAGCGTTTTCTCAGCGAGAGAAGGCCAAAATGAACACTTCATGCAGAACTCCTGTATTTTAATGAAAACTCACTAAAATCCACCTGTAACTTCAAATTTATGCATCTTTCTATGCTTTCAGGTTGAAACTTGACTGAAAACTCACTTTAAACAAAAGTTATGGCATTTTTGTATCACAGGTCACAAATAGCGTTTTCTCAGCGAGAGAAGGCCAAAATGAACACTTCATGCAGAACTCCTGTATTTTGATGAAAACTCACTGAAATCAAGCTGTAACTTCAAGTTTATGCATCTTTCTATGCTTTCAGGTTGAAACTTGACTGAAAACTCACTTTGAAGAAAAGTTATGGCATTTTTGTATCACAGGTCACAAATAGTGTTTTCTCAGCGAGAGAAGGCCAAAATGAACACTTCATGCATAACTCCTGTATTTTGAGGAAAACTCACTGAAATCCACCTGTAACTTCAAGTATATGCATCTTTCTATGCTTTCAGGTTGAAACTTGACTGAAAACTCACTTTGAACAAAAGTTATGGCATTTTTGTATCACAGGTCACAAATAGTGTTTTCTCAGCGAGAGAAGGCCAAAATGAACACTTCATGCATAACTCCTGTTTTTTGAGGAAAACTCACTGAAATAAAGCTGTAACTTCAAGTTTATGCATCTTTCTATGCTTTCAGGTTGAAACTTGACTGAAAACTCACTTTGAAGAAAAGTTATGGCTGTTTTGTGTCACAGGTCACAAATAGTGTTTTCTCAGCGAGAGAAGGCCAAAATGAAAACTTCATGCATAACTCCTGTATTTTGAGGAAAACTCACTGAAATCAAGCATTAACTTCAAGTTTATGCATCTTTCTATGCTTTCAGGTTGAAACTTGACTGAAAACTCACTTTGAAGAAAAGTTATGGCATTTTTGTATCACAGGTCACAAATAGTGTTTTCTCAGCGAGAGAAGACCAAAATGAACACTTCATGCAGAACTCCTGTATTTTGATGAAAACTCACTGAAATCAAGCTGTAACTTCAAGTTTATGCAACTTTCTATGGTTTCAGGTTGAAACTTGACTGAAAACTCACTTTGAAGAAAAGTTATGGCATTTTTGTATCACAGGTCACAAATAGTGTTTTCTCAGCGAGAGAAGGCCAAAATGAACACTTCATGCATAACTCCTGTATTTTGAGGAAAACTCACTGAAATCCACCTGTAACTTCAAGTTTATGCATCTTTCTATGCTTTCAGGTTGAAACTTAACTGAAAACTCACTTTGAACAAAAGTTATGGCTGTTTTGTGTCACAGGTCACAAATAGCGTTTTCTCAGCGAGAGAAGGCCAAAATGAACACTTCATGCAGAACTCCTGTATTTTAATGAAAACTCACTAAAATCCACCTGTAACTTCAAGTTTATGCATCTTTCTATGCTTTCAGGTTGAAACTTGACTGAAAACTCACTTTGAACAAAAGTTATGGCTGTTTTGTGTCACAGGTCACAAATAGCGTTTTCTCAGCGAGAGAATGCCAAAATGAACACTTCATGCAGAACTCCTGTATTTTAATGAAAACTCACTAAAATCCACCTGTAACTTCAAGTTTATGCATCTTTCTATGCTTTCAGGTTGAAACTTGACTGAAAACTCACTTTAAACAAAAGTTATGGTATTTTTGTATCACAGGTCACAAATAGCGTTTTCTCAGCGAGAGAAGGCCAAAATGAACACTTCATGCAGAACTCCTGTATTTTGATGAAAACTCACTAAAATCCACCTGTAACTTCAAGTTTATGCATCTTTCTATGCTTTCAGGTTGAAACTTGACTGAAAACTCACTTTGAAAAAAAGTTATGGCATTTTTGTATCACAGGTCACAAATAGTGTTTTCTCAGCGAGAGAAGGCCAAAATGAACACTTCATGCAGAACTCCTGTATTTTGAGGAAAACTAACTGAAATCCACCTGTAACTTCAAGTTTATGCATCTTTCTATGCTTTCAGGTTGAAACTTGACTGAAAACTCACTTTGAACAAAAGTTATGGCATTTTTGTATCACAGGTCACAAATAGCGTTTTCTCAGCGAGAGAAGGCCAAAATGAACACTTCATGCAGATCTCCTGCATTTTGATGAAAACTCACTAAAATCAACCTGTAACTTCAAGTTTATGCATCTTTCTATGCTTTCAGGTTGAAACTTGACTGAAAACTCACTTTGAACAAAAGTTATGGCTGTTTTGTGTCACAGGTCACAAATAGCGTTTTCTCAGCGAGAGAAGGCCAAAATGAACACTTCATGCAGAACTCCTGTATTTTGATGAAAACTCACTGAAATCAAGCTGTAACTTCAAGTTTATTCAACTTTCTATGGTTTCAGGTTGAAACTTGACTGAAAACTCACTTTGAAGAAAAGTTATGGCATTTTTGTATCACAGGTCACAAATAGTGTTTTCTCAGCGAGAGAAGGCCAAAATGAACACTTCATGCATAACTCCTGTATTTTGAGGAAAACTCACTGAAATCCACCTGTAACTTCAAGTATATGCATCTTTCTATGCTTTCAGGTTGAAACTTGACTGAAAACTCACTTTGAACAAAAGTTATGGCTGTTTTGTGTAACAGGTCACAAATAGCGTTTTCTCAGCGAGAGAAGGCCAAAATGAACACTTCATGCAAAACTCCTGTATTTTAATGAAAACTCACTCAAATCCACCTGTAACTTCAAGTTTATGCATCTTTCTATGCTTTCAGGTTGAAACTTGACTGAAAACTCACTTTGAACAAAAGTTATGGCTGTTTTGTGTCACAGGTCACAAATAGCGTTTTCTCAACGAGAGAAGGCCAAAATGAACACTTCATGCAGAACTCCTGTATTTTGAGGAAAACTCACTGAAATCAAGCATTAACTTCAAGTTTATGCATCTTTCTATGCTTTCAGGTTGAAACTTGACTGAAAACTCACTTTGAACAAAAGTTATGGCTGTTTTGTGTCACAGGTCACAAATAGCGTTTTCTCAGCGAGAGAAGGCCAAAATGAACACTTCATGCAGAACTCCTGTATTTTGAGGAAAACTCACTGAAATCAAGCTGTAACTTCAAGTTTATGCATCTTTCTATGCTTTCAGGTTGAAACTTGACTGAAAACTCACTTTGAACAAAAGTTATGGCATTTTTGTATCACAGGTCACAAATAGTGTTTTCTCAGCGAGAGAAGGCCAAAATGAACACTTCATGCATAACTCCTGTTTTTTGAGGAAAACTCACTGAAATCAAGCTGTAACTTCAAGTTTATGCATCTTTCTATGCTTTCAGGTTGAAACTTGACTGAAAACTCACTTTGAAGAAAAGTTATGGCTGTTTTGTGTCACAGGTCACAAATAGTGTTTTCTCAGCGAGAGAAGGCCAAAATGAAAACTTCATGCATAACTCCTGTATTTTGAGGAAAACTCACTGAAATCAAGCATTAACTTCAAGTTTATGCATCTTTCTATGCTTTCAGGTTGAAACTTGACTGAAAACTCACTTTGAAGAAAAGTTATGGCATTTTTGTATCACAGGTCACAAATAGTGTTTTCTCAGCGAGAGAAGACCAAAATGAACACTTCATGCAGAACTCCTGTATTTTGATGAAAACTCACTGAAATCAAGCTGTAACTTCAAGTTTATGCAACTTTCTATGGTTTCAGGTTGAAACTTGACTGAAAACTCACTTTGAAGAAAAGTTATGGCATTTTTGTATCACAGGTCACAAATAGTGTTTTCTCAGCGAGAGAAGGCCAAAATGAACACTTCATGCATAACTCCTGTATTTTGAGGAAAACTCACTGAAATCCACCTGTAACTTCAAGTTTATGCATCTTTCTATGCTTTCAGGTTGAAACTTAACTGAAAACTCACTTTGAACAAAAGTTATGGCTGTTTTGTGTCACAGGTCACAAATAGCGTTTTCTCAGCGAGAGAAGGCCAAAATGAACACTTCATGCAGAACTCCTGTATTTTAATGAAAACTCACTAAAATCCACCTGTAACTTCAAGTTTATGCATCTTTCTATGCTTTCAGGTTGAAACTTGACTGAAAACTCACTTTAAACAAAAGTTATGGTATTTTTGTATCACAGGTCACAAATAGCGTTTTCTCAGCGAGAGAAGGCCAAAATGAACACTTCATGCAGAACTCCTGTATTTTGATGAAAACTCACTAAAATCAACCTGTAACTTCAAGTTTATGCATCTTTCTATGCTTTCAGGTTGAAACTTGACTGAAAACTCACTTTGAAAAAAAGTTATGGCATTTTTGTATCACAGGTCACAAATAGTGTTTTCTCAGCGAGAGAAGGCCAAAATGAACACTTCATGCAGAACTCCTGTATTTTGAGGAAAACTAACTGAAATCCACCTGTAACTTCAAGTTTATGCATCTTTCTATGCTTTCAGGTTGAAACTTGACTGAAAACTCACTTTGAACAAAAGTTATGGCATTTTTGTATCACAGGTCACAAATAGCGTTTTCTCAGCGAGAGAAGGCCAAAATGAACACTTCATGCAGATCTCCTGTATTTTGATGAAAACTCACTAAAATCAAGCTGTAACTTCAAGTTTATGCATCTTTCCATACTTTCAGGTTGAAACTTGACTGAAAACTCACTTTGAACAAAAGTTATGGCTGTTTTGTGTCACAGGTCACAAATAGCGTTTTCTCAGCGAGAGAAGGCCAAAATGAACACTTCATGCAGAACTCCTGTATTTTGAGGAAAACTCACTGAAATCAAGCTGTAACTTCAAGTTTATGCATCTTTCTATGCTTTCAGGTTGAAACTTGACTGAAAACTCACTTTGAACAAAAGTTATGGCATTTTTGTATCACAGGTCACAAATAGTGTTTTTTCAGCGAGAGAAGGCCAAAATGAAAACTTCATGCATAACTCCTGTATTTTGAGGAAAACTCACTGAAATCAAGCATTAACTTCAAGTTTATGCATCTTTCTATGCTTTCAGGTTGAAACTTGACTGAAAACTCACTTTGAAGAAAAGTTATGGCATTTTTGTATCACAGGTCACAAATAGTGTTTTCTCAGCGAGAGAAGACCAAAATGAACACTTCATGCAGAACTCCTGTATTTTGATGAAAACTCACTGAAATCAAGCTGTAACTTCAAGTTCATGCAACTTTCTATGGTTTCAGGTTGAAACTTGACTGAAAACTCACTTTGAAGAAAAGTTATGGCATTTTTGTATCACAGGTCACAAATAGTGTTTTCTCAGCGAGAGAAGGCCAAAATGAACACTTCATGCATAACTCCTGTATTTTGAGGAAAACTCACTGAAATCCACCTGTAACTTCAAGTTTATGCATCTTTCTATGCTTTCAGGTTGAAACTTAACTGAAAACTCACTTTGAACAAAAGTTATGGCTGTTTTGTGTCACAGGTCACAAATAGCGTTTTCTCAGCGAGAGAAGGCCAAAATGAACACTTCATGCAGAACTCCTGTATTTTAATGAAAACTCACTAAAATCCACCTGTAACTTCAAGTTTATGCATCTTTCTATGCTTTCAGGTTGAAACTTGACTGAAAACTCACTTTAAACAAAAGTTATGGTATTTTTGTATCACAGGTCACAAATAGCGTTTTCTCAGCGAGAGAAGGCCAAAATGAACACTTCATGCAGAACTCCTGTATTTTGATGAAAACTCACTAAAATCAACCTGTAACTTCAAGTTTATGCATCTTTCTATGCTTTCAGGTTGAAACTTGACTGAAAACTCACTTTGAAAAAAAGTTATGGCATTTTTGTATCACAGGTCACAAATAGTGTTTTCTCAGCGAGAGAAGGCCAAAATGAACACTTCATGCAGAACTCCTGTATTTTGAGGAAAACTAACTGAAATCCACCTGTAACTTCAAGTTTATGCATCTTTCTATGCTTTCAGGTTGAAACTTGACTGAAAACTCACTTTGAACAAAAGTTATGGCATTTTTGTATCACAGGTCACAAATAGCGTTTTCTCAGCGAGAGAAGGCCAAAATGAACACTTCATGCAGATCTCCTGTATTTTGATGAAAACTCACTAAAATCAAGCTGTAACTTCAAGTTTATGCATCTTTCCATACTTTCAGGTTGAAACTTGACTGAAAACTCACTTTGAACAAAAGTTATGGCTGTTTTGTGTCACAGGTCACAAATAGCGTTTTCTCAGCGAGAGAAGGCCAAAATGAACACTTCATGCAGAACTCCTGTATTTTGAGGAAAACTCACTGAAATCAAGCTGTAACTTCAAGTTTATGCATCTTTCTATGCTTTCAGGTTGAAACTTGACTGAAAACTCACTTTGAACAAAAGTTATGGCATTTTTGTATCACAGGTCACAAATAGTGTTTTTTCAGCGAGAGAAGGCCAAAATGAACACTTCATGCAGAACTCCTGTATTTTGAGGAAAACTCACTGAAATCCACCTGTAACTTCAAGTTTATGCATCTTTCTATGCTTTCAGGTTGAAACTTGACTGAAAACTCACTTTGAACAAAAGTTATGGCATTTTTGTATCACAGGTCACAAATAGTGTTTTCTCAGCGAGAGAAGGCCAAAATGAACACTTCATGCAGAACTCCTGTATTTTGAGGAAAACTCACTGAAATCCACCTGTAACTTCAAGTTTATGCATCTTTCTATGCTTTCAGGTTGAAACTTGACTGAAAACTCACTTTGAACAAAAGTTATGGCTGTTTTCTGTCACAGGTCACAAATAGCGTTTTCTCAGCGAGAGAAGGCCAAAATGAACACTTCATGCAGAACTCCTGTATTTTGATGAAAACTCACTAAAATCAACCTATAACTTCAAGTTTATGCATCTTTCTATGCTTTCAGGTTGAAACTTGACTGAAAACTCACTTTGAACAAAAGTTATGGCATTTTTGTATCACAGGTCACAAATAGCGTTTTCTCAGCAAGAGAAGGCCAAAATGAACACTTCATGCAGAACTCCTGTATTTTGAGGAAAACTCACTGAAATCCACCTGTAACTTCAAGTTTATGCATCTTTCTATGCTTTCAGGTTGAAACTTGACTGAAAACTCACTTTGAACAAAAGTTATGGCTGTTTTCTGTCACAGGTCACAAATAGCGTTTTCTCAGCGAGAGAAGGCCAAAATGAACACTTCATGCAGAACTCCTGTATTTTGATGAAAACTCACTAAAATCAACCTATAACTTCAAGTTTATGCATCTTTCTATGCTTTCAGGTTGAAACTTGACTGAAAACTCACTTTGAACAAAAGTTATGGCATTTTTGTATCACAGGTCACAAATAGCGTTTTCTCAGCAAGAGAAGGCCAAAATGAACACTTCATGCATAACTCCTGTATTTTGAGGAAAACTCACTGAAATCCACCTGTAACTTCAAGTTTATGCATCTTTCTATGGTTTCAGGTTGAAACTTGACTGAAAACTCACTTTGAACAAAAGTTATGGCTGTTTTGTGTCACAGGTCACAAATAGCGTTTTCTCAGCGAGAGAAGGCCAAAATGAACACTTCATGCAGAACTCCTGTATTTTAATGAAAACTCACTAAAATCCACCTGTAACTTCAAGTTTATGCATCTTTCTATGCTTTCAGGTTGAAACTTGACTGAAAACTCACTTTGAACAAAAGTTATGGCTGTTTTGTGTCACAGGTCACAAATAGTGTTTTCTCAGCGAGAAAAGGCCAAAATGAACACTTCATGCAGAACTCCTGTATTTTGAGGAAAACTCACTGAAATCAAGCTGTAACTTCAAGTTTATGCATCTTTCTATGCTTTCAGGTTGAAACTTGACTGAAAACTCACTTTGAACTAAAGTTATGGCATTTTTGTATCACAGGTCACAAATAGTGTTTTCTCAGCGAGAGAAGGCCAAAATGAACACTCCATGCATAACTCCTGTATTTTGAGGAAAACTCACTGAAATCCACCTGTAACTTCAAGTTTATGCATCTTTCTATGCTTTCAGGTTGAAACTTGACTGAAAACTCACTTTGAACAAAAGTTATGGCTGTTTTCTGTCACAGGTCACAAATAGCGTTTTCTCAGCGAGAGAAGGCCAAAATGAACACTTCATGCAGAACTCCTGTATTTTGATGAAAACTCACTAAAATCAACCTATAACTTCAAGTTTATGCATCTTTCTATGCTTTCAGGTTGAAACTTGACTGAAAACTCACTTTGAACAAAAGTTATGGCATTTTTTTATCACAGGTCACAAATAGCGTTTTCTCAGCAAGAGAAGGCCAAAATGAACACTTCATGCATAACTCCTGTATTTTGAGGAAAACTCACTGAAATCAAGCTGTAACTTCAAGTTTATGCATCTTTCTATGCTTTCAGGTTGAAACTTGACTGAAAACTCACTTTGAACAAAAGTTATGGCTGTTTTCTGTCACAGGTCACAAATAGCGTTTTCTCAGCGAGAGAAGGCCAAAATGAACACTTCATGCAGAACTCCTGTATTTTAATGAAAACTCACTATAATCCACCTGTAACTTCAAGTTTAAGCATCTTTCTATGCTTTCAGGTTGAAACTTGACTGAAAACTCACTTTGAAGAAAAGTTATGGCATTTTTGTATCACAGGTCACAAATAGTGTTTTCTCAGCAGGAGAAGGCCAAACTGAACACTTCATGCATAACTCCTGTATTTTGATGAAAACTCACTAAAATCAAGCTGTAACTTCACGTTTATGCATCTTTCTATGCTTTCAGCTTGAAACTTGACTGAAAACTCACTTCCAAGAAAAGTTATGGCTGTTTTGTGTCACAGGTCACAAATAGTGTTTTCTCAGCGAGAGAAGGCCAAAATGAAATCTTCATGCATAACTCCTGTATTTTGAGGAAAACTCACTGAAATCAAGCTGTAACTTCAAGTTTATGCATCTTTCTATGCTTTCAGGTTGAAACTTGACTGAAAACTCACTTTGAAGAAAAGTTATGGCATTTTTGTATCACAGGTCACAAATAGTGTTTTCTCAGCCAGAGAAGGCCAAAATGAACACTTCATGCATAACTCCTGTATTTTGATGAAAACTCACTGAAATCCACCTGTAACTTCAAGTTTATGCATCTTTCTATGCTTTCAGGTTGAAACTTGACTGAAAACTCACTTTGAACAAAAGTTATGGCTGTTTTCTGTCAAAGGTCACAAATAGCGTTTTCTCAGCGAGAGAAGGCCAAAATGAACACTTCATGCAGAACTCCTGTATTTTAATGAAAACTCACTATAATCCACCTGTAACTTCAAGTTTAAGCATCTTTCTATGCTTTCAGGTTGAAACTTGACTGAAAACTCACTTTGAAGAAAAGTTATGGCATTTTTGTATCACAGGTCACAAATAGTGTTTTCTCAGCAGGAGAAGGCCAAACTGAACACTTCATGCATAACTCCTGTATTTTGATGAAAACTCACTAAAATCAACCTGTAACTTCAAGTTTATGCATCTTTCTATGCTTTCAGGTTGAAACTTGACTGAAAACTCACTTCCAAGAAAAGTTATGGCTGTTTTGTGTCACAGGTCACAAATAGTGTTTTCTCAGCGAGAGAAGGCCAAAATGAAAACTTCATGCATAACTCCTGTATTTTGAGGAAAACTCACTGAAATCAAGCTGTAACTTCAAGTTTATGCATCTTTCTATGCTTTCAGGTTGAAACTTGACTGAAAACTCACTTCCAAGAAAAGTTATGGCTGTTTTGTGTCACAGGTCACAAATAGTGTTTTCTCAGCGAGAGAAGGCCAAAATGAAAACTTCATGCATAACTCCTGTATTTTGAGGAAAACTCACTGAAATCAAGCTGTAACTTCAAGTTTATGCATCTTTCTATGCTTTCAGGTTGAAACTTGACTGAAAACTCACTTTGAAGAAAAGTTATGGCATTTTTGTATCACAGGTCACAAATAGTGTTTTCTCAGCCAGAGAAGGCCAAAATGAACACTTCATGCATAACTCCTGTATTTTGATGAAAACTCACTGAAATCCACCTGTAACTTCAAGTTTATGCATCTTTCTATGCTTTCAGGTTGAAACTTGACTGAAAACTCACTTTGAAGAAAAGTTATGGCTGTTTTGTGTCACAGGTCACAAATAGTGTTTTCTCAGCGAGAGAAGGCCAAAATGAACACTTCATGCAGAACTCCTGTATTTTGATGAAAACTCACTGAAATCAAGCTGTAACTTCAAGTTTATGCATCTTTCTATGCTTTCAGGTTGAAACTTTACTGAAAACTCACTTTGAACAAAAGTTATGGCTGTTTTGTGTCACAGGTCACAAATAGCGTTTTCTCAGCGAGAGAAGGCCAAAATGAACACTTCATGCAGAACTCCTGTATTTTGAGGAAAACTCACTGAAATCAAGCTGTAACTTCAAGTTTATGCATCTTTCTATGCTTTCAGGTTGAAACTTGACTTAAAACTCACTTTGAACAAAAGTTATGGCTATTTTGTATCACAGGTCACAAATAGCGTTTTCTCAGCGAGAGAAGGCCAAAATGAACACTTCATGCAGAACTCCTGTATTTTGAGGAAAACTCACTGAAATCAAGCTGTAACTTCAAGTTTATGCATCTTTCTATGCTTTCAGGTTGAAACTTGACTGAAAGCTCACTTTGAACAAAAGTTATGGCATTTTTGTATCACAGGTCACAAATAGTGTTTTCTCAGCGAGAGAAGGCCAAAATGAACACTTCATGCATAACTCCTGTTTTTTGAGGAAATCTCACTGAAATCAAGCTGTAACTTCAAGTTTATGCATCTTTCTATGCTTTCAGGTTGAAACTTGACTGAAAACTCACTTTGAAGAAAAGTTATGGCTGTTTTGTGTCACAGGTCACAAATAGTGTTTTCTCAGCGAGAGAAGGCCAAAATGAACACTTCATGCAGAACTCCTGTATTTTGAGGAAAACTCACTGAAATCAAGCTGTAACTTCAAGTTTATGCATCTTTCTATGCTTTCAGGTTGAAACTTGACTGAAAGCTCACTTTGAACAAAAGTTATGGCATTTTTGTATCACAGGTCACAAATAGTGTTTTCTCAGCGAGAGAAGGCCAAAATGAACACTTCATGCATAACTCCTGTTTTTTGAGGAAAACTCACTGAAATCAAGCTGTAACTTCAAGTTTATGCATCTTTCTATGCTTTCAGGTTGAAACTTGACTGAAAACTCACTTTGAAGAAAAGTTATGGCTGTTTTGTGTCACAGGTCACAAATAGTGTTTTCTCAGCGAGAGAAGGCCAAAATGAAAACTTCATGCATAACTCCTGTATTTTGAGGAAAACTCACTGAAATCAAGCATTAACTTCAAGTTTATGCATCTTTCTATGCTTTCAGGTAGAAACTTGACTGAAAACTCACTTTGAAGAAAAGTCATGGCATTTTTGTATCACAGGTCACAAATAGTGTTTTCTCAGCGAGAGAAGGCCAAAATGAACACTTCATGCAGAACTCCTGTATTTTGATGAAAACTCACTGAAATCAAGCTGTAACTTCAAGTTTATGCAACTTTCTATGGTTTCAGGTTGAAACTTGACTGAAAACTCACTTTGAACAAAAGTTATGGCTGTTTTGTGTCACAGGTCACAAATAGCGTTTTTTCAGCGAGAGAAGGCCAAAATGAACACTTCATGCAGAACTCCTGTATTTTGAGGAAAACTCACTGAAATCCACCTGTAACTTCAAGTTTATGCATCTTTCTATGCTTTCAGGTTGAAACTTGACTGAAAACTCACTTTGAACAAAAGTTATGGCATTTTTGTATCACAGGTCACAAATAGCGTTTTCTCAGCGAGAGAAGGCCAAAATGAACACTTCATGCAGAACTCCTGTATTTTGAGGAAAACTCACTATAATCCACCTGTAACTTCAAGTTTATGTATCTTTCTATGCTTTCAGGTTGAAACTTGACTGAAAACTCACTTTGAACAAAAGTTATGGCTGTTTTGTGTCACAGGTCACAAATAGCGTTTTCTCAGCGAGAGAAGGCCAAATTGAACACTTCATGCAGAACTCCTTTATTTTAATGAAAACTCACTCAAATCCACCTGTAACTTCAAGTTTATGCATCTTTCTATGCTTTCAGGTTGAAACTTGACTGAAAACTCACTTTGAACAAAAGTTATGGCATTTTTGTATCACAGGTCACAAATAGCGTTTTCTCAGCGAGAGAAGGCCAAAATGAACACTTCATGCAGAACTCCTGTATTTTGATGAAAACTCACTAAAATCAACCTGTAACTTCAAGTTTATGCATCTTTCTATGCTTTCAGGTTTAAACTTGACTGAAAACTCACTTCGAAGAAAAGTTATGGCTGTTTTGTGTCACAGGTCACAAATAGTGTTTTCTCAGCGAGAGAAGGCCAAAATGAAAACTTCATGCATAACTCCTGTATTTTGAGGAAAACTCACTGAAATCAAGCTGTAACTTCAAGTTTATGCATCTTTCTATGCTTTCAGGTTGAAACTTGACTGAAAACTCACTTTGAACAAAAGTTATGGCATTTTTGTATCACAGGTCACAAATAGTGTTTTCTCAGCGAGAGAAGGCCAAAATGAACACTTCATGCATAACTCCTGTATTTTGAGGAAAACTCACTGAAATCAAGCTGTAACTTCAAGTTTATGCATCTTTCTATGCTTTCAGGTTGAAACTTGACTGAAAACTCACTTTGAAGAAAAGTTATGGCTGTTTTGTGTAACAGGTCATAAATAGTGTTTTCTCAGCGAGAGAAGGCCAAAACGAAAACTTCATGCATAACTCCTGTATTTTGAGGAAAACTCACTGAAATCAAGCATTAACTTCAAGTTTATGCATCTTTCTATGCTTTCAGGTAGAAACTTGACTGAAAACTCACTTTGAAGAAAAGTTATGGCATTTTTGTATCACAGGTCACAAATAGTGTTTTCTCAGCGAGAGAAGACCAAAATGAACACTTCATGCAGAACTGCTGTATTTTGATGAAAACTCACTGAAATCAAGCTGTAACTTCAAGTTTATGCAACTTTCTATGGTTTCAGGTTGAAACTTGACTGAAAACTCACTTTGAAGAAAAGTTATGGCATTTTTGGATCACAGGTCACAAATAGTGTTTTCTCAGCGAGAGAAGGCCAAAATGAACACTTCATGCATAACTCCTGTATTTTGAGGAAAACTCACTTAAATCCACCTGTAACTTCAAGTTTATGCATCTTTCTATGCTTTCAGGTTGAAACTTGACTGAAAACTCACTTTGAACAAAAGTTATGGCTGTTTTCTGTCACAGGTCACAAATAGCGTTTTCTCAGCGAGAGAAGGCCAAAATGAACACTTCATGCAGAACTCCTGTATTTTAATGAAAACTCACTAAAATCCACCTGTAACTTCAAGTTTATGCATCTTTCTATGCTTTCAGGTTGAAACTTGACTGAAAACTCACTTTGAACAAAAGTTATGGCTGTTTTGTGTCACAGGTCACAAATAGCGTTTTCTCAGCGAGAGAAGGCCAAATGAACACTTCATGCAGAACTCCTGTATTTTAATGAAAACTCACTAAAATCTACCTGTAACTTCAAGTTTATGCATCTTTCTATGCTTTCAGGTTGAAACTTGACTGAAAACTCACGTTAAACAAAAGTTATGGCATTTTTGTATCACAGGTCACAAATAGCGTTTTCTCAGCGAGAGAAGGCCAAAATGAACACTTCATGCAGAACTCCTGTATTTTGATGAAAACTCACTAAAATCAACCTGTAACTTCAAGTTTATGCATCTTTCTATGCTTTCAGGTTGAAACTTGACTGAAAACTCACTTTGAACAAAAGTTATGGCTGTTTTGTGTCACAGGTCACAAATAGCGTTTTCTCAGCGAGAGAAGGCCAAAATGAACACTTCATGCAGAACTCCTGTATTTTGAGGAAAACTCACTGAAATCAAGCTGTAACTTCAAGTTTATGCATCTTTCTATGCTTTCAGGTTGAAACTTGACTGAAAACTCACTTTGAACAAAAGTTATGGCATTTTTGTATCACAGGTCACAAATAGTGTTTTCTCAGCGAGAGAAGGCCAAAATGAACACTTCATGCATAACTCCTGTATTTTGAGGAAAACTCACTGAAATCAAGCTGTAACTTCAAGTTTATGCATCTTTCTATGCTTTCAGGTTGAAACTTGACTGAAAACTCACTTTGAAGAAAAGTTATGGCTGTTTTGTGTCACAGGTCACAAATAGTGTTTTCTCAGCGAGAGAAGGCCAAAATGAAAACTTCATGCATAACTCCTATATTTTTAGGAAAACTCACTGAAATCAAGCATTAACTTCAAGTTTATGCATCTTTCTATGCTTTCAGGTAGAAACTTGACTGAAAACTCACTTTGAAGAAAAGTTATGGCATTTTTGTATCACAGGTCACAAATAGTGTTTTCTCAGCGAGAGAAGGCCAAAATGAACTCTTCATGCAGAACTCCTTTATTTTGAGGAAAACTCACTGAAATCCACCTGTAACTTCAAGTTTATGCATCTTTCTATGCTTTCAGGTTGAAACTTGACTGAAAACTCACTTTGAACAAAAGTTATGGCTGTTTTCTGTCACAGGTCACAAATAGCGTTTTCTCAGCGAGAGAAGGCCAAAATGAACACTTCATGCAGAACTCCTGTATTTTAATGAAAACTCACTAAAATCCACCTGTAACTTCAAGTTTATGCATCTTTCTATGCTTTCAGGTTGAAACTTGACTGAAAACTCACTTTGAACAAAAGTTATGGCTGTTTTGTGTCACAGGTCACAAATAGCGTTTTCTCAGCGAGAGAAGGCCAAAATGAACACTTCATGCAGAACTCCTGTATTTTAATGAAAACTCACTAAAATCCACCTGTAACTTCAAGTTTATGCATCTTTCTATGCTTTCAGGTTGAAACTTGACTGAAAACTCACTTTAAACAAAAGTTATGGCATTTTTGTATCACAGGTCACAAATAGCGTTTTCTCAGCGAGAGAAGGCCAAAATGAACACTTCATGCAGAACTCCTGTATTTTGATGAAAACTCACTAAAATCAACCTGTAACTTCAAGTTTATGCATCTTTCTATGCTTTCAGGTTGAAACTTGACTGAAAACTCACTTTGAAGAAAAGTTATGGCATTTTTGTATCACAGGTCACAAATAGTGTTTTCTCAGCGAGAGAAGGCCAAAATGAACACTTCATGCAGAACTCCTGAATTTTGAAGAAAACTCACTGAAATCAAGCTGTAACTTCAAGTTTATGCATCTTTCTATGCTTTCAGGTTGAAACTTGACTGAAAACTCACTTTGAACAAAAGTTATGGCTGTTTTGTGTCACAGGTCACAAATAGTGTTTTCTCAGCGAGAAAAGGCCAAAATGAAAACTTCATGCAGAACTCCTGTATTTTGAGGAAAACTCACTGAAATCAAGCTGTAACTTCAAGTTTATGCATCTTTCTATGCTTTCAGGTTGAAACTTGACTGAAAACTCACTTTGAACTAAAGTTATGGCATTTTTGTATCACAGGTCACAAATAGTGTTTTCTCAGCGAGAGAAGGCCAAAATGAACACTCCATGCATAACTCCTGTATTTTGAGGAAAACTCACTGAAATCCACCTGTAACTTCAAGTTTATGCATCTTTCTATGCTTTCAGGTTGAAACTTGACTGAAAACTCACTTTGAACAAAAGTTATGGCATTTTTGTATCACAGGTCACAAATAGCGTTTTCTCAGCGAGAGAAGGCCAAAATGAACACTTCATGCATAACTCCTGTATTTTGAGGAAAACTCACTGAAATCCACCTGTAACTTCAAGTTTATGCATATTTCTATGCTTTCAGGTTGAAACTTGACTGAAAACTCACTTTGAAGAAAAGTTATGGCATTTTTGTATCACAGGTCACAAATAGCGTTTTCTCAGCGAGAGAAGGCCAAAATGAACACTTCATGCAGAACTCCTGTATTTTAATGAAAACTCACTAAAATCCACCTGTAACTTCAAGTTTATGCATCTTTCTATGCTTTCAGGTTGAAACTTGACTGAAAACTCACTTTGAACAAAAGTTATGGCTGTTTTGTGTCACAGGTCACAAATAGTGTTTTCTCAGCGAGAAAAGGCCAAAATGAACACTTCATGCAGAACTCCTGTATTTTGAGGAAAACTCACTGAAATCAAGCTGTAACTTCAAGTTTATGCATCTTTCTATGCTTTCAGGTTGAAACTTGACTGAAAACTCACTTTGAACTAAAGTTATGGCATTTTTGTATCACAGGTCACAAATAGTGTTTTCTCAGCGAGAGAAGGCCAAAATGAACACTCCATGCATAACTCCTGTATTTTGAGGAAAACTCACTGAAATCCACCTGTAACTTCAAGTTTATGCATCTTTCTATGCTTTCAGGTTGAAACTTGACTGAAAACTCACTTTGAAGAAAAGTTATGGCTGTTTTGTGTCACAGGTCACAAATAGTGTTTTCTCAGCGAGAGAAGGCCAAAATGAAAACTTCATGCATAACTCCTGCATTTTGAGGAAAACTCAATGAAATCAAGCATTAACTTCAAGTTTATGCATCTTTCTATGCTTTCAGGTAGAAACTTGACTGAAAACTCACTTTGAAGAAAAGTTATGGCATTTTTGTATCACAGGTCACAAATAGTGTTTTCTCAGCGAGAGAAGACCAAAATGAACACTTCATGCAGAACTCCTGTATTTTGATGAAAACTCACTGAAATCCACCTGTAACTTCAAGTTTATGCAACTTTCTATGGTTTCAGGTTGAAACTTGACTGAAAACTCACTTTGAAGAAAAGTTATGGCATTTTTGTATCACAGGTCACAAATAGTGTTTTCTCAGCGAGAGAAGGCCAAAATGAACACTTCATGCATAACTCCTGTATTTTGAGGAAAACTCACTGAAATCCACCTGTAACTTCAAGTTTATGCATCTTTCTATGCTTTCAGGTTGAAACTTGACTGAAAACTCACTTTGAAGAAAAGTTATGGCTGTTTTCTGTCACAGGTCACAAATAGCGTTTTCTCAGCGAGAGAAGGCCAAAATGAACACTTCATGCAGAACTCCTGTATTTTAATGAAAACTCACTATAATCCACCTGTAACTTCAAGTTTAAGCATCTTTCTATGCTTTCAGGTTGAAACTTGACTGAAAACTCACTTTGAAGAAAAGTTATGGCATTTTTGTATCACAGGTCACAAATAGTGTTTTCTCAGCAGGAGAAGGCCAAACTGAACACTTCATGCATAACTCCTGTATTTTGATGAAAACTCACTAAAATCAACCTGTAACTTCAAGTTTATGCATCTTTCTATGCTTTCAGGTTGAAACTTTACTGAAAACTCACTTCCAAGAAAAGTTATGGCTGTTTTGTGTCACAGGTCACAAATAGTGTTTTCTCAGCGAGAGAAGGCCAAAATGAAAACTTCATGCATAACTCCTGTATTTTGAGGAAAACTCACTGAAATCAAGCTGTAACTTCAAGTTTATGCATCTTTCTATGCTTTCAGGTTGAAACTTGACTGAAAACTCACTTTGAAGAAAAGTTATGGCATTTTTGTATCACAGGTCACAAATAGTGTTTTCTCAGCCAGAGAAGGCCAAAATGAACACTTCATGCATAACTCCTGTATTTTGATGAAAACTCACTGAAATCCACCTGTAACTTCAAGTTTATGCATCTTTCTATGCTTTCAGGTTGAAACTTGACTGAAAACTCACTTTGAAGAAAAGTTATGGCTGTTTTGTGTCACAGGTCACAAATAGTGTTTTCTCAGCGAGAGAAGGCCAAATGAACACTTCATGCAGAACTCCTGTATTTTGATGAAAACTCACTGAAATCAAGCTGTAACTT
The DNA here is from genome assembly GCF_037954235.1 of Aulostomus chinensis. Classification (NCBI taxonomy): domain Eukaryota; kingdom Metazoa; phylum Chordata; class Actinopteri; order Syngnathiformes; family Aulostomidae; genus Aulostomus; species Aulostomus chinensis. Next base: position 197,002 of record NC_141321.1, read on the forward strand.
CAAGTTTATGCATCTTTCTATGCTTTCAGGTTGAAACTTTACTGAAAACTCACTTTGAACAAAAGTTATGGCTGTTTTGTGTCACAGGTCACAAATAGCGTTTTCTCAGCGAGAGAAGGCAAAATGAACACTTCATGCAGAACTCCTGTATTTTGAGGAAAACTCACTGAAATCCACCTGTAACTTCAAGTTTATGCATCTTTCTATGCTTTCAGGTTGAAACTTGACTTAAAACTCACTTTGAACAAAAGTTATGGCTGTTTTGTGTCACAGGTCACAAATAGCGTTTTCTCAGCGAGAGAAGGCCAAAATGAACACTCCATGCATAACTCCTGTATTTTGAGGAAAACTCACTGAAATCCACCTGTAACTTCAAGTTTATGCATCTTTCTATGCTTTCAGGTTGAAACTTGACTGAAAACTCACTTTGAAGAAAAGTTATGGCTGTTTTGTGTCACAGGTCACAAATAGTGTTTTCTCAGCGAGAGAAGGCCAAAATGAAAACTTCATGCATAACTCCTGTATTTTGAGGAAAACTCAATGAAATCAAGCATTAACTTCAAGTTTATGCATCTTTCTATGCTTTCAGGTAGAAACTTGACTGAAAACTCACTTTGAAGAAAAGTTATGGCATTTTTGTATCACAGGTCACAAATAGTGTTTTCTCAGCGAGAGAAGACCAAAATGAACACTTCATGCAGAACTCCTGTATTTTGATGAAAACTCACTGAAATCCACCTGTAACTTCAAGTTTATGCAACTTTCTATGGTTTCAGGTTGAAACTTGACTGAAAACTCACTTTGAAGAAAAGTTATGGCATTTTTGTATCACAGGTCACAAATAGTGTTTTCTCAGCGAGAGAAGGCCAAAATGAACACTTCATGCATAACTCCTGTATTTTGAGGAAAACTCACTGAAATCCACCTGTAACTTCAAGTTTATGCATCTTTCTATGCTTTCAGGTTGAAACTTGACTGAAAACTCACTTTGAAGAAAGTTATGGCTGTTTTCTGTCACAGGTCACAAATAGCGTTTTCTCAGCGAGAGAAGGCCAAAATGAACACTTCATGCAGAACTCCTGTATTTTAATGAAAACTCACTATAATCCACCTGTAACTTCAAGTTTAAGCATCTTTCTATGCTTTCAGGTTGAAACTTGACTGAAAACTCACTTTGAAGAAAAGTTATGGCATTTTTGTATCACAGGTCACAAATAGTGTTTTCTCAGCAGGAGAAGGCCAAACTGAACACTTCATGCATAACTCCTGTATTTTGATGAAAACTCACTAAAATCAACCTGTAACTTCAAGTTTATGCATCTTTCTATGCTTTCAGGTTGAAACTTTACTGAAAACTCACTTCCAAGAAAAGTTATGGCTGTTTTGTGTCACAGGTCACAAATAGTGTTTTCTCAGCGAGAGAAGGCCAAAATGAAAACTTCATGCATAACTCCTGTATTTTGAGGAAAACTCACTGAAATCAAGCTGTAACTTCAAGTTTATGCATCTTTCTATGCTTTCAGGTTGAAACTTGACTGAAAACTCACTTTGAAGAAAAGTTATGGCATTTTTGTATCACAGGTCACAAATAGTGTTTTCTCAGCCAGAGAAGGCCAAAATGAACACTTCATGCATAACTCCTGTATTTTGATGAAAACTCACTGAAATCCACCTGTAACTTCAAGTTTATGCATCTTTCTATGCTTTCAGGTTGAAACTTGACTGAAAACTCACTTTGAAGAAAAGTTATGGCTGTTTTGTGTCACAGGTCACAAATAGTGTTTTCTCAGCGAGAGAAGGCCAAAATGAACACTTCATGCAGAACTCCTGTATTTTGATGAAAACTCACTGAAATCAAGCTGTAACTTCAAGTTTATGCATCTTTCTATGCTTTCAGGTTGAAACTTTACTGAAAACTCACTTTGAACAAAAGTTATGGCTGTTTTGTGTCACAGGTCACAAATAGCGTTTTCTCAGCGAGAGAAGGCCAAAATGAACACTTCATGCAGAACTCCCTGTATTTTGAGGAAAACTCACTGAAATCCACCTGTAACTTCAAGTTTATGCATCTTTCTATGCTTTCAGTTGAAACTTGACTTAAAACTCACTTTGAACAAAAGTTATGGCTGTTTTGTGTCACAGGTCACAAATAGCGTTTTCTCAGCGAGAGAAGGCCAAATGAACACTTCATGCAGAACTCCTGTATTTTGAGGAAAACTCACTGAAATCAAGCTGTAACTTCAAGTTTATGCATCTTTCTATGCTTTCAGGTTGAAACTTGACTGAAAGCTCACTTTGAACAAAAGTTATGGCATTTTTGTGTCACAGGTCACAAATAGTGTTTTCTCAGCGAGAGAAGGCCAAAATGAACACTTCATGCATAACTCCTGTATTTGAGGAAAACTCACTGAAATCCACCTGTAACTTCAAGTTTATGCATCTTTCTATGCTTTCAGGTTGAAAACTTGACTGAAAACTCACTTTGAACAAAAGTTATGGCTGTTTTGTGTCACAGGTCACAAATAGCGTTTTCTCAGCGAGAGAAGGCCAAAATGAACACTTCATGCAGACTCCTGTATTTTAATGAAAACTCACTAAAATCCACCTGTAACTTCAAGTTTATGCATCTTTCTATGCTTTCAGGTTGAAACTTGACTGAAAACTCACTTTGAACAAAAGTTATGGCTGTTTTGTGTCACACGTCACAAATAGCGTTTTCTCAGCGAGAGAAGGCCAAAATGAACACTTCATGCAGAACTCCTGTATTTTAATGAAAACTCACTAAAATCCACCTGTAACTTCAAGTTTATGCATCTTTCTATGCTTTCAGGTTGAAACTTGACTGAAAACTCACTTTAAACAAAAGTTATGGTATTTTTGTATCACAGGTCACAAATAGCGTTTTCTCAGCGAGAGAAGGCCAAAATGAACACTTCATGCAGAACTCCTGTATTTTGATGAAAACTCACTAAAATCAACCTGTAACTTCAAGTTTATGCATCTTTCTATGCTTTCAGGTTGAAACTTGACTGAAAACTCACTTTGAAAAAAAGTTATGGCATTTTTGTATCACAGGTCACAAATAGTGTTTTCTCAGCGAGAGAAGGCCAAAATGAACACTTCATGCAGGAACTCCTGTATTTTCTTTGAGGAAAACTCACTGAAATCAAGCATTAACTTCAAGTTTATGCATCTTTCTATGCTTTCAGGTAGAAACTTGACTGAAAACTCACTTTGAAGAAAAGTTATGGCATTTTTGTATCACAGGTCACAAATAGTGTTTTCTCAGCGAGAGAAGACCAAAATGAACACTTCATGCAGAACTCCTGTATTTTGATGAAAACTCACTGAAATCAAGCTGTAACTTCAAGTTTATGCAACTTTCTATGGTTTCAGGTTGAAACTTGACTGAAAACTCACTTTGAAGAAAAGTTATGGCATTTTTGTATCACAGGTCACAAATAGTGTTTTCTTAGCGAGAGAAGGCCAAAATGAACACTTCATGCATAACTCCTGTATTTTGAGGAAAACTCACTGAAATCCACCTGTAACTTCAAGTTTATGCATCTTTCTATGCTTTCAGGTTGAAACTTGACTGAAAACTCACTTTGAACAAAAGTTATGGCTGTTTTCTGTCACAGGTCACAAATAGCGTTTTCTCAGCGAGAGAAGGCCAAAATGAACACTTCATGCAGAACTCCTGTATTTTAATGAAAACTCACTAAAATCCACCTGTAACTTCAAGTTTATGCATCTTTCTATGCTTTCAGGTTGAAACTTGACTGAAAACTCACTTTGAACAAAAGTTATGGCTGTTTTGTGTCACAGGTCACAAATAGCGTTTTCTCAGCGAGAGAAGGCCAAATGAACACTTCATGCAGAACTCCTGTATTTTAATGAAAACTCACTAAAATCCACCTGTAACTTCAAGTTTATGCATCTTTCTATGCTTTCAGGTTGAAACTTGACTGAAAACTCACTTTAAACAAAAGTTATGGCATTTTTGTATCACAGGTCACAAATAGCGTTTTCTCAGCGAGAGAAGGCCAAAATGAACACTTCATGCAGAACTCCTGTATTTTGATGAAAACTCACTAAAATCAACCTGTAACTTCAAGTTTATGCATCTTTCTATGCTTTCAGGTTGAAACTTGACTGAAAACTCACTTTGAACAAAAGTTATGGCTGTTTTGTGTCACAGGTCACAAATAGCGTTTTCTCAGCGAGAGAAGGCCAAAATGAACACTTCATGCAGAACTCCTGTATTTTGAGGAAAACTCACTGAAATCAAGCTGTAACTTCAAGTTTATGCATCTTTCTATGCTTTCAGGTTGAAACTTGACTGAAAACTCACTTTGAACAAAAGTTATGGCATTTTTGTATCACAGGTCACAAATAGTGTTTTCTCAGCGAGAGAAGGCCAAAATGAACACTTCATGCATAACTCCTGTATTTTGAGGAAAACTCACTGAAATCAAGCTGTAACTTCAAGTTTATGCATCTTTCTATGCTTTCAGGTTGAAACTTGACTGAAAACTCACTTTGAAGAAAAGTTATGGCTGTTTTGTGTCACAGGTCACAAATAGTGTTTTCTCAGCGAGAGAAGGCCAAAATGAAAACTTCATGCATAACTCCTGTATTTTGAGGAAAACTCACTGAAATCAAGCATTAACTTCAAGTTTATGCATCTTTCTATGCTTTCAGGTAGAAACTTGACTGAAAACTCACTTTGAAGAAAAGTTATGGCATTTTTGTATCACAGGTCACAAATAGTGTTTTCTCAGCGAGAGAAGGCCAAAATGAACACTTCATGCAGAACTCCTGTATTTTGAGGAAAACTCACTGAAATCCACCTGTAACTTCAAGTTTATGCATCTTTCTATGCTTTCAGGTTGAAACTTGACTGAAAACTCACTTTGAACAAAAGTTATGGCTGTTGTCTGTCACAGGTCACAAATAGCGTTTTCTCAGCGAGAGAAGGCCAAAATGAACACTTCATGCAGAACTCCTCTATTTTGATGAAAACTCACTAAAATCCACCTGTAACTTCAAGTTTATGCATCTTTCTATGCTTTCAGGTTGAAACTTGACTGAAAACTCACTATGAAGAAAAGTTATGGCTGTTTTGTGTCACAGGTCACAAATAGCGTTTTCTCAGCGAGAGAAGGCCAAAATGAACACTTCATGCAGAACTCCTGTATTTTAATGAAAACTCACTAAAATCCACCTGTAACTTCAAGTTTATGCATCTTTCTATGCTTTCAGGTTGAAACTTGACTGAAAACTCACTTTGAACAAAAGTTATGGCTGTTTTGTGTCACAGGTCACAAATAGCGTTTTCTCAGCGAGAGAAGGCCAAAATGAACACTTCATGCAGAACTCCTGTATTTTAATGAAAACTCACTAAAATCCACCTGTAACTTCAAGTTTATGCATCTTTCTATGCTTTCAGGTTGAAACTTGACTGAAAACTCACTTTGAACAAAAGTTATGGCATTTTTGTATCACAGGTCACAAATAGCGTTTTCTCAGCGAGAGAAGGCAAAAATGAAGACTTCATGCATAACTCCTGTATTTTGAGGAAAACTCACTGAAATCCACCTGTAACTTCAAGTTTATGCATCTTTCTATGCTTTCAGGTTGAAACTTGACTGAAAACTCACTTTGAACAAAAGTTATGGCTGTTTTGTGTCACAGGTCACAAATAGCGTTTTCTCAGCGAGAGAAGGCCAAAATGAACACTTCATGCAGAACTCCTGTATTTTAATGAAAACTCACTAAAATCCACCTGTAACTTCAAGTTTATGCATCTTTCTATGCTTTCAGGTTGAAACTTGACTGAAAAATCACTTTGAACAAAAGTTATGGCTGTTTTGTGTCACAGGTCACAAATAGTGTTTTCTCAGCGAGAAAAGGCCAAAATGAACACTTCATGCAGAACTCCTGTATTTTGAGGAAAACTCACTGAAATCAAGCTGTAACTTCAAGTTTATGCATCTTTCTATGCTTTCAGGTTGAAACTTGACTGAAAACTCACTTTGAACTAAAGTTATGGCATTTTTGTATCACAGGTCACAAATAGTGTTTTCTCAGCGAGAGAAGGCCAAAATGAACACTCCATGCATAACTCCTGTATTTTGAGGAAAACTCACTGAAATCCACCTGTAACTTCAAGTTTATGCATCTTTCTATGCTTTCAGGTTGAAACTTGACTGAAAACTCACTTTGAAGAAAAGTTATGGCTGTTTTGTGTCACAGGTCACAAATAGTGTTTTCTCAGCGAGAGAAGGCCAAAATGAAAACTTCATGCATAACTCCTGTATTTTGAGGAAAACTCAATGAAATCAAGCATTAACTTCAAGTTTATGCATCTTTCTATGCTTTCAGGTAGAAACTTGACTGAAAACTCACTTTGAAGAAAAGTTATGGCATTTTTGTATCACAGGTCACAAATAGTGTTTTCTCAGCGAGAGAAGACCAAAATGAACACTTCATGCAGAACTCCTGTATTTTGATGAAAACTCACTGAAATCCACCTGTAACTTCAAGTTTATGCAACTTTCTATGGTTTCAGGTTGAAACTTGACTGAAAACTCTCTTTGAAGAAAAGTTATGGCATTTTTGTATCACAGGTCACAAATAGTGTTTTCTCAGCGAGAGAAGGCCAAAATTAACACTTCATGCATAACTCCTGTATTTTGAGGAAAACTCACTGAAATCCACCTGTAACTTCAAGTTTATGCATCTTTCTATGCTTTCAGGTTGAAACTTGACTGAAAACTCACTTTGAACAAAAGTTATGGCTGTTTTCTGTCACAGGTCACAAATAGCGTTTTCTCAGCGAGAGAAGGCCAAAATGAACACTTCATGCATAACTCCTGTATTTTAATGAAAACTCACTATAATCCACCTGTAACTTCAAGTTTAAGCATCTTTCTATGCTTTCAGGTTGAAACTTGACTGAAAACTCACTTTGAAGAAAAGTTATGGCATTTTTGTATCACAGGTCACAAATAGTGTTTTCTCAGCAGGAGAAGGCCAAACTGAACACTTCATGCATAACTCCTGTATTTTGATGAAAACTCACTAAAATCAACCTGTAACTTCAAGTTTATGCATCTTTCTATGCTTTCAGGTTGAAACTTGACTGAAAACTCACTTCCAATTAAAGTTATGGCTGTTTTGTGTCACAGGTCACAAATAGTGTTTTCTCAGCGAGAGAAGGCCAAAATGAAAACTTCATGCATAACTCCTGTATTTTGAGGAAAACTCACTGAAATCAAGCTGTAACTTCAAGTTTATGCATCTTTCTATGCTTTCAGGTTGAAACTTGACTGAAAACTCACTTTGAAGAAAAGTTATGGCATTTTTGTATCACAGGTCACAAATAGTGTTTTCTCAGCCAGAGAAGGCCAAAATGAACACTTCATGCATAACTCCTGTATTTTGATGAAAACTCACTGAAATCCACCTGTAACTTCAAGTTTATGCATCTTTCTATGCTTTCAGGTTGAAACTTGACTGAAAACTCACTTTGAAGAAAAGTTATGGCTGTTTTGTGTCACAGGTCACAAATAGTGTTTTCTCAGCGAGAGAAGGCCAAAATGAACACTTCATGCAGAACTCCTGTATTTTGATGAAAACTCACTGAAATCAAGCTGTAACTTCAAGTTTTTGCATCTTTCTATGCTTTCAGGTTGAAACTTTACTGAAAACTCACTTTGAACAAAAGTTATGGCTGTTTTGTGTCACAGGTCACAAATAGCGTTTTCTCAGCGAGAGAAGGCCAAAATGAACACTTCATGCAGAACTCCTGTATTTTGAGGAAAACTCACTGAAATCAAGCTGTAACTTCAAGTTTATGCATCTTTCTATGCTTTCAGGTTGAAACTTGACTTAAAACTCACTTTGAACAAAAGTTATGGCTGTTTTGTGTCACAGGTCACAAATAGCGTTTTCTCAGCGAGAGAAGGCCAAAATGAACACTTCATGCAGAACTCCTGTATTTTGAGGAAAACTCACTGAAATCAAGCTGTAACTTCAAGTTTATGCATCTTTCTATGCTTTCAGGTTGAAACTTGACTGAAAGCTCACTTTGAACAAAAGTTATGGCATTTTTGTATCACAGGTCACAAATAGTGTTTTCTCAGCGAGAGAAGGCCAAAATGAACACTTCATGCATAACTCCTGTTTTTTGAGGAAAACTCACTGAAATCAAGCTGTAACTTCAAGTTTATGCATCTTTCTATGCTTTCAGGTTGAAACTTGACTGAAAACTCACTTTGAAGAAAAGTTATGGCTGTTTTGTGTCACAGGTCACAAATAGTGTTTTCTCAGCGAGAGAAGGCCAAAATGAACACTTCATGCAGAACTCCTGTATTTTGAGGAAAACTCACTGAAATCAAGCTGTAACTTCAAGTTTATGCATCTTTCTATGCTTTCAGGTTGAAACTTGACTGAAAGCTCACTTTGAACAAAAGTTATGGCATTTTTGTATCACAGGTCACAAATAGTGTTTTCTCAGCGAGAGAAGGCCAAAATGAACACTTCATGCATAACTCCTGTTTTTTGAGGAAAACTCACTGAAATCAAGCTGTAACTTCAAGTTTATGCATCTTTCTATGCTTTCAGGTTGAAACTTGACTGAAAACTCATTTTGAAGAAAAGTTATGGCTGTTTTGTGTCACAGGTCACAAATAGTGTTTTCTCAGCGAGAGAAGGCCAAAATGAAAACTTCATGCATAACTCCTGTATTTTGAGGAAAACTCACTGAAATCAAGCATTAACTTCAAGTTTATGCATCTTTCTATGCTTTCAGGTAGAAACTTGACTGAAAACTCACTTTGAAGAAAAGTTATGGCATTTTTGTATCACAGGTCACAAATAGTGTTTTCTCAGCGAGAGAAGACCAAAATGAACACTTCATGCAGAACTCCTGTATTTTGATGAAAACTCACTGAAATCAAGCTGTAACTTCAAGTTTATGCAACTTTCTATGGTTTCAGGTTGAAACTTGACTGAAAACTCACTTTGAAGAAAAGTTATGGCATTTTTGTATCACAGGTCACAAATAGCGTTTTCTCAGCGAGAGAAGGCCAAATTGAACACTTCATGCAGAACTCCTTTATTTTAATGAAAACTCACTCAAATCCACCTGTAACTTCAAGTTTATGCATCTTTCTATGCTTTCAGGTTGAAACTTGACTGAAAACTCACTTTGAACAAAAGTTATGGCATTTTTGTATCACAGGTCACAAATAGCGTTTTCTCAGCGAGAGAAGGCCAAAATGAACACTTCATGCAGAACTCCTGTATTTTGATGAAAACTCACTAAAATCAACCTGTAACTTCAAGTTTATGCATCTTTCTATGCTTTCAGGTTGAAACTTGACTGAAAACTCACTTCGAAGAAAAGTTATGGCTGTTTTGTGTCACAGGTCACAAATAGTGTTTTCTCAGCGAGAGAAGGCCAAAATGAAAACTTCATGCATAACTCCTGTATTTTGAGGAAAACTCACTGAAATCAAGCTGTAACTTCAAGTTTATGCATCTTTCTATGCTTTCAGGTTGAAACTTGACTGAAAACTCACTTTGAACAAAAGTTATGGCATTTTTGTATCACAGGTCACAAATAGTGTTTTCTCAGCGAGAGAAGGCCAAAATGAACACTTCATGCATAACTCCTGTATTTTGAGGAAAACTCACTGAAATCAAGCTGTAACTTCAAGTTTATGCATCTTTCTATGCTTTCAGGTTGAAACTTGACTGAAAACTCACTTTGAAGAAAAGTTATGGCTGTTTTGTGTAACAGGTCACAAATAGTGTTTTCTCAGCGAGAGAAGGCCAAAATGAAAACTTCATGCATAACTCCTGTATTTTGAGGAAAACTCACTGAAATCAAGCATTAACTTCAAGTTTATGCATCTTTCTATGCTTTCAGGTAGAAACTTGACTGAAAACTCACTTTGAAGAAAAGTTATGGCATTTTTGTATCACAGGTCACAAATAGTGTTTTCTCAGCGAGAGAAGACCAAAATGAACACTTCATGCAGAACTCCTGTATTTTGATGAAAACTCACTGAAATCAAGCTGTAACTTCAAGTTTATGCAACTTTCTATGGTTTCAGGTTGAAACTTGACTGAAAACTCACTTTGAAGAAAAGTTATGGCATTTTTGTATCACAGGTCACAAATAGTGTTTTCTCAGCGAGAGAAGGCCAAAATGAACACTTCATTCATAACTCCTGTATTTTGAGGAAAACTCACTGAAATCCACCTGTAACTTCAAGTTTATGCATCTTTCTATGCTTTCAGGTTGAAACTTGACTGAAAACTCACTTTGAACAAAAGTTATGGCTGTTTTCTGTCACAGGTCACAAATAGCGTTTTCTCAGCGAGAGAAGGCCAAAATGAACACTTCATGCAGAACTCCTGTATTTTAATGAAAACTCACTAAAATCCACCTGTAACTTCAAGTTTATGCATCTTTCTATGCTTTCAGGTTGAAACTTGACTGAAAACTCACTTTGAACAAAAGTTATGGCTGTTTTGTGTCACAGGTCACAAATAGTGTTTTCTCAGCGAGAGAAGACCAAAATGAACACTTCATGCAGAACTCCTGTATTTTGATGAAAACTCACTAAAATCTACCTGTAACTTCAAGTTTATGCATCTTTCTATGCTTTCAGGTTGAAACTTGACTGAAAACTCACTTTGAAGAAAAGTTATGGAATTTTTGTGTCACAGGTCACAAATAGTGTTTTCTCAGCGAGAGAAGGCCAAAATGAAAACTTCATGCATAACTCCTGTATTTTGAGGAAAACTCACTGAAATCAAGCATTAACTTCAAGTTTATGCATCTTTCTATGCTTTCAGGTAGAAACTTGACTGAAAACTCACTTTGAAGAAAAGTTATGGCATTTTTGTATCACAGGTCACAAATAGTGTTTTCTCAGCGAGAGAAGACCAAAATGAACACTTCATGCAGAACTCCTGTATTTTGATGAAAACTCACTAAAATCCACCTGTAACTTCAAGTTTATGCATCTTTCTATGGTTTCAGGTTGAAACTTGACTGAAAACTCACTTTGAACAAAAGTTATGGCTGTTTTGTGTCACAGGTCACAAATAGCGTTTTCTCAGCGAGAGAAGGCCAAAATGAACACTTCATGCAGAACTCCTGTATTTTAATGAAAACTCACTAAAATCCACCTGTAACTTCAAGTTTATGCATCTTTCTATGCTTTCAGGTTGAAACTTGACTGAAAACTCACTTTAAACAAAAGTTATGGTATTTTTGTATCACAGGTCACAAATAGCGTTTTCTCAGCGAGAGAAGGCCAAAATGAACACTTCATGCAGAACTCCTGTATTTTGATGAAAACTCACTAAAATCAACCTGTAACTTCAAGTTTATGCATCTTTCTATGCTTTCAGGTTGAAACTTGACTGAAAACTCACTTTGAAAAAAAGTTATGGCATTTTTGTATCACAGGTCACAAATAGTGTTTTCTCAGCGAGAGAAGGCCAAAATGAACACTTCATTCAAAACTCCTGTATTTTGAGGAAAACTCACTGAAATCCACCTGTAACTTCAAGTTTATGCATCTTTCTATGCTTTCAGGTTGAAACTTGACTGAAAACTCACTTTGAAGAAAAGTTATGGCATTTTTGTATCACAGGTCACAAATAGTGTTTTTTCAGCGAGAGAAGGCCAAAATGAACACTTCATGCAGAACTCCTGTATTTTGAGGAAGACTCACTGAAATCCACCTGTAACTTCAAGTTTATGCATCTTTCTATGCTTTCAGGTTGAAACTTGACTGAAAACTCACTTTGAACAAAAGTTATGGCATTTTTGTATCACAGGTCACAAATAGCGTTTTCTCAGCGAGAGAAGGCCAAAATGAACACTTCATGCATAACTCCTGTATTTTGAGGAAAACTCACTATAATCCACCTGTAACTTCAAGTTTATGTATCTTTCTATGCTTTCAGGTTGAAAATTGACTGAAAACTCACTTTGAAGAAAAGTTATGGCTGTTTTGTGTCACAGGTCACAAATAGCGTTTTCTCAGCGAGAGAAGGCCAAATTGAACACTTCATGCAGAACTCCTGTATTTTAATGAAAACTCACTAAAATCCACCTGTAACTTCAAGTTTATGCATCTTTCTATGCTTTCAGGTAGAAACTTGACTGAAAACTCACTTTGAAGAAAAGTTATGGCATTTTTGTATCACAGGTCACAAATAGTGTTTTCTCAGCGAGAGAAGACCAAAATGAACACTTCATGCAGAACTCCTGTATTTTGATGAAAACTCACTGAAATCAAGCTGTAACTTCAAGTTTATGCAACTTTCTATGGTTTCAGGTTGAAACTTGACTGAAAACTCACTTTGAAGAAAAGTTATGGCATTTTTGTATCACAGGTCACAAATAGTGTTTTCTCAGCGAGAGAAGGCCAAAATGAACACTTCATGCATAACTCCTGTATTTTGAGGAAAACTCACTGAAATCCACCTGTAACTTCAAGTTTATGCATCTTTCTATGCTTTCAGGTTGAAACTTGACTGAAAACTCACTTTGAACAAAAGTTATGGCTGTTTTCTGTCACAGGTCACAAATAGCGTTTTCTCAGCGAGAGAAGGCCAAAATGAACACTTCATGCAGAACTCCTGTATTTTAATGAAAACTCACTAAAATCCACCTGTAACTTCAAGTTTATGCATCTTTCTATGCTTTCAGGTTGAAACTTGACTGAAAACTCACTTTGAACAAAAGTTATGGCTGTTTTGTGTCACAGGTCACAAATAGTGTTTTCTCAGCGAGAGAAGACCAAAATGAACACTTCATGCAGAACTCCTGTATTTTGATGAAAACTCACTAAAATCTACCTGTAACTTCAAGTTTATGCATCTTTCTATGCTTTCAGGTTGAAACTTGACTGAAAACTCACTTTGAAGAAAAGTTATGGAATTTTTGTGTCACAGGTCACAAATAGTGTTTTCTCAGCGAGAGAAGGCCAAAATGAAAACTTCATGCATAACTCCTGTATTTTGAGGAAAACTCACTGAAATCAAGCATTAACTTCAAGTTTATGCATCTTTCTATGCTTTCAGGTAGAAACTTGACTGAAAACTCACTTTGAAGAAAAGTTATGGCATTTTTGTATCACAGGTCACAAATAGTGTTTTCTCAGCGAGAGAAGGCCAAAATGAACACTTCATGCATAACTCCTGTATTTTGAGGAAAACTCACTGAAATCCACCTGTAACTTCAAGTTTATGCATCTTTCTATGCTTTCAGGTTGAAACTTGACTGAAAACTCACTTTGAACAAAAGTTATGGCTGTTTTGTGTCACAGGTCACAAATAGCGTTTTCTCAGCGAGAGAAGGCCAAAATGAACACTTCATGCAGAACTCCTGTATTTTAATGAAAACTCACTAAAATCCACCTGTAACTTCAAGTTTATGCATCTTTCTATGCTGTCAGGTTGAAACTTGACTGAAAACTCACTTTGAACAAAAGTTATGGCTGTTTTGTGTCACAGGTCACAAATAGCGTTTTCTCAGCGAGAGAAGGCCAAAATGAACACTTCATGCATAACTCCTGTATTTTGAGGAAAACTCACTGAAATCCACCTGTAACTTCAAGTTTATGCATCTTTCTATGCTTTCAGGTTGAAACTTGACTGAAAACTCACTTTGAACAAAAGTTATGGCTGTTTTGTGTCACAGGTCACAAATAGCGTTTTCTCAGCGAGAGAAGGCCAAAATGAACACTTCATGCAGAACTCCTGTATTTTAATGAAAACTCACTAAAATCCACCTGTAACTTCAAGTTTATGCATCTTTCTATGCTTTCAGGTTGAAACTTGACTGAAAACTCACTTTGAACAAAAGTTATGGCTGTTTTGTGTCACAGGTCACAAATAGCGTTTTCTCAGCGAGAGAAGGCCAAAATGAACACTTCATGCAGAACTCCTGTATTTTAATGAAAACTCACTAAAATCCACCTGTAACTTCAAGTTTATGCATCTTTCTATGCTTTCAGGTTGAAACTTGACTGAAAACTCACTTTAAACAAAAGTTATGGTATTTTTGTATCACAGGTCACAAATAGCGTTTTCTCAGCGAGAGAAGGCCAAAATGAACACTTCATGCAGAACTCCTGTATTTTGATGAAAACTCACTAAAATCAACCTGTAACTTCAAGTTTATGCATCTTTCTATGCTTTCAGGTTGAAACTTGACTGAAAACTCACTTTGAAAAAAAGTTATGGCATTTTTGTATCACAGGTCACAAATAGTGTTTTCTCAGCGAGAGAAGGCCAAAATGAACACTTCATTCAAAACTCCTGTATTTTGAGGAAAACTCACTGAAATCCACCTGTAACTTCAAGTTTATGCATCTTTCTATGCTTTCAGGTTGAAACTTGACTGAAAACTCACTTTGAAGAAAAGTTATGGCATTTTTGTATCACAGGTCACAAATAGTGTTTTTTCAGCGAGAGAAGGCCAAAATGAACACTTCATGCAGAACTCCTGTATTTTGAGGAAGACTCACTGAAATCCACCTGTAACTTCAAGTTTATGCATCTTTCTATGCTTTCAGGTTGAAACTTGACTGAAAACTCACTTTGAACAAAAGTTATGGCATTTTTGTATCACAGGTCACAAATAGCGTTTTCTCAGCGAGAGAAGGCCAAAATGAACACTTCATGCATAACTCCTGTATTTTGAGGAAAACTCACTATAATCCACCTGTAACTTCAAGTTTATGTATCTTTCTATGCTTTCAGGTTGAAAATTGACTGAAAACTCACTTTGAAGAAAAGTTATGGCTGTTTTGTGTCACAGGTCACAAATAGCGTTTTCTCAGCGAGAGAAGGCCAAATTGAACACTTCATGCAGAACTCCTGTATTTTAATGAAAACTCACTAAAATCCACCTGTAACTTCAAGTTTATGCATCTTTCTATGCTTTCAGGTTGAAACTTGACTGAAAACTCACTTTGAACAAAAGTTATGGCATTTTTGTATCACAGGTCACAAATAGCGTTTTCTCAGCGAGAGAAGGCCAAAATGAACACTTCATGCAGAACTCCTGTATTTTGATGAAAACTCACTAAAATCAACCTGTAACTTCAAGTTTATGCATCTTTCTATGCTTTCAGGTTGAAACTTGACTGAAAACTCACTTCGAAGAAAAGTTATGGCTGTTTTGTGTCACAGGTCACAAATAGTGTTTTCTCAGCGAGAGAAGGCCAAAATGAAAACTTCATGCATAACTCCTGTATTTTGAGGAAAACTCACTGAAATCAAGCTGTAACTTCAAGTTTATGCATCTTTCTATGCTTTCAGGTTGAAACTTGACTGAAAACTCACTTTGAACAAAAGTTATGGCATTTTTGTATCACAGGTCACAAATAGTGTTTTCTCAGCGAGAGAAGGCCAAAATGAACACTTCATGCATAACTCCTGTATTTTGAGGAAAACTCACTGAAATCAAGCTGTAACTTCAAGTTTATGCATCTTTCTATGCTTTCAGGTTGAAACTTGACTGAAAACTCACTTTGAAGAAAAGTTATGGCTGTTTTGTGTAACAGGTCACAAATAGTGTTTTCTCAGCGAGAGAAGGCCAAAATGAAAACTTCATGCATAACTCCTGTATTTTGAGGAAAACTCACTGAAATCAAGCATTAACTTCAAGTTTATGCATCTTTCTATGCTTTCAGGTAGAAACTTGACTGAAAACTCACTTTGAAGAAAAGTTATGGCATTTTTGTATCACAGGTCACAAATAGTGTTTTCTCAGCGAGAGAAGACCAAAATGAACACTTCATGCAGAACTCCTGTATTTTGATGAAAACTCACTGAAATCAACCTGTAACTTCAAGTTTATGCAACTTTCTATGGTTTCAGGTTGAAACTTGACTGAAAACTCACTTTGAAGAAAAGTTATGGCATTTTTGTATCACAGGTCACAAATAGTGTTTTCTCAGCGAGAGAAGGCCAAAATGAACATTTCATGCATAACTCCTGTATTTTGAGGAAAACTCACTGAAATCCACCTGTAACTTCAAGTTTATGCATCTTTCTATGCTTTCAGGTTGAAACTTGACTGAAAACTCACTTTGAACAAAAGTTATGGCTGTTTTCTGTCACAGGTCACAAATAGCGTTTTCTCAGCGAGAGAAGGCCAAAATGAACACTTCATGCAGAACTCCTGTATTTTAATGAAAACTCACTAAAATCCACCTGTAACTTCAAGTTTATGCATCTTTCTATGCTTTCAGGTTGAAACTTGACTGAAAAATCACTTTGAACAAAAGTTATGGCTGTTTTGTGTCACAGGTCACAAATAGCGTTTTCTCAGCGAGAGAAGGCCAAATGAACACTTCATGCAGAACTCCTGTATTTTGAGGAAAACTCACTGAAATCAAGCTGTAACTTCAAGTTTATGCATCTTTCTATGCTTTCAGGTTGAAACTTGACTGAAAACTCACTTTAAACAAAAGTTATGGCATTTTTGTATCACAGGTCACAAATAGCGTTTTCTCAGCGAGAGAAGGCCAAAATGAACACTTCATGCAGAACTCCTGTATTTTAATGAAAACTCACTCAAATCCACCTGTAACTTCAAGTTTATGCATCTTTCTATGCTTTCAGGTTGAAACTTGCCTGAAAACTCACTTTGAACAAAAGTTATGGCTGTTTTGTGTCACAGGTCACAAATAGCGTTTTCTCAGCGACAGAAGGCCAAAATGAACACTTCATGCAGAACTCCTGTATTTTGAGGAAAACTCACTGAAATCAAGCTGTAACTTCAAGTTTATGCATCTTTCTATGCTTTCAGGTTGAAACTTGACTGAAAACTCACTTTGAACAAAAGTTATGGCATTTTTGTATCACAGGTCACAAATAGTGTTTTCTCAGCGAGAGAAGGCCAAAATGAACACTTCATGCATAACTCCTGTATTTTGAGGAAAACTCACTGAAATCAAGCTGTAACTTCAAGTTTATGCATCTTTCTATGCTTTCAGGTTGAAACTTGACTGAAAACTCACTTTGAAGAAAAGTTATGGCTGTTTTGTGTCACAGGTCACAAATAGTGTTTTCTCAGCGAGAGAAGGCCAAAATGAAAACTTCATGCATAACTCCTGTATTTTGAGGAAAACTCACTGAAATCAAGCATTAACTTCAAGTTTATGCATCTTTCTATGCTTTCAGGTAGAAACTTGACTGAAAACTCACTTTGAAGAAAAGTTATGGCATTTTTGTATCACAGGTCACAAATAGTGTTTTCTCAGCGAGAGAAGGCCAAAATGAACACTTCATGCAGAACTCCTGTATTTTGAGGAAAACTCACTGAAATCCACCTGTAACTTCAAGTTTATGCATCTTTCTATGCTTTCAGGTTGAAACTTGACTGAAAACTCACTTTGAAGAAAAGTTATGGCATTTTTTTGTCACAGGTCACAAATAGCGTTTTCTCAGCGAGTGAAGGCCAAAATGAACACTTCATGCAGAACTCCTGTATTTTGAGGAAAACTCACTGAAATCAAGCTGTAACTTCAAGTTTATGCATCTTTCTATGCTTTCAGGTTGAAACTTGACTGAAAACTCACTTTGAACAAAAGTTATGGCTGTTTTCTGTCACAGGTCACAAATAGCGTTTTCTCAGCGAGAGAAGGCCAAAATGAACACTTCATACAGAACTCCTGTATTTTAATGAAAACTCACTAAAATCCACCTGTAACTTCAAGTTTATGCATCTTTCTATGCTTTCAGGTTGAAACTTGACTGAAAACTCACTTTGAACAGAAGTTATGGCATTTTTGTATCACAGGTCACAAATAGCGTTTTCTCAGCGAGAGGAGGCCAAAATGAACACTTCATGCAGAACTCCTGTATTTTGATGAAAACTCACTAAAATCAACCTGTAACTTCAAGTTTATGCATCTTTCTATGCTTTCAGGTTGAAACTTGACTGAAAACTCACTTCGAAGAAAAGTTATGGCTGTTTTGTGTCACAGGTCACAAACAGTGTTTTCTCAGCGAGTGAAGGCCAAAATGAACACTTCATGCAGAACTCCTGTATTTTGAGGAAAACTCACTGAAATCAAGCTGTAACTTCAAGTTTATGCATCTTTCTATGCTTTCAGGTTGAAACTTGACTGAAAACTCACTTTGAACAAAAGTTATGGCTGTTTTCTGTCACAGGTCACAAATAGCGTTTTCTCAGCGAGAGAAGGCCAAAATGAACACTTCATGCAGAACTCCTGTATTTTAATGAAAACTCACTAAAATCCACCTGTAACTTCAAGTTTATGCATCTTTCTGTGCTTTCAGGTTGAAACTTGACTGAAAACTCACTTTGAACAAACGTTATGGCATTTTTGTATCACAGGTCACAAATAGCGTTTTCTCAGCGAGAGAAGGCCAAAATGAACACTTCATGCATAACTCCTGTATTTTGAGGAAAACTCACTATAATCCACCTGTAACTTCAAGTTTATGCATCTTTCTATGCTTTCAGGTTGAAACTTGACTGAAAACTCACTTTAAACAAAAGTTATGGCATTTTTGTATCACAGGTCACAAATAGTGTTTTCTCAGCGAGAGAAGGCCAAAATGAACACTTCATGCAGAACTCCTGTATTTTGATGAAAACTCACTAAAATCCACCTGTAACTTCAAGTTTATGCATCTTTCTATGCTTTCAGGTTGAAACTTGACTGAAAACTCACTTTGAAGAAAAGTTATGGCTGTTTTGTGTCACAGGTCACAAACAGTGTTTTCTCAGCGAGTGAAGGCCAAAATGAACACTTCATGCAGAACTCCTGTATTTTGAGGAAAACTCACTGAAATCAAGCTGTAACTTCAAGTTTATGCATCTTTCTATGCTTTCAGGTTGAAACTTGACTGAAAACTCACTTTGAACAAAAGTTATGGCTGTTTTCTGTCACAGGTCACAAATAGCGTTTTCTCAGCGAGAGAAGGCCAAAATGAACACTTCATGCAGAACTCCTGTATTTTAATGAAAACTCACTAAAATCCACCTGTAACTTCAAGTTTATGCATCTTTCTGTGCTTTCAGGTTGAAACTTGACTGAAAACTCACTTTGAACAAAAGTTATGGCATTTTTGTATCACAGGTCACAAATAGCGTTTTCTCAGCGAGAGAAGGCCAAAATGAACACTTCATGCATAACTCCTGTATTTTGAGGAAAACTCACTATAATCAACCTGTAACTTCAAGTTTATGCATCTTTCTATGCTTTCAGGTTGAAACTTGACTTAAAACTCACTTTAAACAAAAGTTATGGCATTTTTGTATCACAGGTCACAAATAGCGTTTTCTCAGCGAGAGAAGGCCAAAATGAACACTTCATGCAGAACTCCTGTATTTTGATGAAAACTCACTAAAATCCACCTGTAACTTCAAGTTTATGCATCTTTCTATGCTTTCAGGTTGAAACTTGACTGAAAACTCACTTTGAAGAAAAGTTATGGCTGTTTTGTGTCACAGGTCACAAACAGTGTTTTCTCAGCGAGTGAAGGCCAAAATGAACACTTCATGCAGAACTCCTGTATTTTGAGGAAAACTCACTAAAATCCACCTGTAACTTCAAGTTTATGCATCTTTCTGTGCTTTCAGGTTGAAACTTGACTGAAAACTCACTTTGAACAAAAGTTATGGCATTTTTGTATCACAGGTCACAAATAGCGTTTTCTCAGCGAGAGAAGGCCAAAATGAACACTTCATGCATAACTCCTGTATTTTGAGGAAAACTCACTATAATCAACCTGTAACTTCAAGTTTATGCATCTTTCTATGCTTTCAGGTTGAAACTTGACTTAAAACTCACTTTAAACAAAAGTTATGGCATTTTTGTATCACAGGTCACAAATAGCGTTTTCTCAGCGAGAGAAGGCCAAAATGAACACTTCATGCAGAACTCCTGTATTTTGATGAAAACTCACTAAAATCCACCTGTAACTTCAAGTTTATGCATCTTTCTATGCTTTCAGGTTGAAACTTGACTGAAAACTCACTTTGAAGAAAAGTTATGGCTGTTTTGTGTCACAGGTCACAAACAGTGTTTTCTCAGCGAGTGAAGGCCAAAATGAACACTTCATGCAGAACTCCTGTATTTTGAGGAAAACTCACTGAAATCAAGCTGTAACTTCAAGTTTATGCATCTTTCTATGCTTTCAGGTTGAAACTTGACTGAAAACTCACTTTGAACAAAAGTTATGGCTGTTTTCTGTCACAGGTCACAAATAGCGTTTTCTCAGCGAGAGAAGGCCAAAACGAACACTTCATACAGAACTCCTGTATTTTAATGAAAACTCACTAAAATCCACCTGTAACTTCAAGTTTATGCATCTTTCTATGCTTTCAGGTTGAAACTTGACTGAAAACTCACTTTGAACAGAAGTTATGGCATTTTTGTATCACAGGTCACAAATAGCGTTTTCTCAGCGAGAGGAGGCCAAAATGAACACTTCATGCAGAACTCCTGTATTTTGATGAAAACTCACTAAAATCAACCTGTAACTTCAAGTTTATGCATCTTTCTATGCTTTCAGGTTGAAACTTGACTGAAAACTCACTTCGAAGAAAAGTTATGGCTGTTTTGTGTCACAGGTCACAAACAGTGTTTTCTCAGCGAGTGAAGGCCAAAATGAACACTTCATGCAGAACTCCTGTATTTTGAGGAAAACTCACTGAAATCAAGCTGTAACTTCAAGTTTATGCATCTTTCTATGCTTTCAGGTTGAAACTTGACTGAAAACTCACTTTGAACAAAAGTTATGGCTGTTTTCTGTCACAGGTCACAAATAGCGTTTTCTCAGCGAGAGAAGGCCAAAATGAACACTTCATGCAGAACTCCTGTATTTTAATGAAAACTCACTAAAATCCACCTGTAACTTCAAGTTTATGCATCTTTCTGTGCTTTCAGGTTGAAACTTGACTGAAAACTCACTTTGAACAAACGTTATGGCATTTTTGTATCACAGGTCACAAATGGCGTTTTCTCAGCGAGAGAAGGCCAAAATGAACACTTCATGCATAACTCCTGTATTTTGAGGAAAACTCACTATAATCCACCTGTAACTTCAAGTTTATGCATCTTTCTATGCTTTCAGGTTGAAACTTGACTGAAAACTCACTTTAAACAAAAGTTATGGCATTTTTGTATCACAGGTCACAAATAGTGTTTTCTCAGCGAGAGAAGGCCAAAATGAACACTTCATGCAGAACTCCTGTATTTTGATGAAAACTCACTAAAATCCACCTGTAACTTCAAGTTTATGCATCTTTCTATGCTTTCAGGTTGAAACTTGACTGAAAACTCACTTTGAAGAAAAGTTATGGCTGTTTTGTGTCACAGGTCACAAACAGTGTTTTCTCAGCGAGTGAAGGCCAAAATGAACACTTCATGCAGAACTCCTGTATTTTGAGGAAAACTCACTGAAATCAAGCTGTAACTTCAAGTTTATGCATCTTTCTATGCTTTCAGGTTGAAACTTGACTGAAAACTCACTTTGAACAAAAGTTATGGCTGTTTTCTGTCACAGGTCACAAATAGCGTTTTCTCAGCGAGAGAAGGCCAAAATGAACACTTCATGCAGAACTCCTGTATTTTAATGAAAACTCACTAAAATCCACCTGTAACTTCAAGTTTATGCATCTTTCTGTGCTTTCAGGTTGAAACTTGACTGAAAACTCACTTTGAACAAAAGTTATGGCATTTTTGTATCACAGGTCACAAATAGCGTTTTCTCAGCGAGAGAAGGCCAAAATGAACACTTCATGCATAACTCCTGTATTTTGAGGAAAACTCACTATAATCAACCTGTAACTTCAAGTTTATGCATCTTTCTATGCTTTCAGGTTGAAACTTGACTGAAAACTCACTTTGAAGAAAAGTTATGGCATTTTTGTATCACAGGTCACAAATAGTGTTTTCTCAGCGAGAGAAGGCCAAAATGAACACTTCATGCATAACTCCTGTATTTTGAGGAAAACTCACTATAATCCACCTGTAACTTCAAGTTTATGTATCTTTCTATGCTTTCAGGTTGAAACTTGACTGAAAACTCACTTTGAAGAAAAGTTATGGCTGTTTTCTGTCACAGGTCACAAATAGCGTTTTCTCAGCGAGAGAAGGCCAAAATGAACACTTCATGCAGAACTCCTGTATTTTAATGAAAACTCACTAAAATCCACCTGTAACTTCAAGTTTATGCATCTTTCTGTGCTTTCAGTTTGAAACTTGACTGAAAACTCACTTTGAACAAAAGTTATGGCATTTTTGTATCACAGGTCACAAATAGCGTTTTCTCAGCGAGAGAAGGCCAAAATGAACACTTCATGCATAACTCCTGTATTTTGAGGAAAACTCACTATAATCAACCTGTAACTTCAAGTTTATGCATCTTTCTATGCTTTCATGTTGAAACTTGACTTAAAACTCACTTTAAACAAAAGTTATGGCATTTTTGTATCACAGGTCACAAATAGCGTTTTCTCAGCGAGAGAAGGCCAAAATGAACACTTCATGCAGAACTCCTGTATTTTGATGAAAACTCACTAAAATCCACCTGTAACTTCAAGTTTATGCATCTTTCTATGCTTTCAGGTTGAAACTTGACTGAAAACTCACTTTGAAGAAAAGTTATGGCTGTTTTGTGTCACAGGTCACAAACAGTGTTTTCTCAGCGAGTGAAGGCCAAAATGAACACTTCATGCAGAACTCCTGTATTTTGAGGAAAACTCACTGAAATCAAGCTGTAACTTCAAGTTTATGCATCTTTCTATGCTTTCAGGTTGAAACTTGACTGAAAACTCACTTTGAACAAAAGTTATGGCTGTTTTCTGTCACAGGTCACAAATAGCGTTTTCTCAGCGAGAGAAGGCCAAAACGAACACTTCATACAGAACTCCTGTATTTTAATGAAAACTCACTAAAATCCACCTGTAACTTCAAGTTTATGCATCTTTCTATGCTTTCAGGTTGAAACTTGACTGAAAACTCACTTTGAACAGAAGTTATGGCATTTTTGTATCACAGGTCACAAATAGCGTTTTCTCAGCGAGAGGAGGCCAAAATGAACACTTCATGCAGAACTCCTGTATTTTGATGAAAACTCACTGAAATCAAGCTGTAACTTCAAGTTTATGCATCTTTCTATGCTTTCAGGTTGAAACTTGACTGAAATCTCACTTCGAAGAAAAGTTATGGCTGTTTTGTGTCACAGGTCACAAACAGTGTTTTCTCAGCGAGTGAAGGCCAAAATGAACACTTCATGCAGAACTCCTGTATTTTGAGGAAAACTCACTGAAATCAAGCTGTAACTTCAAGTTTATGCATCTTTCTATGCTTTCAGGTTGAAACTTGACTGAAAACTCACTTTGAACAAAAGTTATGGCTGTTTTCTGTCACAGGTCACAAATAGCGTTTTCTCAGCGAGAGAAGGCCAAAATGAACACTTCATGCAGAACTCCTGTATTTTAATGAAAACTCACTAAAATCCACCTGTAACTTCAAGTTTATGCATCTTTCTGTGCTTTCAGGTTGAAACTTGACTGAAAACTCACTTTGAACAAACGTTATGGCATTTTTGTATCACAGGTCACAAATAGCGTTTTCTCAGCGAGAGAAGGCCAAAATGAACACTTCATGCATAACTCCTGTATTTTGAGGAAAACTCACTATAATCCACCTGTAACTTCAAGTTTATGCATCTTTCTATGCTTTCAGGTTGAAACTTGACTGAAAACTCACTTTAAACAAAAGTTATGGCATTTTTGTATCAAAGGTCACAAATAGTGTTTTCTCAGCGAGAGAAGGCCAAAATGAACACTTCATGCAGAACTCCTGTATTTTGATGAAAACTCACTAAAATCCACCTGTAACTTCAAGTTTATGCATCTTTCTATGCTTTCAGGTTGAAACTTGACTGAAAACTCACTTTGAAGAAAAGTTATGGCTGTTTTGTGTCACAGGTCACAAACAGTGTTTTCTCAGCGAGTGAAGGCCAAAATGAACACTTCATGCAGAACTCCTGTATTTTGAGGAAAACTCACTGAAATCAAGCTGTAACTTCAAGTTTATGCATCTTTCTATGCTTTCAGGTTGAAACTTGACTGAAAACTCACTTTGAACAAAAGTTATGGCTGTTTTCTGTCACAGGTCACAAATAGCGTTTTCTCAGCGAGAGAAGGCCAAAATGAACACTTCACTCAGAACTCCTGTATTTTAATGAAAACTCACTAAAATCCACCTGTAACTTCAAGTTTATGCATCTTTCTGTGCTTTCAGGTTGAAACTTGACTGAAAACTCACTTTGAACAAAAGTTATGGCATTTTTGTATCACAGGTCACAAATAGCGTTTTCTCAGCGAGAGAAGGCCAAAATGAACACTTCATGCATAACTCCTGTATTTTGAGGAAAACTCACTATAATCAACCTGTAACTTCAAGTTTATGCATCTTTCTATGCTTTCAGGTTGAAACTTGACTGAAAACTCACTTTGAAGAAAAGTTATGGCATTTTTGTATCACAGGTCACAAATAGTGTTTTCTCAGCGAGAGAAGGCCAAAATGAACACTTCATGCATAACTCCTGTATTTTGAGGAAAACTCACTATAATCCACCTGTAACTTCAAGTTTATGTATCTTTCTATGCTTTCAGGTTGAAACTTGACTGAAAACTCACTTTGAAGAAAAGTTATGGCTGTTTTCTGTCACAGGTCACAAATAGCGTTTTCTCAGCGAGAGAAGGCCAAAATGAACACTTCATGCAGAACTCCTGTATTTTAATGAAAACTCACTAAAATCCACCTGTAACTTCAAGTTTATGCATCTTTCTGTGCTTTCAGTTTGAAACTTGACTGAAAACTCACTTTGAACAAAAGTTATGGCATTTTTGTATCACAGGTCACAAATAGCGTTTTCTCAGCGAGAGAAGGCCAAAATGAACACTTCATGCATAACTCCTGTATTTTGAGGAAAACTCACTATAATCCACCTGTAACTTCAAGTTTATGTATCTTTCTATGCATTCAGGTTGAAACTTGACTGAAAACTCACTTTGAACAAAAGTTATGGCTGTTTTGTGTCACAGGTCACAAATAGCGTTTTCTCAGCGAGAGAAGGCCAAAATGAACACTTCATGTAGAACTCCTGTATTTTGAGGAAAACTCACTATAATCCACCTGTAACTTCAAGTTTCTGCATCTTTCTATGCTTTCAGGTTGAAACTTGACTGAAAACTCACTTCGAAGAAAAGTTATGGCTGTTTTGTGTCACAGGTCACAAATAGTGTTTTCTCAGCGAGTGAAGGCCAAAATGAACACTTCATGCAGAACTCCTGTATTTTGATGAAAACTCACTAAAATCCACCTGTAACTTCAAGTTTATGCATCTTTCTATGCTTTCAGGTTGAAACTTGACTGAAAACTCACTTTGAAGAAAAGTTATGGCTGTTTTGTGTCACAGGTCACAAACAGTGTTTTCTCAGCGAGTGAAGGCCAAAATGAACACTTCATGCAGAACTCCTGTATTTTGAGGAAAACTCACTGAAATCAAGCTGTAACTTCAAGTTTATGCATCTTTCTATGCTTTCAGGTTGAAACTTGACTGAAAACTCACTTTGAACAAAAGTTATGGCTGTTTTGTGTCACAGGTCACAAATAGCGTTTTCTCAGCGAGAGAAGGCCAAAATGAACACTTCATGCAGAACTCCTGTATTTTAATGAAAACTCACTAAAATCCACCTGTAACTTCAAGTTTATGCATCTTTCTGTGCTTTCAGGTTGAAACTTGACTGAAAACTCACTTTGAACAAAAGTTATGGCATTTTTGTGTCACAGGTCACAAATAGCGTTTTCTCAGCGAGAGAAGGCCAAAATGAACACTTCATGCATAACTCCTGTATTTTGAGGAAAACTCACTATAATCCACCTGTAACTTCAAGTTTATGCATCTTTCTATGCTTTCAGGTTGAAACTTGACTGAAAACTCACTTTAAAAAAAAGTTATGGCATTTTTGTATCACAGGTCACAAATAGTGTTTTCTCAGCGAGAGAAGGCCAAAATGAACACTTCATGCAGAACTCCTGTATTTTGATGAAAACTCACTAAAATCCACCTGTAACTTCAAGTTTATGCATCTTTCTATGCTTTCAGGTTGAAACTTGACTGAAAACTCACTTTGAAGAAAAGTTATGGCTGTTTTGTGTCACAGGTCACAAACAGTGTTTTCTCAGCAAGTGAAGGCCAAAATGAACACTTCATGCAGAACTCCTGTATTTTAAAGGAAACTCACTAAAATCCACCTGTAACTTCAAGTTTATGCATCTTTCTGTGCTTTCAGGTTGAAACTTGACTGAAAACTCACTTTGAACAAAAGTTATGGCATTTTTGTATCACAGGTCACATATAGTGTTTTCTCAGCGAGAGAAGGCCAAAATGAACACTTCATGCATAACTCCTGTATTTTGAGGAAAACTCACTGAAATCCACCTGTAACTTCAAGTTTATGCATCTTTCTATGCTTTCAGGTTGAAACTTGACTGAAAACTCACTTTGAACAAAAGTTATGGCTGTTTTCTGTCACAGGTCACAAATAGCGTTTTCTCAGCGAGAGAAGGCCAATATGAACACTTCATGCAGAACTCCTGTATTTTAATGAAAACTCACTAAAATCCACCTGTAACTTCAAGTTTATGCATCTTTCTGTGCTTTCAGGTTGAAACTTGACTGAAAACTCACTTTGAACAAAAGTTATGGCATTTTTGTATCACAGGTCACAAATAGCGTTTTCTCAGCGAGAGAAGGCCAAAATGAACACTTCATGCATAACTCCTGTATTTTGAGGAAAACTCACTATAATCCACCTGTAACTTCAAGTTTATGTATCTTTCTATGCTTTCAGGTTGAAACTTGACTGAAAACTCACTTTGAACAAAAGTTATGGCTGTTTTGTGTCACAGGTCACAAATAGCGTTTTCTCAGCGAGAGAAGGCCAAAATGAACACTTCATGTAGAACTCCTGTATTTTAAGGAAAACTCACTATAATCCACCTGTAACTTCAAGTTTATGCATCTTTCTATGCTTTCAGGTTGAAACTTGACTGAAAACTCACTTTGAACAGAAGTTATGGCATTTTTGTATCACAGGTCACAAATAGCGTTTTCTCAGCGAGAGGAGGCCAAAATGAACACTTCATGCAGAACTCCTGTATTTTGATGAAAACTCACTAAAATCAACCTGTAACTTCAAGTTTATGCATCTTTCTATGCTTTCAGGTTGAAACTTGACTGAAAACTCACTTTAAAAAAAAGTTATGGCATTTTTGTATCACAGGTCACAAATAGTGTTTTCTCAGCGAGAGAAGGCCAAAATGAACACTTCATGCAGAACTCCTGTATTTTGATGAAAACTCACTAAAATCCACCTGTAACTTCAAGTTTATGCATCTTTCTATGCTTTCAGGTTGAAACTTGACTGAAAACTCACTTTGAAGAAAAGTTATGGCTGTTTTGTGTCACAGGTCACAAACAGTGTTTTCTCAGCAAGTGAAGGCCAAAATGAACACTTCATGCAGAACTCCTGTATTTTAAAGAAAACTCACTAAAATCCACCTGTAACTTCAAGTTTATGCATCTTTCTGTGCTTTCAGGTTGAAACTTGACTGAAAACTCACTTTGAACAAAAGTTATGGCATTTTTGTATCACAGGTCACATATAGTGTTTTCTCAGCGAGAGAAGGCCAAAATGAACACTTCATGCATAACTCCTGTATTTTGAGGAAAACTCACTGAAATCCACCTGTAACTTCAAGTTTATGCATCTTTCTATGCTTTCAGGTTGAAACTTGACTGAAAACTCACTTTGAACAAAAGTTATGGCTGTTTTCTGTCACAGGTCACAAATAGCGTTTTCTCAGCGAGAGAAGGCCAATATGAACACTTCATGCAGAACTCCTGTATTTTAATGAAAACTCACTAAAATCCACCTGTAACTTCAAGTTTATGCATCTTTCTGTGCTTTCAGGTTGAAACTTGACTGAAAACTCACTTTGAACAAAACTTATGGCATTTTTGTATCACAGGTCACAAATAGCGTTTTCTCAGCGAGAGAAGGCCAAAATGAACACTTCATGCATAACTCCTGTATTTTGAGGAAAACTCACTATAATCCACCTGTAACTTCAAGTTTATGTATCTTTCTATGCTTTCAGGTTGAAACTTGACTGAAAACTCACTTTGAACAAAAGTTATGGCTGTTTTGTGTCACAGGTCACAAATAGCGTTTTCTCAGCGAGAGAAGGCCAAAATGAACACTTCATGTAGAACTCCTGTATTTTAAGGAAAACTCACTATAATCCACCTGTAACTTCAAGTTTATGCATCTTTCTATGCTTTCAGGTTGAAACTTGACTGAAAACTCACTTTGAACAGAAGTTATGGCATTTTTGTATCACAGGTCACAAATAGCGTTTTCTCAGCGAGAGGAGGCCAAAATGAACACTTCATGCATAACTCCTGTATTTTGATGAAAACTCACTAAAATCAACCTGTAACTTCAAGTTTATGCATCTTTCTATGCTTTCAGGTTGAAACTTGACTGAAAACTCACTTCGAAGAAAAGTTATGGCTGTTTTGTGTCACAGGTCACAAATAGTGTTTTCTCAGCGAGAGAAGGCCAAAATGAAAACTTCATGCATAACTCCTGTATTTTGAGGAAAACTCACTGAAATCAAGCTGTAACTTCAAGTTTATGCATCTTTCTATGCTTTCAGGTTGAAACTTGACTGAAAACTCACTTTGAACAAAAGTTATGGCTGTTTTGTGTCACAGGTCACAAATAGCGTTTTCTCAGCGAGAGAAGGCCAAAATGAACACTTCATGCAGAATTCCTGTATTTTGATGAAAACTCACTAAAATCCACCTGTAACTTCAAGTTTATGCATCTTTCTATGCTTTCAGGTTGAAACTTGACTGAAAACTCACTTTGAAGAAAAGTTATGGCTGTTTTGTGTCACAGGTCACAAACAGTGTTTTCTCAGCAAGTGAAGGCCAAAATGAACACTTCATGCAGAACTCCTGTATTTTGAGGAAAACTCACTGAAATCCACCTGTAACTTCAAGTTTATGCATCTTTCTATGCTTTCAGGTTGAAACTTGACTGAAAACTCACTTTGAACAAAAGTTATGGCTGTTTTGTATCACAGGTCACAAATAGCGTTTTCTCAGCGAGAGAAGGCCAAAATGAACACTTCATGCAGAACTCCTGTATTTTAAAGAAAACTCACTAAAATCCACCTGTAACTTCAAGTTTATGCATCTTTCTGTGCTTTCAGGTTGAAACTTGACTGAAAACTCACTTTGAACAAAAGTTATGGCATTTTTGTATCACAGGTCACAAATAGCGTTTTCTCAGCGAGAGAAGGCCAAAATGAACACTTCATGCATAACTCCTGTATTTTGAGGAAAACTCACTATAATCCACCTGTAACTTCAAGTTTATGTATCTTTCTATGCTTTCAGGTTGAAACTTGACTGAAAACTCACTTTGAACAAAAGTTATGGCTGTTTTGTGTCACAGGTCACAAATAGCGTTTTCTCAGCGAGAGAAGGCCAAAATGAACACTTCATGTAGAACTCCTGTATTTTAAGGAAAACTCACTATAATCCACCTGTAACTTCAAGTTTATGCATCTTTCTATGCTTTCAGGTTGAAACTTGACTGAAAACTCACTTTGAACAGAAGTTATGGCATTTTTGTATCACAGGTCACAAATAGCGTTTTCTCAGCGAGAGGAGGCCAAAATGAACACTTCATGCAGAACTCCTGTATTTTGATGAAAACTCACTAAAATCAACCTGTAACTTCAAGTTTATGCATCTTTCTATGCTTTCAGGTTGAAACTTGACTGAAAACTCACTTCGAAGAAAAGTTATGGCTGTTTTGTGTCACAGGTCACAAATAGTGTTTTCTCAGCGAGAGAAGGCCAAAATGAAAACTTCATGCATAACTCCTGTATTTTGAGGAAAACTCACTGAAATCAAGCTGTAACTTCAAGTTTATGCATCTTTCTATGCTTTCAGGTTGAAACTTGACTGAAAACTCACTTTGAACAAAAGTTATGGCTGTTTTGTGTCACAGGTCACAAATAGCGTTTTCTCAGCGAGAGAAGGCCAAAATGAACACTTCATGCAGAACTCCTGTATTTTGAGGAAAACTCACTGAAATCAAGCTGTAACTTCAAGTTTATGCATCTTTCTATGCTTTCAGGTTGAAACTTGACTGAAAACTCACTTTGAACAAAAGTTATGGCATTTTTGTATCACAGGTCACAAATAGTGTTTTCTCAGCGAGAGAAGGCCAAAATGAACACTTCATGCATAACTCCTGTATTTTGAGGAAAACTCACTGAAATCAAGCATTAACTTCAAGTTTATGCATCTTTCTATGCTTTCAGGTAGAAACTTGACTGAAAACTCACTTTGAAGAAAAGTTTTGGCATTTTTGTATCACAGGTCACAAATAGTGTTTTCTCAGCGAGAGAAGACCAAAATGAACACTTCATGCATAACTCCTGTATTTTGAGGAAAACTCACTGAAATCAAGCTGTAACTTCAAGTTTATGCAACTTTCTATGGTTTCAGGTTGAAACTTGACTGAAAACTCACTTTGAACAAAAGTTATGGCATTTTTGTATCACAGGTCACAAATAGATTTTTCTCAGCGAGAGAAGGCCAAAATGAACACTTCATGCATAACTCCTGTATTTTGAGGAAAACTCACTGAAATCCACCTGTAACTTCAAGTTTATGCATCTTTCTATGCTTTCAGGTTGAAACTTGACTGAAAACTCACTTTGAACAAAAGTTATGTCTGTTTTCTGTCACAGGTCACAAATAGCGTTTTCTCAGCGAGAGAAGGCCAATATAAACACTTCATGCAGAACTCCTGTATTTTAATGAAAACTCACTAAAATCCACCTGTAACTTCAAGTTTATGCATCTTTCTATGCTTTCAGGTTGAAACTTGACTGAAAACTCACTTTGAACAAAAGTTATGGCATTTTTGTATCACAGGTCACAAATAGCGTTTTCTCAGCGAGAGAAGGCCAAAATGAACACTTCATGCATAACTCCTGTATTTTGAGGAAAACTCACTATAATCCACCTGTAACTTCAAGTTTATGTATCTTTCTATGCTTTCAGGTTGAAACTTGACTGAAAACTCACTTTGAACAAAAGTTATGGCTGTTTTGTGTCACAGGTCACAAATAGCGTTTTCTCAGCGAGAGAAGGCCAAAATGAACACTTCATGTAGAACTCCTGTATTTTGAGGAAAACTCACTATAATCCACCTGTAACTTCAAGTTTATGCATCTTTCTATGCTTTCAGGTTGAAACTTGACTGAAAACTCACTTTGAACAGAAGTTATGGCATTTTTGTATCACAGGTCACAAATAGCGTTTTCTCAGCGAGAGGAGGCCAAAATGAACACTTCATGCAGAACTCCTGTATTTTGATGAAAACTCACTAAAATCAACCTGTAACTTCAAGTTTATGCATCTTTCTATGCTTTCAGGTTGAAACTTGACTGAAAACTCACTTCGAAGAAAAGTTATGGCTGTTTTGTGTCACAGGTCACAAATAGTGTTTTCTCAGCGAGAGAAGGCCAAAATGAAAACTTCATGCATAACTCCTGTATTTTGAGGAAAACTCACTGAAATCAAGCTGTAACTTCAAGTTTATGCATCTTTCTATGCTTTCAGGTTGAAACTTGACTGAAAACTCACTTTGAACAAAAGTTATGGCTGTTTTGTGTCACAGGTCACAAATAGCGTTTTCTCAGCGAGAGAAGGCCAAAATGAACACTTCATGCAGAACTCCTGTATTTTGAGGAAAACTCACTGAAATCAAGCTGTAACTTCAAGTTTATGCATCTTTCTATGCTTTCAGGTTGAAACTTGACTGAAAACTCACTTTGAACAAAAGTTATGGCATTTTTGTATCACAGGTCACAAATAGTGTTTTCTCAGCGAGAGAAGGCCAAAATGAACACTTCATTCATAACTCCTGTATTTTGAGGAAAACTCACTGAAATCAAGCATTAACTTCAAGTTTATGCATCTTTCTATGCTTTCAGGTAGAAACTTGACTGAAAACTCACTTTGAAGAAAAGTTTTGGCATTTTTGTATCACAGGTCACAAATAGTGTTTTCTCAGCTAGAGAAGACCAAAATGAACACTTCATGCATAACTCCTGTATTTTGAGGAAAACTCACTGAAATCAAGCTGTAACTTCAAGTTTATGCAACTTTCTATGGTTTCAGGTTGAAACTTGACTGAAAACTCACTTTGAACAAAAGTTATGGCATTTTTGTATCACAGGTCACAAATAGATTTTTCTCAGCGAGAGAAGGCCAAAATGAACACTTCATGCATAACTCCTGTATTTTGAGGAAAACTCACTGAAATCCACCTGTAACTTCAAGTTTATGCATCTTTCTATGCTCTCAGGTTGAAACTTGACTGAAAACTCACTTTGAAGAAAAGTTATGGCATTTTTGTATCACATGTCACAAATAGTGTTTTCTCAGCGAGAGAAGGCCAAAATGAACACTTCATGCAGAACTCCTGTATTTTGAGGAAAACTCTCTCAAATCCACCTGAAACTTCAAGTTTATGCATCTTTCTATGCTTTCAGGTTGAAACTTGACTGAAAACTCACTTTGAAGAAAAGTTATGGCATTTTTGTATCACAGGTCACAAATAGTGTTTTCTCAGCGAGAGAAGGCCATAATGAACACTTCATGCATAACTCCTGTATTTTGATGAAAACTCACTGAAATCCACCTGTAACGTCAAGTTTATGCATCTTTCTATGCTTTCAGGTTGAAACTTGACTGAACACTCACTTTGAAGAAAAGTTATGGCTGTTTTGTGTCACAGGTCACAAATAGTGTTTTCTCAGCGAGAGAAGGCCAAAATGAACACTTCATGCAGAACTCCTGTATTTTGATGAAAACTCACTGAAATCAAGCTGTAACTTCAAGTTTATGCATCTTTCTATGCTTTCAGGTTGAAACTTGACTGAAAACTCACTTTGAACAAAAGTTATGGCTGTTTTGTGTCACAGGTCACAAATAGCGTTTTCTCAGCGAGAGAAGGCCAAAATGAACACTTCATGCAGAACTCCTGTATTTTGAGGAAAACTCACTGAAATCAAGCTGTAACTTCAAGTTTATGCATCTTTCTATGCTTTCAGGTTGAAACTTGACTGAAAACTCACTTTGAACAAAAGTTATGGCATTTTTGTATCACAGGTCACAAATAGCGTTTTCTCAGCGAGAGAAGGCCAAAATGAACACTTCATGCAGAACTCCTGTATTTTGATGAAAACTCACTAAAATCAAGCTGTAACTTCAAGTTTATGCATCTTTCTATGCTTTCAGGTTGAAACTTGACTGAAAACTCACTTTGAACAAAAGTTATGGCATTTTTGTATCACAGGTCACAAATAGCGTTTTCACAGCGAGACAAGGCCAAAATGAACACTTCATGCAGAACTCCTGTATTTTAAGGAAAACTCACTGAAATCAAGCTGTAACTTCAAGTTTATGCATCTTTCTATGCTTTCAGGTTGAAACTTGACTGAAAACTCACTTTGAACAAAAGTTATGGCTGTTTTGTGTCACAGGTCACAAATAGCGTTTTCTCAGCGAGAGAAGGCCAAAATGAACACTTCATGCAGAACTCCTGTATTTTGAGGAAAACTCACTGAAATCAAGCTGTAACTTCAAGTTTATGCATCTTTCTATGCTTTCAGGTTGAAACTTGACTGAAAACTCACTTTGAACAAAAGTTATGGCATTGTTGTATCACAGGTCACAAATAGTGTTTTCTCAGCGAGAGAAGGCCAAAATGAACACTTCATGCATAACTCCTGTATTTTGAGGAAAACTCACTATAATCCACCTGTAACTTCAAGTTTATGTATCTTTCTATGCTTTCAGGTTGAAACTTGACTGAAAACTCACTTTGAACAAAAGTTATGGCTGTTTTGTGTCACAGGTCACAAATAGCGTTTTCTCAGCGAGAGAAGGCCAAAATGAACACTTCATGCAGAACTCCTGTATTTTAATGAAAACTCACTGAAATCAAGCTCTAACTTCAAGTTTATGCATCTTTCTATGCTTTCAGGTTGAAACTTGACTGAAAACTCACTTTGAACAAAAGTTATGGCTGTTTTGTATCACAGGTCACAAATAGCGTTTTCTCAGCGAGAGAAGGCCAAAATGAACACTTCATGCAGAACTCCTGTATTTTGAGGAAAACTCACTGAAATCAAGCATTAACTTCAAGTTTATGCATCTTTCTATGCTTTCAGGTTGAAACTTGACTGAAAACTCACTTTGAACAAAAGTTATGGCTGTTTTGTGTCACAGGTCACAAATAGCGTTTTCTCAGCGAGAGAAGGCCAAAATGAACACTTCATGCAGAACTCCTGTATTTTGAGGAAAACTCACTGAAATCAAGCTGTAACTTCAAGTTTATGCATCTTTCTATGCTTTCAGGTTGAAACTTGACTGAAAACTCACTTTGAACAAAAGTTATGGCATTTTTGTATCACAGGTCACAAATAGTGTTTTCTCAGCGAGAGAAGACCAAAATGAACACTTCATGCAGAACTCCTGTATTTTGATGAAAACTCACTGAAATCAAGCTGTAACTTCAAGTTCATGCATCTTTCTATGCTTTCAGGTTGAAACTTGACTGAAAACTCACTTTGAAGAAAAGTTATGGCATTTTTGTATCACAGGTCACAAATAGTGTTTTCTCAGCGAGAGAAGGCCAAAATGAACACTTCATGCATAACTCCTGTATTTTGAGGAAAACTCACTATAATCCACCTGTAACTTCAAGTTTATGCATCTTTCTATGCTTTCAGGTTGAAACTTGACTGAAAACTCACTTTGAACAAAAGTTATGGCATTTTTGTATCACAGGTCACAAATTGTGTTTTCTCAGCGAGAGAAGGCCAAAATGAACACTTCATGCAGAACTCCTGTATTTTGAGGAAAACTCACTATAATCCACCTGTAACTTCAAGTTTATGTATCTTTCTATGTTTTCAGGTTGAAACTTGACTGAAAACTCACTTCGAAGAAAAGTTATGGCATTTTTGTATCACAGGTCACAAATAGTGTTTTCTCAGCGAGAGAAGACCAAAATGAACGCTTCATGCAGAACTCCTGTATTTTGATGAAAACTCACTGAAATCAAGCTGTAACTTCAAGTTTATGCATCTTTCTATGCTTTCAGGTTGAAACTTGACTGAAAACTCACTTTGAACAAAAGTTATGGCATTTTTGTATCACAGGTCACAAATAGTGTTTTCTCAGCGAGAGAAGGCCAAAATGAACACTTCATGCAGAATTCCTGTATTTTGAGGAAAACTCACTATAATCCACCTGTAACTTCAAGTTTATGCAACTTTCTATGCTTTCAGGTTGAAACTTGACTGAAAACTCACTTTGAAGAAAAGTTATGGCATTTTTGTATCACAGGTCACAAATAGTGTTTTCTCAGCGAGAGAAGGCCAAAATGAACACTTCATGCATAACTCCTGTATTTTGAGGAAAACTCACTATAATCCACCTGTAACTTCAAGTCTATGTATCTTTCTATGCTTTCAGGTTGAAACTTGACTGAAAACTCACTTTGAACAAAAGTTATGGCTGTTTTGTGTCACAGGTCACAAATAGCGTTTTCTCAGCGAGAGAAGGCCAAAATGAACACTTCATGCAGAACTCCTGTATTTTAATGAAAACTCACTCAAATCCACCTGTAACTTCAAGTTTATGCATCTTTCTATGCTTTCACGTTGAAACTTGACTGAAAACTCACTTTGAACAAAAGTTATGGCATTTTTGTATCACAGGTCACAAATAGCGTTTTCTCAGCGAGAGAAGGCCAAAATGAACACTTCATGCAGAACTCCTGTATTTTGATGAAAACTCACTAAAATAAACCTGTAACTTCAAGTTTATGCATCTTTCTATGCTTTCAGGTTGAAACTTGACTGAAAACTCACTTCGAAGAAAAGTTATGGCTGTTTTGTGTCACAGGTCACAAATAGTGTTTTCTCAGCGAGAGAAGGCCAAAATGAAAACTTCATGCATAACTCCTGTATTTTGAGGAAAACTCACTGAAATCAAGCTGTAACTTCAAGTTTATGCATCTTTCTATGCTTTAAGGTTGAAACTTGACTGAAAACTCACTTTGAAGAAAAGTTATGGCATTTTTGTATCACAGGTCACAAATAGTGTTTTCTCAGCGAGAGAAGGCCAAAATGAACACTTCATGCATAACTCCTGTATTTTGATGAAAACTCACTGAAATCCACCTGTAACTTCAAGTTTATGCATCTTTCTATGCTTTCAGGTTGAAACTTGACTGAAAACTCACTTTGAACAAAAGTTATGGCATTTTTGTGTCACAGGTCACAAATAGCGTTTTCTCAGCGAGAGAAGGCCAAAATGAACACTTCATGCAGAACTCCTGTATTTTGAGGAAAACTCACTGAAATCAAGCTTTAACTTCAAGTTTATGCATCTTTCTATGCTTTCAGGTTGAAACTTGACTGAAAACTCACTTTGAAGAAAAGTTATGGCATTTTTGTATCACAGGTCACAAATAGTGTTTTCTCAGCGAGAGAAGGCCAAAATGAACACTTCATGCATAACTCCTGTATTTTGAGGAAAACTCACTGAAATCAAGCTGTAACTTCAAGTTTATGCATCTTTCTATGCTTTCAGGTTGAAACTTGACTGAAAACTCACTTTGAAGAAAAGTTATGGCTGTTTTGTGTCACAGGTCACAAATAGTGTTTTCTCAGCGAGAGAAGGCCAAAATGAAAACTTCATGCATAACTCCTGTATTTTGAGGAAAACTCACTGAAATCAAGCATTAACTTCAAGTTTATGCATCTTTCTATGCTTTCAGGTAGAAACTTGACTGAAAACTCACTTTGAACAAAAGTTATGGCATTTTTGTATCACAGGTCACAAATAGCGTTTTCTCAGCGAGAGAAGGCCAAAATGAACACTTCATGCAGAACTCCTGTATTTTGATGAAAACTCACTAAAATCAAGCTGTAACTTCAAGTTTATGCAACTTTCTATGGTTTCAGGTTGAAACTTGACTGAAAACTCACTTTGAACAAAAGTTATGGCATTTTTGTATCACAGGTCACAAATAGTGTTTTCTCAGCGAGAGAAGGCCAAAATGAACACTTCATGCATAACTCCTGTATTTTGAGGAAAACTCACTATAATCCACCTGTAACTTCAAGTTTATGCATCTTTCTATGCTTTCAGGTTGAAACTTGACTGAAAACTCACTTTGAAGAAAAGTTATGGCATTTTTGTATCACAGGTCACAAATAGTGTTTTCTCAGCGAGAGAAGGCCAAAATGAACACTTCATGCATAACTCCTGTATTTTGAGGAAAACTCACTATAATCCACCTGTAACTTCAAGTTTATGTATCTTTCTATGCTTTCAGGTTGAAACTTGACTGAAAACTCACTTTGAACAAAAGTTATGGCATTTTTGTATCACAGGTCACAAATAGCGTTTTCTGAGCGAGAGAAGGCCAAAATGAACACTTCATGCAGAACTCCTGTATTTTGATGAAAACTCACTAAAATAAACCTGTAACTTCAAGTTTATGCATCTTTCTATGCTTTCAGGTTGAAACTTGACTGAAAACTCACTTCGAAGAAAAGTTATGGCTGTTTTGTGTCACAGGTCACAAATAGTGTTTTCTCAGCGAGAGAAGGCCAAAATGAAAACTTCATGCATAACTCCTGTATTTTGAGGAAAACTCACTGAAATCAAGCTGTAACTTCAAGTTTATGCATCTTTCTATGCTTTAAGGTTGAAACTTGACTGAAAACTCACTTTGAAGAAAAGTTATGGAATTTTTGTATCACAGGTCACAAATAGTGTTTTCTCAGCGAGAGAAGGCCAAAATGAACACTTCATGCATAACTCCTGTATTTTGATGAAAACTCACTGAAATCCACCTATAACTTCAAGTTTATGCATCTTTCTATGCTTTCAGGTTGAAACTTGACTGAAAACTCACTTTGAACAAAAATTATGGCTGTTTTGTGTCACAGGTCACAAATAGCGTTTTCTCAGCGAGAGAAGGCCAAAATGAACTCTTCATGCAGAACTCCTGTATTTTGAGGAAAACTCACTGAAATCAAGCTTTAACTTCAAGTTTATGCATCTTTCTATGCTTTCAGGTTGAAACTTGACTGAAAACTCACTTTGAAGAAAAGTTATGGCATTTTTGTATCACAGGTCACAAATACTGTTTTCTCAGCGAGAGAAGGCCAAAATGAAAACTTCATGCATAACTCCTGTATTTTGAGGAAAACTCACTGAAATCAAGCATTAACTTCAAGTTTATGCATCTTTCTATGCTTTCAGGTTGAAACTTGACTGAAAACTCACTTTGAAGAAAAGTTATAGCATTTTTGTATCACACGTCACAAATAGTGTTTTCTCAGCGAGAGAAGGCCAAAATGAACACTTCATGCAGAACTCCTGTGTTTTGAGGAAAACTCACTGAAATCCACCTGTAACTTCAAGTT
The DNA here is from genome assembly GCF_037954235.1 of Aulostomus chinensis. Taxonomy (NCBI): domain Eukaryota; kingdom Metazoa; phylum Chordata; class Actinopteri; order Syngnathiformes; family Aulostomidae; genus Aulostomus; species Aulostomus chinensis. The sequence continues at coordinate 235,716 of NC_141321.1, forward strand.
TATGCATCTTTCTATGCTTTCAGGTTGAAACTTGACTGAAAACTCACTTTGAACAAAAGTTATGGCTGTTTTCTGTCACAGGTCACAAATAGCGTTTTCTCAGCGAGAGAAGGCCAAAATGAACACTTCATGCAGAACTCCTGTATTTTAATGAAAACTCACTAAAATCCACCTGTAACTTCAAGTTTATGCATCTTTCTATGCTTTCAGGTTGAAACTTGACTGAAAACTCACTTTAAACAAAAGTTATGGCATTTTTGTATCACAGGTCACAAATAGCGTTTTCTCAGCGAGAGAAGGCCAAAATGAACACTTCATGCAGAACTCCTGTATTTTGATGAAAACTCACTAAAATCAAGCTGTAACTTCAAGTTTATGCAACTTTCTATGGTTTCAGGTTGAAACTTGACTGAAAACTCACTTTGAAAAAAAGTTATGGCATTTTTGTATCACAGGTCACAAATAGTGTTTTCTCAGCGAGAGAAGGCCAAAATGAACACTTCATGCATAACTCCTGTATTTTGAGGAAAACTCACTATAATCCACCTGTAACTTCAAGTTTATGCATCTTTCTATGCTTTCAGGTTGAAACTTGACTGAAAACTCACTTTGAAGAAAAGTTATGGCATTTTTGTATCACAGGTCACAAATAGTGTTTTCTCAGCGAGAGAAGGCCAAAATGAACACTTCATGCATAACTCCTGTATTTTGAAGAAAACTCACTATAATCCACCTGTAACTTCAAGTTTATGTATCTTTCTATGCTTTCAGGTTGAAACTTGACTGAAAACTCACTTTGAACAAAAGTTATGGCTGTTTTGTATCACAGGTCACAAATAGTGTTTTCTCAGCGAGAGAAGGCCAAAATGAACACTTCATGCATAACTCCTGTATTTTGATGAAAACTCACTGAAATCCACCTATAACTTCAAGTTTATGCATCTTTCTATGCTTTCAGGTTGAAACTTGACTGAAAACTCACTTTGAACAAAAATTATGGCTGTTTTGTGTCACAGGTCACAAATAGCGTTTTCTCAGCGAGAGAAGGCCAAAATGAACTCTTCATGCAGAACTCCTGTATTTTGAGGAAAACTCACTGAAATCAAGCTTTAACTTCAAGTTTATGCATCTTTCTATGCTTTCAGGTTGAAACTTGACTGAAAACTCACTTTGAAGAAAAGTTATGGCATTTTTGTATCACAGGTCACAAATACTGTTTTCTCAGCGAGAGAAGGCCAAAATGAAAACTTCATGCATAACTCCTGTATTTTGAGGAAAACTCACTGAAATCAAGCATTAACTTCAAGTTTATGCATCTTTCTATGCTTTCAGGTTGAAACTTGACTGAAAACTCACTTTGAAGAAAAGTTATAGCATTTTTGTATCACACGTCACAAATAGTGTTTTCTCAGCGAGAGAAGGCCAAAATGAACACTTCATGCAGAACTCCTGTGTTTTGAGGAAAACTCACTGAAATCCACCTGTAACTTCAAGTTTATGCATCTTTCTATGCTTTCAGGTTGAAACTTGACTGAAAACTCACTTTGAACAAAAGTTATGGCTGTTTTCTGTCACAGGTCACAAATAGCGTTTTCTCAGCGAGAGAAGGCCAAAATGAACACTTCATGCAGAACTCCTGTATTTTAATGAAAACTCACTAAAATCCACCTGTAACTTCAAGTTTATGCATCTTTCTATGCTTTCAGGTTGAAACTTGACTGAAAACTCACTTTAAACAAAAGTTATGGCATTTTTGTATCACAGGTCACAAATAGCGTTTTCTCAGCGAGAGAAGGCCAAAATGAACACTTCATGCAGAACTCCTGTATTTTGATGAAAACTCACTAAAATCAACCTGTAACTTCAAGTTTATGCATCTTTCTATGCTTTCAGGTTGAAACTTGACTGAAAACTCACTTTGAAGAAAAGTTATGGCATTTTTGTATCACAGGTCACAAATAGTGTTTTCTCAGCGAGAGAAGACCAAAATGAACACTTCATGCAGAACTCCTGTATTTTGATGAAAACTCACTGAAATCAAGCTGTAACTTCAAGTTTATGCATCTTTATATGCTTTCAGGTTGAAACTTGACTGAAAACTCACTTTGAAGAAAAGTTATGGCATTTTTGTTTCACAGGTCACAAATAGTGTTTTCTCAGCGAGAGAAGGCCAAAATGAACACTTCATGAATAACTCCTGTATTTTGAGGAAAACTCACTGAAATCCACCTGTAACTTCAAGTTTATGCATCTTTCTATGCTTTCAGGTTGAAACTTGACTGAAAACTCACTTTGAACAAAAGTTATGGCATTTTTGTATCACAGGTCAAAAATAGCGTTTTCTGAGCGAGAGAAGGCCAAAATGAACACTTCATGCAGAACTCCTGTATTTTGATGAAAACTCACTGAAATCCACCTGTAACTTCAAGTTTATGCATCTTTCTATGCTTTCAGGTTGAAACTTGACTGAAAACTCACTTTGAAGAAAAGTTATGGCATTTTTTTATCACAGGTCACAAATAGTGTTTTCTCAGCGACAGAATGCCAAAATGAACACTTCATGCATAACTCCTGTATTTTGAGGAAAACTCACTGAAATCCACCTGTAACTTCAAGTTTATGCATCTTTCTATGCTTTCAGGTTGAAACTTGACTGAAAACTCACTTTGAAGAAAAGTTATGGCATTTTTGTATCACAGGTCACAAATAGCGTTTTCTCAGCGAGAGAAGGCCAAAATGAACACTTCATGCAGAACTCCTGTATTTTGATGAAAACTCACTAAAATCAAGCTGTTACTTCAAGTTTATGCAACTTTCTATGGTTTCAGGTTGAAACTTGACTGAAAACTCACTTTGAAGAAAAGTTATTGCATTTTTGTATCACAGGTCACAAATAGTGTTTTCTCAGCGAGAGAAGACTTAAATGAACACTTCATGCAGAACTCCTGTATTTTGATGAAAACTCACTGAAATCAAGCTGTAACTTCAAGTTTATGCATCTTTCTATGCTTTCAGGTTGAAACTTGACTGAAAACTCACTTTGAAGAAAAGTTATGGCATTTTTGTATCACAGGTCACAAATAGTGTTTTCTCAGCGAGAGAAGGCCAAAATTAACACTTCATGCATAACTCCTGTATTTTGAGGAAAACTCACTGAAATCAAGCTGTAACTTCAAGTTTATGCATCTTTCTATGCTTTCAGGTTGAAACTTGACTGAAAACTCACTTTGAAGAAAAGTTATGGCTGTTTTGTGTCACAGGTCACAAAAAGTGTTTTCTCAGCGAGAGAAGGCCTAAATGAACACTTCATGCAGAACTCCTGTTTTTTGATGAAAACTCACTGAAATCAAGCTGTAACTTCAAGTTTATGCATCTTTCTATGCTTTCAGGTTGAAACTTGACTGAAAACTCACTTTGAAGAAAAGTTATGGCATTTTTGTATCACAGGTCACAAATAGTGTTTTCTCAGTGAGAGAAGACCAAAATGAACACTTCATGCAGAACTCCTGTATTTTGAGGAAAACTCACTGAAATTAAACTGTAACTTCAAGTTTATCCATCTTTCTATGCTTTCAGGTTGAAACTTGACTGAAAACTCACTTTGAACAAAAGTTATGGCTGTTTTTTGTCACAGGTCACAAATACCGTTGTCTCAGCGAGAGAAGGCCAAAATGAACACTTCATGCAGAACTCCTGTATTTTGATGAAAACTCACTGAAATCCACCTGTAACTTCAAGTTTATGCATCTTTCTATGCTTTCAGGTTGAAACTTGACTGAAAACTCATTTTGAACAAAAGTTATGGCATTTTTGTATCACAGGTCACAAATAGTGTTTTCTCAGCGAGAGAAAGCCAAAATGAACACTTCATGCAGAACTCCTGTATTTTGAGGAAAACTAACTGAAATCCACCTGTAACTTCAAGTTTATGCATCTTTCTATGCTTTCAGGTTGAAACTTGACTGAAAACTCACTTTGAACAAAAGTTATGGCTGTTTTGTGTCACAGGTCACAAATAGCGTTTTCTCAGTGAGAGAAGGCCAAAATGAACACTTCATGCAGAACTCCTGTATTTTAATGAAAAATCACTAAAATCCACCTGTAACTTCAAGTTTATGCATCTTTCTATGCTTTCAGGTTGAAACTTGACTGAAAACTCACTTTAAACAAAAGTTATGGCATTTTTGTATCACAGGTCACAAATAGCGTTTTCTCAGCGAGAGAAGGCCAAAATGAACACTTCATGCAGAACTCCTGTATTTTAATGAAAACTCACTGAAATCCACCTGTAACTTCAAGTTTATGCATCTTTCTATGCTTTCAGGTTGAAACTTGACTGAAAACTCACTTTGAACAAAAGTTATGGCTGTTTTCTGTCACAGGTCACAAATAGCGTTTTCTCAGCGAGAGAAGGCCAAAATGAACACTTCATGCAGAACTCCTGTATTTTAATGAAAACTCACTAAAATCCACCTGTAACTTCAAGTTTATGCATCTTTCTGTGCTTTCAGGTTGAAACTTGACTGAAAACTCACTTTGAAGAAAAGTTATGGCATTTTTGTATCACAGGTCACAAACAGTGTTTTCTCAGCGAGAGAAGGCCAAAATGAACACTTCATGCATAACTCCTGTATTTTGAGGAAAACTCACTGAAATCCAACTGTAACTTCAAGTTTATGCATCTTTCTATGCTTTCAGGTTGAAACTTGACTGAAAACTCACTTTGAACAAAAGTTATGGCTGTTTTCTGTCACAGGTCACAAATAGCGTTTTCTCAGCGAGAGAAGGCCAAAATGAACACTTCATGCAGAACTCCTGTATTTTAATGAAAACTCACTAAAATCCACCTGTAACTTCAAGTTTATGCATCTTTCTATGCTTTCAGGTTGAAACTTGACTGAAAACTCACTTTAAACAAAAGTTATGGCATTTTTGTATCACAGGTCACAAATAGCGTTTTCTCAGCGAGAGAAGGCCAAAATGAACACTTCATGCAGAACTCCTGTATTTTGATGAAAACTCACTAAAATCAACCTGTAACTTCAAGTTTATGCATCTTTCTATGCTTTCAGGTTGAAACTTGACTGAAAACTCACTTTGAAGAAAAGTTATGGCATTTTTGTATCACAGGTCACAAATAGTGTTTTCTCAGCGAGAGAAGACCAAAATGAACACTTCATGCAGAACTCCTGTATTTTGATGAAAACTCACTGAAATCAAGCTGTAACTTCAAGTTTATGCATCTTTATATGCTTTCAGGTTGAAACTTGACTGAAAACTCACTTTGAAGAAAAGTTATGGCATTTTTGTTTCACAGGTCACAAATAGTGTTTTCTCAGCGAGAGAAGGCCAAAATGAACACTTCATGAATAACTCCTGTATTTTGAGGAAAACTCACTGAAATCCACCTGTAACTTCAAGTTTTTGCATCTTTCTATGCTTTCAGGTTGAAACTTGACTGAAAACTCACTTTGAACAAAAGTTATGGCATTTTTGTATCACAGGTCAAAAATAGCGTTTTCTGAGCGAGAGAAGGCCAAAATGAACACTTCATGCAGAACTCCTGTATTTTGATGAAAACTCACTGAAATCCACCTGTAACTTCAAGTTTATGCATCTTTCTATGCTTTCAGGTTGAAACTTGACTGAAAACTCACTTTGAAGAAAAGTTATGGCATTTTTTTATCACAGGTCACAAATAGTGTTTTCTCAGCGAGAGAATGCCAAAATGAACACTTCATGCATAACTCCTGTATTTTGAGGAAAACTCACTGAAATCCACCTGTAACTTCAAGTTTATGCATCTTTCTATGCTTTCAGGTTGAAACTTGATTGAAAACTCACTTTGAAGAAAAGTTATGGCATTTTTGTATCACAGGTCACAAATAGCGTTTTCTCAGCGAGAGAAGGCCAAAATGAACACTTCATGCAGAACTCCTGTATTTTGATGAAAACTCACTAAAATCAAGCTGTTACTTCAAGTTTATGCAACTTTCTATGGTTTCAGGTTGAAACTTGACTGAAAACTCACTTTGAAGAAAAGTTATTGCATTTTTGTATCACAGGTCACAAATAGTGTTTTCTCAGCGAGAGAAGACTTAAATGAACACTTCATGCAGAACTCCTGTATTTTGATGAAAACTCACTGAAATCAAGCTGTAACTTCAAGTTTATGCATCTTTCTATGCTTTCAGGTTGAAACTTGACTGAAAACTCACTTTGAAGAAAAGTTATGGCATTTTTGTATCACAGGTCACAAATAGTGTTTTCTCAGCGAGAGAAGGCCAAAATTAACACTTCATGCATAACTCCTGTATTTTGAGGAAAACTCACTGAAATCAAGCTGTAACTTCAAGTTTATGCATCTTTCTATGCTTTCAGGTTGAAACTTGACTGAAAACTCACTTTGAAGAAAAGTTATGGCTGTTTTGTGTCACAGGTCACAAAAAGTGTTTTCTCAGCGAGAGAAGGCCTAAATGAACACTTCATGCAGAACTCCTGTTTTTTGATGAAAACTCACTGAAATCAAGCTGTAACTTCAAGTTTATGCATCTTTCTATGCTTTCAGGTTGAAACTTGACTGAAAACTCACTTTGAAGAAAAGTTATGGCATTTTTGTATCACAGGTCACAAATAGTGTTTTCTCAGTGAGAGAAGACCAAAATGAACACTTCATGCAGAACTCCTGTATTTTGAGGAAAACTCACTGAAATTAAACTGTAACTTCAAGTTTATCCATCTTTCTATGCTTTCAGGTTGAAACTTGACTGAAAACTCACTTTGAACAAAAGTTATGGCTGTTTTTTGTCACAGGTCACAAATACCGTTGTCTCAGCGAGAGAAGGCCAAAATGAACACTTCATGCAGAACTCCTGTATTTTGATGAAAACTCACTGAAATCCACCTGTAACTTCAAGTTTATGCATCTTTCTATGCTTTCAGTTTGAAACTTGACTGAAAACTCATTTTGAACAAAAGTTATGGCATTTTTGTATCACAGGTCACAAACAGTGTTTTCTCAGCGAGAGAAGGCCAAAATGAACACTTCATGCAGAACTCCTGTATTTTGAGGAAAACTAACTGAAATCCACCTGTAACTTCAAGTTTATGCATCTTTCTATGCTTTCAGGTTGAAACTTGACTGAAAACTCACTTTGAACAAAAGTTATGGCTGTTTTGTGTCACAGGTCACAAATAGCGTTTTCTCAGTGAGAGAAGGCCAAAATGAACACTTCATGCAGAACTCCTGTATTTTAATGAAAAATCACTAAAATCCACCTGTAACTTCAAGTTTATGCATCTTTCTATGCTTTCAGGTTGAAACTTGACTGAAAACTCACTTTAAACAAAAGTTATGGCATTTTTGTATCACAGGTCACAAATAGCGTTTTCTCAGCGAGAGAAGGCCAAAATGAACACTTCATGCAGAACTCCTGTATTTTGATGAAAACTCACTGAAATCAAGCTGTAACTTCAAGTTTATGCATCTTTCTATGCTTTCAGGTTGAAACTTGACTGAAAACTCACTTCGAAGAAAAGTTATGGCATTTTTGTATCACAGGTCACAAATAGTGTTTTCTCAGCGAGAGAAGACCAAAATGAACACTTCATGCAGAACTCCTGTATTTTGAGGAAAACTCACTGAAATTAAACTGTAACTTCAAGTTTATCCATCTTTCTATGCTTTCAGGTTAAAACGTGACTGAAAACTCACTTTGAAAAAAAGTTATGGCTGTTTTTTGTCACAGGTCACAAATAGCGTTTTCTCAGCGAGAGAAGGCCAAAATGAACACTTCATGCAGAACTCCTGTATTTTGATGAAAACTCACTGAAATCCACCTGTAACTTCAAGTTTATGCATCTTTCTATGCTTTCAGGTTGAAACTTGACCGAAAACTCACTTTGAAGAAAAGTTATGGCATTTTTGTATCACAGGTCACAAATAGTGTTTTCTCAGCGAGAGAAGACCAAAATGAACACTTCATGCAGAACTCCTGTATTTTGATGAAAACTCACTGAAATCCACCTGTAACTTCAAGTTTATGCATCTTTCTATGCTTTCAGGTTGAAACTTGACTGAAAACTCACTTTGAACAAAAGTTATGGCTGTTTTGTGTCACAGGTCACAAATAGCGTTTTCTCAGTGAGAGAAGGCCAAAATGAACACTTCATGCAGAACTCCTGTATTTTCATGAAAAATCACTAAAATCCACCTGTAACTTCAAGTTTATGCATCTTTCTATGCTTTCAGGTTGAAACTTGACTGAAAACTCACTTTAAACAAAAGTTATGGCATTTTTGTATCACAGGTCACAAATAGCGTTTTCTCAGCGAGAGAAGGCCAAAATGAACACTTCATGCAGAACTCCTGTATTTTGATGAAAACTCACTGAAATCAAGCTGTAACTTCAAGTTTATGCATCTTTCTATGCTTTCAGGTTGAAACTTGACTGAAAACTCACTTTGAACAAAAGTTATGGCTGTTTTGTGTCACAGGTCACAAAAAGTGTTTTCTCAGCGAGAGAAGGCCTAAATGAACACTTCATGCAGAACTCCTGTATTTTGAAGAAAACTCACTGAAATCAAGCTGTAACTTCAACTTTATGCATCTTTCTATGGTTTCAGGTTGAAACTTGACTGAAAACTCACTTTGAAGAAAAGTTATGGCATTTTTGTATCACAGGTCACAAATAGTGTTTTCTCAGCGAGAGAAGACCAAAAAGAAGACTTCATGCAGAACTCCTGTATTTTGAGGAAAACTCACTGAAATTAAACTGTAACTTCAAGGTTATCCATCTTTCTATGCTTTCAGGTTGAAACTTGACTGAAAACTCACTTTGAAGAAAAGTTATGGCATTTTTTTATCACAGGTCACAAATAGTGTTTTCTCAGCGAGAGAATGCCAAAATGAACACTTCATGCAGAACTCCTGTATTTTGAGGAAAACTCACTGAAATTAAACTGTAACTTCAAGTTTATGCATCTTTCTATGCTTTCAGGTTGAAACTTGACTGAAAACTCACTTTGAACAAAAGTTTTGGCTGTTTTGTGTCACAGGTCACAAATAGCGTTTTCTCAGTGAGAGAAGGCCAAAATGAACACTTCATGCAGAACTCCTGTATTTTGATGAAAACTCACTAAAATCCACCTGTAACTTCAAGTTTATGCATCTTTCTATGCTTTCAGGTTGAAACTTGACTGAAAACTCACTTAAAACAAAAGTTATGGCATTTTTGTATCACAGGTCACAAATAGCGTTTTCTCAGCGAGAGAAGGCCAAAATGAAAACTTCATACAGAACTCCTGTATTTTGAGGAAAACTCACTGAAATCAAGCTGTAACTTCAAGTTTATGCATCTTTCTATGCTTTCAGGTTGAAACTTGACTGAAAACTCACTTTGAAGAAAAGTTATGGCTGTTTTGTGTCACAGGTCACAAAAAGTGTTTTCTCAGCGAGAGAAGACCAAAATGAACACTTCATGCAGAACTCCTGTATTTTGATGAAAACTCACTGAAATCAAGCTGTAACTTCAAGTTTATGCATCTTTCTATGCTTTCAGGTTGAAACTTGACTGAAAACTCACTTTGAAGAAAAGTTATGGCATTTTTGTATCACAGGTCACAAATAGTGTTTTCTCAGCGAGACAAGACCAAAATGAAGACTTCAAGCAGAACTCCTGTATTTTGAGGAAAACTCACTGAAATTAAACTGTAATTTCAAGTTTATCCATCTTTCTATGCTTTCAGGTTGAAACTTGACTGAAAACTCACTTTGAACAAAAGTTATGGCTGTTTTTTGTCACAGGTCACAAATAGCGTTTTCTCAGCGAGAGAAGGCCAAAATGAACACTTCATGCAGAACTCCTGTATTTTGAGGAAAACTCACTGAAATCCACCTGTAACTTCAAGTTTATGCATCTTTCTATGATTTCAGGTTGAAACTTGACTGAAAACTCACTTTGAACAAAAGTTATGGCTGTTTTGTGTCACAGGTCACAAATAGCGTTTTCTCAGTGAGAGAAGGCCAAAATGAACACTTCATGCAGAACTCCTGTATTTTAATGAAAAATTACTAAAATCCACCTGTAACTTCAAGTTTATGCATCTTTCTATGCTTTCAGGTTGAAACTTGACTGAAAACTCACTTTAAACAAAAGTTATGGCATTTTTGTATCACAGGTCACAAATAGTGTTTTCTCAGCGAGAGAAGGCCAAAATGAACACTTCATGCAGAACTCCTGTATTTTCATGAAAACTCACTAAAATCCACCTGTAACTTCAAGTTTATGCATCTTTCTATGCTTTCAGGTTGAAACTTGACTGAAAACTCACTTTGAAGAAAAGTTATGGCATTTTTGTATCACAGGTCACAAATAGCGTTTTCTCAGCGAGAGAAGGCCAAAATGAACACTTCATGCAGAACTCCTGTATTTTGACGAAAACTCACTAAAATCAAGCTGTAACTTCAAGTTGATGCAACTTTCTATGGTTTCAGGTTGAAACTTGACTAAAAACTCACTTTGAAGAAAAGTTATGGCATTTTTGTATCACAGGTCACAAATAGTGTTTTCTCAGCGAGAGAAGGCCAAAATTAACACTTCATGCAGAACTCCTGTATTTTGATGAAAACTCACTGAAATCAAGCTGTAACTTCAAGTTTATGCATCTTTCTATGCTTTCAGGTTGAAACTTGATTGAAAACTCACTTTAAACAAAAGTTATGGCTGTTTTGTGTCACAGGTCACAAATAGCGTTTTCTCAGCGAGAGAAGGCCAAAATGAACACTTCATGCATAACTCCTGTATTTTGATGAAAACTCACTCAAATCCACCTGTAACTTCAAGTTTATGCATCTTTCTACGCTTTCAGGTTGAAACTTGACTGAAAACTCACTTTAAACAAAAGTTATGGCTGTTTTGTGTCACAGGTCACAAATAGCGTTTTCTCAGCGAGAGAAGGCCAAAATGAACACTTCATGCAGAACTCCTGTATTTTAATGAAAACTCACTCAAATCCACCTGTAACTTCAAGTTTATGCATCTTTCTATGCTTTCAGGTTGAAACTTGACTGAAAACTCACTTTGAACAAAAGTTATGGCTGTTTTGTGTCACAGGTCACAAATAGCGTTTTCTAAGCGATAGAAGGCCAAAATGAACACTTCATGCAGAACTCCTGTATTTTGATGAAAACTCACTGAAATCAAGCTGTAACTTCAAGTTTGTGCAACTTTCTATGGTTTCAGGTTGAAACTTGACTGAAAACTCACTTTGAACAAAAGTTATGGCTGTTTTGTGTCACAGGTCACAAATAACGTTTTCTCAGCGAGAGAAGTCCAAAATGAACACTTCATGCAGAACTCCTGTATTTTGAGGAAAACTCACTGAAATCAAGCTGTAACTTCAAGTTTATGCATCTTTCTATGCTTTCAGGTTGAAACTTGACTGAAAACTCACTTTGAACAAAAGTTATGGCTGTTTTGTGTCACAGGTCACAAATAGCGTTTTCTCAGCGAGAGAAGGACAAAATGAACACTTCATTCAGAACTCCTGTATTTTGATGAAAACTCACTGAAATCAAGCTGTAACTTCAAGTTTATGCATCTTTCTATGCTTTCAGGTTGAAACTTGACTGAAAACTCACTTTAAACAAAAGTTATGGCTGTTTTGTGTCACAGGTCACAAATAGCGTTTTCTCAGCGAGAGAAGGCCAAAATGAACACTTCATGCAGAACTCCTGTATTTTAATGAAAACTCACTCAAATCCACCTGTAACTTCAAGTTTATGCATCTTTCTATGCTTTCAGGTTGAAACTTGACTGAAAACTCACTTTGAACAAAAGTTATGGCTGTTTTGTGTCACAGGTCACAAATAGTGTTTTCTCAGCGAGAGAAGGCCAAAATGAAAACTTCATACAGAACTCCTGTATTTTGAGGAAAACTCACTGAAATCAAGCTGTAACTTCAAGTTTATGCATCTTTCTATGCTTTCAGGTTGAAACTTGATTGAAAACTCACTTTGAACAAAAGTAATGGCTGTTTTGTGTCACAGGTCACAAATAACGTTTTCTCAGCGAGAGAAGGCCAAAATGAACACTTCATGCATAACTCCTGTATTTTGAGGAAAACTCACTGAAATCAAGCTGTAACTTCAAGTTTATGCATCTTTCTATGCTTTCAGGTTGAAACTTGACTGAAAACTCACTTTGAACAAAAGTTATGGCATTTTTGTATCACAGGTCACAAATAGTGTTTTCTCAGCGAGAGAAGGCCAAAATGAACACTTCATGCATAACTCCTGTATTTTGATGAAAACTCACTGAAATCCACCTGTAACTTCAAGTTTATGCATCTTTCTATGCTTTCAAGTTGAAACTTGACTGAAAACTCACTTTGTACAAAACTTATGGCTGTTTTGTGTCACAGGTCACAAATAGTGTTTTCTCAGCGAGAGAAGGCCAAAATGAACACTTCATGCAGAACTCCTGTATTTTGATGAAAACTCACTGAAATCAAGCTGTAACTTCAAGTTTATGCATCTTTCTATGCTTTCAGGTTGAAACTTGACTGAAAACTCACTTTGAACAAAAGTTATGGCTGTTTTGTGTCACAGGTCACAAATAGCGTTTTCTCAGCGAGAGAAGGCCAAAATGAACACTTCATGCAGAACTCCTGTATTTTGATGAAAACTCACTGAAATCAAGCTGTAACTTCAAGTTTGTGCAACTTTCTATGGTTTCAGGTTGAAACTTGACTGAAAACTCACTTTGAACAAAAGTTATGGCTGTTTTGTGTCACAGGTCACAAATAACGTTTTCTCAGCGAGAGAAGTCCAAAATGAACACTTCATGCATAACTCCTGTATTTTGAGGAAAACTCACTGAAATCAAGCTGTAACTTCAAGTTTATGCATCTTTCTATGCTTTCAGGTTGAAACTTGACTGAAAACTCACTTTGAACAAAAGTTATGGCTGTTTTGTGTCACAGGTCACAAATAGCGTTTTCTCAGCGAGAGAAGGCCAAAATGAACACTTCATGCAGAACTCCTGTATTTTGAGGAAAACTCACTGAAATCAAGCTGTAACTTCAAGTTTATGCATCTTTCTATGCTTTCAGGTTGAAACTTGACTGAAAACTCACTTTGAAGAAAAGTTATGGCATTTTTGTATCACAGGTCACAAATAGCGTTTTCTCAGCGAGAGAAGGCGAAAATGAACACTTCATGCAGAACTCCTGTATTTTGATGAAAACTCACTGAAATCAAGCTGTAACTTCAAGTTTATGCATCTTTCTATGCTTTCAGGTTGAAACTTGACTGAAAACTCACTTTGAACAAAAGTTATGGCTGTTTTGTGTCACAGGTCACAAATAGCGTTTTCTCAGCGAGAGAAGGCCAAAATGAACACTTCATGCAGAACTCCTGTATTTTGATGAAAACTCACTGAAATCAAGCTGTAACTTCAAGTTTATGCAACTTTCTATGGTTTCAGGTTGAAACTTGACTGAAAACTCACTTTGAAGAAAAGTTATGGCATTTTTGTATCCCAGGTCACAAATAGTGTTTTCTCAGCGAGAGAAGGCCAAAATGAACACTTCATGCATAACTCCTGTATTTTGATGAAAACTCACTGAAATCCACCTGTAACTTCAAGTTTATGCATCTTTCTATGCTTTCAGGTTGAAACTTGACTGAAAACTCACTTTGAACAAAAGTTATGGCTGTTTTCTGTCACAGGTCACAAATAACGTTTTCTCAGCGAGAGAAGGCCAAAATGAACTCTTCATGCAGAACTCCTGTATTTTAATGAAAACTCACTAAAATCCACCTGTAACTTAAAGTCTATGCATCTTTCTATGCTTTCAGGTTGAAACTTGACTGAAAACTCACTTTGAACAAAAGTTATGGCTGTTTTGTGTCACAGGTCACAAATAGCGTTTTCTCAGCGAGAGAAGGCCAAAATGAACTTCAAGTTTATGCATCTTTCTATGCTTTCAGGTTGAAACTTGACTGAAAACTCACTTTGAAGAAAAGTTATGGCATTTTTGTATCACAGGTCACAAATAGCGTTTTCTCAGCGAGAGAAGGCCAAAATGAACACTTCATGCAGAACTCCTGTATTTTGAGGAAAACTCACTGAAATCAAGCTGTAACTTCAAGTTTATGCATCTTTCTATGCTTTCAGGTTGAAACTTGACTGAAAACTCACTTTGAACAAAAGTTATGGCTGTTTTGTGTCACAGGTCACAAATAGCGTTTTCTCAGCGAGAGAAGGCCAAAATGAACACTTCATGCAGAACTCCTGTATTTTGATGAAAACTCACTGAAATCAAGCTGTAACTTCAAGTTTATGCAACTTTCTATGGTTTCAGGTTGAAACTTGACTGAAAACTCACTTTGAAGAAAAGTTATGGCATTTTTGTATCACAGGTCACAAATAGTGTTTTCTCAGCGAGAGAAGGCCAAAATGAACACTTCATGCATAACTCCTGTATTTTGATAAAAAAACTCCCTTAAATCAAGCTGTAACTTCAAGTTTATGCATTTTTTTATGCTTTCAGGTTGAAACTTGACTGAAAACTCACTTTGAACAAAAGTTATGGCTGTTTTCTGTCACAGGTCACAAATAGCGTTTTCTCAGCGAGAGAAGGCCAAAATGAACTCTTCATGCAGAACTCCTGTATTTTAATGAAAACTCACTAAAATCCACCTGTAACTTAAAGTTTATGCATCTTTCTATCCTTTCAGGTTGAAACTTGACTGAAAACTCACTTTGAACAAAAGTTATGGCATTTTTGTATCACAGGTCACAAATAGCGTTTTCTGAGCGAGAGAAGGCCAAAATGAACACTTCATGCAGAACTCCTGTATTTTGATGAAAACTCACTAAAATCAAGCTGTAACTTCAAGTTTATGCAACTATCTATGGTTTCAGGTTGAAACTTGACTGAAAACTCACTTTGAACAAAAGTTATGGCTGTTTTGTGTCACAGGTCACAAATAGTGTTTTCTCAGCGAGAGAAGACCAAAATGAACACTTCATGCAGAACTCCTGTATTTTGATGAAAACTCACTGAAATCAAGCTGTAACTTCAAGTTTATGCATCTTTCTATGCTTTCAGATTGAAACCTAACTGAAAACTCACTTTGAAGAAAAGTTATGGCATTTTTGTATCACAGGTCACAAATAGTGTTTTCTCAGCGAGAGAAGGCCAAAATGAACACTTCATGCATAACTCCTGTATTTTGAGGAAAACTCACTGAAATCCACCTGTAACTTCAAGTTTATGCATCTTTCTATGCTTTCAGGTTGAAACTTGACTGAAAACTAACTTTGAACAAAAGTTATGGCTGTTTTGTGTCACAGGTCACAAATAGCGTTTTCTCAGCGAGAGAAGGCCAAAATGAACACTTCATGCAGAACTCCTGTATTTTAATGAAAACTCACTAAAATCCACCTGTAACTTCAAATTTATGCATCTTTCTATGCTTTCAGGTTGAAACTTGACTGAAAACTCACTTTAAACAAATGTTATGGAATTTTTGTATCACAGGTCACAAATAGCGTTTTCTCAGCGAGAGAAGGCCAAAATGAACACTTCATGCAGAACTCCTGTATTTTGATGAAAACTCACTAAAATCAACCTGTAACTTCAAGTTAATGCATCTTTCTATGCTTTCAGGTTGAAACTTGACTGAAAACTCACTTTGAAGAAAAGTTATGGCTGTTTTGTGTCACAGGTCACAAATAGTGTTTTCTCAGTGAGAGAAGGCCAAAATGAAAACTTCATGTATAACTCCTGTATTTTGAGGAAAACTCACTGAAATCAAGCTGTAACTTCAAGTTTATGCATCTTTCTATGCTTTCAGGTTGAAACTTGACTGAAAACTCACTTTGAAGAAAAGTTATGGCATTTTTGTATCACAGGTCACAAATAGTGTTTTCTCAGCGAGAGAAGGCCAAAATGAACACTTCATGCAGAACTCCTGTATTTTGATGAAAAGACACTGAAATCAAGCTGTAACTTCAAGTTTATGCATCTTTCTATGCTTTCAGGTTGAAACTTGACTGAAAACTCACTTTGAACAAAAGTTATGGCTGTTTTGTGTCACAGGTCACAAATAGCGTTTTCTCAGCGAGAGAAGGCCAAAATGAACACTTCATGCAGAACTCCTGTATTTTGATGAAAACTCACTGAAATCAAGCTGTAACTTCAAGTTTATGCAACTTTCTATGGTTTCAGGTTGAAACTTGACTGAAAACTCACTTTGAAGAAAAGTTATGGCATTTTTGTATCCCAGGTCACAAATAGTGTTTTCTCAGCGAGAGAAGGCCAAAATGAACACTTCATGCATAACTCCTGTATTTTGATGAAAACTCACTGAAATCCACCTGTAACTTCAAGTTTATGCATCTTTCTATGCTTTCAGGTTGAAACTTGACTGAAAACTCACTTTGAACAAAAGTTATGGCTGTTTTGTGTCACAGGTCACAAATAGCGTTTTCTCAGCGAGAGAAGGCCAAAATGAACACTTCATGCAGAACTCCTGTATTTTGATGAAAACTCACTGAAATCAAGCTGTAACTTCAAGTTTATGCAACTTTCTATGGTTTCAGGTTGAAACTTGACTGAAAACTCACTTTGAAGAAAAGTTATGGCATTTTTGTATCCCAGGTCACAAATAGTGTTTTCTCAGCGAGAGAAGGCCAAAATGAACACTTCATGCATAACTCCTGTATTTTGATGAAAACTCACTGAAATCCACCTGTAACTTCAAGTTTATGCATCTTTCTATGCTTTCAGGTTGAAACTTGACTGAAAACTCACTTTGAACAAAAGTTATGGCTGTTTTCTGTCACAGGTCACAAATAACGTTTTCTCAGCGAGAGAAGGCCAAAATGAACTCTTCATGCAGAACTCCTGTATTTTAATGAAAACTCACTAAAATCCACCTGTAACTTAAAGTCTATGCATCTTTCTATGCTTTCAGGTTGAAACTTGACTGAAAACTCACTTTGAACAAAAGTTATGGCTGTTTTGTGTCACAGGTCACAAATAGCGTTTTCTCAGCGAGAGAAGGCCAAAATGAACACTTCATGCAGAACTCCTGTATTTTGATAAAAAAACTCACTGAAATCAAGCTGTAACTTCAAGTTTATGCATCTTTCTATGCTTTCAGGTTGAAACTTGACTGAAAACTCACTTTGAACAAAAGTTATGGCTGTTTTCTGTCACAGGTCACAAATAGCGTTTTCTCAGCGAGAGAAGGCCAAAATGAACTCTTCATGCAGAACTCCTGTATTTTAATGAAAACTCACTAAAATCCACCTGTAACTTAAAGTTTATGCATCTTTCTATCCTTTCAGGTTGAAACTTGACTGAAAACTCACTTTGAACAAAAGTTATGGCATTTTTGTATCACAGGTCACAAATAGCGTTTTCTGAGCGAGAGAAGGCCAAAATGAACACTTCATGCAGAACTCCTGTATTTTGATGAAAACTCACTGAAATCAAGCTGTAACTTCAAGTTTATGCAACTATCTATGGTTTCAGGTTGAAACTTGACTGAAAACTCACTTTGAACAAAAGTTATGGCTGTTTTGTGTCACAGGTCACAAATAGTGTTTTCTCAGCGAGAGAAGACCAAAATGAACACTTCATGCAGAACTCCTGTATTTTGATGAAAACTCACTGAAATCAAGCTGTAACTTCAAGTTTATGCATCTTTCTATGCTTTCAGATTGAAACCTAACTGAAAACTCACTTTGAAGAAAAGTTATGGCATTTTTGTATCACAGGTCACAAATAGTGTTTTCTCAGCGAGAGAAGGCCAAAATGAACACTTCATGCATAACTCCTGTATTTTGAGGAAAACTCACTGAAATCCACCTGTAACTTCAAGTTTATGCATCTTTCTATGCTTTCAGGTTGAAACTTGACTGAAAACTAACTTTGAACAAAAGTTATGGCTGTTTTGTGTCACAGGTCACAAATAGCGTTTTCTCAGCGAGAGAAGGCCAAAATGAACACTTCATGCAGAACTCCTGTATTTTAATGAAAACTCACTAAAATCCACCTGTAACTTCAAATTTATGCATCTTTCTATGCTTTCAGGTTGAAACTTGACTGAAAACTCACTTTAAACAAATGTTATGGAATTTTTGTATCACAGGTCACAAATAGCGTTTTCTCAGCGAGAGAAGGCCAAAATGAACACTTCATGCAGAACTCCTGTATTTTGATGAAAACTCACTAAAATCAACCTGTAACTTCAAGTTAATGCATCTTTCTATGCTTTCAGGTTGAAACTTGACTGAAAACTCACTTTGAAGAAAAGTTATGGCTGTTTTGTGTCACAGGTCACAAATAGTGTTTTCTCAGTGAGAGAAGGCCAAAATGAAAACTTCATGTATAACTCCTGTATTTTGAGGAAAACTCACTGAAATCAAGCTGTAACTTCAAGTTTATGCATCTTTCTATGCTTTCAGGTTGAAACTTGACTGAAAACTCACTTTGAAGAAAAGTTATGGCATTTTTGTATCACAGGTCACAAATAGTGTTTTCTCAGCGAGAGAAGGCCAAAATGAACACTTCATGCAGAACTCCTGTATTTTGATGAAAACTCACTGAAATCAAGCTGTAACTTCAAGTTTATGCATCTTTCTATGTTTTCAGGTTTAAACTTGACTGAAAACTCATTTTGAAGAAAAGTTATGGCATTTTTGTATCACAGGTCACAAATAGTGTTTTCTCAGCGACAGAAGGCCAAAATGAACACTTCATGCATAACTCCTGTATTTTGATGAAAACTCACTGAAATCAACCTGTAACTTCAAGTTTATGCATCTTTCTATGCTTTCAGGTTGAAACTTGACTGAAAACTCACTTTGAAGAAAAGTTATGGCTGTTTTGTGTCACAGGTCACAAATAGCGTTTTCTCAGCGAGAGAAGGCCAAAATGAAAACTTCATGCAGAACTCCTGTATTTTGAGGAAAACTCACTGAAATCAAGCTGTAACTTCAAGTTTATGCATCTTTCTATGCTTTCAGGTTGAAATTTGACTGAAAACTCACTTTGAAGAAAAGTTATGGCATTTTTGTATCACAGGTCACAAATAGTGTTTTCTCAGCGAGAGAAGGCCAAAATGAACACTTCATGCATAACTCCTGTATTTTGATGAAAACTCACTGAAATCCACCTGTAACTTCAAGTTTATGCATCTTTCTATGCTTTCAGGTTGAAACTTGACTGAAAACTCACTTTGAACAAAAGTTATGGCTGTTTTGTGTCACAGGTAACAAATAGCGTTTTCTCAGCGAGAGAAGGCCAAAATGAACTCTTCATGCAGAACTCCTGTATTTTGAGGAAAACTCACTGAAATCCACCTGTAACTTCAAGTTTATGCATCTTTCTATGCTTTCAGGTTGAAACTTGACTGAAAACTCACTTTGAACAAAAGTTTGGGCATTTTTGTATCACAGGTCACAAATAGTGTTTTCTCAGCGAGAGAAGGCCAAAATGAACACTTCATGCAGAACTCCTGTATTTTGAGGAAAACTCACTGAAATCAAGCTGTAACTTCAAGTTTATGCATCTTTCTATGCTTTCAGGTTGAAACTTGACTGAAAACTCACTTTGAACAAAAGTTATGGCTGTTTTGTGTCACAGGTCACAAATAGCGTTTTCTCAGCGAGAGAAGGCCAAAATGAACACTTCATGCAGAACTCCTGTATTTTGATGAAAACTCACTGAAATCAAGCTGTAACTTCAAGTTTATGCATCTTCCTATGCTTTCAGGTTGAAACTTGACTGAAAACTCACTTTGAAGAAAAGTTATGGCATTTTTGTATCACAGGTCACAAATAGCGTTTTCTCAGCGAGAGAAGGCCAAAATGAACACTTCATGCAGAACTCCTGTATTTTGATGAAAACTCACTGAAATCAAGCTGTAACTTCAAGTTTATGCATCTTTCTATGCTTTCAGGTTGAAATTTGACTGAAAACTCACTTTGAAGAAAAGTTATGGCTGTTTTGTGTCACAGGTCACAAATAGTGTTTTCTCAGTGAGAGAAGGCAAAAATGAAAACTTCATGTATAACTCCTGTATTTTGAGGAAAACTCACTGAAATCAAGCTGTAACTTCAAGTTTATGCATCTTTCTATGCTTTCAGGTTGAAACTTGACTGAAAAATCACTTTGAAGAAAAGTTATGGCATTTTTGTATCACAGGTCACAAATAGTGTTTTCTCAGCGAGAGAAGGCCAAAATGAACACTTCATGCAGAACACCTGTATTTTGATGAAAACTCACTGAAATCAAGCTGTAACTTCAAGTTTATGCATCTTTCTATGTTTTCAGGTTGAAACTTGACTGAAAACTCACTTTGAAGAAAAGTTATGGCATTTTTGTATCACAGCTCACAAATAGTGTTTTCTCAGCGAGAGAAGGCCAAAATGAACACTTCATGCATAACTCCTGTATTTTGATGAAAACTCACTGAAATCCACCTGTAACTTCAAGTTTATGCATCTTTCTATGCTTTCAGGTTGAAACTTGACTGAAAACTCACTTTGAACAAAAGTTATGGCTGTTTTGTGTCACAGGTCACAAATAGCGTTTTCTCAGCGAGAGAAGGCCAAAATGAACTCTTCATGCAGAACTCCTGTATTTTGAGGAAAACTCACTGAAATCCACCTGTAACTTCAAGTTTATGCATCTTTCTATGCTTTCAGGTTGAAACTTGACTGAAAACTCACTTTGAACAAAAGTTATGTCATTTTTGTATCACAGGTCACAAATAGTGTTTTCTCAGCGAGAGAAGGCCAAAATGAACACTTCATGCAGAACTCCTGTGTTTTGAGGAAAACTCACTGAAATCAAGCTGTAACTTCAAGTTTATGCATCTTTCTATGCTTTCAGGTTGAAACTTGACTGAAAACTCACTTTGAACAAAAGTTATGGCTGTTTTGTGTCACAGGTCACAAATAGCGTTTTCTCAGCGAGAGAAGGCCAAAATGAACACTTCATGCAGAACTCCTGTATTTTGAGGAAAACTCACTGAAATCAAGCTGTAACTTCAAGTTTATGCATCTTTCTATGCTTTCAGGTTGAAACTTGACTGAAAACTCACTTTGAAGAAAAGTTATGGCATTTTTGTATCACAGGTCACAAATAGCGTTTTCTCAGCGAGAGAAGGCCAAAATGAACACTTCATGCAGAACTCCTGTATTTTGATGAAAACTCACTGAAATCAAGCTGTAACTTCAAGTTTATGCATCTTTCTATGCTTTCAGGTTGAAACTTGACTGAAAACTCACTTTGAAGAAAAGTTATGGCTGTTTTGTGTCACAGGTCACAAATAGTGTTTTCTCAGTGAGAGAAGGCAAAAATGAAAACTTCATGTATAACTCCTGTATTTTGAGGAAAACTCACTGAAATCAAGCTGTAACTTCAAGTTTATGCATCTTTCTATGCTTTCAGGTTGAAACTTGACTGAAAAATCACTTTGAAGAAAAGTTATGGCATTTTTGTATCACAGGTCACAAATAGTGTTTTCTCAGCGAGAGAAGGCCAAAATGAACACTTCATGCAGAACACCTGTATTTTGATGAAAACTCACTGAAATCAAGCCGTAACTTCAAGTTTATGCATCTTTCTATGTTTTCAGGTTGAAACTTGACTGAAAACTCACTTTGAAGAAAAGTTATGGCATTTTTGTATCACAGGTCACAAATAGTGTTTTCTCAGCGAGAGAAGGCCAAAATGAACACTTCATGCATAACTCCTGTATTTTGATGAAAACTCACTGAAATCAACCTGTAACTTCAAGTTTATGCATCTTTCTATGCTTTCAGGTTGAAACTTGACTGAAAACTCACTTTGAACAAAAGTTATGGCTGTTTTGTGTCACAGGTCACAAATAGTGTTTTCTCAGCGAGAGAAGGCCAAAATGAACACTTCATGCAGATCTCCTGTATTTTGATGAAAACTCACTGAAATCCACCTGTAACTTCAAGTTTATGCATCTTTCTATGCTTTCAGGTTGAAACTTGACTGAAAACTCACTTTGAACAAAAGTTATGGCTGTTTTGTGTCACAGGTCACAAATAGTGTTTTCTCAGCGAGAGAAGGCCAAAATGAACACTTCATGCAGAACTCCTGTATTTTGAGGAAAACTCACTGAAATCAAGCTGTAACTTCAAGTTTATGCATTTTTCTATGCTTTCAGGTTGAAACTTGACTGAAAACTCACTTTGAACAAAAGTTATGGCTGTTTTGTGTCACAGGTCACAAATAGCGTTTTCTCAGCGAGAGAAGGCCAAAATGAACACTTCATGCAGAACTCCTGTATTTTGATGAAAACTCACTGAAATCAAGCTGTAACTTAAAGTTTATGCATCTTTCTATGCTTTCAGGTTGAAACTTGACTGAAAACTCACTTTGAAGAAAAGTTATGGCATTTTTGTATCACAGGTCACAAATAGCGTTTTCTCAGCGAGAGAAGGCCAAAATGAACACTTCATGCAGAACTCCTGTATTTTGATGAAAACTCACTGAAATCAAGCTGTAACTTCAAGTTTATGCATCTTTCTATGCTTTCAGGTTGAAACTTGACTGAAAACTCACTTTGAAGAAAAGTTATGGCTGTTTTGTGTCACAGGTCACAAATAGTGTTTTCTCAGTGAGAGAAGGCAAAAATGAAAACTTCATGTATAACTCCTGTATTTTGAGGAAAACTCACTGAAATCAAGCTGTAACTTCAAGTTTATGCATCTTTCTATGCTTTCAGGTTGAAACTTGACTGAAAAATCACTTTGAAGAAAAGTTATGGCATTTTTGTATCACAGGTCACAAATAGTGTTTTCTCAGCGAGAGAAGGCCAAAATGAACACTTCATGCAGAACACCTGTATTTTGATGAAAACTCACTGAAATCAAGCTGTAACTTCAAGTTTATGCATCTTTCTATGTTTTCAGGTTGAAACTTGACTGAAAACTCACTTTGAAGAAAAGTTATGGCATTTTTGTATCACAGGTCACAAATAGTGTTTTCTCAGCGAGAGAAGGCCAAAATGAACACTTCATGCATAACTCCTGTATTTTGATGAAAACTCACTGAAATCAACCTGTAACTTCAAGTTTATGCATCTTTCTATGCTTTCAGGTTGAAACTTGACTGAAAACTCACTTTGAACAAAAGTTATGGCTGTTTTGTGTCACAGGTCACAAATAGTGTTTTCTCAGCGAGAGAAGGCCAAAATGAACACTTCATGCAGAACTCCTGTATTTTGATGAAAACTCACTGAAATCCACCTGTAACTTCAAGTTTATGCATCTTTCTATGCTTTCAGGTTGAAACTTGACTGAAAACTCACTTTGAAGAAAAGTTATGGCTGTTTTGTGTCACAGGTCACAAATAGCGTTTTCTCAGCAAGAGAAGGCCAAAATGAAAACTTCATGCATAACTCCTGTATTTTGAGGAAAACTCACTGAAATCAAGCTGTAACTTCAAGTTTATGCATCTTTCTATGCTTTCAGGTTGAAATTTGACTGAAAACTCACTTTGAAGAAAAGTTATGGCATTTTTGTATCACAGGTCACAAATAGTGTTTTCTCAGCGAGAGAAGGCCAAAATGAACACTTCATGCATAACTCCTGTATTTTGATGAAAACTCACTGAAATCCACCTGTAACTTCAAGTTTATGCATCTTTCTATGCTTTCAGGTTGAAACTTGACTGAAAACTCACTTTGAACAAAAGTTTGGGCATTTTTGTATCACAGGTCACAAATAGTGTTTTCTCAGCGAGAGAAGGCCAAAATGAACACTTCATGCAGAACTCCTGTATTTTGAGGAAAACTCACTGAAATCAAGCTGTAACTTCAAGTTTATGCATCTTTCTATGCTTTCAGGTTGAAACTTGACTGAAAACTCACTTTGAACAAAAGTTATGGCTGTTTTGTGTCACAGGTCACAAATAGCGTTTTCTCAGCGAGAGAAGGCCAAAATGAACACTTCATGCAGAACTCCTGTATTTTGATGAAAACTCACTGAAATCAAGCTGTAACTTAAAGTTTATGCATCTTTCTATGCTTTCAGGTTGAAACTTGACTGAAAACTCACTTTGAAGAAAAGTTATGGCATTTTTGTATCACAGGTCACAAATAGCGTTTTCTCAGCGAGAGAAGGCCAAAATGAACACTTCATGCAGAACTCCTGTATTTTGATGAAAACTCACTGAAATCAAGCTGTAACTTCAAGTTTATGCATCTTTCTATGCTTTCAGGTTGAAACTTGACTGAAAACTCACTTTGAAGAAAAGTTATGGCTGTTTTGTGTCACAGGTCACAAATAGTGTTTTCTCAGTGAGAGAAGGCAAAAATGAAAACTTCATGTATAACTCCTGTATTTTGAGGAAAACTCACTGAAATCAAGCTGTAACTTCAAGTTTATGCATCTTTCTATGCTTTCAGGTTGAAACTTGACTGAAAAATCACTTTGAAGAAAAGTTATGGCATTTTTGTATCACAGGTCACAAATAGTGTTTTCTCAGCGAGAGAAGGCCAAAATGAACACTTCATGCAGAACTCCTGTATTTTGAGGAAAACTCACTGAAATCAAGCTGTAACTTCAAGTTTATGCATCTTTCTATGCTTTCAGGTTGAAACTTGACTGAAAACTCACTTTGAACAAAAGTTATGGCTGTTTTGTGTCACAGGTCACAAATAGTGTTTTCTCAGCGAGAGAAGGCCAAAATGAACACTTCATGCAGAACTCCTCAATTTTGATGAAAACTCACTGAAATCAAGTTGTAACTTCAAGTTTATGCATCTTTCTATGCTTTCAGGTTGAAACTTGACTGAAAACTCACTTTAAACAAAAGTTATGGCTGTTTTGTGTCACAGGTCACAAATAGCGTTTTCTCAGCGAGAGAAGGCCAAAATGAACACTTCATGCAGAACTCCTGTATTTTAATGAAAACTCACTCAAATCCACCTGTAACTTCAAGTTTATGCATCTTTCTATGCTTTCAGGTTGAAACTTGACTGAAAACTCACTTTGAACAAAAGTTATGGCTGTTTTGTATCACAGGTCACAAATAGCGTTTTCTCAGCGAGAGAAGGCCAAAATGAACACTTCATGCAGAACTCCTGTATTTTGATGAAAACTCACTGAAATCAAGCTGTAACTTCAAGTTTATGCATCTTTCTATGCTTTCAGGTTGAAACTTGACTGAAAACTCACTTTGAAGAAAAGTTATGGCTGTTTTGTGTCACAGGTCACAAATAGTGTTTTCTCAGTGAGAGAAGGCAAAAATGAAAACTTCATGTATAACTCCTGTATTTTGAGGAAAACTCACTGAAATCAAGCTGTAACTTCAAGTTTATGCATCTTTCTATGCTTTCAGGTTGAAACTTGACTGAAAAATCACTTTGAAGAAAAGTTATGGCATTTTTGTATCACAGGTCACAAATAGTGTTTTCTCAGCGAGAGAAGGCCAAAATGAACACTTCATGCAGAACTCCTGTATTTTGATGAAAACTCACTGAAATCAAGCTGTAACTTCAAGTTTATGCATCTTTCTATGTTTTCAGGTTGAAACTTGACTGAAAACTCACTTTGAAGAAAAGTTATGGCATTTTTGTATCACAGGTCACAAATAGCGTTTCCTCAGCGAGAGAAGGCCAAAATGAACACTTCAAGCAGAACTCCTGTATTTTGATGAAAACTCACTGAAATCCACCTGTAACTTCAAGTTTATGCATCTTTCTATGCTTTCAGGTTGAAACTTGACTGAAAACTCACTTTGAACAAAAGTTATGGCTGTTTTGTGTCACAGGTCACAAATAGTGTTTTCTCAGCGAGAGAAGGCCAAAATGAACACTTCATGCAGAACTCCTGTATTTTGATGAAAACTCACTGAAATCAAGTTGTAACTTCAAGTTTATGCATCTTTCTATGCTTTCAGGTTGAAACTTGACTGAAAACTCACTTTAAACAAAAGTTATGGCTGTTTTGTGTCACAGGTCACAAATAGCGTTTTCTCAGCGAGAGAAGGCCAAAATGAACACTTCATGCAGAACTCCTGTATTTTAATGAAAACTCACTCAAATCCACCTGTAACTTCAAGTTTATGCATCTTTCTATGCTTTCAGGTTGAAACTTGACTGAAAACTCACTTTGAACAAAAGTTATGGCTGTTTTGTGTCACAGGTCACAAATAGCGTTTTCTCAGCGAGAGAAGGCCAAAATGAACACTTCATGCAGAACTCCTGTATTTTGATGAAAACTCACTGAAATCAAGCTGTAACTTCAAGTTTGTGCAACTTTCCATGGTTTCAGGTTGAAACTTGACTGAAAACTCACTTTGAACAAAAATTATGGCTGTTTTGTGTCACAGGTCACAAATAACGTTTTCTCAGCGAGAGAAGTCCAAAATGAACACTTCATGCATAACTCCTGTATTTTGAGGAAAACTCACTGAAATCAAGCTGTAACTTCAAGTTTATGCATCTTTCTATGCTTTCAGGTTGAAACTTGACTGAAAACTCACTTTGAACAAAAGTTATGGCTGTTTTGTGTCACAGGTCACAAATAGCGTTTTCTCAGCGAGAGAAGGCCAAAATGAACACTTCATGCAGAACTCCTGTATTTTAATGAAAACTCACTCAAATCCACCTGTAACTTCAAGTTTATGCATCTTTCTATGCTTTCAGGTTGAAACTTGACTGAAAACTCACTTTGAAGAAAAGTTATGGCTGTTTTGTGTCACAGGTCACAAATAGCGTTTTCTCAGCGAGAGAAGGCCAAAATGAACACTTCATGCAGAACTCCTGTATTTTAATGAAAACTCACTCAAATCCACCTGTAACTTCAAGTTTATGCATCTTTCTATGCTTTCAGGTTGAAACTTGACTGAAAACTCACTTTGAACAAAAGTTATGGCTGTTTTGTGTCACAGGTCACAAATAGTGTTTTCTCAGCGAGAGAAGGCCAAAATGAACACTTCATGCAGAACTCCTGTATTTTGATGAAAACTCACTGAAATCAAGCTGTAACTTCAAGTTTATGCATCTTTCTATGCTTTCAGGTTGAAACTTGACTGAAAACTCACTTTAAACAAAAGTTATGGTTTTTTTGTGTCACAGGTCACAAATAGCGTTTTCTCAGCGAGAGAAGGCCAAAATGAACACTTCATGCAGAACTCCTGTATTTTAATGAAAACTCACTCAAATCCACCTGTAACTTCAAGTTTATGCATCTTTCTATGCTTTCAGGTTGAAACTTGACTGAAAACTCACTTTGAACAAAAGTTATGGCTGTTTTGTTTCACAGGTCACAAATAGCGTTTTCTCAGCGAGAGAAGGCCAAAATGAACACTTCATGCAGAACTCCTGTATTTTAATGAAAACTCACTCAAATCCACCTGTAACTTCAAGTTTATGCATCTTTCTATGCTTTCAGGTTGAAACTTGACTGAAAACTCACTTTGAACAAAAGTTATGGCTGTTTTGTGTCACAGGTCACAAATAGTGTTTTCTCAGCGAGAGAAGGCCAAAATGAACACTTCATGCAGAACTCCTGTATTTTGATGAAAACTCACTGAAATCAAGCTGTAACTTCAAGTTTATGCATCTTTCTATGCTTTCAGGTTGAAACTTGACTGAAAACTCACTTTAAACAAAAGTTATGGCTGTTTTGTGTCACAGGTCACAAATAGCGTTTTCTCAGCGAGAGAAGGCCAAAATGAACACTTCATGCAGAACTCCTGTATTTTAATGAAAACTCACTCAAATCCACCTGTAACTTCAAGTTTATGCATCTTTCTATGCTTTCAGGTTGAAACTTGACTGAAAACTCACTTTGAACAAAAGTTATGGCTGTTTTGTTTCACAGGTCACAAATAGCGTTTTCTCAGCGAGAGAAGGCCAAAATGAACACTTCATGCAGAACTCCTGTATTTTGATGAAAACTCACTGAAATCAAGCTGTAACTTCAAGTTTGTGCAACTTTCTATGGTTTCAGGTTGAAACTTGACTGAAAACTCACTTTGAACAAAAGTTATGGCTGTTTTGTATCACAGGTCACAAATAGTGTTTTCTCAGCGAGAGAAGGCCAAAATGAAAACTTCATACAGAACTCCTGTATTTTGAGGAAAACTCACTGAAATCAAGCTGTAACTTCAAGTTTATGCATCTTTCTATGCTTTCAGGTTGAAACTTGACTGAAAACTCACTTTGAACAAAAGTTATGGCATTTTTGTATCACAGGTCACAAATAGTGTTTTCTCAGCGAGAGAAGGCCAAAATGAACACTTCATGCAGAACTCCTGTATTTTGAGGAAAACTCACTGAAATCAAGCTGTAACTTCAAGTTTATGCATCTTTCTATGCTTTCAGGTTGAAACTTGACTGAAAACTCACTTTGAACAAAAGTTATGGCTGTTTTGTGTCACAGGTCACAAATAGTGTTTTCTCAGCGAGAGAAGGCCAAAATGAACACTTCATGCAGAACTCCTCAATTTTGATGAAAACTCACTGAAATCAAGTTGTAACTTCAAGTTTATGCATCTTTCTATGCTTTCAGGTTGAAACTTGACTGAAAACTCACTTTAAACAAAAGTTATGGCTGTTTTGTGTCACAGGTCACAAATAGCGTTTTCTCAGCGAGAGAAGGCCAAAATGAACACTTCATGCAGAACTCCTGTATTTTAATGAAAACTCACTCAAATCCACCTGTAACTTCAAGTTTATGCATCTTTCTATGCTTTCAGGTTGAAACTTGACTGAAAACTCACTTTGAACAAAAGTTATGGCTGTTTTGTATCACAGGTCACAAATAGCGTTTTCTCAGCGAGAGAAGGCCAAAATGAACACTTCATGCAGAACTCCTGTATTTTGATGAAAACTCACTGAAATCAAGCTGTAACTTCAAGTTTATGCATCTTTCTATGCTTTCAGGTTGAAACTTGACTGAAAACTCACTTTGAAGAAAAGTTATGGCTGTTTTGTGTCACAGGTCACAAATAGTGTTTTCTCAGTGAGAGAAGGCAAAAATGAAAACTTCATGTATAACTCCTGTATTTTGAGGAAAACTCACTGAAATCAAGCTGTAACTTCAAGTTTATGCATCTTTCTATGCTTTCAGGTTGAAACTTGACTGAAAAATCACTTTGAAGAAAAGTTATGGCATTTTTGTATCACAGGTCACAAATAGTGTTTTCTCAGCGAGAGAAGGCCAAAATGAACACTTCATGCAGAACTCCTGTATTTTGATGAAAACTCACTGAAATCAAGCTGTAACTTCAAGTTTATGCATCTTTCTATGTTTTCAGGTTGAAACTTGACTGAAAACTCACTTTGAAGAAAAGTTATGGCATTTTTGTATCACAGGTCACAAATAGCGTTTCCTCAGCGAGAGAAGGCCAAAATGAACACTTCAAGCAGAACTCCTGTATTTTGATGAAAACTCACTGAAATCCACCTGTAACTTCAAGTTTATGCATCTTTCTATGCTTTCAGGTTGAAACTTGACTGAAAACTCACTTTGAAGAAAAGTTATGGCATTTTTGTATCACAGGTCACAAATAGCGTTTCCTCAGCGAGAGAAGGCCAAAATGAACACTTCAAGCAGAACTCCTGTATTTTGATGAAAACTCACTGAAATCCACCTGTAACTTCATGTTTATGCATCTTTCTATGCTTTCAGGTTGAAACTTGACTGAAAACTCACTTTGAACAAAAGTTATGGCTGTTTTGTGTCACAGGTCACAAATAGTGTTTTCTCAGCGAGAGAAGGCCAAAATGAACACTTCATGCATAACTCCTGTATTTTGAGGAAAACTCACTGAAATCCACCTGTAACTTCAAGTTTATGCATCTTTCTATGCTTTCAGGTTGAAACTTGACTGAAAACTCACTTTAAACAAAAGTTATGGCTGTTTTGTGTCACAGGTCACAAATAGCGTTTTCTCAGCGAGAGAAGGCCAAAATGAACACTTCATGCAGAACTCCTGTATTTTAATGAAAACTCACTCAAATCCACCTGTAACTTCAAGTTTATGCATCTTTCTATGCTTTCAGGTTGAAACTTGACTGAAAACTCACTTTGAACAAAAGTTATGGCTGTTTTGTGTCACAGGTCACAAATAGCGTTTTCTCAGCGAGAGAAGGCCAAAATGAACACTTCATGCAGAACTCCTGTATTTTGATGAAAACTCACTGAAATCAAGCTGTAACTTCAAGTTTGTGCAACTTTCTATGGTTTCAGGTTGAAACTTGACTGAAAACTCACTTTGAACAAAAATTATGGCTGTTTTGTGTCACAGGTCACAAATAACGTTTTCTCAGCGAGAGAAGTCCAAAATGAACACTTCATGCATAACTCCTGTATTTTGAGGAAAACTCACTGAAATCAAGCTGTAACTTCAAGTTTATGCATCTTTCTATGCTTTCAGGTTGAAACTTGACTGAAAACTCACTTTGAACAAAAGTTATGGCTGTTTTGTGTCACAGGTCACAAATAGCGTTTTCTCAGCGAGAGAAGGCCAAAATGAACACTTCATGCAGAACTCCTGTATTTTAATGAAAACTCACTCAAATCCACCTGTAACTTCAAGTTTATGCATCTTTCTATGCTTTCAGGTTGAAACTTGACTGAAAACTCACTTTGAACAAAAGTTATGGCTGTTTTGTATCACAGGTCACAAATAGCGTTTTCTCAGCGAGAGAAGGCCAAAATGAACACTTCATGCAGAACTCCTGTATTTTGATGAAAACTCACTGAAATCAAGCTGTAACTTCAAGTTTATGCATCTTTCTATGCTTTCAGGTTGAAACTTGACTGAAAACTCACTTTGAACAAAAGTTATGGCTGTTTTGTATCACAGGTCACAAATAGTGTTTTCTCAGCAAGAGAAGGCCAAAATGAACACTTCATGCAGAACTCCTGTATTTTGAGGAAAACTCACTGAAATCCACCTGTAACTTCAAGTTTATGCATCTTTCTATGCTTTCAGGTTGAAACTTGACTGAAAACTCACTTTGAACAAAAGTTATGGCTGTTTTGTGTCACAGGTCACAAACAGCGTTTTCTCAGCGAGAGAAGGCCAAAATGAACTCTTCATGCAGAACTCCTGTATTTTAATGAAAACTCACTAAAATCCACCTGTAACTTAAAGTCTATGCATCTTTCTATGCTTTCAGGTTGAAACTTGACTGAAAACTCACTTTGAAGAAAAGTTATGGCTGTTTTGTGTCACAGGTCACAAATAGCGTTTTCTCAGCGAGAGAAGGCCAAAATGAACACTTCATGCAGAACTCCTGTATTTTAATGAAAACTCACTCAAATCCACCTGTAACTTCAAGTTTATGCATCTTTCTATGCTTTCAGGTTGAAACTTGACTGAAAACTCACTTTGAACAAAAGTTATGGCTGTTTTGTGTCACAGGTCACAAATAGTGTTTTCTCAGCGAGAGAAGGCCAAAATGAACACTTCATGCAGAACTCCTGTATTTTGATGAAAACTCACTGAAATCAAGCTGTAACTTCAAGTTTATGCATCTTTCTATGCTTTCAGGTTGAAACTTGACTGAAAAATCACTTTAAACAAAAGTTATGGCTGTTTTGTGTCACAGGTCACAAATAGCGTTTTCTCAGCGAGAGAAGGCCAAAATGAACACTTCATGCAGAACTCCTGTATTTTAATGAAAACTCACTCAAATCCACCTGTAACTTCAAGTTTATGCATCTTTCTATGCTTTCAGGTTGAAACTTGACTGAAAACTCACTTTGAACAAAAGTTATGGCTGTTTTGTTTCACAGGTCACAAATAGCGTTTTCTCAGCGAGAGAAGGCCAAAATGAACACTTCATGCAGAACTCCTGTATTTTGATGAAAACTCACTGAAATCAAGCTGTAACTTCAAGTTTGTGCAACTTTCTATGGTTTCAGGTTGAAACTTGACTGAAAACTCACTTTGAACAAAAGTTATGGCTGTTTTGTATCACAGGTCACAAATAGTGTTTTCTCAGCGAGAGAAGGCCAAAATGAAAACTTCATACAGAACTCCTGTATTTTGAGGAAAACTCACTGAAATCAAGCTGTAACTTCAAGTTTATGCATCTTTCTATGCTTTCAGGTTGAAACTTGATTGAAAACTCACTTTGAACAAAAGTTATGGCTATTTTGTGTCACAGGTCACAAATAACGTTTTCTCAGCGAGAGAAGGCCAAAATGAACACTTCATGCATAACTCCTGTATTTTGAGGAAAACTCACTGAAATCAAGCTGTAACTTCAAGTTTATGCATCTTTCTATGCTTTCAGGTTGAAACTTGACTGAAAACTCACTTTGAACAAAAGTTATGGCATTTTTGTATCACAGGTCACAAATAGTGTTTTCTCAGCGAGAGAAGGCCAAAATGAACACTTCATGCAGAACTCCTGTATTTTGAGGAAAACTCACTGAAATCAAGCTGTAACTTCAAGTTTATGCATCTTTCTATGCTTTCAGGTTGAAACTTGACTGAAAACTCACTTTGAACAAAAGTTATGGCTGTTTTGTGTCACAGGTCACAAATAGTGTTTTCTCAGCGAGAGAAGGCCAAAATGAACACTTCATGCAGAACTCCTCAATTTTGATGAAAACTCACTGAAATCAAGTTGTAACTTCAAGTTTATGCATCTTTCTATGCTTTCAGGTTGAAACTTGACTGAAAACTCACTTTAAACAAAAGTTATGGCTGTTTTGTGTCACAGGTCACAAATAGCGTTTTCTCAGCGAGAGAAGGCCAAAATGAACACTTCATGCAGAACTCCTGTATTTTAATGAAAACTCACTCAAATGCACCTGTAACTTCAAGTTTATGCATCTTTCTATGCTTTCAGGTTGAAACTTGACTGAAAACTCACTTTGAACAAAAGTTATGGCTGTTTTGTGTCACAGGTCACAAATAGCGTTTTCTCAGCGAGAGAAGGCCAAAATGAACACTTCATGCAGAACTCCTGTATTTTGATGAAAACTCACTGAAATCCACCTGTAACTTCAAGTTTATGCATCTTTCTATGCTTTCAGGTTGAAACTTGACTGAAAACTCACTTTGAAGAAAAGTTATGGCTGTTTTGTGTCACAGGTCACAAATAGCGTTTTCTCAGCGAGAGAAGGCCAAAATGAAAACTTCATGCATAACTCCTGTATTTTGAGGAAAACTCACTGAAATCAAGCTGTAACTTCAAGTTTATGCATCTTTCTATGCTTTCAGGTTGAAATTTGACTGAAAACTCACTTTGAAGAAAAGTTATGGCATTTTTGTATCACAGGTCACAAATAGTGTTTTCTCAGCGAGAGAAGGCCAAAATGAACACTTCATGCATAACTCCTGTATTTTGATGAAAACTCACTGAAATCCACCTGTAACTTCAAGTTTATGCATCTTTCTATGCTTTCAGGTTGAAACTTGACTGAAAACTCACTTTGAACAAAAGTTATGGCTGTTTTGTGTCACAGGTCACAAATAGTGTTTTCTCAGCGAGAGAAGGCCAAAATGAACACTTCATGCAGAACTCCTGTATTTTGATGAAAACTCACTGAAATCAAGTTGTAACTTCAAGTTTATGCATCTTTCTATGCTTTCAGGTTGAAACTTGACTGAAAACTCACTTTAAACAAAAGTTATGGCTGTTTTGTGTCACAGGTCACAAATAGCGTTTTCTCAGCGAGAGAAGGCCAAAATGAACACTTCATGCAGAACTCCTGTATTTTAATGAAAACTCACTCAAATCCACCTGTAACTTCAAGTTTATGCATCTTTCTATGCTTTCAGGTTGAAACTTGACTGAAAACTCACTTTGAACAAAAGTTATGGCTGTTTTGTGTCACAGGTCACAAATAGCGTTTTCTCAGCGAGAGAAGGCCAAAATGAACACTTCATGCAGAACTCCTGTATTTTGATGAAAACTCACTGAAATCAAGCTGTAACTTCAAGTTTGTGCAACTTTCTATGGTTTCAGGTTGAAACTTGACTGAAAACTCACTTTGAACAAAAATTATGGCTGTTTTGTGTCACAGGTCACAAATAACGTTTTCTCAGCGAGAGAAGTCCAAAATGAACACTTCATGCATAACTCCTGTATTTTGAGGAAAACTCACTGAAATCAAGCTGTAACTTCAAGTTTATGCATCTTTCTATGCTTTCAGGTTGAAACTTGACTGAAAACTCACTTTGAACAAAAGTTATGGCTGTTTTGTGTCACAGGTCACAAATAGCGTTTTCTCAGCGAGAGAAGGCCAAAATGAACACTTCATGCAGAACTCCTGTATTTTGATGAAAACTCACTGAAATCAAGCTGTAACTTCAAGTTTATGCATCTTTCTATGCTTTCAGGTTGAAACTTGACTGAAAACTCACTTTGAACAAAAGTTATGGCTGTTTTGTATCACAGGTCACAAATAGTGTTTTCTCAGCAAGAGAAGGCCAAAATGAACACTTCATGCAGAACTCCTGTATTTTGAGGAAAACTCACTGAAATCCACCTGTAACTTCAAGTTTATGCATCTTTCTATGCTTTCAGGTTGAAACTTGACTGAAAACTCACTTTGAACAAAAGTTATGGCTGTTTTGTGTCACAGGTCACAAACAGCGTTTTCTCAGCGAGAGAAGGCCAAAATGAACTCTTCATGCAGAACTCCTGTATTTTAATGAAAACTCACTAAAATCCACCTGTAACTTAAAGTCTATGCATCTTTCTATGCTTTCAGGTTGAAACTTGACTGAAAACTCACTTTGAAGAAAAGTTATGGCTGTTTTGTGTCACAGGTCACAAATAGCGTTTTCTCAGCGAGAGAAGGCCAAAATGAACACTTCATGCAGAACTCCTGTATTTTAATGAAAACTCACTCAAATCCACCTGTAACTTCAAGTTTATGCATCTTTCTATGCTTTCAGGTTGAAACTTGACTGAAAACTCACTTTGAACAAAAGTTATGGCTGTTTTGTGTCACAGGTCACAAATAGCGTTTTCTCAGCGAGAGAAGGCCAAAATGAACACTTCATGCAGAACTCCTGTATTTTGATGAAAACTCACTGAAATCAAGCTGTAACTTCAAGTTTGTGCAACTTTCTATGGTTTCAGGTTGAAACTTGACTGAAAACTCACTTTGAACAAAAATTATGGCTGTTTTGTGTCACAGGTCACAAATAACGTTTTCTCAGCGAGAGAAGTCCAAAATGAACACTTCATGCATAACTCCTGTATTTTGAGGAAAACTCACTGAAATCAAGCTGTTACTTCAAGTTTATGCATCTTTCTATGCTTTCAGGTTGAAACTTGACTGAAAACTCACTTTGAACAAAAGTTATGGCTGTTTTGTGTCACAGGTCACAAATAGCGTTTTCTCAGCGAGAGAAGGCCAAAATGAACACTTCATGCAGAACTCCTGTATTTTGAGGAAAACTCACTGAAATCAAGCTGTAACTTCAAGTTTATGCATCTTTCTATGCTTTCAGGTTGAAACTTGACTGAAAACTCACTTTGAAGAAAAGTTATGGCATTTTTGTATCACAGGTCACAAATAGCGTTTTCTCAGCGAGAGAAGGCCAAAATGAACACTTCATGCAGAACTCCTGTATTTTGATGAAAACTCACTGAAATCAAGCTGTAACTTCAAGTTTATGCATCTTTCTATGCTTTCAGGTTGAAACTTGACTGAAAACTCACTTTGAACAAAAGTTATGGCTGTTTTGTATCACAGGTCACAAATAGTGTTTTCTCAGCGAGAGAAGGCCAAAATGAACACTTCATGCATAACTCCTGTATTTTGAGGAAAACTCACTGAAATCCACCTGTAACTTCAAGTTTATGCATCTTTCTATGCTTTCAGGTTGAAACTTGACTGAAAACTCACTTTGAACAAAAGTTATGGCTGTTTTGTGTCACAGGTCACAAACAGCGTTTTCTCAGCGAGAGAAGGCCAAAATGAACTCTTCATGCAGAACTCCTGTATTCTAATGAAAACTCACTAAAATCCACCTGTAACTTAAAGTCTATGCATCTTTCTATGCTTTCAGGTTGAAACTTGACTGAAAACTCACTTTGAACAAAAGTTATGGCTGTTTTGTGTCACAGGTCACAAATAGCGTTTTCTCAGCGAGAGAAGGCCAAAATGAACACTTCATGCAGAACTCCTGTATTTTGATGAAAACTCACTGAAATCAAGCTGTAACTTCAAGTTTATGCATCTTTCTATGCTTTCAGGTTGAAACTTGACTGAAAACTCACTTTGAAGAAAAGTTATGGCATTTTTGTATCACAGGTCACAAATAGCGTTTTCTCAGCGAGAGAAGGCCAAAATGAACACTTCATGCAGAACTCCTGTATTTTGATGAAAACTCACTGAAATCAAGCTGTAACTTCAAGTTTATGCATCTTTCTATGCTTTCAGGTTGAAACTTGACTGAAAACTCACTTTGAACAAAAGTTATGGCTGTTTTGTGTCACAGGTCACAAATAGCGTTTTCTCAGCGAGAGAAGGCCAAAATGAACACTTCATGCAGAACTCCTGTATTTTGATGAAAACTCACTGAAATCAAGCTGTAACTTCAAGTTTATGCAACTTTCTATGGTTTCAGGTTGAAACTTGACTGAAAACTCACTTTGAAGAAAAGTTATGGCATTTTTGTATCACAGGTCACAAAAAGTGTTTTCTCAGCGAGAGAAGGCCAAAATGAACACTTCATGCATAACTCCTGTATTTTGAGGAAAACTCACTGAAATCCACCTGTAACTTCAAGTTTATGCATCTTTCTATGCTTTCAGGTTGAAACTTGACTGAAAACTCACTTTGAACAAAAGTTATGGCTGTTTTGTGTCACAGGTCACAAATAGCGTTTTCTCAGCGAGAGAAGGCCAAAATGAACTCTTCATGCAGAACTCCTGTATTTTAATGAAAACTCACTAAAATCCACCTGTAACTTCCAAGTTTATGCATCTTTCTATGCTTTCAGGTTGAAACTTGACTGAAAACTCACTTTGAACAAAAGTTATGGCATTTTTGTATCACAGGTCACAAAGAGCGTTTTCTCAGCGAGAGAAGGCCAAAATGAACACTTCATGCAGAACTCCTGTATTTTGATGAAAACTCACTAAAATCAAGCTGTAACTTCAAGTTTATGCAACTTTCTATGGTTTCAGGTTGAAACTTGACTGAAAACTCACTTTGAACAAAAGTTATGGCTGTTTTGTGTCACAGGTCACAAATAGTGTTTTCTCAGCGAGAGAAGACCAAAATGAACACTTCATGCAGAACTCCTGTATTTTGATGAAAACTCATTGAAATCAAGCTGTAACTTCAAGTTTATGCATCTTTCTATGCTTTCAGATTGAAACCTAACTGAAAACTCACTTTGAAGAAAAGTTATGGCATTTTTGTATCACAGGTCACAAATAGTGTTTTCTCAGCGAGAGAAGGCCAAAATGAACACTTCATGCATAACTCCTGTATTTTGAGGAAAACTCACTGAAATCCACCTGTAACTTCAAGTTTATGCATCTTTCTATGCTTTCAGGTTGAAACTTGACTGAAAACTAACTTTGAACAAAAGTTATGGCTGTTTTGTGTCACAGGTCACAAATAGCGTTTTCTCAGCGAGAGAAGGCCAAAATGAACACTTCATGCATAACTCCTGTATTTTGAGGAAAACTCACTGAAATCCACCTGTAACTTCAAGTTTATGCATCTTTCTATGCTTTCAGGTTGAAACTTGACTGAAAACTCACTTTGAAGAAAAGTTATGGCATTTTTGTATCACAGGTCACAAATAGTGTTTTCTCAGCGAGAGAAGGCCAAAATGAACACTTCATGCAGAACTCCTGTATTTTGAGGAAAACTCACTGAAATCAAGCTGTAACTTCAAGTTTATGCATCTTTCTATGGTTTCAGGTTGAAACTTGACTGAAAACTCACTTTGAACAAAAGTTATGGCTGTTTTGTGTCACAGGTCACAAATAGTGTTTTCTCAGCGAGAGAAGACCAAAATGAACACTTCATGCAGAACTCCTGTATTTTGATGAAAACTCACTGAAATCAAGCTGTAACTTCAAGTTTATGCATCTTTCTATGCTTTCAGATTGAAACCTAACTGAAAACTCACTTTGAAGAAAAGTTATGGCATTTTTGTATCACAGGTCTCAAATAGTGTTTTCTCAGCGAGAGAAGGCCAAAATGAACACTTCATGCATAACTCCTGTATTTTGAGGAAAACTCACTGAAATCCACCTGTAACTTCAAGTTTATGCATCTTTCTATGCTTTCAGGTTGAAACTTGACTGAAAACTAACTTTGAACAAAAGTTATGGCTGTTTTGTGTCACAGGTCACAAATAGCGTTTTCTCAGCGAGAGAAGGCCAAAATGAACACTTCATGCAGAACTCCTGTATTTTGATGAAAACTCACTGAAATCAAGCTGTAACTTCAAGTTTATGCATCTTTCTATGCTTTCAGATTGAAACCTAACTGAAAACTCACTTTGAAGAAAAGTTATGGCATTTTTGTATCACAGGTCACAAATAGCGTTTTCTCAGCGAGAGAAGGCCAAAATGAACACTTCATGCAGAACTCCTGTATTTTGATGAAAACTCACTAAAATCAACCTGTAACTTCAAGTTAATGCATCTTTCTATGCTTTCAGGTTGAAACTTGACTGAAAACTCACTTTGAAGAAAAGTTATGGCTGTTTTGTGTCACAGGTCACAAATAGTGTTTTCTCAGTGAGAGAAGGCCAAAATGAAAACTTCATGTATAACTCCTGTATTTTGAGGAAAACTCACTGAAATCAAGCTGTAACTTCAAGTTTATGCATCTTTCTATGCTTTCAGGTTGAAACTTGACTGAAAAATCACTTTGAAGAAAAGTTATGGCATTTTTGTATCACAGGTCACAAATAGTGTTTTCTCAGCGAGAGAAGGCCAAAATGAACACTTCATGCAGAACTCCTGTATTTTGATGAAAACTCACTGAAATCAAGCTGTAACTTCAAGTTTATGCATCTTTCTATGTTTTCAGGTTGAAACTTGACTGAAAACTCACTTTGAAGAAAAGTTATGGCATTTTTGTATCACAGGTCACAAATAGTGTTTTCTCAGCGAGAGAAGGCCAAAATGAACACTTCATGCATAACTCCTGTATTTTGATGAAAACTCACTGAAATCAACCTGTAACTTCAAGTTTATGCATCTTTCTATGCTTTCAGGTTGAAACTTGACTGAAAACTCACTTTGAAGAAAAGTTATGGCATTTTTGTATCACAGGTCACAAATAGTGTTTTCAGCAAGAGAAGGCCAAAATGAACACTTCATGCATAACTCCTGTATTTTGAGGAAAACTCACTGAAATCCACCTGTAACTTCAAGTTTATGCAT
Organism: Aulostomus chinensis; assembly: GCF_037954235.1. Classification (NCBI taxonomy): domain Eukaryota; kingdom Metazoa; phylum Chordata; class Actinopteri; order Syngnathiformes; family Aulostomidae; genus Aulostomus; species Aulostomus chinensis. Next base: position 275,128 of record NC_141321.1, read on the forward strand.
CTTTCTATGCTTTCAGGTTGAAACTTGACTGAAAACTCACTTTGAACAAAAGTTATGGCTTTTTTCTGTCACAGGTCACAAATAGCGTTTTTTCAGCGAGAGAAGGCCAAAATGAACACTTCATGCAGAACTCCTGTATTTTAATGAAAACTCACTAAAATCCACCTGTAACTTCAAGTTTATGCATCTTTCTATGCTTTCAGGTTGAAACTTGACTGAAAACTCACTTTGAACAAAAGTTATGGCATTTTTGTATCACAGGTCACAAATAGTGTTTTCTCAGCGAGAGAAGGCCAAAATGAACACTTCATGCAGAACTCCTGTATTTTGATGAAAACTCACTAAAATAAACCTGTAACTTCAAGTTTATGCATCTTTCTATGCTTTCAGGTTGAAACTTGACTGAAAACTCACTTTGAACAAAAGTTATGGCTGTTTTGTGTCACAGGTCACAAATAGCGTTTTCTCAGCGAGAGAAGGCCAAAATGAACACTTCATGCAGAACTCCTGTATTTTGATGAAAACTCACTAAAATAAACCTGTAACTTCAAGTTTATGCATCTTTCTATGCTTTCAGGTTGAAACTTGACTGAAAACTCACTTTGAAGAAAAATTATGGCTGTTTTGTGTCACAGGTCACAAAAAGTGTTTTCTCAGCGAGAGAAGGCCTAAATGAACACTTCATGCATAACTCCTGTATTTTGAGGAAAACTCAATGAAATCAAGCTGTAACTTCAAGTTTATGCATCTTTTTATGCTTTCAGATTGAAACTTGACTGAAAACTCACTTTGAACAAAAGTTATGGCATTTTTGTATCACAGGTCACAAATAGTGTTTTCTCAGCGAGAGAAGGCCAAAATGAACACTTCATGCAGAACTCCTGTATTTTGAGGAAAACTCACTGAAATCAAGCTGTAACTTCAAGTTTATGCATCTTTCTATGCTTTCAGGTTGAAACTTGACTGAAAACTCACTTTGAACAAAAGTTATGGCTGTTTTGTGTCACAGGTCACAAATAGCGTTTTCTCAGCGAGAGAAGGCCAAAATGAACACTTCATGCAGAACTCCTGTATTTTGATGAAAACTCACTGAAATCAAGCTGTAACTTCAAGTTTATGCATCTTTCTATGCTTTCAGGTTGAAACTTGACTGAAAACTCACTTTGAAGAAAAGTTATGGCATTTTTGTATCACAGGTCACAAATAGCGTTTTCTCAGCGAGAGAAGGCCAAAATGAACACTTCATGCAGAACTCCTGTATTTTGATGAAAACTCACTGAAATCAAGCTGTAACTTCAAGTTTATGCATCTTTCTATGCTTTCAGGTTGAAACTTGACTGAAAACTCACTTTGAACAAAAGTTATGGCTGTTTTGTGTCACAGGTCACAAATAGCGTTTTCTCAGCGAGAGAAGGCCAAAATGAACACTTCATGCAGAACTCCTGTATTTTGATGAAAACTCACTGAAATCAAGCTGTAACTTCAAGTTTATGCAACTTTTTATGGTTTCAGGTTGAAACTTGACTGAAAACTCACTTTGAAGAAAAGTTATGGCATTTTTGTATCACAGGTCACAAATAGTGTTTTCTCAGCGAGAGAAGGCCAAAATGAACACTTCATGCATAACTCCTGTATTTTGAGGAAAACTCACTGAAATCCACCTGTAACTTCAAGTTTATGCATCTTTCTATGCTTTCAGGTTGAAACTTGACTGAAAACTCACTTTGAACAAAAGTTATGGCTGTTTTGTGTCACAGGTCACAAAGAGCGTTTTCTCAGCGAGAGAAGGCCAAAATGAACACTTCATGCAGAACTCCTGTATTTTGATGAAAACTCACTGAAATCAAGCTGTAACTTCAAGTTTATGCATCTTTCTATGCTTTCAGGTTGAAACTTGACTGAAAACTCACTTTGAAGAAAAGTTATGGCATTTTTGTATCACAGGTCACAAATAGCGTTTTCTCAGCGAGAGAAGGCCAAAATGAACACTTCATGCAGAACTCCTGTATTTTGATGAAAACTCACTGAAATCAAGCTGTAACTTCAAGTTTATGCATCTTTCTATGCTTTCAGGTTGAAACTTGACTGAAAACTCACTTTGAACAAAAGTTATGGCTGTTTTGTGTCACAGGTCACAAATAGCGTTTTCTCAGCGAGAGAAGGCCAAAATGAACACTTCATGCAGAACTCCTGTATTTTGATGAAAACTCACTGAAATCAAGCTGTAACTTCAAGTTTATGCAACTTTCTATGGTTTCAGGTTGAAACTTGACTGAAAACTCACTTTGAACAAAAGTTATGGCATTTTTGTATCACAGGTCACAAATAGCGTTTTCTGAGCGAGAGAAGGCCAAAATGAACACTTCATGCAGAACTCCTGTATTTTGATGAAAACTCACTAAAATCAAGCTGTAACTTCAAGTTTATGCAACTTTCTATGGTTTCAGGTTGAAACTTGACTGAAAACTCACTTTGAACAAAAGTTATGGCTGTTTTGTGTCACAGGTCACAAATAGTGTTTTCTCAGCGAGAGAAGACCAAAATGAACACTTCATGCAGAACTCCTGTATTTTGATGAAAACTCACTGAAATCAAGCTGTAACTTCAAGTTTATGCATCTTTCTATGCTTTCAGATTGAAACCTAACTGAAAACTCACTTTGAAGAAAAGTTATGGCATTTTTGTATCACAGGTCACAAATAGTGTTTTCTCAGCGAGAGAAGGCCAAAATGAACACTTCATGCATAACTCCTGTATTTTGAGGAAAACTCACTGAAATCCACCTGTAACTTCAAGTTTATGCATCTTTCTATGCTTTCAGGTTGAAACTTGACTGAAAACTAACTTTGAACAAAAGTTATGGCTGTTTTGTGTCACAGGTCACAAATAGCGTTTTCTCAGCGAGAGAAGGCAAAAATGAACACTTCATGCAGAACTCCTGTATTTTAATGAAAACTCACTAAAATCCACCTGTAACTTCAAGTTTATGCATCTTTCTATGCTTTCAGGTTGAAACTTGACTGAAAACTCACTTTAAACAAAAGTTATGGAATTTTTGTATCACAGGTCACAAATAGCGTTTTCTCAGCGAGAGAAGGCCAAAATGAACACTTCATGCAGAACTCCTGTATTTTGATGAAAACTCACTAAAATCAACCTGTAACTTCAAGTTAATGCATCTTTCTATGCTTTCAGGTTGAAACTTGACTGAAAACTCACTTTGAAGAAAAGTTATGGCTGTTTTGTGTCACAGGTCACAAATAGTGTTTTCTCAGTGAGAGAAGGCCAAAATGAAAACTTCATGTATAACTCCTGTATTTTGAGGAAAACTCACTGAAATCAAGCTGTAACTTCAAGTTTATGCATCTTTCTATGCTTTCAGGTTGAAACTTGACTGAAAAATCACTTTGAAGAAAAGTTATGGCATTTTTGTATCACAGGTCACAAATAGTGTTTTCTCAGCGAGAGAAGGCCAAAATGAACACTTCATGCAGAACTCCTGTATTTTGATGAAAACTCACTGAAATCAAGCTGTAACTTCAAGTTTATGCATCTTTCTATGTTTTCAGGTTGAAACTTGACTGAAAACTCACTTTGAAGAAAAGTTATGGCATTTTTGTATCACAGGTCACAAATAGTGTTTTCTCAGCGAGAGAAGGCCAAAATGAACACTTCATGCATAACTCCTGTATTTTGATGAAAACTCACTGAAATCAACCTGTAACTTCAAGTTTATGCATCTTTCTATGCTTTCAGGTTGAAACTTGACTGAAAACTCACTTTGAAGAAAAGTTATGGCATTTTTGTATCACAGGTCACAAATAGTGTTCTCAGCAAGAGAAGGCCAAAATGAACACTTCATGCATAACTCCTGTATTTTGAGGAAAACTCACTGAAATCCACCTGTAACTTCAAGTTTATGCATCTTTCTATGCTTTCAGGTTGAAACTTGACTGAAAACTCACTTTGAACAAAAGTTATGGCTTTTTTCTGTCACAGGTCACAAATAGCGTTTTTTCAGCGAGAGAAGGCCAAAATGAACACTTCATGCAGAACTCCTGTATTTTAATGAAAACTCACTAAAATCCACCTGTAACTTCAAGTTTATGCATCTTTCTATGCTTTCAGGTTGAAACTTGACTGAAAACTCACTTTGAACAAAAGTTATGGCATTTTTGTATCACAGGTCACAAATAGCGTTTTCTCAGCGAGAGAAGGCCAAAATGAACACTTCATGCAGAACTCCTGTATTTTGATGAAAACTCACTAAAATAAACCTGTAACTTCAAGTTTATGCATCTTTCTATGCTTTCAGGTTGAAACTTGACTGAAAACTCACTTTGAACAAAAGTTATGGCTGTTTTGTGTCACAGGTCACAAATAGCGTTTTCTCAGCGAGAGAAGGCCAAAATGAACACTTCATGCAGAACTCCTGTATTTTGATGAAAACTCACTAAAATAAACCTGTAACTTCAAGTTTATGCATCTTTCTATGCTTTCAGGTTGAAACTTGACTGAAAACTAGCTTTGAAGAAAAGTTATGGCTGTTTTGTGTCACAGGTCACAAAAAGTGTTTTCTCAGCGAGAGAAGGCCTAAATGAACACTTCATGCATAACTCCTGTATTTTGAGGAAAACTCAATGAAATCAAGCTGTAACTTCAAGTTTATGCATCTTTTTATGCTTTCAGATTGAAACTTGACTGAAAACTCACTTTGAACAAAAGTTATGGCATTTTTGTATCACAGGTCACAAATAGTGTTTTCTCAGCGAGAGAAGGCCAAAATGAACACTTCATGCAGAACTCCTGTATTTTGATGAAAACTCACTAAAATAAACCTGTAACTTCAAGTTTATGCATCTTTCTATGCTTTCAGGTTGAAACTTGACTGAAAACTCACTTTGAACAAAAGTTATGGCTGTTTTGTGTCACAGGTCACAAATAGCGTTTTCTCAGCGAGAGAAGGCCAAAATGAACACTTCATGCAGAACTCCTGTATTTTGATGAAAACTCACTAAAATAAACCTGTAACTTCAAGTTTATGCATCTTTCTATGCTTTCAGGTTGAAACTTGACTGAAAACTAGCTTTGAAGAAAAGTTATGGCTGTTTTGTGTCACAGGTCACAAAAAGTGTTTTCTCAGCGAGAGAAGGCCTAAATGAACACTTCATGCAGAACTCCTGTATTTTGATGAAAACTCACTGAAATCAAGCTGTAACTTCAAGTTTATGCATCTTTCTATGCTTTCAGGTTGAAACTTGACTGAAAACTCACTTTGAAGAAAAGTTATGGCATTTTTGTATCACAGGTCACAAATAGCGTTTTCTCAGCGAGAGAAGGCCAAAATGAACACTTCATGCAGAACTCCTGTATTTTGATGAAAACTCACTGAAATCAAGCTGTAACTTCAAGTTTATGCATCTTTCTATGCTTTCAGGTTGAAACTTGACTGAAAACTCACTTTGAACAAAAGTTATGGCTGTTTTGTGTCACAGGTCACAAATAGCGTTTTCTCAGCGAGAGAAGGCCAAAATGAACACTTCATGCAGAACTCCTGTATTTTGATGAAAACTCACTGAAATCAAGCTGTAACTTCAAGTTTATGCAACTTTTTATGGTTTCAGGTTGAAACTTGACTGAAAACTCACTTTGAAGAAAAGTTATGGCATTTTTGTATCACAGGTCACAAATCGTGTTTTCTCAGCGAGAGAAGGCCAAAATGAACACTTCATGCATAACTCCTGTATTTTGAGGAAAACTCACTGAAATCCACCTGTAACTTCAAGTTTATGCATCTTTCTATGCTTTCAGGTTGAAACTTGACTGAAAACTCACTTTGAACAAAAGTTATGGCTGTTTTCTGTCACAGGTCACAAATAGCGTTTTCTCAGCGAGAGAAGGCCAAAATGAACTCTTCATGCAGAACTCCTGTATTTTAATGAAAACTCACTAAAATCCACCTGTAACTTAAAGTTTATGCATCTTTCTATGCTTTCAGGTTGAAACTTGACTAAAAACTCACTTTGAACAAAAGTTATGGCTGTTTTGTGTCACAGGTCACAAAGAGCGTTTTCTCAGCGAGAGAAGGCCAAAATGAACACTTCATGCAGAACTCCTGTATTTTGATGAAAACTCACTGAAATCAAGCTGTAACTTCAAGTTTATGCATCTTTCTATGCTTTCAGGTTGAAACTTGACTGAAAACTCACTTTGAAGAAAAGTTATGGCTGTTTTGTGTCACAGGTCACAAATAGCGTTTTCTCAGCGAGAGAAGGCCAAAATGAACACTTCATGCAGAACTCCTGTATTTTGATGAAAACTCACTGAAATCAAGCTGTAACTTCAAGTTTATGCAACTTTCTATGGTTTCAGGTTGAAACTTGACTGAAAACTCACTTGGAAGAAAAGTTATGGCATTTTTGTATCACAGGTCACAAATAGTGTTTTCTCAGCGAGAGAAGGCCAAAATGAACACTTCATGCATAACTCCTGTATTTTGAGGAAAACTCACTGAAATCCACCTGTAACTTCAAGTTTATGCATCTTTCTATGGTTTCAGGTTGAAACTTGACTGAAAACTCACTTTGAAGAAAAGTTATGGCTGTTTTGTGTCACAGGTCACAAATAGCGTTTTCTCAGCGAGAGAAGGCCAAAATGAACTCTTCATGCAGAACTCCTGTATTTTAATGAAAACTCACTAAAATCCACCTGTAACTTAAAGTTTATGAATCTTTCTATGCTTTCAGGTTGAAACTTGACTGAAAACTCACTTTGAAACAAAGTTATGGCATTTTTGTATCACAGGTCACAAATAGCGTTTTCTGAGCGAGAGAAGGCCAAAATGAACACTTCATGCAGAACTCCTGTATTTTGATGAAAACTCACTAAAATCAAGCTGTAACTTCAAGTTTATGCAACTTTCTATGGTTTCAGGTTGAAACTTGACTGAAAACTCACTTTGAACAAAAGTTATGGCTGTTTTGTGTCACAGGTCACAAATAGTGTTTTCTCAGCGAGAGAAGACCAAAATGAACACTTCATGCATAACTCCTGTATTTTGATGAAAACTCACTGAAATCGAGCTGTAACTTCAAGTTTATGCATCTTTCTATGCTTTCAGATTGAAACCTAACTGAAAACTCACTTTGAAGAAAAGTTATGGAATTTGTGTATCTCAGGTCACAAATAGTGTTTTCTCAGCGAGAGAAGGCCAAAATGAACACTTCATGCAGAACTCCTGTATTTTGATGAAAACTCACTGAAATCAAGCTGTAACTTCAAGTTTATGCATCTTTCTATGCTTTCAGGTTGAAACTTGACTGAAAACTCACTTTGAACAAAAGTTATGGCTGTTTTGTGTCACAGGTCACAAATCGTGTTTTCTCAGCGAGAGAAGGCCAAAATGAACACTTCATGCAGAACTCCTGTATTTTGATGAAAACTCACTGAAATCAAGCTGTAACTTCAAGTTTATGCAACTTTCTATGGTTTCAGGTTGAAACTTGACTGAAAACTCACTTTGAAGAAAAGTTATGGCATTTTTGTATCACAGGTCACAAATAGTGTTTTCTCAGCGAGAGAAGGCCAAAATGAACACTTAATGCATAACTCCTGTATTTTGAGGAAAACTCACTGAAATCCACCTGTAACTTCAAGTTTATGCATCTTTCTATGCTTTCAGGTTGAAACTTGACTGAAAACTCACTTTGAACAAAAGTTATGGCTGTTTTGTGTCACAGGTCACAAATAGCGTTTTCTCAGCGAGAGAAGGCCAAAATGAACTCTTCATGCAGAACTCCTGTATTTTAATGAAAACTCACTAAAATCCACCTGTAACTTAAAGTTTATGCATCTTTCTATGGTTTCAGGTTGAAACTTGACTGAAAACTCACTTTGAACAAAAGTTATGGCTGTTTTGTGTCACAGGTCACAAATAGTGTTTTCTCAGCGAGAGAAGACCAAAATGAACACTTCATGCAGAACTCCTGTATTTTGATGAAAACTCACTGAAATCAAGCTGTAACTTCAAGTTTATGCATCTTTCTATGCTTTCAGATTGAAACCTAACTGAAAACTCACTTTGAAGAAAAGTTATGGCATTTTTGTGTCACAGGTCACAAATAGTGTTTTCTCAGCGAGAGAAGGCCAAAATGAACACTTCATGCATAACTCCTGTATTTTGAGGAAAACTCACTGAAATCCACCTGTAACTTCAAGTTTATGCATCTTTCTATGCTTTCAGGTTGAAACTTGACTGAAAACTAACTTTGAACAAAAGTTATGGCTGTTTTGTGTCACAGGTCACAAATACCGTTTTCTCAGCGAGAGAAGGCCAAAATGAACACTTCATGCAGAACTCCTGTATTTTAATGAAAACTCACTAAAATCCACCTGTAACTTCAAGTTTATGCAACTTTCTATGGTTTCAGGTTGAAACTTGACTGAAAACTCACTTTGAACAAAAGTTATGGCATTTTTGTGTCACAGGTCACAAATAGTGTTTTCTCAGCGAGAGAAGGCCAAAATGAACACTTAATGCAGAACTCCTGTATTTGAATGAAAACTCACTAAAATCCACCTGTAACTTCAAGTTTATGCAACTTTCTATGGTTTCAGGTTGAAACTTGACTGAAAACTCACTTTGAAGAAAAGTTATGGCATTTTTGTATCACAGGTCACAAATAGTGTTTTCTCAGCGAGAGAAGGCCAAAATGAACACTTCATGCATAACTCCTGTATTTTGAGGAAAACTCACTGAAATCCACCTGTAACTTCAAGTTTATGCATCTTTCTATTGTTTCAGGTTGAAACTTGACTGAAAACTCACTTTGAACAAAAGTTATGGCTGTTTTGTGTCACAGATCACAAATAGCGTTTTCTCAGCGAGAGAAGGCCAAAATGAACTCTTCATGCAGAACTCCTGTATTTTAATGAAAACTCACTAAAATCCACCTGTAACTTAAAGTTTATGAATCTTTCTATGCTTTCAGGTTGAAACTTGACTGAAAACTCACTTTGAAACAAAGTTATGGCATTTTTGTATCACAGGTCACAAATAGCGTTTTCTGAGCGAGAGAAGGCCAAAATGAACACTTCATGCAGAACTCCTGTATTTTGATGAAAACTCACTAAAATCAAGCTGTAACTTCAAGTTTATGCAACTTTCTATGGTTTCAGGTTGAAACTTGACTGAAAACTCACTTTGAACAAAAGTTATGGCTGTTTTGTGTCACAGGTCACAAATAGTGTTTTCTCAGCGAGAGAAGACCAAAATGAACACTTCATGCATAACTCCTGTATTTTGATGAAAACTCACTGAAATCGAGCTGTAACTTCAAGTTTATGCATCTTTCTATTCTTTCAGATTGAAACCTAACTGAAAACTCACTTTGAAGAAAAGTTATGGAATTTGTGTATCACAGGTCACAAATAGTGTTTTCTCAGCGAGAGAAGGCCAAAATGAACACTTCATGCAGAACTCCTGTATTTTGATGAAAACTCACTTAAATCAAGCTGTAACTTCAAGTTTATGCATCTTTCTATGCTTTCAGGTTGAAACTTGACTGAAAACTCACTTTGAACAAAAGTTATGGCTGTTTTGTGTCACAGGTCACAAATAGCGTTTTCTCAGCGAGAGAAGGCCAAAATGAACACTTCATGCAGAACTCCTGTATTTTGATGAAAACTCACTGAAATCAAGCTGTAACTTCAAGTTTATGCAACTTTCTATGCTTTCAGGTTGAAACTTGACTAAAAACTCACTTTGAACAAAAGTTATGGCATTTTTGTATCACAGGTCACAAATAGTGTTTTCTCAGCGAGAGAAGGCCAAAATGAACACTTAATGCATAACTCCTGTATTTTGAGGAAAACTCACTGAAATCCACCTGTAACTTCAAGTTTATGCATCTTTCTATGCTTTCAGGTTGAAACTTGACTGAAAACTCACTTTGAACAAAAGTTATGGCTGTTTTGTGTCACAGGTCACAAATAGCGTTTTCTCAGCGAGAGAAGGCAAAAATGAACTCTTCATGCAGAACTCCTGTATTTTAATGAAAACTCACTAAAATCCACCTGTAACTTAAAGTTTATGCATCTTTCTATGGTTTCAGGTTGAAACTTGACTGAAAACTCACTTTGAACAAAAGTTATGGCTGTTTTGTGTCACAGGTCACAAATAGTGTTTTCTCAGCGAGAGAAGACCAAAATGAACACTTCATGCAGAACTCCTGTATTTTGATGAAAACTCACTGAAATCAAGCTGTAACTTCAAGTTTATGCATCTTTCTATGCTTTCAGATTGAAACCTAACTGAAAACTCACTTTGAAGAAAAGTTATGGCATTTTTGTGTCACAGGTCACAAATAGTGTTTTCTCAGCGAGAGAAGGCCAAAATGAACACTTCATGCATAACTCCTGTATTTTGAGGAAAACTCACTGAAATCCACCTGTAACTTCAAGTTTATGCATCTTTCTATGCTTTCAGGTTGAAACTTGACTGAAAACTAACTTTGAACAAAAGTTATGGCTGTTTTGTGTCACAGGTCACAAATAGCGTTTTCTCAGCGAGAGAAGGCCAAAATGAACTCTTCATGCAGAACTCCTGTATTTTAATGAAAACTCACTAAAATCCACCTGTAACTTCAAGTTTATGCATCTTTCTATGCTTTCAGGTTTAAACTTGACTGAAAACTCACTTTGAACAAAAGTTATGGCATTTTTGTATCACAGGTCATAAATAGCGTTTTCTGAGCGAGAGAAGGCCAAAATGAAAACTTCATGCAGAACTCCTGTATTTTGATGAAAACTCACTAAAATCAAGCTGTAACTTCAAGTTTATGCAACTTTCTATGGTTTCAGGTTGAAACTTGACTGAAAACTCACTTTGAACAAAAGTTATGGCTGTTTTGTGTCACAGGTCACAAATAGTGTTTTCTCAGCGAGAGAAGACCAAAATGAACACTTCATGCAGAACTCCTGTATTTTGATGAAAACTCACTGAAATCAAGCTGTAACTTCAAGTTTATGCATCTTTCTATGCTTTCAGATTGAAACCTAACTGAAAACTCACTTTGAAGAAAAGTTATGGCATTTTTGTGTCACAGGTCACAAATAGTGTTTTCTCAGCGAGAGAAGGCCAAAATGAACACTTCATGCATAACTACTGTATTTTGAGAAAAACTCACTGAAATCCACCTGTAACTTCAAGTTTATGCATCTTTCTATGCTTTCAGGTTGAAACTTGACTGAAAACTCACTTTGAACAAAACTTATGGCTGTTTTGTGTCACAGGTCACAAATAGCGTTTTCTCAGCGAGAGAAGGCCAAAATGAACACTTCATGCAGAACTCCTGTATTTTAATGAAAACTCACTAAAATCCACCTGTAACTTCAAGTTTATGCATCTTTCTATGGTTTCAGGTTGAAACTTGACTGAAAACTCACTTTGAAGAAAAGTTATGGCATTTTTGTATCACAGGTCACAAATAGTGTTTTCTCAGCGAGAGAAGGCCAAAATGAACACTTCATGCATAACTCCTGTATTTTGAGGAAAACTCACTGAAATCCACCTGTAACTTCAAGTTTATGCATCTTTCTATGCTTTCAGGTTGAAACTTGACTGAAAACTCACTTTGAACAAAAGTTATGGCTGTTTTCTGTCACAGGTCACAAATAGTGTTTTCTCAGCGAGAGAAGGCCAAAATGAACTCTTCATGCAGAACTCCTGTATTTTAATGAAAACTCACTAAAATCCACCTGTAACTTAAAGTTTATGCATCTTTCTATGCTTTCAGGTTGAAACTTGACTGAAAACTCACTTTGAACAATAGTTATGGCATTTTTGTATCACAGGTCACAAATAGCGTTTTCTGAGCGAGAGAAGGCCAAAATGAACACTTCATGCAGAACTCCTGTATTTTGATGAAAACTCACTAAAATCAAGTTGTAACTTCAAGTTTATGCAACTTTCTATGGTTTCAGGTTGAAACTTGACTGAAAACTCACTTTGAAGAAAAGTTATGGCATTTTTGTATCACAGGTCACAAATAGTGTTTTCTCAGCGAGAGAAGGCCAAAAAGAACACTTCATGCATAACTCCTGTATTTTGAGGAAAACTCACTAAAATCAAGCTGTAACTTCAAGTTTATGCAACTTTCTATGCTTTCAGGTTGAATCTTGACTGAAAACTCACTTTGAAGAAAAGTTATGGCATTTTTGTATCACAGGTCACAAATAGTGTTTTCTCAGCGAGAGAAGACTAAAATGAACACTTCATGAGGAACTCCTGTATTTTGATGAAAACTCACTGAAATCAAGCTGTAACTTCAAGTTTATGCAACTTTCTATGCTTTCAGGTTGAAACTTGACTGAAAACTCACTTTGAAGAAAAGTTATGGCATTTTGTTATCACATTTCACAAATAGTGTTTTCTCAGCGAGAGAAGGCCAAAATGAACACTTCATGCATAACTCCTGTATTTTGAGGAAAACTCACTGAAATCCACCTGTAACTTCAAGTTTATGCATCTTTCTATGCTTTCAGGTTGAAACTTGACTGAAAACTCACTTTGAAGAAAAGTTATGGCATTTTTGTATCACAGGTCACAAATAGCGTTTTCTCAGCGAGAGAAGGCCAAAATGAACACTTCATGCAGAACTCCTGTATTTTGATGAAAACTCACTAAAATCAAGCTGTAACTTCAAGTTTATGCAACTTTCTATGGTTTCAGGTTGAAACTTGACTGAAAACTCACTTTGAAGAAAAGTTATAGCATTTTTGTATCACAGGTCACAAATAGTGTTTTCACAGCGAGAGAAGACTAAAATGAACACTTCATGCAGAACTCCTGTATTTTGATGAAAACTCACTGAAATCAAGCTGTAACTTCAAGTTTATGCATCTTTCTATGCTTTCAGGTTGAAACTTGACTGAAAACTCACTTTGAAGAAAAGTTATGGCATTTTTGTATCACAGGTCACAAATAGTGTTTTCTCAGCGAGAGAAGGCCAAAATGAACACTTCATGCATAACTCCTGTATTTTGAGGAAAACTCACTGAAATCCACCTGTAACTTCAAGTTTATGCATCTTTCTATGCTTTCAGGTTGAAACTTGACTGAAAACTCACTTTGAACAAAAGTTATGGCATTTTTGTATCACAGGTCACAAATAGTGTTTTCTCAGCGAGAGAAGGCCAAAATGAACACTTCATGCAGAACTCCTGTATTTTGATGAAAACTCACTAAAATCAACCTGTAACTTCAAGTTTATGCATCTTTCTATGCTTTCAGGTTGAAACTTGACTGAAAACTAGCTTTGAACAAAAGTTATGGCTTTTTTCTGTCACATGTCACAAATAGCGTTTTCTCAGCGAGAGAAGGCCAAAATGAATCACTTCATGCAGAACTCCTGTATTTTAATGAAAACTCACTAAAATCCACCTGTAACTTCAAGTTTATGCATCTTTCTATGCTTTCAGGTTGAAACTTGACTGAAAACTCACTTTGAACAAAAGTTATGGCATTTTTGTATCACAGGTCACAAATAGCGTTTTCTGAGCGAGAGAAGGCCAAAATGAACACTTCATGCAGAACTCCTGTATTTTGATGAAAACTCACTAAAATCAAGCTGTAACTTCAAGTTTATGCAACTTTCTATGCTTTCAGGTTGAAACTTGACTGAAAACTCACTTTGAAGAAAAGTTATGGCATTTTGTTATCACATTTCACAAATAGTGTTTTCTCAGCGAGAGAAGGCCAAAATGAACACTTCATGCATAACTCCTGTATTTTGAGGAAAACTCACTGAAATCCACCTGTAACTTCAAGTTTATGCATCTTTCTATGCTTTCAGGTTGAAACTTGACTGAAAACTCACTTTGAAGAAAAGTTATGGCATTTTTGTATCACAGGTCACAAATAGCGTTTTCTCAGCGAGAGAAGGCCAAAATGAACACTTCATGCAGAACTCCTGTATTTTGATGAAAACTCACTAAAATCAAGCTGTAACTTCAAGTTTATGCAACTTTCTATGGTTTCAGGTTGAAACTTGACTGAAAACTCACTTTGAAGAAAAGTTATGGCATTTTTGTATCACAGGTCACAAATAGTGTTTTCTCAGCGAGAGATGACTAAAATGAACACTTCATGCCGAACTCCTGTATTTTGATGAAAACTCACTGAAATCAAGCTGTAACTTCAAGTTTATGCATCTTTCTATGCTTTCAGGTTGAAACTTGACTGAAAACTCACTTTGAAGAAAAGTTATGGCTTTTTTGTATCACAGGTCACAAATAGTGTTTTCTCAGCGAGAGAAGGCCAAAAAGAACACTTCATGCATAACTCCTGTATTTTGAGGAAAACTCACTGAAATCCACCTGTAACTTCAAGTTTATGCATCTTTCTATGCTTTCAGGTTGAAACTTGACTGAAAACTCACTTTGAACAAAAGTTATGGCTGTTTTCTGTCACAGGTCACAAATAGCGTTTTCTCAGCGAGAGAAGGCGAAAATGAACACTTCATGCAGAACTCCTGTATTTTAATGAAAACTCACTAAAATCAACCTGTAACTTCAAGTTTATGCATCTTTCTATGCTTTCAGGTTGAAACTTGACTGAAAACTAGCTTAGAAGAAAAGTTATGGCTGTTTTGTGTCACAGGTCACAAAAAGTGTTTTCTCAGCGACAGAAGGCCTAAATGAACACTTCATGCAGAAATCTTATATTTTGATGAAAACTCACTGAAATCAAGCTGTAACTTCAAGTTTATGCATCTTTCTATGCTTTCAGGTTGAAACTTGACTGAAAACTCACTTTGAAGAAAAGTTATGGCATTTTTGTATCACAGGTCACAAATAGTGTTTTCTCAGCGAGAGAAGACCAAAATGAACACTTCATGCAGAACTCCTGTATTTTGAGGAAAACTCACTGAAATTAAACTGTAACTTCAAGTTTATGCATCTTTCTATGCTTTCAGGTTGAAACTTGACTGAAAACTCACTTTAAACAAAAGTTATGGCATTTTTGTATGACAGGTCACAAATAGCGTTTTCTCAGCGAGAGAAGGCCAAAATGAACACTTCATGCAGAACTCCTGTATTTTGATGAAAACTCACTGAAATCAAGCTGTAACTTCAAGTTTATGCATCTTTCTATGGTTTCAGGTTGAAACTTGACTGAAAACTCACTTTGAACAAAAGTTATGGCATTTTTGTATCACAGGTCACAAATAGTGTTTTCTCAGCGAGAGAAGACCAAAATGAACACTTCATGCAGAACTCCTGTATTTTGATGAAAATTCACTGAAATCAAGCTGTAACTTCAAGTTTATGCATCTTTCTATGCTTTCAGGTTAAAACTTGACTGAAAACTCACTTTGAACAAAAGTTATGGCTGTTTTGTGTCACAGGTCACAAATAGCGTTTTCTCAGCGAGAGAAGGCCAAAATGAACACTTCATGCAGAACTCCTGTATTTTGAGGAAAACTCACTGAAATCCACCTGTAACTTCAAGTTTATGCATCTTTCTATGCTTTCAGGTTGAAACTTGACTGAAAACTCACTTTGAACAAAAGTTATGGCATTTTTTTATCACAGGTCACAAATAGCGTTTTCTCAGCGAGAGAAGGCCAAAATGAACACTTCATGCAGAACTCCTGTATTTTGATGAAAACTCACTAAAATAGAGCTGTAACTTCAAGTTTATGCATCTTTCTATGCTTTCAGGTTGAAAATTGACTGAAAACTCCCTTTGAAGAAAAGTTATGGCTGTTTTGTGTCACAGGTCACAAATCGTGTTTTCTCAGTGAGAGAAGGCCAAAATGAAAACTTCATGCATAACTCCTGTATTTTGAGGAAAACTCACTGAAATCAAGCTGTAACTTCAAGTTTATGCATCTTTCTATGCTTTCAGGTTGAAACTTGACTGAAAACTCACTTTGAAGAAAAGTTATGGCATTTTTGTATCACAGGTCACAAATAGTGTTTTCTCAGCGAGAGAAGGCCAAAATGAACACTTCATGCAGAACTCCTGTATTTTGATGAAAACTCACTGAAATCAAGCTGTAACTTCAAGTTTATGCATCTTTCTATGTTTTCAGGTTGAAACTTGACTGAAAACTCACTTTGAAGAAAAGTTATGGCATTTTTGTATCACAGGTCACAAATTGTGTTTTCTCAGCGAGAGAAGGCCAAAATGAACACTTCATGCATAACTCCTGTATTTTGATGAAAACTCACTGAAATCAACCTGTAACTTCAAGTTTATGCATCTTTCTATGCTTTCAGGTTGAAACTTGACTGAAAACTCACTTTGAACAAAAGTTATGGCATTTTTGTATCACAGGTCTCAAATAGCGTTTTCTCAGCGAGAGAAGGCCAAAATGAAGACTTCATGCAGAACTCCTGTATTTTGATGAAAACTCACTAAAATCAAGCTGTAACTTCAAGTTAATGCATCTTTCTATGCTTTCAGGTTGAAACTTGACTGAAAACTCACTTTGAACAAAAGTTATGGCATTTTTGTATCACAGGTCACAAATAGTGTTTTCTCAGCGAGAGAAGGCCAAAATGAACACTTCATGCAGAACTCCTGTATTTTGAGGAAAACTCACTGAAATCCACCTGTAACTTCAAGTTTATGCATCTTTCTATGCTTTCAGGTTGAAACTTGACTGAAAACTAACTTTGAACAAAAGTTATGGCTGTTTTGTGTCACAGGTCACAAATAGCGTTTTCTCAGCGAGAGAAGGCCAAAATGAACACTTCATGCAGAACTCCTGTATTTTAATGAAAACTCACTAAAATCCACCAGTAACTTCAAGTTTATGCATCTTTCTATGCTTTCAGGTTGAAACTTGACTGAAAACTCACTTTAAACAAAAGTAATGGAATTTTTGTATCACAGGTCACAAATAGCGTTTTCTCAGCGAGAGAAGGCCAAAATGAAAACTTCATGCATAACTCCTGTATTTTGAGGAAAACTCACTAAAATCCACCTGTAACTTCAAGTTTATGCATCTTTCTATGCTTTCAGGTTGAAACTTGACTGAAAACTCACTTTGAACAAAAGTTATGTCATTTTTGTATCACAGGTCACAAATAGCATTTTCTCAGCGAGAGAAGGCCAAAATGAACACTTCATGCAGAACTCCTGTATTTTGATGAAAACTCACTAAAATCAAGCTGTAACTTCAAGTTAATGCATCTTTCTATGCTTTCAGGTTGAAACTTGACTGAAAACTCACTTTGAACAAAAGTTATGGCATTTTTGTATCACAGGTCACAAATAGTGTTTTCTCAGCGAGAGAAGGCCAAAATGAACACTTCATGCAGAACTCCTGTATTTTGAGGAAAACTCACTGAAATCCACCTGTAACTTCAAGTTTATGCATCTTTCTATGCTTTCAGGTTGAAACTTGACTGAAAACTCACTTTGAACAAAAGTTATGGCTTTTTTCTGTCACAGGTCACAAATAGCGTTTTCTCAGCGAGAGAAGGCCAAAATGAACACTTCATGCAGAACTCCTGTATTTTGATGAAAACTCACTAAAATCAAGCTGTAACTTCAAGTTTATGCAACTTTCTATGCTTTCAGGTTGAATCTTGACTGAAAACTCACTTTGAAGAAAAGTTATGGCATTTTTGTATCACAGGTCACAAATAGTGTTTTCTCAGCGAGAGAAGACTAAAATGAACACTTCATGCAGAACTCCTGTATTTTGATGAAAACTCACTGAAATCAAGCTGTAACTTCAAGTTTATGCATCTTTCTATGCTTTCAGGTTGAAACTTGACTGAAAACTCACTTTGAACAAAAGTTATGGCATTTTTGTATCACAGGTCACAAATAGCGTTTTCTCAGCGAGAGAAGGCCAAAATGAACACTTCATGCAGAACTCCTGTATTTTGATGAAAACTCACTAAAATCAACCTGTAACTTCAAGTTTATGCATCTTTCTATGCTTTCAGGTTGAAACTTGACTGAAAACTAGCTTTGAACAAAAGTTATGGCTTTTTTCTGTCACAGGTCACAAATAGCGTTTTCTCAGCGAGAGAAGGCCAAAATGAACACTTCATGCAGAACTCCTGTATTTTAATGAAAACTCACTAAAATCCACCTGTAACTTAAAGTTTATGCATCTTTCTATGCTTTCAGGTTGAAACTTGACTGAAAACTCACTTTGAACAAAAGTTATGGCATTTTTGTATCACAGGTCACAAATAGCGTTTTCTGAGCGAGAGAAGGCCAAAATGAACACTTCATGCAGAACTCCTGTATTTTGATGAAAACTCACTAAAATCAAGCTGTAACTTCAAGTTTATGCATCTTTCTATGCTTTCAGGTTGAAACTTGACTGAAAACTCACTTTGAAGAAAAGTTATGGCATTTTGTTATCACATTTCACAAATAGTGTTTTCTCAGCGAGAGAAGGCCAAAATGAACACTTCATGCATAACTCCTGTATTTTGAGGAAAACTCACTGAAATCCACCTGTAACTTCAAGTTTATGCATCTTTCTATGCTTTCAGGTTGAAACTTGACTGAAAACTCACTTTGAAGAAAAGTTATGGCATTTTTGTATCACAGGTCACAAATAGCGTTTTCTCAGCGAGAGAAGGCCAAAATGAACACTTCATGCAGAACTCCTGTATTTTGATGAAAACTCACTAAAATCAAGCTGTAACTTCAAGTTTATGCAACTTTCTATGGTTTCAGGTTGAAACTTGACTGAAAACTCACTTTGAAGAAAAGTTATGGCATTTTTGTATCACAGGTCACAAATAGTGTTTTCTCAGCGAGAGATGACTAAAATGAACACTTCATGCAGAACTCCTGTATTTTGATGAAAACTCACTGAAATCAAGCTGTAACTTCAAGTTTATGCATCTTTCTATGCTTTCAGGTTGAAACTTGACTGAAAACTCACTTTGAAGAAAAGTTATGGCATTTTTGTATCACAGGTCACAAATAGTGTTTTCTCAGCGAGAGAAGGCCAAAAAGAACACTTCATGCATAACTCCTGTATTTTGAGGAAAACTCACTGAAATCAAGCTGTAACTTCAAGTTTATGCATCTTTCTATGCTTTCAGGTTGAAACTTGACTGAAAACTCACTTTGAACAAAAGTTATGGCTGTTTTCTGTCACAGGTCACAAATAGCGTTTTCTCAGCGAGAGAAGGCGAAAATGAACACTTCATGCAGAACTCCTGTATTTTAATGAAAACTCACTAAAATCAACCTGTAACTTCAAGTTTATGCATCTTTCTATGCTTTCAGGTTGAAACTTGACTGAAAACTAGCTTAGAAGAAAAGTTATGGCTGTTTTGTGTCACAGGTCACAAAAAGTGTTTTCTCAGCGACAGAAGGCCTAAATGAACACTTCATGCAGAACTCCTGTATTTTGATGAAAACTCACTGAAATCAAGCTGTAACTTCAAGTTTATGCATCTTTCTATGCTTTCAGGTTGAAACTTGACTGAAAACTCACTTTGAAGAAAAGTTATGGCATTTTTGTATCACAGGTCACAAATAGTGTTTTCTCAGCGAGAGAAGACCAAAATGAACACTTCATGCAGAACTCCTGTATTTTGAGGAAAACTCACTGAAATTAAACTGTAACTTCAAGTTTATGCATCTTTCTATGCTTTCAGGTTGAAACTTGACTGAAAACTCACTTTAAACAAAAGTTATGGCATTTTTGTATGACAGGTCACAAATAGCGTTTTCTCAGCGAGAGAAGGCCAAAATGAACACTTCATGCAGAACTCCTGTATTTTGATGAAAACTCACTGAAATCAAGCTGTAACTTCAAGTTTATGCATCTTTCTATGGTTTCAGGTTGAAACTTGACTGAAAACTCACTTTGAACAAAAGTTATGGCATTTTTGTATCACAGGTCACAAATCGCGTTTTCTGAGCGAGAGAAGGCCTAAATGAACACTTCATGCAGAACTCCTGTATTTTGATGAAAACTCACTAAAATCAAGCTGTAACTTCAAGTTTATGCAACTTTCTATGGTTTCAGGTTGAAACTTGACTGAAAACTCACTTTGAAGAAAAGTTATGGCATTTTTGTATCACAGGTCACAAATAGTGTTTTCTCAGAGAGAGAAGACCAAAATGAACACTTCATGCAGAACTCCTGTATTTTGATGAAAATTCACTGAAATCAAGCTGTAACTTCAAGTTTATGCATCTTTCTATGCTTTCAGGTTAAAACTTGACTGAAAACTCACTTTGAACAAAAGTTATGGCTGTTTTGTGTCACAGGTCACAAATAGCGTTTTCTCAGCGAGAGAAGGCCAAAATGAACACTTCATGCAGAACTCCTGTATTTTGATGAAAACTCACTGAAATCAAGCTGTAACTTCAAGATTATGCATCTTTCTATGCTTTCAGGTTGAAACTTGACTGAAAACTCACTTTGAAGAAAAGTTATGGCATTTTTGTATCACAGGTCACAAATAGCGTTTTCTCAGCGAGAGAAGGCCAAAATGAACACTTCATGCAGAACTCCTGTATTTTGATGAAAACTCACTAAAATCAAGCTGTAACTTCAAGTTTATGCAACTTTCTATGGTTTCAGGTTGAAACTTGACTGAAAACTCACTTTGAAGAAAAGTTATGGCATTTTTGTATCACAGGTCACAAATAGTGTTTTCTCAGCGAGAGATGACTAAAATGAACACTTCATGCAGAACTCCTGTATTTTGATGAAAACTCACTGAAATCAAGCTGTAACTTCAAGTTTATGCATCTTTCTATGCTTTCAGGTTGAAACTTGACTGAAAACTCACTTTGAAGAAAAGTTATGGCATTTTTGTATCACAGGTCACAAATAGTGTTTTCTCAGCGAGAGAAGGCCAAAAAGAACACTTCATGCATAACTCCTGTATTTTGAGGAAAACTCACTGAAATCAAGCTGTAACTTCAAGTTTATGCATCTTTCTATGCTTTCAGGTTGAAACTTGACTGAAAACTCACTTTGAACAAAAGTTATGGCTGTTTTCTGTCACAGGTCACAAATAGCGTTTTCTCAGCGAGAGAAGGCGAAAATGAACACTTCATGCAGAACTCCTGTATTTTAATGAAAACTCACTAAAATCAACCTGTAACTTCAAGTTTATGCATCTTTCTATGCTTTCAGGTTGAAACTTGACTGAAAACTAGCTTAGAAGAAAAGTTATGGCTGTTTTGTGTCACAGGTCACAAAAAGTGTTTTCTCAGCGACAGAAGGCCTAAATGAACACTTCATGCAGAACTCCTGTATTTTGATGAAAACTCACTGAAATCAAGCTGTAACTTCAAGTTTATGCATCTTTCTATGCTTTCAGGTTGAAACTTGACTGAAAACTCACTTTGAAGAAAAGTTATGGCATTTTTGTATCACAGGTCACAAATAGTGTTTTCTCAGCGAGAGAAGACCAAAATGAACACTTCATGCAGAACTCCTGTATTTTGAGGAAAACTCACTGAAATTAAACTGTAACTTCAAGTTTATGCATCTTTCTATGCTTTCAGGTTGAAACTTGACTGAAAACTCACTTTAAACAAAAGTTATGGCATTTTTGTATGACAGGTCACAAATAGCGTTTTCTCAGCGAGAGAAGGCCAAAATGAACACTTCATGCAGAACTCCTGTATTTTGATGAAAACTCACTGAAATCAAGCTGTAACTTCAAGTTTATGCATCTTTCTATGGTTTCAGGTTGAAACTTGACTGAAAACTCACTTTGAACAAAAGTTATGGCATTTTTGTATCACAGGTCACAAATCGCGTTTTCTGAGCGAGAGAAGGCCTAAATGAACACTTCATGCAGAACTCCTGTATTTTGATGAAAACTCACTAAAATCAAGCTGTAACTTCAAGTTTATGCAACTTTCTATGGTTTCAGGTTGAAACTTGACTGAAAACTCACTTTGAAGAAAAGTTATGGCATTTTTGTATCACAGGTCACAAATAGTGTTTTCTCAGAGAGAGAAGACCAAAATGAACACTTCATGCAGAACTCCTGTATTTTGATGAAAATTCACTGAAATCAAGCTGTAACTTCAAGTTTATGCATCTTTCTATGCTTTCAGGTTAAAACTTGACTGAAAACTCACTTTGAACAAAAGTTATGGCTGTTTTGTGTCACAGGTCACAAATAGCGTTTTCTCAGCGAGAGAAGGCCAAAATGAACACTTCATGCAGAACTCCTGTATTTTGATGAAAACTCACTGAAATCAAGCTGTAACTTCAAGATTATGCATCTTTCTATGCTTTCAGGTTGAAACTTGACTGAAAACTCACTTTGAAGAAAAGTTATGGCATTTTTGTATCACAGGTCACAAATAGCGTTTTCTCAGCCAGAGAAGGCCAAAATGAACACTTCATGCAGAACTCCTGTATTTTGATGAAAACTCACTGAAATCAAGCTGTAACTTCAAGTTTATGCATCTTTCTATGCTTTCAGGTTGAAACTTGACTGAAAACTAACTTTAAACAAAAGTTATGGCTTTTTTGTGTCACAGGTCACAAATAGCGTTTTCTCAGCGAGAGAAGGCCAAAATGAACACTTCATGCAGAACTCCTGTATTTTGATGAAAACTCACTGAAATCAAGCTGTAACTTCAAGTTTATGCAACTTTCTATGATTTCAGGTTGAAACTTGACTGAAAACTCACTTTGAACAAAAGTTATGGCTGTTTTGTATCACAGGTCACAAATAGTGTTTTCTCAGCGAGAGAAGGCCAAAATGAAAACTTCATACAGAACTCCTGTATTTTGAGGAAAACTCACTGAAATCAAGCTGTAACTTCAAGTTTATGCATCTTTCTATGCTTTCAGGTTGAAACTTGACTGAAAACTCACTTTGAAGAAAAGTTATGGCATTTTTTATCACAGGTCACAAATAGTGTTTTCTCAGCGAGAGAAGGCCAAAATGAACACTTCATGCATAACTCCTGTATTTTGAGGAAAACTCCCTGAAATGCACCTGTAACTTCAAGTTTATGCATCTTTCTATGCTTTCAGGTTGAAACTTGACTGAAAACTCACTTTGAACAAATGTTATGGCTGTTTTGTGTCACAGGTCACAAATAGCGTTTTCTCAGCGAGAGAAGGCCAAAATGAACTCTTCATGCAGAACTCCTGTATTTTAATGAAAACTCACTAAAATCCACCTGTAACTTCAAGTTTATGCATCTTTCTATGCTTTCAGGTTGAAACTTGACTGAAAACTCACTTTGAAGAAAAGTTATGGCATTTTTGTATCACAGGTCACAAATAGCGTTTTCTGAGCGACAGAAGGCCAAAATGAACACTTCATGCAGAACTCCTGTATTTTGATGAAAACTCACTAAAATCAAGCTGTAACTTCAAGTTTATGCAACTTTCTATGCTTTCAGGTTGAAACTTGACTGAAAACTCACTTTGAACAAAAGTTATGGCTGTTTTGTGTCACAGGTCACAAATAGTGTTTTCTCAAAGAGAGAAGACCAAAATGAACACTTCATGCAGAACTCCTGTATTTTGATGAAAACTCACTGAAATCAAGCTGTAACTTCAAGTTTATGCATCTTTCTATGCTTTCAGATTGAAACCTAACTTAAAACTCACTTTGAAGAAAAGTTATGGCATTTTTGTATCATAGGTCACAAATAGTGTTTTCTCAGCGAGAGAAGGCCAAAATGAACACTTCATGCAGAACTCCTGTATTTTGAGGAAAACTCACTGAAATCCACCTGTAACTTCAAGTTTATGCATCTTTCTATGCTTTCAGGTTGAAACTTGACTGAAAACTCACTTTGAACAAAAGTTATGGCTGTTTTGTGTGACAGGTCAAAAATAACGTTTTCTCAGCGAGAGAAGGCCAAAATGAACACTTCATGCAGAACTCCTGTATTTTAATGAAAACTCACTAAAATCCACCTGTAACTTCAAGTTTATGCATCTTTCTATGCTTTCAGGTTGAAACTTTACTGAAAACTCACTTTGAACAAAAGTTATGGCTGTTTTGTGTCACAGGTCACAAATAGCGTTTTCTCAGCGAGAGAAGGCCAAAATGAACACTTCATGCAGAACTCCTGTATTTTGATGAAAACTCACTGAAATCAAGCTGTAACTTCAAGTTTATGCAACTTTCTATGGTTTCAGGTGGAAACTTGACTGAAAACTCACTTTGAACAAAAGTTATGGCTGTTTTGTGTCACATTTCACAAATAGCGTTTTCTCAGCGAGAGAAGGCCAAAATGAACTCTTCATGCAGAACTCCTGTATTTTGAGGAAAACTCACTGAAATCAAGCTGTAACTTCAAGATTATGCATCTTTCTATGCTTTCAGGTTGAAACTTGACTGAAAACTCACTTTGAACAAAAGTTATGTCATTTTTGTATCACAGGTCACAAATAGTGTTTTCTCAGCGAGAGAAGGCCAAAATGAACACTTCATGCAGAACTCCTGTATTTTGAGGAAAACTCACTGAAATCAAGCTGTAAATTCAAGTTTATGCATCTGTCTATGCTTTCAGGTTGAAACTTGACTGAAAACTCACTTTGAACAAAAGTTATGGCATTTTTGTATCACAGGTCACAAATAGTGTTTTCTCAGCGAGAGAAGGCCAAAATGAACACTTCATGCAGAACTCCTGTATTTTGAGGAAAACTCACTGAAATCAACCTGTAACTTCAAGTTTATGCATCTTTCTATGGTTTCAGGTGGAAACTTGACTGAAAACTCACTTTGAACAAAAGTTATGGCTGTTTTGTGTCACATTTCACAAATAGCGTTTTCTCAGCGAGAGAAGGCCAAAATGAACTCTTCATGCAGAACTCCTGTATTTTGAGGAAAACTCACTGAAATCAAGCTGTAACTTCAAGATTATGCATCTTTCTATGCTTTCAGGTTGAAACTTGACTGAAAACTCACTTTGAACAAAAGTTATGTCATTTTTGTATCACAGGTCACAAATAGTGTTTTCTCAGCGAGAGAAGGCCAAAATGAACACTTCATGCAGAACTCCTGTATTTTGAGGAAAACTCACTGAAATCAAGCTGTAACTTCAAGTTTATGCATCTGTCTATGCTTTCAGGTTGAAACTTGACTGAAAACTCACTTTGAACAAAAGTTATGGCATTTTTGTATCACAGGTCACAAATAGTGTTTTCTCAGCGAGAGAAGGCCAAAATGAACACTTCATGCAGAACTCCTGTATTTTGAGGAAAACTCACTGAAATCAACCTGTAACTTCAAGTTTTTGCATCTTTCTATGCTTTCAGGTTGAAACTTGACTGAAAACTCACTTTGAACAAAAGTTATGGCTGTTTTGTGTCACAGGTCACAAATAGCGTTTTCTCAGCGAGAGAAGGCCAAAATGAACACTTCATGCAGAACTCCTGTATTTTGAGGAAAACTCACTGAAATCCACCTGTAACTTCAAGTTTATGCATCTTTCTATGCATTCAGGTTGAAACTTGACTGAAAACTCATTTTGAACAAAAGTTATGGCATTTTTTTATCACAGGTCACAAATAGCGTTTTCTCAGCGAGAGAAGGCCAAAATGAACACTTCATGCAGAACTCCTGTATTTTGATGAAAACTCACTAAAATCAAGCTGTAACTTCAAGTTTATGCATCTTTCTATGCTTTCAGGTTGAAAATTGACTGAAAACTCGCTTCGAAGAAAAGTTATGGCTGTTTTGTGTCACAGGTCACAAATCGTGTTTTCTCAGTGAGAGAAGGCCAAAATGAAAACTTCATGCATAACTCCTGTATTTTGAGGAAAACTCACTGAAATCAAGCTGTAACTTCAAGTTTATGCATCTTTCTATGCTTTCAGGTTGAAACTTGACTGAAAACTCACTTTGAAGAAAAGTTATGGCATTTTTGTATCACAGGTCACAAATAGTGTTCTCAGCGAGAGAAGGCCAAAATGAACACTTCATGCATAACTCCTGTATTTTGAGGAAAACTCACTGAAATCCACCTGTAACTTCAAGTTTATGCATCTTTCTATGCTTTCAGGTTGAAACTTGACTGAAAACTCACTTTGAACAAAAGTTATGGCATTTTTGTATCACAGGTCACAAATAGTGTTTTCTCAGCGAGAGAAGGCCAAAATGAACACTTCATGCAGAACTCCTGTATTTTGAGGAAAACTCACTGAAATCCACCTGTAGCTTCAAGTTTATGCATCTTTCTATGCTTTCAGGTTGAAACTTGACTGAAAACTCACTTTGAACAAAAGTTATGGCTGTTTTGTGTCACAGGTCACAAATAGTGTTTTCTCAGCGAGAGAAGACCAAAATGAACACTTCATGCAGAACTCCTGTATTTTGATGAAAACTCACTGAAATTAAGCTGTAACTTCAAGTTTATGCATCTTTCTATGCTTTCAGGTTAAAACTTGACTGAAAACTCACTTTGAACAAAAGTTATGGCTGTTTTGTGTCACAGGTCACAAATAGCGTTTTCTCAGCGAGAGAAGGCCAAAATGAACACTTCATGCAGAACTCCTGTATTTTGAGGAAAACTCACTGAAATCCACCTGTAACTTCAAGTTTATGCATCTTTCTATGCGTTCAAATTGAAACTTGACTGAAAACTCATTTTGAACAAAAGTTATGGCATTTTTTTATCACAGGTCACAAATAGCGTTTTCTCAGCGAGAGAAGGCCAAAATGAACACTTCATGCATAACTCCTGTATTTTGAGGAAAACTCACTGAAATCCACCTGTAACTTCAAGTTTATGCAACTTTCTATGGTTTCAGGTTGAAACTTGACTGAAAACTCACTTTGAACAAAAGTTATGGCTGTTTTGTGTCACAGGTCACAAATAGTGTTTTCTCAGCGAGAGAAGACCAAAATGAACACTTCATGCAGAACTCCTGTATTTTGATGAAAACTCACTGAAATCAAGCTGTAACTTCAAGTTTATGCATCTTTCTATGCTTTCAGATTGAAACCTAACTGAAAACTCACTTTGAAGAAAAGTTATGGCATTTTTGTATCACAGGTCAGAAATAGTGTTTTCTCAGCGAGAGAAGGCCAAAATGAACACTTCATGCAGAACTCCTGTATTTTGAGGAAAACTCACTGAAATCCACCTGTAACTTCAAGTTTATGCATCTTTCTATGCTTTCAGGTTGAAACTTGACTGAAAACTCACTTTGAACAAAAGTTATGGCTGTTTTGTGTCACATGTCACAAATAGCGTTTTCTCAGCGAGAGAAGGCCAAAATGAACACTTCATGCAGAACTCCTGTATTTTGATGAAAACTCACTGAAATCAAGCTGTAACTTCAAGTTTATGCATCTTTCTATGCTTTCAGATTGAAACCTAACTGAAAACTCACTTTGAACAAAAGTTATGGCTGTTTTTTGTCACAGGTCACAAATAGCGTTTTCTCAGCGAGAGAAGGCCAAAATGAACACTTCATGCAGAACTCCTGTATTTTGATGAAAACTCACTGAAATCAAGCTGTAACTTCAAGATTATGCATCTTTCTATGCTTTCAGGTTGAAACTTGACTGAAAACTCACTTTAAACAAAAGTTATGGCATTTTTTTTTCACAGGTCACAAATAGCGTTTTCTCAGCGAGAGAAGGCCAAAATGAACCCTTCATGCATAACTCCTGTATTTTGATGAAAACTCACTGAAATCAAGCTGTAACTTCAAGTTTATGCATCTTTCTATGCTTTCAGGTTGAAACTTGACTGAAAACTCACTTTGAACAAAAGTTATGGCTGTTTTGTGTCACAGGTCACAAATAGCGTTTTCTCAGCGAGAAAAGGCCAAAATGAACACTTCATGCATAACTCCTGTATTTTGAGGAAAACTCACTGAAATCCACCTGTAACTTCAAGTTTGTGCATCTTTCTATGCTTTCAGGTTGAAACTTGACTGAAAACTCACTTTGAACAAAAGTTATGGCATTTTTGTATCACAGGTCACATATAGTGTTTTCTCAGCGAGAGAAGGCCAAAATGAACACTTCATGCATAACTCCTGTATTTTGATGAAAACTCACTGAAATCAAGCTGTAACTTCAAGTTTATGCATCTTTCTATGCTTTCAGGTTGAAACTTGACTGAAAACTCACTTTGAACAAAAGTTATGGCTGTTTTGTGTCACAGGTCACATATAGCGTTTTCTCAGCGAGAGAAGGCCAAAATGAACACTTCATGCAGAACTCCTGTATTTTGATGAAAACTCACTGAAATCAAGCTGTAACTTCAAGATTATGCATCTTTCTATGCTTTCAGGTTGAAACTTGACTGAAAACTCACTTTAAACAAAAGTTATGGCATTTTTGTATCACAGGTCACAAATAGCGTTTTCTCAGCGAGAGAAGGCCAAAATGAACACTTCATGCAGAACTCCTGTATTTTGATGAAAACTCACTGAAATCAAGCTGTAACTTCAAGTTTATGCATCTTTCTATGCTTTCAGGTTGAAACTTGACTGAAAACTCACTTTGAACAAAAGTTATGGCTGTTTTGTGTCACAGGTCACAAATAGCGTTTTCTCAGCGAGAGAAGGCCAAAATGAACACTTCATGCAGAACTCCTGTATTTTGATGAAAACTCACTGAAATCCACCTGTAACTTCAAGTTTATGCATCTTTCTATGCTTTCAGGTTGAAACTTGACTGAAAACTCACTTTGAACAAAAGTTATGGCTGTTTTGTGTCACATGTCACAAATTGCGTTTTCTCAGCGAGAGAAGGCCAAAATGAACACTTCATGCAGAACTCCTGTATTTTGATGAAAACTCACTGAAATCAAGCTGTAACTTCAAGTTTATGCATCTTTCTATGCTATCAGATTGAAACCTAACTGAAAACTCACTTTGAACAAAAGTTATGGCTGTTTTTTGTCACAGGTCACAAATAGCGTTTTCTCAGCGAGAGAAGGCCAAAATGAACACTTCATGCAGAACTCCTGTATTTTGATGAAAACTCACTGAAATCAAGCTGTAACTTCAAGATTATGCATCTTTCTATGCTTTCAGGTTGAAACTTGACTGAAAACTCACTTTAAACAAAAGTTATGGCATTTTTTTTTCACAGGTCACAAATAGCGTTTTCTCAGCGAGAGAAGGCCAAAATGAACCCTTCATGCATAACTCCTGTATTTTGATGAAAACTCACTGAAATCAAGCTGTAACTTCAAGTTTATGCATCTTTCTATGCTTTCAGGTTGAAACTTGACTGAAAACTCACTTTGAACAAAAGTTATGGCTGTTTTGTGTCACAGGTCACAAATAGCGTTTTCTCAGCGAGAGAAGGCCAAAATGAACACTTCATGCAGAACTCCTGTATTTTGAGGAAAACTCACTGAAATCCACCTGTAACTTCAAGTTTGTGCATCTTTCTATGCTTTCAGGTTGAAACTTGACTGAAAACTCACTTTGAACAAAAGTTATGGCATTTTTGTATCACAGGTCACATATAGTGTTTTCTCAGCGAGAGAAGGCCAAAATGAACACTTCATGCATAACTCCTGTATTTTGATGAAAACTCACTGAAATCAAGCTGTAACTTCAAGTTTATGCATCTTTCTATGCTTTCAGGTTGAAACTTGACTGAAAACTCACTTTGAACAAAAGTTATGGCTGTTTTGTGTCACATGTCACATATAGCGTTTTCTCAGCGAGAGAAGGCCAAAATGAACACTTCATGCAGAACTCCTGTATTTTGATGAAAACTCACTGAAATCAAGCTGTAACTTCAAGATTATGCATCTTTCTATGCTTTCAGGTTGAAACTTGACTGAAAACTCACTTTAAACAAAAGTTATGGCATTTTTGTATCACAGGTCACAAATAGCGTTTTCTCAGCGAGAGAAGGCCAAAATGAACACTTCATGCAGAACTCCTGTATTTTGATGAAAACTCACTGAAATCAAGCTGTAACTTCAAGTTTATGCATCTTTCTATGCTTTCAGGTTGAAACTTGACTGAAAACTCACTTTGAACAAAAGTTATGGCTGTTTTGTGTCACAGGTCACAAATAGCGTTTTCTCAGCGAGAGAAGGCCAAAATGAACACTTCATGCAGAACTCCTGTATTTTGATGAAAACTCACTGAAATCCACCTGTAACTTCAAGTTTATGCATCTTTCTATGCTTTCAGGTTGAAACTTGACTGAAAACTCACTTTGAACAAAAGTTATGGCTGTTTTGTGTCACATGTCACAAATAGCGTTTTCTCAGCGAGAGAAGGCCAAAATGAACACTTCATGCAGAACTCCTGTATTTTGATGAAAACTCACTGAAATCAAGCTGTAACTTCAAGTTTATGCATCTTTCTATGCTTTCAGATTGAAACCTAACTGAAAACTCACTTTGAACAAAAGTTATGGCTGTTTTTTGTCACAGGTCACAAATAGCGTTTTCTCAGCGAGAGAAGGCCAAAATGAACACTTCATGCAGAACTCCTGTATTTTGATGAAAACTCACTGAAATCAAGCTGTAACTTCAAGTTTATGCATCTTTCTATGCTTTCAGGTTGAAACTTGACTGAAAACTCACTTTGAACAAAAGTTATGGCTGTTTTGTGTCACAGGTCACAAATAGCGTTTTCTCAGCGAGAGAAGGCCAAAATGAACCCTTCATGCATAACTCCTGTATTTTGATGAAAACTCACTGAAATCAAGCTGTAACTTCAAGTTTATGCATCTTTCTATGCTTTCAGGTTGAAACTTGACTGAAAACTCACTTTGAACAAAAGTTATGGCTGTTTTGTGTCACAGGTCACAAATAGCGTTTTCTCAGCGAGAGAAGGCCAAAATGAACACTTCATGCATAACTCCTGTATTTTGAGGAAAACTCACTGAAATCCACCTGTAACTTAAAGTTTGTGCATCTTTCTATGCTTTCAGGTTGAAACTTGACTGAAAACTCACTTTGAACAAAAGTTATGGCATTTTTGTATCACAGGTCACATATAGTGTTTTCTCAGCGAGAGAAGGCCAAAATGAACACTTCATGCATAACTCCTGTATTTTGATGAAAACTCACTGAAATCAAGCTGTAACTTCAAGTTTATGCATCTTTCTATGCTTTCAGGTTGAAACTTGACTGAAAACTCACTTTGAACAAAAGTTATGGCTGTTTTGTGTCACAGGTCACATATAGCGTTTTCTCAGCGAGAGAAGGCCAAAATGAACACTTCATGCAGAACTCCTGTATTTTGATGAAAACTCACTGAAATCAAGGTGTAACTTCAAGATTATGCATCTTTCTATGCTTTCAGGTTGAAACTTGACTGAAAACTCACTTTAAACAAAAGTTATGGCATTTTTGTATCACAGGTCACAAATAGCGTTTTCTCAGCGAGAGAAGGCCAAAATGAACACTTCATGCAGAACTCCTGTATTTTGATGAAAACTCACTGAAATCAAGCTGTAACTTCAAGTTTATGCATCTTTCTATGCTTTCAGGTTGAAACTTGACTGAAAACTCACTTTGAACAAAAGTTATGGCTGTTTTGTGTCACAGGTCACAAATAGCGTTTTCTCAGCGAGAGAAGGCCAAAATGAACACTTCATGCAGAACTCCTGTATTTTGATGAAAACTCACTGAAATCAAGCTGTAACTTCAAGTTTATGCAACTTTCTATGCTTTCAGGTTGAAACTTGACTGAAAATTCACTTTGAACAAAAGTTATGGCTGTTTTGTATCACAGGTCACAAATAGTGTTTTCTCAGCGAGAGAAGGCCAAAATGAAAACTTCATACAGAACTCCTGTATTTTCAGGAAAACTCACTGAAATCAAGCTGTAACTTCAAGTTTATGCATCTTTCTATGCTTTCAGGTTGAAACTTGACTGAAAACTCACTTTGAACAAAAGTTATGGCATTTTTGTATCACAGGTCACAAATAGTGTTTTCTCAGCGAGAGAAGGCCAAAATGAACACTTCATGCATAACTCCTGTATTTTGAGGAAAACTCACTGAAATCCACCTGTAACTTCAAGTTTATGCATCTTTCTATGCTTTCAGGTTGAAACTTGACTGAAAACTCACTTTGAACAAAAGTTATGGCTGTTTTGTGTCACAGGTCACAAATAGCGTTTTCTCAGCGAGAGAAGGCCAAAATAAACTCTTCATGCAGAACTCCTGTATTTTGAGGAAAACTCACTGAAATCAAGCTGTAACTTCAAGATTATGCATCTTTCTATGCTTTCAGGTTGAAACTTGACTGAAAACTCACTCTAAACAAAAGTTATGGCATTTTTGTATCACAGGTCACAAATAGCGTTTTCTCAGCGAGAGAAGGCCAAAATGAACACTTCATGCAGAACTCCTGTATTTTGATGAAAACTCACTGAAATCAAGCTGTAACTTCAAGTTTATGCATCTTTCTATGCTTTCAGGTTGAAACTTGACTGAAAACTCACTTTGAACAAAAGTTATGGCTGTTTTGTGTCACAGGTCACAAATAGCGTTTTCTCAGCGAGAGAAGGCCAAAATGAACACTTCATGCAGAACTCCTGTATTTTGATGAAAACTCACTGAAATCAAGCTGTAACTTCAAGTTTATGCAACTTTCTATGCTTTCAGGTTGAAACTTGACTGAAAACTCACTTTGAACAAAAGTTATGGAATTTTTGTATCACAGGTCACAAATAGTGTTTTCTCAGCGAGAGAAGGCCAAAATGAAAACTTCATACAGAACTCCTGTATTTTGAGGAAAACTCACTGAAATCAAGCTGTAACTTCAAGTTTATGCATCTTTCTATGCTTTCAGGTTGAAACTTGACTGAAAACTCACTTTGAACAAAAGTTATGGCATTTTTGTATCACAGGTCACAAATAGTGTTTTCTCAGCGAGAGAAGGCCAAAATGAACACTTCATGCATAACTCCTGTATTTTGAGGAAAACTCACTGAAATCCACCTGTAACTTCAAGTTTATGCATCTTTCTATGCTTTCAGGTTGAAACTTGACTGAAAACTCACTTTGAACAAAAGTTATGGCTGTTTTGTGTCACAGGTCACAAATAGCGTTTTCTCAGCGAGAGAAGGCCAAAATGAACTCTTCATGCAGAACTCCTGTATTTTGAGGAAAACTCACTGAAATCAAGCTGTAACTTCAAGATTATGCATCTTTCTATGCTTTCAGGTTGAAACTTGACTGAAAATTCACTTTGAAGAAAAGTTATGGCATTTTTGTATCACAGGTCACAAATAATGTTTTCTCAGTGAGAGAAGGCCAAAATGAACACTTCATGCAGAACTCCTGTATTTTGAGGAAAAATCACTGAAATCAAGCTGTAACTTCAAGTTTATGCATCTTTCTATGCTTTCAGGTTGAAACTTGACTGAAAACTCACTTTGAAGAAAAGTTATGGCATTTTTGTATCACAGGTCACAAATAGTGTTTTCTCAGCGAGAGAAGGCCAAAATGAACACTTCATGCAGAACTCCTGTATTTTAATGAAAACTCACTAAAATCCACCTGTAACTTCAAGTTTATGCATCTTTCTATGCTTTCAGGTTGAAACTTTACTGAAAACTCACTTTGAACAAAAGTTATGGCTGTTTTGTGTCACAGGTCACAAATAGCGTTTTCTCAGCGAGAGAAGGCCAAAATGAACACTTCATGCAGAACTCCTGTATTTTGATGAAAACTCAATGAAATCAAGCTGTAACTTCAAGTTTATGCAACTTTCTATGGTTTCAGGTGGAAACTTGACTGAAAACTCACTTTGAACAAAAGTTATGGCATTTTTGTATCACAGGTCACAAATAGGGTTTTCTCAGCGAGAGAAGGCCAAAATGAACACTTCATGCAGAACTCCTGTATTTTGATGAAAACTCACTAAAATCAAGCTGTAACTTCAAGTTTATGCAACTTTCTATGGTTTCAGGTTGAAACTTGACTGAAAACTCACTTTGAAGAAAAGTTATGGCATTTTTGTATCACAGGTCACAAATAGTGTTTTCTCAGCGAGAGAAGGCCTAAATGAACACTTCATGCATAACTCCTGTATTTTGAGGAAAACTCACTGAAATCAAGCTGTAACTTCAAGTTTATGCATCTTTCTATGCTTTCAGGTTGAAACTTGACTGAAAACTCACTTTGAACAAAAGTTATGGCATTTTTGTATCACAGGTCACAAATAGTGTTTTCTCAGCGAGAGAAGACCAAAATGAACACTTCATGCAGAACTCCTGTATTTTGATGAAAACTCACTGAAATCAAGCTGTAACTTCAAGTTTATGCAACTTTCTATGGTTTCAGGTTGAAACTTGACTGAAAACTCACTTTGAAGAAAAGTTATGGCATTTTTGTATCACAGGTCACAAATAGTGTTTTCTCAGCGAGAGAAGGCCTAAATGAACACTTCATGCATAACTCCTGTATTTTGAGGAAAACTCACTGAAATCAAGCTGTAACTTCAAGTTTATGCATCTTTCTATGCTTTCAGGTTGAAACTTGACTGAAAACTCACTTTGAACAAAAGTTATGGCTGTTTTGTGTCACAGGTCACAAATAGCGTTTTCTCAGCGAGAGAAGACCAAAATGAACACTTCATGCAGAACTCCTGTATTTTGATGAAAACTCACTGAAATCAAGCTGTAACTTCAAGTTTATGCATCTTTCTATGCTTTCAGGTTAAAACTTGACTGAAAACTCACTTTGAACAAAAGTTATGGCTGTTTTGTGTCACAGGTCACAAATAGCGTTTTCTCAGCGAGAGAAGGCCAAAATGAACACTTCATGCAGAACTCCTGTATTTTGAGGAAAACTCACTGAAATCCACCTGTAACTTCAAGTTTATGCATCTTTCTATGCATTCAGGTTGAAACTTGACTGAAAACTCATTTTGAACAAAAGTTATGGCATTTTTTTATCACAGGTCACAAATAGCGTTTTCTCAGCGAGAGAAGGCCAAAATGAACACTTCATGCAGAACTCCTGTATTTTGATGAAAACTCACTAAAATCAAGCTGTAACTTCAAGTTTATGCATCTTTCTATGCTTTCAGGTTGAAAATTGACTGAAAACTCGCTTCGAAGAAAAGTTATGGCTGTTTTGTGTCACAGGTCACAAATCGTGTTTTCTCAGTGAGAGAAGGCCAAAATGAAAACTTCATGCATAACTCCTGTATTTTGAGGAAAACTCACTGAAATCAAGCTGTAACTTCAAGTTTATGCATCTTTCTATGCTTTCAGGTTGAAACTTGACTGAAAACTCACTTTGAAGAAAAGTTATGGCATTTTTGTATCACAGGTCACAAATAGTGTTCTCAGCGAGAGAAGGCCAAAATGAACACTTCATGCATAACTCCTGTATTTTGAGGAAAACTCACTGAAATCCACCTGTAACTTCAAGTTTATGCATCTTTCTATGCTTTCAGGTTGAAACTTGACTGAAAACTCACTTTGAAGAAAAGTTATGGCATTTTTGTATCACAGGTCACAAATAGCGTTTTCTCAGCGAGAGAAGGCCAAAATGAACACTTCATGCAGATCTCCTGTATTTTGATGAAAACTCACTAAAATCAAGCTGTAACTTCAAGTTTATGCATCTTTCTATGCTTTTAGGTTGAAACTTGACTGAAAACTCACTTTGAACAAAAGTTATGGCTGTTTTGTGTCACAGGTCACAAATAGCGTTTTCTCAGCGAGAGAAGGCCAAAATGAACTCTTCATGCATAACTCCTCTATTTTGATCAAAACTCACTGAAATCAAGCTGTAACTTCAAGTTTATGCAACTTTCTATGGTTTCAGGTTGAAACTTTACTGAAAACTCACTTTGAAGAAAAGTTATGGCATTTTTGTATCACAGGTCACAAATAGTGTTTTCTCAGCGAGAGAAGGCCAAAATGAACACTTCATGCATAACTCCTGTATTTTGATGAAAACTCACTGAAATCCACCTGTAACTTCAAGTTTATGCATCTTTCTATGCTTTCAGGTTGCAACTTAACTGAAAACTCACTTTAAACAAAAGTTATGGCATTTTTGTATCACAGTTCACAAATAGCGTTTTCTCAGCGAGAGAAGGCCAAAATGAACACTTCATGCAGAACTCCTGTATTTTGATGAAAACTCACTGAAATCAAGCTGTAACTTCAAGTTTATGCATCTTTCTATGCTTTCAGGTTGAAACTTGACTGAAAACTCACTTTGAACAAAAGTTATGGCTGTTTTGTGTCACAGGTCACAAATAGCGTTTTCTCAGCGAGAGAAGGCCAAAATGAACACTTCATGCATAACTCCTCTATTTTGATCAAAACTCACTGAAATCAAGCTGTATCTTCAAGTTTATGCAACTTTCTATGGTTTCAGGTTGAAACTTTACTGAAAACTCACTTTGAAGAAAAGTTATGGCATTTTTGTATCACAGGTCACAAATAGTGTTTTCTCAGCGAGAGAAGGCCAAAATGAACACTTCATGCATAACTCCTGTATTTTGATGAAAACTCACTGAAATCCACCTGTAACTTCAAGTTTATGCATCTTTCTATGCTTTCAGGTTGGAACTTGACTGAAAACTCACTGTGAACAAAAGTTATGGCTGTTTTCTGTCACAGGTCACAAATAGCGTTTTCTCAGCGAGAGAAGGCCAAAATGAACACTTCAGGCAGAACTCCTGTATTTTAATGAAAACTCACTAAAATCCACCTGTAACTTCAAGTTTATGCATCTTTCGATGCTTTCAGGTTGAAACTTGACTGAAAACTCACTTTGAACAAAAGTTATGGCATTTTTGTATCACAGGTCACAAATAGCGTTTTCTGAGCGAGAGAAGGCCAAAATGAACACTTCATGCAGAACTCCTGTATTTGAATGAAAACTCACTAAAATCAAGCTGTAACTTCAAGTTTATGCAACTTTCTATGGTTTCAGGTTGAAACTTGACTGAAAACTCACTTTGAAGAAAAGTTATGGCATTTTTGTATCACAGGTCACAAATAGTGTTTTCTCAGCGAGAGAAGACCAAAATGAACACTTCATGCAGAACTCCTGTATTTTGATGAAAACTCACTGAAATCAAGCTGTACCTTCAAGTTTATGCATCTTTCTATGCTTTCAGGTTAAAACTTGACTGAAAACTCACTTTGAACAAAAGTTATGGCTGTTTTGTGTCACAGGTCACAAATAGCGTTTTCTCAGCGAGAGAAGGCCAAAATGAACACTTCATGCAGAACTCCTGTATTTTGATGAAAACTCACTAAAATCAACCTGTAACTTCAAGTTTATGCATCTTTCTATGCTTTCAGGTTGAAACTGGACTGAAAACTCGCTTCGAAGAAAAGTTATGGCTGTTTTGTGTCACAGGTCACAAATAGTGTTTCTCAGCGAGAGAAGGCCAAAATGAAAACTTCATGCATAACTCCTGTATTTTGAGGAAAACTCACTGAAATCAAGCTGTAACTTCAAGTTTATGCATCTTTCTATGCTTTCAGGTTGAAACTTGACTGAAAACTCGCTTCGAAGAAAAGTTATGGCTGTTTTGTGTCACTGGTCACAAATAGTGTTTTCTCAGCGAGAGAAGGCCAAAATGAAAACTTCATGCATAACTCCTGTATTTTGAGGAAAACTCACTGAAATCAAGCTGTAACTTCAAGTTTATGCATCTTTCTATGCTTTCAGGTTGAAACTTGACTGAAAACTCACTTTGAAGAAAAGTTATGGCATTTTTGTATCACAGGTCACAAATAGTGTTTTCTCAGCGAGAGAAGGCCAAAATGAACACTTTATGCATAACTCCTGTATTTTAATGAAAACTCACTGAAATCCACCTGTAACTTCAAGTTTATGCATCTTTCTATGCTTTCAGGTTGAAACTTGACTGAAAACTCACTTTGAACAAAAGTTATGGCTGTTTTGTGTCACAGGTCACAAATAGTGTTTTCTCAGCAAGAGAAGGCCAAAATGAACACTTCATGCAGAACTCCTGTATTTTGATGAAAACTCACTGAAATCAAGCTTTAACTTCAAGATTATGCATCTTTCTATGCTTTCAGGTTTAAACTTGACTGAAAACTCACTTTGAACAAAAGTTATGGCTGTTTTGTGTCACAGGTCACAAATAGCGTTTTCTCAGCGAGAGAAGGCCAAAATGAACACTTCATGCAGAACTCCTGTATTTTGATGAAAACTCACTGAAATCAAGCTGTAACTTCAAGTTTATGCATCTTTTATGCTTTCAGGTTGAAACTTGACTGAAAACTCACTTTGAAAAAAAGTTATGGCTGTTTTGTGTCACAGGTCACAAATAGCGTTTTCTCAGCGAGAGAAGGCCAAAATGAACACTTCATGCAGAACTCCTGTATTTTGATGAAAACTCACTGAAATCAAGCTGTAACTTCAAGTTTATGCATCTTTCTATGCTTTCAGGTTGAAACTTGACTGAAAACTCACTTTGAAGAAAAGTTATGGCATTTTTGTATCACAGGTCACAAATAGTGTTTTCTCAGCGAGAGAAGGCCAAAATGAACACTTCATGCATAACTCCTGTATTTTGAGGAAAACTCACTGAAATCCACCTGTAACTTCAAGTTTATGCATCTTTCTATGCTTTCAGGTTGAAACTTGACTGAAAACTCACTTTGAACAAAAGTTATGGCTGTTTTGTGTCACAGGTCACAAATAGCGTTTTCTCAGCGAGAGAAGGCCAAAATGAACTCTTCATGCAGAACTCTTGTATTTTTATGAAAACTCACTGAAATCAAGCTGTAACTTCAAGATTATGCATCTTTCTATGCTTTCAGGTTGAAACTTGACTGAAAACTCACTTTGAAGAAAAGTTATGGCATTTTTGTATCACAGGTCACAAATAGTGTTCTCAGCGAGAGAAGGCCAAAATGAACACTTCATGCATAACTCCTGTATTTTGAGGAAAACTCACTGAAATCCACCTGTAACTTCAAGTTTATGCATCTTTCTATGCTTTCAGGTTGAAACTTGACTGAAAACTCACTTTGAACAAAAGTTCTGGCATTCTTGTATCACAGGTCACAAATAGCGTTTTCTCAGCGAGAGAAGGCCAAAATGAACACTTCATGCAGATCTCCTGTATTTTGATGAAAACTCACTAAAATCAAGCTGTAACTTCAAGTTTATGCAACTTTCTATGGTTTCAGGTTGAAACTTGACTGAAAACTCACTTTGAAGAAAAGTTATGGCATTTTTGTATCACAGGTCACAAATAGTGTTTTCTCAGCGAGAGAAGGCCAAAATGAACACTTCATGCATAACTCCTGTATTTTGAGTAAAACTCACTGAAATCCACCTGTAACTTCAAGTTTATGCATCTTTCTATGCTTTCAGGTTGAAACTTGACTGAAAACTCACTTTGAACAAAAGTTATGGCTGTTTTGTGTCACAGGTCACAAATAGCGTTTTCTCAGCGAGAGAATGCCAAAATGAACACTTCATGCAGAACTTCTGTATTTTAATGAAAACTCACTAAAATCCACCTGTAACTTCAAGTTTATGCATCTTTCTATGCTTTCAGGTTGAAACTTGACTGAAAACTCACTTTAAACAAAAGTTATGGCATTTTTGTATCACAGGTCACAAATAGCGTTTTCTCAGCGAGAGAAGGCCAAAATGAACACTTCATGCAGAACTCCTGTATTTTGATGAAAACTCACTAAAATCAAGCTGTAACTTCAAGTTTATGCATCTTTCTATGCTTTCAGGTTGAAACTTGACTGAAAACTCACTTTGAAGAAAAGTTATGGCTGTTTTGTGTCACAGGTCACAAATAGTGTTTTCTCAGCAAGAGAAGGCCAAAATGAAAACTTCATGCATAACTCCTGTATTTTGAGGAAAACTCACTGAAATCAAGCTGTAACTTCAAGTTTATGCATCTTTCTATGCTTTCAGGTTGAAACTTGACTGAAAACTCACTTTGAAGAAAAGTTATGGCATTTTTTTATCACAGGTCACAAATAGTGTTTTCTCAGCGAGAGAAGGCCAAAATGAACACTTCATGCAGAACTCCTGTATTTTGAGGAAAACTCACTGAAATCAAGCTGTAACTTCAAGTTTATGCATCTTTCTATGCTTTGAGGTTGAAACTTGACTGAAAAATTACTTTGAACAAAAGTTATGGCTGTTTTGTGTCACAGGTCACAAAAAGCGTTTTCTCAGCGAGAGAAGGCCAAAATGAAAACGTCATGCATAACTCCTCTATTTTGAGGAAAACTCACTGAAATCAAGCTGTAACTTCAAGTTTATGCATCTTTCTATGCTTTCAGGTTGAAACTTGACTGAAAACTCACTTTGAAGAAAAGTTATTGCATTTTTGTATCACAGGTCACAAATAGTGTTTTCTCAGCGAGAGAAGGCCAAAATGAACACTTCATGCATAACTCCTGTATTTTGATGAAAACTCACTGAAATCCACCTGTAACTTCAAGTTTATGCATCTTTCTGTGCTTTCAGGTTGAAACTTGACTGAAAACTCACTTTGAACAAAAGTTATGGCTGTTTTGTGTCACAGGTCACAAATAGTGTTTTCTCAGCAAGAGAAGGCCAAAATGAACACTTCATGCAGAACTCCTGTATTTTGATGAAAACTCACTGAAATCAAGCTGTAACTTCAAGATTATGCATCTTTCTATGCTTTCAGGTTGAAACTTGACTGAAAACTCACTTTGAACAAAAGTTATGGCTGTTTTGTGTCACAGGTCACAAATAGCGTTTTCTCAGCGAGAGAAGGCCTAAATGAAAACTTCATACAGAACTCCTGTATTTTGAGGAAAACTCACTTAAATCCACCTGTAACTTCAAGATTATGCATCTTTCTATGCTTTCAGGTTGAAACTTGACTGAAAACTCACTTTGAAAAAAAGTTATGGCTGTTTTGTGTCACAGGTCACAAATAGCGTTTTCTCAGCGAGAGAAGGCAAAAATGAACACTTCATGCAGAACTCCTGTATTTTAATGAAAACTCACTAAAATCCACCTGTAACTTCAAGTTTATGCATCTTTCTATGCTTTCAGGTTGAAACTTGACTGAAAACTCACTTTGAACAAAAGTTATGGCATTTTTGTATCACAGGTCACAAATAGCGTTTTCTGAGCGAGAGAAGGCCAAAATGAACACTTCATGCAGAACTCCTGTATTTTGATGAAAACTCACTAAAATCAAGCTGTAACTTCAAGTTTATGCAACTTTCTATGGTTTCAGGTTGAAACTTGACTGAAAACTCACTTTGAAGAAAAGTTATGGCATTTTTGTATCACAGGTCACAAATAGTGTTTTCTCAGCGAGAGAAGACCAAAATGAACACTTCATGCAGAACTCCTGTATTTTGATGAAAACTCACTGAAATCAAGCAGTAACTTCAAGTTTATGCATCTTTCTATGCTTTCAGGTTAAAACTTGACTGAAAACTCACTTTGAAGAAAAGTTATTGCATTTTTGTATCACAGGTCACAAATAGTGTTTTCTCAGCGAGAGAAGGCCAAAATGAACACTTCATGCAGAACTCCTGTATTTTGAGGAAAACTCACTGAAATCCACCTGTAACTTCAAGTTTATGCATCTTTCTATGCTTTCAGGTTGAAACTTGACTGAAAACTCACTTTGAACAAAAGTTATGGCATTTTTTTATCACAGGTCACAAATAGCGTTTTCTCAGCGAGAGAAGGCCAAAATGAACACTTCATGCAGAACTCCTGTATTTTGATGAAAACTCACTAAAATCAACCTGTAATTTCAAGTTTATGCATCTTTCTATGCTTTCAGGTTGAAAATTGACTGAAAACTCGCTTCGAAGAAAAGTTATGGCTGTTTTGTGTCACAGGTCACAAATCGTGTTTTCTCAGTGAGAGAAGGCCAAAATGAAAACTTCATGCAGAACTCCTGTATTTTGAGGAAAACTCACTGAAATCAAGCTGTAACTTCAAGTTTATGCATCTTTCTATGGTTTCAGGTTGAAACTTGACTGAAAACTCACTTTGAAGAAAAGTTATGGCATTTTTGTATCACAGGTCACAAATAGTGTTTTCTCAGCGAGAGAAGGCCAAAATGAACACTTCATGCATAACTCCTGTATTTTGATGAAAACTCACTGAAATCAAGCTGTAACTTCAAGTTTATGCATCTTTCTATGCTTTCAGATTGAAACCTAACTGAAAACTCACTTTGAAGAAAAGTTATGGCATTTTTGTATCACAGGTCACAAATAGTGTTTTCTCAGCGGGAGAAGGCCAAAATGAACACTTCATGCATAACTCCTGTATTTTGAGGAAAACTCACTGAAATCCACCTGTAACTTCAAGTTTATGCATCTTTCTATGCTTTCAGGTTGAAACTTGACTGAAAACTCACTTTGAACAAAAGTTATGGCTGTTTTGTTTCACAGGTCACAAATAGCGTTTTCTCAGTGAGAGAAGGCCAAAATGAACACTTCATGCAGAACTCCTGTATTTTAATGAAAACTCACTAAAATCCACCTGTAACTTCAAGTTTATGCATCTTTCTATGCTTTCAGGTTGAAACTTGACTGAAAACTCACTTTGAACAAATGTTATGGCTGTTTTTTGTCACAGGTCACAAATAGCGTTTTCTCAGCGAGAGAAGGCCAAAATGAACACTTCATGCAGAACTCCTGTATTTTGATGAAAACTCACTGAAATCAAGCTGTAACTTCAAGATTATGCATCTTTCTATGCTTTCAGGTTGAAACTTGACTGAAAACTCACTTTAAACAAAAGTTATGGCATTTTTTTTTCACAGGTCACAAATAGCGTTTTCTCAGCGAGAGAAGGCCAAAATGAACACTTCATGAAGAACTCCTGTATTTTGATGAAAACTCACTGAAATCAAGCTGTAACTTCAAGATTATGCATCTTTCTATGCTTTCAGGTTGAAACTTGACTGAAAACTCACTTTAAACAAAAGTTATGGCATTTTTTTTTCACAGGTCACAAATAGCGTTTTCTCAGCGAGAGAAGGCCAAAATGAACACTTCATGAAGAACTCCTGTATTTTGATGAAAACTCACTGAAATCAAGCTGTAACTTCAAGATTATGCATCTTTCTATGCTTTCAGGTTGAAACTTGACTGAAAACTCACTTTGAACAAAAGTTATGGCTGTTTTGTGTCACAGGTCACAAATAGCGTTTTCTCAGCGAGAGAAGGCCAAAATGAACACTTCATGCAGAACTCCTGTATTTTGATGAAAACTCACTGAAATCAAGCTGTAACTTCAAGATTATGCATCTTTCTATGCTTTCAGGTTGAAACTTGACTGAAAACTCACTTTAAACAAAAGTTATGGCATTTTTTTTTCACAGGTCACAAATAGCGTTTTCTCAGCAGGGAAAGGCCAAAATGAACTCTTCATGAAGAACTCCTGTATTTTGATGAAAACTCACTGAAATCAAGCTGTAACTTCAAGTTTATGCATCTTTCTATGCTTTCAGGTTGAAACTTGACTGAAAACTCACTTTGAACAAAAGTTATGGCTGTTTTGTGTTACAGGTCACAAATAGTGTTTTCTCAGCGAGAGAAGGCCAAAATGAACACTTCATGCAGAACTCCTGTATTTTCATGAAAACTCACTAAAATCCACCTGTAACTTCAAGTTTATGCATCTTTCTATGCTTTCAGGTTGAAACTTGACTGAAAACTCACTTTGAAGAAAAGTTATGGCATTTTTGTATCACAGGTCACAAATAGTGTTCTCAGCGAGAGAAGGCCAAAATGAACACTTCATGCATAACTCCTGTATTTTGAGGAAAACTCACTGAAATCAAGCTGTAACTTCAAGTTTATGCATCTTTCTATGCTTTCAGGTTGAAACTTGACTGAAAACTCACTTTGAACAAAAGTTATGGCTGTTTTGTGTCACAGGTCACAAATAGCGTTTTCTCAGCGAGAGAAGGCCAAAATGAACACTTCATGCAGAACTCCTGTATTTTGATGAAAACTCACTGAAATCAAGCTGTAACTTCAAGTTTATGCAACTTTCTATGGTTTCAGGTTGAAACTTGACTGAAAACTCACTTTGAAGAAAAGTTATGGCATTTTTGTATCACAGGTCACAAATAGTGTTTTCTCAGCGAGAGAAGACCAAAATGAACACTTCATGCATAACTCCTGTATTTTGATGAAAACTCACTGAAATCAAGCTGTAACTTCAAGTTTATGCATCTTTCTATGCTTTCAGATTGAAACTTGACTGAAAACTCACTTTGAACAAAAGTTATGGCTGTTTTGTGTCACAGGTCACAAATAGCGTTTTCTCAGCGAGAGAAGGCCAAAATGAACACTTCATGCAGAACTTCTGTATTTTAATGAAAACTCACTAAAATCCACCTGTAACTTCAAGTTTATGCATCTTTCTATGC
Source organism: Aulostomus chinensis (assembly GCF_037954235.1). Classification (NCBI taxonomy): domain Eukaryota; kingdom Metazoa; phylum Chordata; class Actinopteri; order Syngnathiformes; family Aulostomidae; genus Aulostomus; species Aulostomus chinensis. The sequence continues at coordinate 319,445 of NC_141321.1, forward strand.
TTTCAGGTTGAAACTTGACTGAAAACTCACTTTGAAGAAAAGTTATGGCATTTTTGTATCACAGGTCACAAATAGTGTTCTCAGCGAGAGAAGGCCAAAATGAACACTTCATGCATAACTCCTGTATTTTGAGGAAAACTCACTGAAATCCACCTGTAACTTCAAGTTTATGCATCTTTCTATGCTTTCAGGTTGAAACTTGACTGAAAACTCACTTTGAACAAAAGTTCTGGCATTCTTGTATCACAGGTCACAAATAGCGTTTTCTCAGCGAGAGAAGGCCAAAATGAACACTTCATGCAGATCTCCTGTATTTTGATGAAAACTCACTAAAATCAAGCTGTAACTTCAAGTTTATGCAACTTTCTATGGTTTCAGGTTGAAACTTGACTGAAAACTCACTTTGAAGAAAAGTTATGGCATTTTTGTATCACAGGTCACAAATAGTGTTTTCTCAGCGAGAGAAGGCCAAAATGAACACTTCATGCATAACTCCTGTATTTTGAGTAAAACTCACTGAAATCCACCTGTAACTTCAAGTTTATGCATCTTTCTATGCTTTCAGGTTGAAACTTGACTGAAAACTCACTTTGAACAAAAGTTATGGCTGTTTTGTGTCACAGGTCACAATAGCGTTTTCTCAGCGAGAGAATGCCAAAATGAACACTTCATGCAGAACTTCTGTATTTTAATGAAAACTCACTAAAATCCACCTGTAACTTCAAGTTTATGCATCTTTCTATGCTTTCAGGTTGAAACTTGACTGAAAACTCACTTTAAACAAAAGTTATGGCATTTTTGTATCACAGGTCACAAATAGCGTTTTCTCAGCGAGAGAAGGCCAAAATGAACACTTCATGCAGAACTCCTGTATTTTGATGAAAACTCACTAAAATCAAGCTGTAACTTCAAGTTTATGCATCTTTCTATGCTTTCAGGTTGAAACTTGACTGAAAACTCACTTTGAAGAAAAGTTATGGCTGTTTTGTGTCACAGGTCACAAATAGTGTTTTCTCAGCAAGAGAAGGCCAAAATGAAAACTTCATGCATAACTCCTGTATTTTGAGGAAAACTCACTGAAATCAAGCTGTAACTTCAAGTTTATGCATCTTTCTATGCTTTCAGGTTGAAACTTGACTGAAAACTCACTTTGAAGAAAAGTTATGGCATTTTTTTATCACAGGTCACAAATAGTGTTTTCTCAGCGAGAGAAGGCCAAAATGAACACTTCATGCAGAACTCCTGTATTTTGAGGAAAACTCACTGAAATCAAGCTGTAACTTCAAGTTTATGCATCTTTCTATGCTTTCAGGTTGAAACTTGACTGAAAAATTACTTTGAACAAAAGTTATGGCTGTTTTGTGTCACAGGTCACAAAAAGCGTTTTCTCAGCGAGAGAAGGCCAAAATGAAAACGTCATGCATAACTCCTCTATTTTGAGGAAAACTCACTGAAATCAAGCTGTAACTTCAAGTTTATGCATCTTTCTATGCTTTCAGGTTGAAACTTGACTGAAAACTCACTTTGAAGAAAAGTTATTGCATTTTTGTATCACAGGTCACAAATAGTGTTTTCTCAGCGAGAGAAGGCCAAAATGAACACTTCATGCATAACTCCTGTATTTTGATGAAAACTCACTGAAATCCACCTGTAACTTCAAGTTTATGCATCTTTCTGTGCTTTCAGGTTGAAACTTGACTGAAAACTCACTTTGAACAAAAGTTATGGCTGTTTTGTGTCACAGGTCACAAATAGTGTTTTCTCAGCAAGAGAAGGCCAAAATGAACACTTCATGCAGAACTCCTGTATTTTGATGAAAACTCACTGAAATCAAGCTGTAACTTCAAGATTATGCATCTTTCTATGCTTTCAGGTTGAAACTTGACTGAAAACTCACTTTGAAGAAAAGTTATGGCATTTTTGTATCACAGGTCACAAATAGTGTTTTCTCAGCGAGAGAAGGCCAAAATGAACACTTCATGCATAACTCCTGTATTTTGATGAAAACTCACTGAAATCCACCTGTAACTTCAAGTTTATGCATCTTTCTATGCTTTCAGGTTGGAACTTGACTGAAAACTCACTGTGAACAAAAGTTATGGCTGTTTTCTGTCACAGGTCACAAATAGCGTTTTCTCAGCGAGAGAAGGCCAAAATGAACACTTCAGGCAGAACTCCTGTATTTTAATGAAAACTCACTAAAATCCACCTGTAACTTCAAGTTTATGCATCTTTCGATGCTTTCAGGTTGAAACTTGACTGAAAACTCACTTTGAACAAAAGTTATGGCTGTTTTGTGTCACAGGTCACAAATAACGTTTTCTCAGCGAGAGAAGGCCAAAATGAACACTTCATGCAGAACTCCTGTATTTTGAGGAAAACTCACTGAAATCAAGCTGTAACTTCAAGTTTATGCATCTTTCTATGCTTTCAGGTTGAAACTTGACTGAAAACTCACTTTGAACAAAAGTTATGGCATTTTTGTATCACAGGTCACAAATAGTGTTTTCTAAGCGAGAGAAGGCCAAAATGAACACTTCATGCAGAACTCCTGTATTTTGAGGAAAACTCACTGAAATCAAGCTGTAACTTCAAGTTTATGCATCTTTCTATGCTTTCAGGTTGAAACTTGACTGAAAACTCACTTTGAACAAAAGTTATGGCTGTTTTGTGTCACAGGTCACAAATAGCGTTTTCTCAGCGAGAGAAGGCCAAAATCAACACTTCATGCAGAACTCCTGTATTTTGATGAAAACTCACTGAAATCAAGCTGTAACTTCAAGTTTATGCATCTTTCTATGCTTTCAGGTTGAAACTTGACTGAAAACTCACTTTGAACAAAAGTTATGGCATTTTTGTATCACAGTTCACAAATAGTGTTTTCTCAGCGAGAGAAGGCCAAAATGAACACTTCATGCATAACTCCTGTATTTTGAGGAAAACTCACTGAAATCCACCTGTAACTTCAAGTTTATGCATCTTTCTATGCTTTCAGGTTGAAACTTGACTGAAAACTCACTTTGAACAAAAGTTATGGCTGTTTTGTGTCACAGGTCACAAATAGCGTTTTCTCAGCGAGAGAAGGCCAAAATGAAAACTTCATACAGAACTCCTGTATTTTGACGAAAACTCACTGAAATCAAGCTGTAACTTCAAGTTTATGCATCTTTCTATGCTTTCAGGTTGAAACTTGACTGAAAACTCACTTTGAACAAAAGTTATGGCTGTTTTGTGTCACAGGTCACAAATAACGTTTTCTCAACGAGAGAAGGCCAAAATGAACACTTCATGCAGAACTCCTGTATTTTGAGGAAAACTCACTGAAATCAAGCTGTAACTTCAAGTTTATGCATCTTTCTATGCTTTCAGGTTGAAACTTGACTGAAAACTCACTTTGAAGAAAAGTTATGGCATTTTTTTATCACAGGTCACAAAAAGTGTTTTCTCAGCGAGAGAAGGCCAAAATGAACACTTCATGCAGAACTCCTGTATTTTGAGGAAAACTCACTGAAATCAAGCTGTAACTTCAAGTTTATGCATCTTTCTATGCTTTCAGGTTGAAACTTGACTGAAAACTCACTTTGAACAAAAGTTATGGCTGTTTTGTGTCACAGGTCACAAATAGCGTTTTCTCAGCGAGAGAAGGCCAAAATGAAAACTTCATACAGAACTGCTGTATTTTGACGAAAACTCACTGAAATCAAGCTGTAACTTCAAGTTTATGCATCTTTCTATGCTTTCAGGTTGAAACTTGATTGAAAACTCACTTTGAACAAAAGTTATGGCTGTTTTGTGTCACAGGTCACAAATAACGTTTTCTCAACGAGAGAAGGCCAAAATGAACACTTCATGCAGAACTCCTGTATTTTGAGGAAAACTCACTGAAATCAAGCTGTAACTTCAAGTTTATGCATCTTTCTATGCTTTCAGGTTGAAACTTGACTGAAAACTCACTTTGAAGAAAAGTTATGGCATTTTTTTATCACAGGTCACAAATAGTGTTTTCTCAGCGAGAGAAGGCCAAAATGAACACTTCATGCAGAACTCCTGTATTTTGAGGAAAACTCACTGAAATCAAGCTGTAACTTCAAGTTTATGCATCTTTCTATGCTTTCAGGTTGAAACTTGACTGAAAAATTACTTTGAACAAAAGTTATGGCTGTTTTGTGTCACAGGTCACAAAAAGCGTTTTCTCAGCGAGAGAAGGCCAAAATGAAAACTTCATGCATAACTCCTCTATTTTGAGGAAAACTCACTGAAATCAAGCTGTAACTTCAAGTTCATGCATCTTTCTATGCTTTCAGGTTGAAACTTGACTGAAAACTCACTTTGAAGAAAAGTTATGGCATTTTTGTATCACAGGTCACAAATAGTGTTTTCTCAGCGAGAGAAGGCCAAAATGAACACTTCATGCATAACTCCTGTATTTTGATGAAAACTCACTGAAATCCACCTGTAACTTCAAGTTTATGCATCTTTCTGTGCTTTCAGGTTGAAACTTGACTGAAAACTCACTTTGAACAAAAGTTATGGCTGTTTTGTGTCACAGGTCACAAATAGTGTTTTCTCAGCAAGAGAAGGCCAAAATGAACACTTCATGCAGAACTCCTGTATTTTGATGAAAACTCACTGAAATCAACCTGTAACTTCAAGTTTATGCATCTTTCTATGCTTTCAGGTTGAAACTTGACTGAAAACTCGCTTCGAAGAAAAGTTATGGCTGTTTTGTGTCACAGGTCACAAATAGTGTTTTCTCAGCGAGAGAAGGCCAAAATGAAAACTTCATGCATAACTCCTGTATTTTGAGGAAAACTCACTGAAATCAAGCTGTAACTTCAAGTTTATGCATCTTTCTATGCTTTCAGGTTGAAACTTGACTGAAAACTCACTTTGAAGAAAAGTTATGGCATTTTTGTATCACAGGTCACAAATAGTGTTTTCTCACCGAGAGAAGGCCAAAATGAACACTTCATGCATAACTCCTGTATTTTGATGAAAACTCACTGAAATCCACCTGTAACTTCAAGTTTATGCATCTTTCTATGCTTTCAGGTTGAAACTTGACTGAAAAATTACTTTGAACAAAAGTTATGGCTGTTTTGTGTCACAGGTCACAAAAAGCGTTTTCTCAGCGAGAGAAAGCCAAAATGAAAACTTCATGCATAACTCCTCTATTTTGAGGAAAACTCACTGAAATCAAGCTGTAACTTCAAGTTCATGCATCTTTCTATGCTTTCAGGTTGAAACTTGACTGAAAACTCACTTTGAAGAAAAGTTATGGCATTTTTGTATCACAGGTCACAAATAGTGTTTTCTCAGCGAGAGAAGGCCAAAATGAACACTTCATGCATAACTCCTGTATTTTGATGAAAACTCACTGAAATCCACCTGTAACTTCAAGTTTATGCATCTTTCTGTGCTTTCAGGTTGAAACTTGACTGAAAACTCACTTTGAACAAAAGTTATGGCTGTTTTGTGTCACAGGTCACAAATAGTGTTTTCTCAGCAAGAGAAGGCCAAAATGAACACTTCATGCAGAACTCCTGTATTTTGATGAAAACTCACTGAAATCAAGCTGTAACTTCAAGATTATGCATCTTTCTATGCTTTCAGGTTGAAACTTGACTGAAAACTCACTTTGAACAAAAGTTATGGCTGTTTTGTGTCACAGGTCACAAATAGCGTTTTCTCAGCGAGAGAAGGCCTAAATGAAAACTTCATACAGAACTCCTGTATTTTGAGGAAAACTCACTGAAATCAAGCTGTAACTTCAAGTTTATGCATCTTTCTATGCTTTCAGGTTGAAACTTGACTGAAAACTCACTTTGAACAAAAGTTATGGCTGTTTTGTGTCACAGGTCACAAATAACGTTTTCTCAGCGAGAGAAGGCCAAAATGAACACTTCATGCAGAACTCCTGTATTTTGAGGAAAACTCACTGAAATCAAGCTGTAACTTCAAGTTTATGCATCTTTCTATGCTTTCAGGTTGAAACTTGACTGAAAACTCACTTTGAACAAAAGTTATGGCTGTTTTGTGTCACAGGTCACAAATAGTGTTTTCTCAGCGAGAGAAGGCCAAAATGAACACTTCATGTAGAACTCCTGTATTTTGAGGAAAACTCACCTAAATCAAGCTTTAACTTCAAGTTTATGCATCTTTCTATGCTTTCAGGTTGAAACTTGACTGAAAACTCACTTTGAAAAAAAGTTATGGCTGTTTTGTGTCACATGTCACAAATAGCGTTTTCTAAGCCAGAGAAGGCCAAAATGAACACTTCATGAATAACTCCTGTATTTTGATGAAAACTCACTGAAATCAAGCTGTAACTTCAAGTTTATGCATCTTTCTATACTTTCAGGTTGGAACGTGACTGAAACCTCACTTTGAAGAAAAGTTATGGCATTTTTGTTTCACAGGTCACAAATAGCGTTTTCTCAGCGAGAGAAGGCCAAAATGAACACTTCATGCAGAACTCCTGTATTTTGATGAAAACTCACTGAAATCCACCTGTAACTTCAAGTTTATGCATTTTTCTATGCTTTCAGGTCGAAACTTGACTGAAAACTCACTTTGAAGAAAAGTTATGGCATTTTTGTATCACAGTTCACAAATAGTGTTTTCTCAGCGAGAGAAGGCCAAAATGAACACTTCATGCATAACTCCTGTATTTTGAGGAAAACTCACTGAAATCCACCTGTAACTTCAAGTTTATGCATCTTTCTATGCTTTCAGGTTGAAACTTGACTGAAAACTCACTTTGAACAAAAGTTATGGCTGTTTTGTGTCACAGGTCACAAATAGCGTTTTCTCAGCGAGAGAAGGCCAAAATGAACACTTCATGCAGAACTCCTGTATTTTGATGAAAACTCATTGAAATCAAGATGTATCTTAAAGTTTATGCATCTTTCTATGCTTTCAGGTTGAAACTTGACTGAAAACTCACTTTGAACAAATGTTATGGCATTTTTGTGTCACAGGTCACAAATAGAGTTTTCTCAGCGAGAGAAGGCCAAAATGAACACTTCATGCAGAACTCCTGTATTTGAATGAAAACTCACTAAAATACACCTGTAATTTAGAGTTTATGCATCTTTCTATGCTTTCAGGTTGAAACTTGACTGAAAACTCACTTTGAACAAAAGTTATGGCTGTGTTGTGTCACAGGTCACAAATAGCGTTTTCTCAGCGAGAGAAGGCCAAAATGAACACTTCATGCATAACTCCTGTATTTTGATGAAAACTCACTGAAATCCACCTGTAACTTCAAGTTTATGCATCTTTCTATGCTTTCAGGTTGAAACTTGACTGAAAACTCACTTTGAACAAATGTTATGGCATTTTTGTATCACAGGTCATAAATAGTGTTTTCTCAGCGAGAGAAGGCCAAAATGAACACTTCATGCAGAACTCCTGTATTTTGATGGAAACTCACTGAAATCAAGCTGTATCTTAAAGTTTATGCATCTTTCTATGCTTTCAGGTTGAAACTTGACTGAAAACTCACTTTGAAGAAAAGTTATGGCTGTTTTGTATCACAGGTCACAAATAGCGTTTTCTGAGCGACAGAAGGCCAAAATGAACACTTCATGCAGAACTCCTGTATTTTGATGAAAACTCACTAAAATCAAGCTGTAACTTCAAGTTTATGCATCTTTCTATGCTTTCAGATCGAAACTTGACTGAAAACTACTTTGAAAAAAAGTTATGGCATTTTTGTATCACAGGTCACAAATAGTGTTTTCTCAGCGAGAGAAGGCCAAAATGAACACTTCATGCAGAACTCCTGTATTTTGAGGAAAACTCACCTAAATCAAGCTTTAACTTCAAGTTTATGCATCTTTCTATGCTTTCAGGTTGAAACTTGACTGAAAACTCACTTTGAAAAAAAGTTATGGCTGTTTTGTGTCACATGTCACAAATAGCGTTTTCTAAGCCAGAGAAGGCCAAAATGAACACTTCATGAATAACTCCTGTATTTTGATGAAAACTCACTGAAATCAAGCTGTAACTTCAAGTTTATGCATCTTTCTATACTTTCAGGTTGGAACGTGACTGAAACCTCACTTTGAAGAAAAGTTATGGCATTTTTGTTTCACAGGTCACAAATAGCGTTTTCTCAGCGAGAGAAGGCCAAAATGAACACTTCATGCAGAACTCCTGTATTTTGATGAAAACTCACTGAAATCCACCTGTAACTTCAAGTTTATGCATTTTTCTATGCTTTCAGGTCGAAACTTGACTGAAAACTCACTTTGAAGAAAAGTTATGGCATTTTTGTATCACAGTTCACAAATAGTGTTTTCTCAGCGAGAGAAGGCCAAAATGAACACTTCATGCATAACTCCTGTATTTTGAGGAAAACTCACTGAAATCCACCTGTAACTTCAAGTTTATGCATCTTTCTATGCTTTCAGGTTGAAACTTGACTGAAAACTCACTTTGAACAAAAGTTATGGCTGTTTTGTGTCACAGGTCACAAATAGCGTTTTCTCAGCGAGAGAAGGCCAAAATGAACACTTCATGCAGAACTCCTGTATTTTGATGAAAACTCATTGAAATCAAGATGTATCTTAAAGTTTATGCATCTTTCTATGCTTTCAGGTTGAAACTTGACTGAAAACTCACTTTGAACAAATGTTATGGCATTTTTGTGTCACAGGTCACAAATAGAGTTTTCTCAGCGAGAGAAGGCCAAAATGAACACTTCATGCAGAACTCCTGTATTTGAATGAAAACTCACTAAAATACACCTGTAATTTAGAGTTTATGCATCTTTCTATGCTTTCAGGTTGAAACTTGACTGAAAACTCACTTTGAACAAAAGTTATGGCTGTTTTGTGTCACAGGTCACAAATAGCGTTTTCTCAGCGAGAGAAGGCCAAAATGAACACTTCATGCATAACTCCTGTATTTTGATGAAAACTCACTGAAATCCACCTGTAACTTCAAGTTTATGCATCTTTCTATGCTTTCAGGTTGAAACTTGACTGAAAACTCACTTTGAAGAAAAGTTATGGCTGTTTTGTATCACAGGTCACAAATAGCGTTTTCTGAGCGACAGAAGGCCAAAATGAACACTTCATGCAGAACTCCTGTATTTTGATGAAAACTCACTGAAATCAAGCTGTAACTTCAAGTTTATGCATCTTTCTATGCTTTCAGGTTGAAACTTGACTGAAAACTCGCTTCGAAGAAAAGTTATGGCTGTTTTGTGTCACAGGTCACAAATAGTGTTTTCTCAGCGAGAGAAGGCCAAAATGAAAACTTCATGCATAACTCCTGTATTTTGAGGAAAACTCACTGAAATCAACCTTTAACTTCAAGTTTATGCATCTTTCTATGCTTTCAGGTTAAAACTTGAATGAAAACTCACTTTGAACAAAAGTTATGGCTGTTTTGTGTCACAGGTCAAAAATAGCGTTTTCTCAGCGAGAGAAGGCCAAAATGAACACTTCATGCAGAACTCCTGTATTTTGAGGAAAACTCAATGAAATCCACCTGTAACTTCAAGTTTATGCATCTTTCTATGCTTTCAGGTTGAAACTTGACTGAAAACTCAATTTGAACAAAAGTTATGGCTGTTTTGTGTCACAGGTCACAAATAGCGTTTTCTCAGCGAGAGAAGGCCAAAATGAACACTTCATGCAGAACTCCTGTATTTTGAGGAAAACTCACTGAAATCAAGCTGTAACTTCAAGTTTATGCATCTTTCTATGCCTTCAGGTTGAAACTTGACTGAAAACTCACTTTGAAGAAAAGTTATGGCATTTTTGTATCACAGGTCACAAATAGTGTTTTCTCAGCGAGAGAAGGCCAAAATGAACACTTCATGCATAACTCCTGTATTGTGATGAAAACTCACTGAAATCCACCTGTAACTTCAAGTTTATGCATCTTTCTATGCTTTCAGGTGGAAACTTGACTGAAAACTCACTTTGAAAAAAAGTTATGGCTGTTTTGTGTCACAGTTCACAAATAGTGTTTTGTCAACGAGAGAAGGCCAAAATGAACACTTCATGCATAACTCCTGTATTTTGATGAAAACTCACTAAAATCCACCTTCTAACTTCAAGTTTATGCATCTTTCTATGCTTTCAGGTTGAAACTTGACTGAAAACTCACTTTGAAGAAAAGTTATAGCATTTTTGTATCACGTGTCACAAATAGCGTTTTCTCCGCGAGAGAAGGCCAAAATGAACACTTCATGCAGAACTCCTGTATTTTGATGAAAACTCACTGAAATCAAGCTGTAACTTCAAGTTTATGCATCTTTCTATGCTTTCAGGTCGAAACTTGACTGAAAACTCACTTTGAAGAAAAGTTATGGCTGTTTTGTATCACAGGTCACAAATAGCGTTTTCTCAGCGAGAGAAGGCCAAAATGAACACTTCATGCATAACTCCTGTATTTTGAGGGAAACTCACTGAAATCCACCTGTAACTTCAAGTTTATGCATCTTTCTATGCTTTCAGGTTGAAACTTGACTGAAAACTCACTTTGAAGAAAAGTTATGGCATTTTTGTATCACAGGTAAAAAATAGCGTTTTCTCAGCGAGAGAAGGCCAAAATGAACACTTCATGCAGAACTCCTGTATTTTGATGAAAACTCACTAAAATCAAGCTGTAACTTCAAGTTTATGCATCTTTCTATGCTTTCAGGTCGAAACTTGACTGAAAACTACTTTGAAGAAAAGTTATGGCATTTTTGTATCACAGGTCACAAATAGTGTTTTCTCAGCGAGAGAAGGCCAAAATGAACACTTCATGCAGAACTCCTGTATTTTGAGGAAAACTCACCTAAATCAAGCTGTAACTTCAAATTTATGCATCTTTCTATGCTTTCAGGTTGAAACTTGACTGAAAACTCACTTTGAAAAAAAGTTATGGCTGTTTTGTGTCACATGTCACAAATAGCGTTTTCTAAGCCAGAGAAGGCCAAAATGAACACTTCATGAATAACTCCTGTATTTTGATGAAAACTCACTGAAATCAAGCTGTAACTTCAAGTTTATGCATCTTTCTATACTTTCAGGTTGGAACGTGACTGAAACCTCACTTTGAAGAAAAGTTATGGCATTTTTGTTTCACAGGTCACAAATAGCGTTTTCTCAGCGAGAGAAGGCCAAAATGAACACTTCATGCAGAACTCCTGTATTTTGATGAAAACTCACTGAAATCCACCTGTAACTTCAAGTTTATGCATTTTTCTATGCTTTCAGGTCGAAACTTGACTGAAAACTCACTTTGAAGAAAAGTTATGGCATTTTTGTATCACAGTTCACAAATAGTGTTTTCTTAGCGAGAGAAGGCCAAAATGAACACTTCATGCATAACTCCTGTATTTTGAGGAAAACTCACTGAAATCGACCTGTAACTTCAAGTTTATGCATCTTTCTATGCTTTCAGGTTGAAACTTGACTTAAAACTCACTTTGAACAAAAGTTATGGCTGTTTTGTGTCACAGGTCACAAATAGCGTTTTCTCAGCGAGAGAAGGCCAAAATGAACACTTCATGCAGAACTCCTGTATTTTGATGAAAACTCATTGAAATCAAGATGTATCTTAAAGTTTATGCATCTTTCTATGCTTTCAGGTTGAAACTTGACTGAAAACTCACTTTGAACAAATGTTATGGCATTTTTGTGTCACAGGTCACAAATAGAGTTTTCTCAGCGAGAGAAGGCCAAAATGAACACTTCATGCAGAACTCCTGTATTTGAATGAAAACTCACTAAAATACACCTGTAATTTAGAGTTTATGCATCTTTCTATGCTTTCAGGTTGAAACTTGACTGAAAACTCACTTTGAACAAAAGTTATGGCTGTTTTGTGTCACAGGTCACAAATAGCGTTTTCTCAGCGAGAGAAGGCCAAAATGAACACTTCATGCATAACTCCTGTATTTTGATGAAAACTCACTGAAATCCACCTGTAACTTCAAGTTTATGCATCTTTCTATGCTTTCAGGTTGAAACTTGACTGAAAACTCACTTTGAACAAATGTTATGGCATTTTTGTATCACAGGTCATAAATAGTGTTTTCTCAGCGAGAGAAGGCCAAAATGAACACTTCATGCAGAACTCCTGTATTTTGATGGAAACTCACTGAAATCAAGCTGTATCTTAAAGTTTATGCATCTTTCTATGCTTTCAGGTTGAAACTTGACTGAAAACTCACTTTGAAGAAAAGTTAGGGCTGTTTTGTGTCACAGGTCACAAATAGTGTTTTCTCAGCGAGAGAAGGCCAAAATGAACACTTCATGCAGAACTCCTGTATTTTGAGTAAAACTCACTAAAATCCACCTGTAACTTCAAGTTTATGCATCTTTCTATGCTTTCAGGTTGAAACTTGACTGAAAACTCACTTTGAACAAAAGTTATGACATTTTTGTATCACAGGTCACAAATAGCGTTTTCTCAGCGAGAGAAGGCCAAAATGAACACTTCATGCAGAACTCCTGTATTTTGATGAAAACTCACTGAAATCAAGCTGTAACTTTAAGTTTATGCATCTTTCTATGCCTCAGGTTGAAACTTGGCTGAAAACTCACTTTGAACAAAAGTTATGGCATTTTTGTATCACATGTCACAAATAGTGTATTCTCAGCGAGAGAAGGCAAAAATGAACACTTCATGCAGAACTCCTGTATTTTGATGAAAACTCACTGAAATCCACCTGTATCTTCAAGTTTATGCATCTTTCTATGCTTTCAGGTTGAAACTTGACTTAAAACTCACTTTGAACAAAAGGTATGGCTGTTTTGTGTCACAGGTCACAAAAACTGTTTTCTCAGCGAGAGAAGGCCAAAATGAACACTTCATGTAGAACTCCTGTATTTTGATGAAAACTCACTGAAATCAAGCTGTAACTTCAAGTTTATGCATCTTTCTATGCTTTCAGGTTGAAACTTGACTGAAAACTCACTTTGAACAAAAGTTATGGCTGTTTTGTGTCACAGGTCACAAATAGCGTTTTCTCAGCGAGAGAAGGCCAAAATGAACACTTCATGCAGAACTCCTGTATTTTGAGGAAAACTCACTGAAATCAAGCTGTAACTTTAAGTTTCTGCATCTTTCTATGCCTCAGGTTGAAACTTGACTGAAAACTCACTTTGAACAAAAGTTATGTCATTTTTGTATCACAGGTCACAAATAGTGTTTTCTCAGCGAGAGAAGGCCAAAATGAACACTTCATGCATAACTTCTGTATTTTGAAGAAAACTCACTGAAATCCACCTGTAATTTCAAGTTTATGCATCTTTCTATGCTTTCAGGTTGAAACTTGACTGAAAACTCACTTTGAACAAAAGTTATGGCTGTTTTGTGTCACAGGTCACAAATAGTGTTTTCTCAGCGAGAAAAGGCCAAAATGAACACTTCATGTAGAACTCCTGTATTTTTAGGAAAACTCACTGAAATCAAGCTGTAACTTCAAGTTTATGCATCTTTCTATGCTTTCAGGTTGAAACTTGACTGAAAACTCACTTTGAACAAAAGTTATGGCTGTTTTGTGTCACAGGTCACAAATAGTGTTTTCTCAGCGAGAGAAGGCCAAAATGAACACTTCATGTAGAACTCCTGTATTTTGAGGAAAACTCACTGAAATCAAGCTGTAACTTCAAGTTTATGCATCTTTCTATGCTTTCAGGTTGAAACTTGACTGAAAACTCACTTTGAACAAAAGTTATGGCATTTTTTTATCACAGGTCACAAATAGTGTTTTCTCAGCGAGAGAAGGCCAAAATGAACACTTCATGCATAACTCCTGTATTTTGAGGAAAACTCACTGAAATCAAGCTGTAACTTCAAGTTTATGAATCTTTCTATGCTTTCAATTTGAAACTTGACTGAAAACTCACTTTGAACAAAAGTTATGGCTGTTTTGTGTCACAGGTCACAAATAGCGTTTTCTCAGCGAGAGAAGGCCAAAATGAACACTTCATGCAGAACTCCTGTATTTTGATGAAAACTCACTGAAATCAAGCTGTAACTTCAAGTTTATGCATCTTTCTATGCTTTCAGGTTGAAACTTGACTGAAAACTCACTTTGAACAAAAGTTATGGCTGTTTTGTGTCACACGTCACAAAAAGCGTTTTCTCAGCGAGAGAAGGCCAAAATGAACACTTCATGCAGAACTCCTGTATTTTGATGAAAACTCACTGAAATCAAGCTGTAACTTCAAGTTTATGCATCTTTCTATGCTTTCAGGTTGAAACCTGACTGAAAACTCAATTTGAACAAAAGTTATGGCTGTTTTGTGTCACAGGTCACAAATAGCGTTTTCTCAGCGAGAGAAGGCCAAAATGAACACTTCATGCAGAACTCCTGTATTTTGATGAAAACTCACTGAAATCAAGCTGTAATTTCAAGTTTATGCATCTTTCTATGCTTTCAGGTTGAAACTTGACTGAAAACTCACTTTGAACAAAAGTTATGGCTGTTTTGTGTCACACGTCACAAAAAGCGTTTTCTCAGCGAGAGAAGGCCAAAATGAACACTTCATGCAGAACTCCTGTATTTTGATGAAAACTCACTGAAATCAAGCTGTAACTTCAAGTTTATGCATCTTTCTATGCTTTCAGGTTGAAACCTGACTGAAAACTCAATTTGAACAAAAGTTATGGCTGTTTTGTGTCACAGGTCACAAATAGCGTTTTCTCAGCGAGAGAAGGCCAAAATGAACACTTCATGCAGAATTCCTTTATTTTGATGAAAACTCACTAAAATCCACCTGTAACTTCAAGTTTATGCATCTTTCTATGCTTTCAGGTTGAAACTTGACTGAAAACTCACTTTGAAGAAAAGTTATGGCATTTTTGTATCACAGGTCACAAATAGCGTTTCCTCAGCGAGAGAAGGCCAAAATGAACACTTCATGCAGAACTCCTGTATTTTGATGAAAACTCATTAAAATCCACCTGTAACTTCAAGTTTATGCATCTTTCTATGCTTTCAGGTTGAAACTTGACTGAAAACTCACTTTGAACAAAAGTTATGGCATTTTTGTATCACAGGTCACAAATAGTGTTTTCTCAGCGAGAGAAGGTCAAAATGAACACTTCATGCATAACTCCTGTATTTTGAGGAAAACTCACTGAAATCAAGCTGTAACTTCAAGTTTATGCATCTTTCTATGCTTTCAGGTTGAAACTTGACTGAAAACTCACTTTGAACAAAAGTTATGGCATTTTTGTGTCACAGGTCACATATAGCGTTTTCTCAGCTAGAGAAGGCCAAAATGAACACTTCATGCATAACTCCTGTATTTTGATGAAAACTCACTGAAATCGAGCTGTAACTTCAAGTGTATGCATCTTTCTATGCTTTCAGGTTGAAACTTGACTGAAAACTCAATTTGAACAAAAGTTATCGCTGTTTTGTGTCACAGGTCACAAATAGCGTTTTCTCAGCGAGAGAAGGCCAAAATGAACACTTCATGCAGAATTCCTGTATTTTGATGAAAACTCACTAAAATCCACCTGTAACTTCAAGTTTATGCATCTTTCTATGCTTTCAGGTTGAAACTTGACTGAAAACTCACTTTGAAGAAAAGTTATGGCATTTTTGTATCACAGGTCACAAATAGCGTTTTCTCAGCGAGAGAAGGCCAAAATGAACACTTCATGCAGAACTCCTGTATTTTGAGGAAAACTCACTGAAATCAAGCTGTAACTTCAAGTTTATGCATCTTTCTATGCTTTCAGGTTGAAACTTGACTGAAAACTCACTTTGAACAAAAGTTATGGCTGTTTTGTATCACAGGTCACAAATAGTGTTTTCTCAGCAAGAGAAGGCCAAAATGAACACTTCATGCAGAACTCCTGTATTTTGATGAAAACTCACTGAAATCAAGCTGTAACTTCAAGTTTATGCATCTTTCTATGCTTTCAGCTTGAAACTTGACTGAAAACTCACTTTGAACAAAAGTTATGGCTGTTTTGTGTCACAGGTCACAAAAAGCGTTTTCTCAGCGAGAGAAGGCCAAAATGAACACTTCATGCAGAACTCCTGTATTTTGAGGAAAACTCACTGTAATCAAGCTGTAACTTCAAGTTTATGCATCTTTCTATGCTTTCAGGTTGAAACTTGACTGAAAACTCACTTTGAAGAAAAGTTATGGCATTTTTGTATCACAGGTCACAAATAGTGTTTTCTCAGCGAGAGAAGGCCAAAATGAACACTTCATGCATAACTCCTGTATTTTGAGGAAAACTCACTGAAATCAAGCTGTAACTTCAAGTTTATGCATCTTTCTATGCTTTCAGGTTGAAACTTGACTGAAAACTCACTTTGAAGAAAAGTTATGGCTGTTTTGTGTCACAGGTCACAAATAGCGTTTTCTCAGCGAGAGAAGGCCAAAATGAACACTTCATGCAGAACTCCTGTATTTTGAGGAAAACTCACTGAAATCAAGCTGTAACTTCAAGTTTATGCATCTTTTTATGCTTTCAGGTTGAAACTTGACTGAAAACTTACTTTGAAGAAAAGTTATGGCATTTTTGTATCACAGGTCACAAATAGTGTTTTCTCAGCGAGAGAAGGCCAAAATTAACACTTCATGCAAAACTCCTGTATTTTGATGAAAACTCACAGAAATCAAGCTGTAGCTTCAAGTTTATGCATCTTTCCATGCTTTCAGGTTGAAACTTGATTGAAAACTCACTTTGAACAAAAGTTATGGCTGTTTTGTGTCACAGGTCACAAATAGCGTTTTCTCAGCGAGAGAAGGCCAAAATGAACTCTTCATGCAGAACTCCTGTATTTTGATGAAAACTCACTGAAATCAAGCTGTAACTTCAAGTTTATGCATCTTTCTATGCTTTCAGGTTGAAACTTGACTGAAAACTCACTTTGAAGAAAAGTTATGGCATTTTTGTATCACAGGTCACAAATAGCGTTTCCTCAGCGAGAGAAGGCCAAAATGAACACTTCATGCAGAACTCCTGTATTTTGATGAAAACTCACTAAAATCCACCTGTAACTTCAAGTTTATGCATCTTTCTATGCTTTCAGGTTGAAACTTGACTGAAAACTCACTTTGAAGAAAAGTTATGGCTGTTTTGTTTCACAGGTCACAAATAGCGTTTTGTCAGCGAGAGAAGGCCAAAATGAACACTTCATGCATAACTCCTGTATTTTAATGAAAACTCACTAAAACCCACCTGTAACTTCAAGTTTATGCATCTTTCTATGCTTTCAGGTTGAAACGACTGAAAACTCACTTTGAACAAAAGTTATGGCATTTTTGTATCACAGGTCACAAATAGTGTTTTCTGAGCGAGAGAAGGCCAAAATGAACACTTCATGCATAACTCCTGTATTTTGAGGAAAACTCACTGAAATCAAGCTGTAACTTCAAGTTTATGCATCTTTCTATGCTTTCAGGTTGAAACTTGACTGAAAATTCACTTTGAACAAAAGTTATGGCTGTTTTGTGTCACAGGTCACAAATAGCGTTTTCTCAGCGAGAGAAGGCCAAAATGAGCACTTCATGCAGAAATCCTGTATTTTGATGAAAACTCACTGAAATCCACCTGTAATTTAGAGTTTATGCATCTTTCTATGCTTTCAGGTTGAAACTTGACTGAAAAATCACTTTGAACAAATGTTATGGCATTTTTGTATCAGAGGTCACAAAATGCGTTTTCTCAGCGAGAGAAGGCCAAAATGAACACTTCATGCAGAACTCCTGTATTTTAATGAAAACTCATTAAAACCCACCTGTAACTTCAAGTTTATTTATCTTTCTATGCTTTCAGGTTGAAACTTGACTGAAAACTCACTTTTAAAAAAAGTTATGGCATTTTTGTATCACAGGTCACAAATAGTGTTTTCTCAGCGAGAGAAGGCCAAAATGAACACTTCATGCAGAACTCCTGTATTTTAATGAAAACTCACTAAAATCCACCTGTAACTTCAAGTTTATGCATCTTTCTATGCTTTAAGGTTGAAACTTGACTGAAAACTCACTTTGAAGAAAAGTTATGGCATTTTTGTATCACAGGTCACAAATAGCGTTTTCTCAGCGAGAGAAGGCCAAAATGAACACTTCATGCAGAACTCCTGTATTTTGAGGAAAACTCACTGAAATCAAGCTGTAACTTCAAGTTTATGCATCTTTCTATGCTTTCAGGTTGAAACTTGACTGAAAACTCACTTTGAACAAAAGTTATGGCTGTTTTGTATCACAGGTCACAAATAGTGTTTTCTCAGCAAGAGAAGGCCAAAATGAACACTTCATGCAGAACTCCTGTATTTTGATGAAAACTCACTGAAATCAAGCTGTAACTTCAAGTTTATGCATCTTTCTATGCTTTCAGCTTGAAACTTGACTGAAAACTCACTTTGAACAAAAGTTATGGCTGTTTTGTGTCACAGGTCACAAAAAGCGTTTTCTCAGCGAGAGAAGGCCAAAATGAACACTTCATGCAGAACTCCTGTATTTTGAGGAAAACTCACTGTAATCAAGCTGTAACTTCAAGTTTATGCATCTTTCTATGCTTTCAGGTTGAAACTTGACTGAAAACTCACTTTGAAGAAAAGTTATGGCATTTTTGTATCACAGGTCACAAATAGTGTTTTCTCAGCGAGAGAAGGCCAAAATGAACACTTCATGCATAACTCCTGTATTTTGAGGAAAACTCACTGAAATCAAGCTGTAACTTCAAGTTTATGCATCTTTCTATGCTTTCAGGTTGAAACTTGACTGAAAACTCACTTTGAAGAAAAGTTATGGCTGTTTTGTGTCACAGGTCACAAATAGCGTTTTCTCAGCGAGAGAAGGCCAAAATGAACACTTCATGCAGAACTCCTGTATTTTGAGGAAAACTCACTGAAATCAAGCTGT
The DNA here is from genome assembly GCF_037954235.1 of Aulostomus chinensis. Taxonomy (NCBI): domain Eukaryota; kingdom Metazoa; phylum Chordata; class Actinopteri; order Syngnathiformes; family Aulostomidae; genus Aulostomus; species Aulostomus chinensis. Next base: position 338,296 of record NC_141321.1, read on the forward strand.
AACTTCAAGTTTATGCATCTTTTTATGCTTTCAGGTTGAAACTTGACTGAAAACTTACTTTGAAGAAAAGTTATGGCATTTTTGTATCACAGGTCACAAATAGTGTTTTCTCAGCGAGAGAAGGCCAAAATTAACACTTCATGCAAAACTCCTGTATTTTGATGAAAACTCACAGAAATCAAGCTGTAGCTTCAAGTTTATGCATCTTTCCATGCTTTCAGGTTGAAACTTGATTGAAAACTCACTTTGAACAAAAGTTATGGCTGTTTTGTGTCACAGGTCACAAATAGCGTTTTCTCAGCGAGAGAAGGCCAAAATGAACTCTTCATGCAGAACTCCTGTATTTTGATGAAAACTCACTGAAATCAAGCTGTAACTTCAAGTTTATGCATCTTTCTATGCTTTCAGGTTGAAACTTGACTGAAAACTCACTTTGAAGAAAAGTTATGGCATTTTTGTATCACAGGTCACAAATAGCGTTTCCTCAGCGAGAGAAGGCCAAAATGAACACTTCATGCAGAACTCCTGTATTTTGATGAAAACTCACTAAAATCCACCTGTAACTTCAAGTTTATGCATCTTTCTATGCTTTCAGGTTGAAACTTGACTGAAAACTCACTTTGAAGAAAAGTTATGGCTGTTTTGTTTCACAGGTCACAAATAGCGTTTTCTCAGCGAGAGAAGGCCAAAATGAACACTTCATGCATAACTCCTGTATTTTAATGAAAACTCACTAAAACCCACCTGTAACTTCAAGTTTATGCATCTTTCTATGCTTTCAGGTTGAAACGACTGAAAACTCACTTTGAACAAAAGTTATGGCATTTTTGTATCACAGGTCACAAATAGTGTTTTCTGAGCGAGAGAAGGCCAAAATGAACACTTCATGCATAACTCCTGTATTTTGAGGAAAACTCACTGAAATCAAGCTGTAACTTCAAGTTTATGCATCTTTCTATGCTTTCAGGTTGAAACTTGACTGAAAATTCACTTTGAACAAAAGTTATGGCTGTTTTGTGTCACAGGTCACAAATAGCGTTTTCTCAGCGAGAGAAGGCCAAAATGAGCACTTCATGCAGAAATCCTGTATTTTGATGAAAACTCACTGAAATCCACCTGTAATTTAGAGTTTATGCATCTTTCTATGCTTTCAGGTTGAAACTTGACTGAAAAATCACTTTGAACAAATGTTATGGCATTTTTGTATCAGAGGTCACAAAATGCGTTTTCTCAGCGAGAGAAGGCCAAAATGAACACTTCATGCAGAACTCCTGTATTTTAATGAAAACTCATTAAAACCCACCTGTAACTTCAAGTTTATTTATCTTTCTATGCTTTCAGGTTGAAACTTGACTGAAAACTCACTTTTAAAAAAAGTTATGGCATTTTTGTATCACAGGTCACAAATAGTGTTTTCTCAGCGAGAGAAGGCCAAAATGAACACTTCATGCAGAACTCCTGTATTTTAATGAAAACTCACTAAAATCCACCTGTAACTTCAAGTTTATGCATCTTTCTATGCTTTAAGGTTGAAACTTGACTGAAAACTCACTTTGAAGAAAAGTTATGGCATTTTTGTATCACAGGTCACAAATAGCGTTTTCTCAGCGAGAGAAGGCCAAAATGAACACTTCATGCAGAACTCCTGTATTTTGAGGAAAACTCACTGAAATCAAGCTGTAACTTCAAGTTTATGCATCTTTCTATGCTTTCAGGTTGAAACTTGACTGAAAACTCACTTTGAACAAAAGTTATGGCTGTTTTGTATCACAGGTCACAAATAGTGTTTTCTCAGCAAGAGAAGGCCAAAATGAACACTTCATGCAGAACTCCTGTATTTTGATGAAAACTCACTGAAATCAAGCTGTAACTTCAAGTTTATGCATCTTTCTATGCTTTCAGCTTGAAACTTGACTGAAAACTCACTTTGAACAAAAGTTATGGCTGTTTTGTGTCACAGGTCACAAAAAGCGTTTTCTCAGCGAGAGAAGGCCAAAATGAACACTTCATGCAGAACTCCTGTATTTTGATGAAAACTCACTAAAATCCACCTGTAACTTCAAGTTTATGCATCTTTCTATGCTTTCAGGTTGAAACTTGACTGAAAACTCACTTTGAAGAAAAGTTATGGCTGTTTTGTGTCACAGGTCACAAATAGCGTTTTCTCAGCGAGAGAAGGCCAAAATGAACACTTCATGCATAACTCCTGTATTTTAATGAAAACTCACTAAAACCCACCTGTAACTTCAAGTTTATGCATCTTTCTATGCTTTCAGGTTGAAACGACTGAAAACTCACTTTGAACAAAAGTTATGGCATTTTTGTATCACAGGTCACAAATAGTGTTTTCTGAGCGAGAGAAGGCCAAAATGAACACTTCATGCATAACTCCTGTATTTTGAGGAAAACTCACTGAAATCAAGCTGTAACTTCAAGTTTATGCATCTTTCTATGCTTTCAGGTTGAAACTTGACTGAAAATTCACTTTGAACAAAAGTTATGGCTGTTTTGTGTCACAGGTCACAAATAGCGTTTTCTCAGCGAGAGAAGGCCAAAATGAGCACTTCATGCAGAAATCCTGTATTTTGATGAAAACTCACTGAAATCCACCTGTAATTTAGAGTTTATGCATCTTTCTATGCTTTCAGGTTGAAACTTGACTGAAAAATCACTTTGAACAAATGTTATGGCATTTTTGTATCAGAGGTCACAAAATGCGTTTTCTCAGCGAGAGAAGGCCAAAATGAACACTTCATGCAGAACTCCTGTATTTTAATGAAAACTCACTAAAACCCACCTGTAACTTCAAGTTTATTTATCTTTCTATGCTTTCAGGTTGAAACTTGACTGAAAACTCACTTTTAAAAAAAGTTATGGCATTTTTGTATCACAGGTCACAAATTGTGTTTTCTCAGCGAGAGAAGGCCAAAATGAACACTTCATGCAGAACTCCTGTATTTTAATGAAAACTCACTGAAATCAAGCTGTAACTTCAAGTTTATGCATCTTTCTATGCTTCCAGGTTGAAAATTGACTGAAAACTCACTTTGAACAAAAGTTATGGCTGTTTTGTGTCACAGGTCACAAATACCGTTTTCACAGCGAGAGAAGGCCAAAATGAACACTTCATGCAGAACTCCTGTATTTTGAGGAAAACTCACTGAAATCAAGCTGTAACTTCAAGTTTATGCATCTTTCTATGCTTTCAGGTTGAAACTTGACGGAAAACTCACTTTGAAGAAAAGTTATGGCATTTTTGTATCACAGGTCACAAACAGCGTTTTCTCAGCGAGAGAAGGCCAAAATGAACACTTCATGCAGAACTCCTGTATTTTGATGAAAACTCACTGAAATCAAGCTGTAACTTCAAGTTTATGCATCTTTCTATGCTTCCAGGTTGAAACTTGACTGAAAACTCACTTTGAACAAAAGTTATGGCATTTTTGTATCACAGGTCACAAATAGTGTTTTCTCAGCGAGAGAAGGCCAAAAAAAACACTTCATGCAGAACTCCTGTATTTTGATGAAAACTCACTGAAATCAAGCTGTAACTTCAAGTTTATGCATCTTTCTATGCTTTCAGGTTGAAACTTGACTGAAAACTCACTTTGAACAAAAGTTATGGCTGTTTTGTGTCACAGGTCACAAATAGCGTTTTCTCAGCGAGAGAAGGCCAAAATGAACACTTCATGCAGAACTCCTGTATTTTGATGAAAACTCACTGAAATCAAGCTGTAACTTCAAGTTTATGCATCTTTCTATGCTTTCAGGTTGAAACTTGACTGAAAACTCACTTTGAACAAAAGTTATGGCTGTTTTGTGTCACAGGTCACAAATAGTGTTTTCTCAGCGAGAGAAGGCCAAAATGAACACTTCATGCAGAACTCCTGTATTTTGAGGAAAACTCACTGAAATCAAGCTTTAACTTCAAGTTTATGCATCTTTCTATGCTTTCAGCTTGAAACTTGACTGAAAACTCACTTTGAACAAAAGTTATGGCATTTTTGAATCACAGGTCACAAATAGCGTTTCCTCAGCGAGAGAAGGCCAAAATGAACACTTCATGCATAACTCCTGTATTTTGAGGAAAACTCACTGAAATCAAGCTTTAACTTCAAGTTTATGCATCTTTCTATGCTTTCAGGTTGAAACTTGACTGAAAACTCACTTTGAAGAAAAGTTATGGCATTTTTGTATCACAGGTCACAAATAGTGTTTTCTCAGCGAGAGAAGGCCAAAATGAACACTTCATGCAGAACTCCTGTATTTTGATGAAAACTCACTGAAATCAAGCTGTAACTTAAAGTTTATGCATCTTTCTATGCTTTCAGGTTGAAACTTGACTGAAAACTCACTTTGAACAAATGTTAAGGCTGTTTTGTGTCACAGGTCACAAATAGCGTTTCCTCAGCGAGAGAAGGCCAAAATGAACACTTCATGCAGAATTCCTTTATTTTAATGAAAACTCACTGAAATCAAGCTGTAACTTCAAGTTTATGCATCTTTCTATGCTTTCAGGTTGAAACTTGACTGAAAACTCACTTTGAAGGAAAGTTATGCCTGTTTTGTGTCACAGGTCACAAATAGCGTTTTCTCAGCGAGAGAAGGCCAAAATGAACACTTCATGCAGAACTCCTGTATTTTAATGAAAACTCACTAAAACCCACCTGTAACTTCAAGTTTATTTATCTTTCTATGCTTTCAGGTTGAAACTTGACTGAAAACTCACTTTTAACAAAAGTTATGGCATTTTTGTATCACAGGTCACAAATTGTTTTTTTTCAGCGAGAGAAGGCCAAAATGAACACTTCATGCAGAACTCCTGTATTTTGATGAAAACTCACTGAAATCAAGCTGTAACTTCAAGTTTATGCATCTTTCTATGCTTTCAGGTTGAAAATTGACTGAAAACTCACTTTGAACAAAAGTTATGGCTGTTTTGTGTCACAGGTCACAAATAGCGTTTTCACAGCGAGAGAAGGCCAAAATGAACACTTCATGCAGAACTCCTGTATTTTGAGGAAAACTCACTGAAATCAAGCTGTAACTTCAAGTTTATGCATCTTTCTATGCTTTCAGGTTGAAACTTGACGGAAAACTCACTTTGAAGAAAAGTTATGGCATTTTTGTATCACAGGTCACAAACAGCGTTTTCTCAGCGAGAGAAGGCCAAAATGAACACTTCATGCAGAACTCCTGTATTTTGATGAAAACTCACTGAAATCAAGCTGTAACTTCAAGTTTATGCATCTTTCTATGCTTTCAGGTTGAAACTTGACTGAAAACTCACTTTGAACAAAAGTTATGGCTGTTTTGTGTCACAGGTCACAAATAGCGTTTTCTCAGCGAGAGAAGGCCAAAATGAACACTTCATGCAGAACTCCTGTATTTTGATGAAAACTCACTGAAATCAAGCTGTAACTTCAAGTTTATGCATCTTTCTATGCTTTCAGGTTGAAACTTGACTTAAAACTCACTTTGAACAAAAGTTATGGCTGTTTTGTGTCACAGGTCACAAATAGCGTTTTCTCAGCGAGAGAAGGCCAAAATGAACACTTCATGCTGAAATCCTGTATTTTGATGAAAACTCACTAAAATCCGCCTGTAACTTCAAGTTTATGCATCTTTCTATGCTTTCAGGTTGAAACTTGACTGAAAACTCACTTTGAACAAAAGTTATGGCATTTTTGTTTCAAAGGTCACAAATAGCGTTTTCTCAGCGAGAGAAGGCCAAAATGAACACTTCATGCAGAACTCCTGTATTTTGAGGAAAACTCACTGAAATCAAGCTGTAACTTCAAGTTTATGCATCTTTCTATGCTTTCAGGTTGAAACTTGACTGAAAACTCACTTTGAACAAAAGTTATGGCTGTTTTGTGTCACAGGTCACAAATAGTGTTTTCTCAGCGAGAGAAGGCCAAAATGAACACTTCATGCATAACTCCTGTATTTTGAGGAAAACTCACTGAAATCAAGCTGTAACTTCAAGTTTATGCATCTTTCTATGCTTTCAGCTTGAAACTTGACTTAAAACTCACTTTGAACAAAAGTTATGGCTGTTTTGTGTCACAGGTCACAAATAGCGTTTTCTCAGCGAGAGAAGGCCAAAATGAACACTTCATGCTGAAATCCTGTATTTTGATGAAAACTCACTAAAATCCGCCTGTAACTTCAAGTTTATGCATCTTTCTATGCTTTCAGGTTGAAACTTGACTGAAAACTCACTTTGAACAAAAGTTATGGCATTTTTGTTTCAAAGGTCACAAATAGCGTTTTCTCAGCGAGAGAAGGCCAAAATGAACACTTCATGCAGAACTCCTGTATTTTGAGGAAAACTCACTGAAATCAAGCTGTAACTTCAAGTTTATGCATCTTTCTATGCTTTCAGGTTGAAACTTGACTGAAAACTCACTTTGAACAAAAGTTATGGCTGTTTTGTGTCACAGGTCACAAATAGTGTTTTCTCAGCGAGAGAAGGCCAAAATGAACACTTCATGCATAACTCCTGTATTTTGAGGAAAACTCACTGAAATCAAGCTGTAACTTCAAGTTTATGCATCTTTCTATGCTTTCAGCTTGAAACTTGACTGAAAACTCACTTTGAACATAAGTTATGGCTGTTTTGTGTCACAGGTCACAAAAAGCGTTTTCTCAGCGAGAGAAGGCCAAAATGAACACTTCATGCAGAACTCCTGTATTTTGATGAAAACTCACTGAAATCAAGCTGTAACTTCAAGTTTATGCATCTTTCTATGCTTTCAGGTTGAAACTTGACTGAAAACTCACTTTGAAGGAAAGTTATGGCTGTTTTGTGTCACAGGTCACAAATAGCGTTTTCTCAGCGAGAGAAGGCCAAAATTAACACTTCATGCAGAATTCCTGTATTTTGATGAAAACTCACCAAAATCCACCTGTAACTTCAAGTTTATGCATCTTTCTATGCTTTCAGGTTGAAACTTGACTGAAAACTCACTTTGAAGAAAAGTTATGGCATTTTTGTATCACAGGTAACAAATAGCGTTTTCTCAGCGAGAGAAGGCCAAATAAACACTTCATGCAGAACTCCTGTATTTTGATGAAAACTCACTGAAATCAAGCTGTAACTTCAAGTTTATGCATCTTTCTATGCTTTCAGGTTGAAACTTGACTGAAAACTCACTTTGAACAAAAGTTGTGGCTGTTTTGTGTCACAGGTCACAAATAGCGTTTTCTCAGCGAGAGAAGGCCAAAATGAACACTTCATGCAGAACTCCTGTATTTTGAGGAAAACTCACTGAAATCAAGCTGTAACTTCAAGTTTATGCATCTTTCTATGCTTTCAGGTTGAAACTTGACTGAAAACTCACTTTGAAGGAAAGTTATGGCATTTTTGTATCACAGGTCACAAATAGTGTTTTCTCAGCGAGAGAAGGCCAAAATGAACACTTCATGCAGAACTCCTGTATTTTGATGAAAACTCACTGAAATCAAGCTGTAACTTCAAGTTTATGCATCTTTCTATGCTTTCAGGTTGAAACTTGACTGAAAACTCACTTTGAACAAAAGTTATGGCTGTTTTGTGTCACAGGTCACAAATAGCGTTTTCTCAGCGAGAGAAGGCCAAAATGAACACTTCATGCAGAATTCCTGTATTTTGATGAAAACTCACTAAAATCCACCTGTAACTTCAAGTTTATGCATCTTTCTATGCTTTCAGGTTGAAACTTGACTGAAAACTCACTTTGAAGAAAAGTTATGGCATTTTTGTATCACAGGTCACAAATAGTGTTTTCTCAGCGAGAGAAGGCCAAAATAAACACTTCATGCAGAACTCCTGTATTTTGATGAAAACTCACTGAAATCAAGCTGTAACTTCAAGTTTATGCATCTTTCTATGCTTTCAGGTTGAAACTTGACTGAAAACTCACTTTGAACAAAAGTTGTGGCTGTTTTGTGTCACAGGTCACAAATAGCGTTTTCTCAGCGAGAGAAGGCCAAAATGAACACTTCATGCAGAACTCCTGTATTTTGAGGAAAACTCACTGAAATCAAGCTGTAACTTCAAGTTTATGCATCTTTCTATGCTTTCAGGTTGAAAATTGACTGAAAACTCACTTTGAACAAAAGTTATGGCTGTTTTGTGTCACAGGTCACAAATACCGTTTTCACAGCGAGAGAAGGCCAAAATGAACACTTCATGCAGAACTCCTGTATTTTGAGGAAAACTCACTGAAATCAAGCTGTAACTTCAAGTTTATGCATCTTTCTATGCCTTCAGGTTGAAACTTGACGGAAAACTCACTTTGAAGAAAAGTTATGGCATTTTTGTATCACAGGTCACAAACAGCGTTTTCTCAGCGAGAGAAGGCCAAAATGAACACTTCATGCAGAACTCCTGTATTTTGATGAAAACTCACTGAAATCAAGCTGTAACTTCAAGTTTATGCATCTTTCTATGCTTTCAGGTTGAAACTTGACTGAAAACTCACTTTGAACAAAAGTTATGGCTGTTTTGTGTCACAGGTCACAAATAGCGTTTTCTCAGCGAGAGAAGGCCAAAATGAACACTTCATGCAGAATTCCTGTATTTTGATGAAAACTCACTAAAATCCACCTGTAACTTCAAGTTTATGCATCTTTCTATGCTTTCAGGTTGAAACTTGACTGAAAACTCACTTTGAAGAAAAGTTATGGCATTTTTGTATCACAGGTCACAAATAGCGTTTTCTCAGCGAGAGAAGGCCAAAATAAACACTTCATGCAGAACTCCTGTATTTTGATGAAAACTCACTGAAATCAAGCTGTAACTTCAAGTTTATGCATCTTTCTATGCTTTCAGGTTGAAACTTGACTGAAAACTCACTTTGAACAAAAGTTGTGGCTGTTTTGTGTCACAGGTCACAAATAGCGTTTTCTCAGCGAGAGAAGGCCAAAATGAACACTTCATGCAGAACTCCTGTATTTTGAGGAAAACTCACTGAAATCAAGCTGTAACTTCAAGTTTATGCATCTTTCTATGCTTTCAGGTTGAAACTTGACTGAAAACTCACTTTGAAGGAAAGTTATGGCATTTTTGTATCACAGGTCACAAACAGCGTTTTCTCAGCGAGAGAAGGCCAAAATGAACACTTCATGCAGAACTCCTGTATTTTGATGAAAACTCACTGAAATCAAGCTGTAACTTCAAGTTTATGCATCTTTCTATGCTTTCAGGTTGAAACTTGACTGAAAACTCACTTTGAACAAAAGTTATGGCTGTTTTGTGTCACAGGTCACAAATAGCGTTTTCTCAGCGAGAGAAGGCCAAAATGAACACTTCATGCAGAATTCCTGTATTTTGATGAAAACTCACTAAAATCCACCTGTAACTTCAAGTTTATGCATCTTTCTATGCTTTCAGGTTGAAACTTGACTGAAAACTCACTTTGAAGAAAAGTTATGGCATTTTTGTATCACAGGTCACAAATAGCGTTTTCTCAGCGAGAGAAGGCCAAAATAAACACTTCATGCAGAACTCCTGTATTTTGATGAAAACTCACTGAAATCAAGCTGTAACTTCAAGTTTATGCATCTTTCTATGCTTTCAGGTTGAAACTTGACTGAAAACTCACTTTGAACAAAAGTTGTGGCTGTTTTGTGTCACAGGTCACAAATAGCGTTTTCTCAGCGAGAGAAGGCCAAAATGAACACTTCATGCAGAACTCCTGTATTTTGAGGAAAACTCACTGAAATCAAGCTGTAACTTCAAGTTTATGCATCTTTCTATGCTTTCAGGTTGAAACTTGACTGAAAACTCACTTTGAAGGAAAGTTATGGCATTTTTGTATCACAGGTCACAAATAGTGTTTTCTCAGCGAGAGAAGGCCAAAATGAACACTTCATGCAGAACTCCTGTATTTTGATGAAAACTCACTAAAATCCACCTGTAACTTCAAGTTTATGCATCTTTCTATGCTTTCAGGTTGAAACTTGACTGAAAACTCACTTTGAACAAAAGTTATGGCTGTTTTGTGTCACAGGTCACATATAGCGTTTTCTCAGCGAGAGAAGGCCAAAATGAACACTTCATGCAGAACTCCTGTATTTTGATGAAAACTCACTGAAATCAAGCTGTAACTTCAAGTTTATGCATCTTTCTATGCTTTCAGGTTGAAACTTGACTGAAAACTCACTTTGAACAAAAGTTATGGCTGTTTTGTGTCACAGGTCACAAATAGCGTTTTCTCAGCGAGAGAAGGCCAATATGAACACTTCATGCAGAACTCCTGTATTTTGATGAAAACTCACTGAAATCAAGCTGTAACTCCAAGTGTATGCATCTTTCTATGCTTTCAGGTTGAAACTTGACTGAAAACTCAATTTGAACAAAAGTTATCGCTGTTTTGTGTCACAGGTCACAAATAGCGTTTTCTCAGCGAGAGAAGGCCAAAATGAACACTTCATGCAGAATTCCTGTATTTTGATGAAAACTCACTAAAATCCACCTGTAACTTCAAGTTTATGCCTCTTTCTATGCTTTCAGGTTGAAACTTGACTGAAAACTCACTTTGAACAAAAGTTATGGCTGTTTTGTGTCACAAGTCACATATAGCGTTTTCTCAGCGAGAGAAGGCCAAAATGAACACTTCATGCAGAACTCCTGTATTTTGATGAAAACTCACTGAAATCAAGCTGTAACTTCAAGTTTATGCATCTTTCTATGCTTTCAGGTTGAAACTTGACTGAAAACTCACTTTGAACAAAAGTTATGGCTGTTTTGTGTCACAGGTCACAAATAGCGTTTTCTCAGCGAGAGAAGGCCAATATGAACACTTCATGCATAACTCCTGTATTTTGATGAAAACTCACTAAAATCCACCTGTAACTTCAAGTTTATGCATCTTTCTATGCTTTCAGGTTGAAACTTGACTGAAAACTCACTTTGAACAAAAGTTATGGCATTTTTGTATCACAGGTCACAAATAGTGTTTTCTCAGCGAGAGAAGGCCAAAATAAACACTTCATGCAGAACTCCTGTATTTTGATGAAAACTCACTGAAATCAAGCTGTAACTTCAAGTTTATGCATCTTTCTATGCTTTCAGGTTGAAACTTGACTGAAAACTCACTTTGAACAAAAGTTGTGGCTGTTTTGTGTCACAGGTCACAAATAGCGTTTTCTCAGCGAGAGAAGGCCAAAATGAACACTTCATGCAGAACTCCTGTATTTTGAGGAAAACTCACTGAAATCAAGCTGTAACTTCAAGTTTATGCATCTTTCTATGCTTTCAGGTTGAAAATTGACTGAAAACTCACTTTGAACAAAAGTTATGGCTGTTTTGTGTCACAGGTCACAAATACCGTTTTCACAGCGAGAGAAGGCCAAAATGAACACTTCATGCAGAACTCCTGTATTTTGAGGAAAACTCACTGAAATCAAGCTGTAACTTCAAGTTTATGCATCTTTCTATGCTTTCAGGTTGAAACTTGACGGAAAACTCACTTTGAAGAAAAGTTATGGCATTTTTGTATCACAGGTCACAAACAGCGTTTTCTCAGCGAGAGAAGGCCAAAATGAACACTTCATGCAGAACTCCTGTATTTTGATGAAAACTCACTGAAATCAAGCTGTAACTTCAAGTTTATGCATCTTTCTATGCTTTCAGGTTGAAACTTGACTGAAAACTCACTTTGAACAAAAGTTATGGCTGTTTTGTGTCACAGGTCACAAATAGCGTTTTCTCAGCGAGAGAAGGCCAAAATGAACACTTCATGCAGAATTCCTGTATTTTGATGAAAACTCACTAAAATCCACCTGTAACTTCAAGTTTATGCATCTTTCTATGCTTTCAGGTTGAAACTTGACTGAAAACTCACTTTGAAGAAAAGTTATGGCATTTTTGTATCACAGGTCACAAATAGCGTTTTCTCAGCGAGAGAAGGCCAAAATAAACACTTCATGCAGAACTCCTGTATTTTGATGAAAACTCACTGAAATCAAGCTGTAACTTCAAGTTTATGCATCTTTCTATGCTTTCAGGTTGAAACTTGACTGAAAACTCACTTTGAACAAAAGTTGTGGCTGTTTTGTGTCACAGGTCACAAATAGCGTTTTCTCAGCGAGAGAAGGCCAAAATGAACACTTCATGCAGAACTCCTGTATTTTGAGGAAAACTCACTGAAATCAAGCTGTAACTTCAAGTTTATGCATCTTTCTATGCTTTCAGGTTGAAACTTGACTGAAAACTCACTTTGAAGGAAAGTTATGGCATTTTTGTATCACAGGTCACAAATAGTGTTTTCTCAGCGAGAGAAGGCCAAAATGAACACTTCATGCAGAACTCCTGTATTTTGATGAAAACTCACTAAAATCCACCTGTAACTTCAAGTTTATGCATCTTTCTATGCTTTCAGGTTGAAACTTGACTGAAAACTCACTTTGAACAAAAGTTATGGCTGTTTTGTGTCACAGGTCACATATAGCGTTTTCTCAGCGAGAGAAGGCCAAAATGAACACTTCATGCAGAACTCCTGTATTTTGATGAAAACTCACTGAAATCAAGCTGTAACTTCAAGTTTATGCATCTTTCTATGCTTTCAGGTTGAAACTTGACTGAAAACTCACTTTGAACAAAAGTTATGGCTGTTTTGTGTCACAGGTCACAAATAGCGTTTTCTCAGCGAGAGAAGGCCAATATGAACACTTCATGCATAACTCCTGTATTTTGATGAAAACTCACTGAAATCAAGCTGTAACTCCAAGTGTATGCATCTTTCTATGCTTTCAGGTTGAAACTTGACTGAAAACTCAATTTGAACAAAAGTTATCGCTGTTTTGTGTCACAGGTCACAAATAGCGTTTTCTCAGCGAGAGAAGGCCAAAATGAACACTTCATGCAGAATTCCTGTATTTTGATGAAAACTCACTAAAATCCACCTGTAACTTCAAGTTTATGCCTCTTTCTATGCTTTCAGGTTGAAACTTGACTGAAAACTCACTTTGAAGAAAAGTTATGGCATTTTTGTATCACAGGTCACAAATAGAGTTTTCTCAGCGAGAGAAGGCCAAAATGAACACTTCATGCAGAACTCCTGTATTTTGAGGAAAACTCACTGAAATCAAGCTGTAACTTCAAGTTTATGCATCTTTCTATGCTTTCAGGTTGAAACTTGACTGAAAACTCACTTTGAAGAAAAGTTATGGCATTATTGTATCACAGGTCACAAATAGCGTTTCCTCAGCGAGAGAAGGCCAAAATGAACACTTCATGCAGAACTCCTGTATTTTGATGAAAACTCACTGAAATCAAGCTGTAACTTCAAGTTTATGCATCTTTCTATGCTTCCAGGTTGAAACTTGACTGAAAACTCACTTTGAACAAAAGTTATGGCATTTTTGTATCACAGGTCACAAATAGTGTTTTCTCAGCGAGAGAAGGCCAAAATGAACACTTCATGCAGAACTCCTGTATTTTGATGAAAACTCACTGAAATCAAGCTGTAACTTCAAGTTTATGCATCTTTCTATGCTTTCAGGTTGAAACTTGACTGAAAACTCACTTTGAACAAAAGTTATGGCTGTTTTGTGTCACAGGTCACAAATAGCGTTTTCTCAGCGAGAGAAGGCCAAAATGAACACTTCATGCAGAACTCCTGTATTTTGATGAAAACTCACTGAAATCAAGCTGTAACTTCAAGTTTATGCATCTTTCTATGCTTTCAGGTTGAAACTTGACTTAAAACTCACTTTGAACAAAAGTTATGGCTGTTTTGTGTCACAGGTCACAAATAGCGTTTTCTCAGCGAGAGAAGGCCAAAATGAACACTTCATGCTGAAATCCTGTATTTTGATGAAAACTCACTAAAATCCGCCTGTAACTTCAAGTTTATGCATCTTTCTATGCTTTCAGGTTGAAACTTGACTGAAAACTCACTTTGAACAAAAGTTATGGCATTTTTGTTTCAAAGGTCACAAATAGCGTTTTCTCAGCGAGAGAAGGCCAAAATGAACACTTCATGCAGAACTCCTGTATTTTGAGGAAAACTCACTGAAATCAAGCTGTAACTTCAAGTTTATGCATCTTTCTATGCTTTCAGGTTGAAACTTGACTGAAAACTCACTTTGAACAAAAGTTATGGCTGTTTTGTGTCACAGGTCACAAATAGTGTTTTCTCAGCGAGAGAAGGCCAAAATGAACACTTCATGCATAACTCCTGTATTTTGAGGAAAACTCACTGAAATCAAGCTGTAACTTCAAGTTTATGCATCTTTCTATGCTTTCAGCTTGAAACTTGACTGAAAACTCACTTTGAACATAAGTTATGGCTGTTTTGTTTCACAGGTCACAAAAAGCGTTTTCTCAGCGAGAGAAGGCCAAAATGAACACTTCATGCAGAACTCCTGTATTTTGATGAAAACTCACTGAAATCAAGCTGTAACTTCAAGTTTATGCATCTTTCTATGCTTTCAGGTTGAAACTTGACTGAAAACTCACTTTGAAGGAAAGTTATGGCTGTTTTGTGTCACAGGTCACAAATAGCGTTTTCTCAGCGAGAGAAGGCCAAAATGAACACTTCATGCAGAATTCCTGTATTTTGATGAAAACTCACCAAAATCCACCTGTAACTTCAAGTTTATGCATCTTTCTATGCTTTCAGGTTGAAACTTGACTGAAAACTCACTTTGAAGAAAAGTTATGGCATTTTTGTATCACAGGTAACAAATAGCGTTTTCTCAGCGAGAGAAGGCCAAATAAACACTTCATGCAGAACTCCTGTATTTTGATGAAAACTCACTGAAATCAAGCTGTAACTTCAAGTTTATGCATCTTTCTATGCTTTCAGGTTGAAACTTGACTGAAAACTCACTTTGAACAAAAGTTGTGGCTGTTTTGTGTCACAGGTCACAAATAGCGTTTTCTCAGCGAGAGAAGGCCAAAATGAACACTTCATGCAGAACTCCTGTATTTTGAGGAAAACTCACTGAAATCAAGCTGTAACTTCAAGTTTATGCATCTTTCTATGCTTTCAGGTTGAAACTTGACTGAAAACTCACTTTGAAGGAAAGTTATGGCATTTTTGTATCACAGGTCACAAATAGTGTTTTCTCAGCGAGAGAAGGCCAAAATGAACACTTCATGCAGAACTCCTGTATTTTGATGAAAACTCACTGAAATCAAGCTGTAACTTCAAGTTTATGCATCTTTCTATGCTTTCAGGTTGAAACTTGACTGAAAACTCACTTTGAACAAAAGTTATGGCTGTTTTGTGTCACAGGTCACAAATAGCGTTTTCTCAGCGAGAGAAGGCCAAAATGAACACTTCATGCAGAATTCCTGTATTTTGATGAAAACTCACTAAAATCCACCTGTAACTTCAAGTTTATGCATCTTTCTATGCTTTCAGGTTGAAACTTGACTGAAAACTCACTTTGAAGAAAAGTTATGGCATTTTTGTATCACAGGTCACAAATAGCGTTTTCTCAGCGAGAGAAGGCCAAAATAAACACTTCATGCAGAACTCCTGTATTTTGATGAAAACTCACTGAAATCAAGCTGTAACTTCAAGTTTATGCATCTTTCTATGCTTTCAGGTTGAAACTTGACTGAAAACTCACTTTGAACAAAAGTTGTGGCTGTTTTGTGTCACAGGTCACAAATAGCGTTTTCTCAGCGAGAGAAGGCCAAAATGAACACTTCATGCAGAACTCCTGTATTTTGAGGAAAACTCACTGAAATCAAGCTGTAACTTCAAGTTTATGCATCTTTCTATGCTTTCAGGTTGAAACTTGACTGAAAACTCACTTTGAAGGAAAGTTATGGCATTTTTGTATCACAGGTCACAAATAGTGTTTTCTCAGCGAGAGAAGGCCAAAATGAACACTTCATGCAGAACTCCTGTATTTTGATGAAAACTCACTGAAATCAAGCTGTAACTTCAAGTTTATGCATCTTTCTATGCTTTCAGGTTGAAACTTGACTGAAAACTCACTTTGAACAAAAGTTATGGCTGTTTTGTGTCACAGGTCACAAATAGCGTTTTCTCAGCGAGAGAAGGCCAAAATGAACACTTCATGCATAACTCCTGTATTTTGATGAAAACTCACTGAAATCAAGCTGTAACTTCAAGTGTATGCATCTTTCTATGCTTTCAGGTTGAAACTTGACTGAAAACTCAATTTGAACAAAAGTTATCGCTGTTTTGTGTCACAGGTCACAAATAGCGTTTTCTCAGCGAGAGAAGGCCAAAATGAACACTTCATGCAGAATTCCTGTATTTTGATGAAAACTCACTAAAATCCACCTGTAACTTCAAGTTTATGCATCTTTCTATGCTTTCAGGTTGAAACTTGACTGAAAACTCACTTTGAAGAAAAGTTATGGCATTTTTGTATCACAGGTCACAAATAGCGTTTTCTCAGCGAGAGAAGGCCAAAATGAACACTTCATGCAGAACTCCTGTATTTTGAGGAAAACTCACTGAAATCAAGCTGTAACTTCAAGTTTATGCATCTTTCTATGCTTTCAGGTTGAAACTTGACTGAAAACTCACTTTGAAGAAAAGTTATGGCATTATTGTATCACAGGTCACAAATAGCGTTTTCTCAGCGAGAGAAGGCCAAAATGAACACTTCATGCAGAACTCCTGTATTTTGATGAAAACTCACTGAAATCAAGCTGTAACTTCAAGTTTATGCATCTTTCTATGCTTCCAGGTTGAAACTTGACTGAAAACTCACTTTGAACAAAAGTTATGGCATTTTTGTATCACAGGTCACAAATAGTGTTTTCTCAGCGAGAGAAGGCCAAAATGAACACTTCATGCAGAACTCCTGTATTTTAATGAAAACTCACTGAAATCAAGCTGTAACTTCAAGTTTATGCATCTTTCTATGCTTTCAGGTTGAAACTTGACTGAAAACTCACTTTGAACAAAAGTTATGGCTGTTTTGTGTCACAGGTCACAAATAGCGTTTTCTCAGCGAGAGAAGGCCAAAATGAACACTTCATGCAGAACTCCTGTATTTTGATGAAAACTCACTGAAATCAAGCTGTAACTTCAAGTTTATGCATCTTTCTATGCTTTCAGGTTGAAACTTGACTGAAAACTCACTTTGAACAAAAGTTATGGCTGTTTTGTGTCACAGGTCACAAATAGCGTTTTCTCAGCGAGAGAAGGCCAAAATGAACACTTCATGCTGAATTCCTGTATTTTGATGAAAACTCACTAAAATCCGCCTGTAACTTCAAGTTTATGCATCTTTCTATGCTTTCAGGTTGAAACTTCACTGAAAACTCACTTTGAACAAAAGTTATGGCATTTTTGTTTCACAGGTCACAAATAGCGTTTTCTCAGCGAGAGAAGGCCAAAATGAACACTTCATGCAGAACTCCTGTATTTTGAGGAAAACTCACTGAAATCAAGCTGTAACTTCAAGTTTATGCATCTTTCTATGCTTTCAGGTTGAAACTTGACTGAAAACTCACTTTGAACAAAAGTTATGGCTGTTTTGTGTCACAGGTCACAAATAGTGTTTTCTCAGCGAGAGAAGGCCAAAATGAACACTTCATGCAGAACTCCTGTATTTTGAGGAAAACTCACTGAAATCAAGCTGTAACTTCAAGTTTATGCATCTTTCTATGCTTTCAGGTTGAAACTTGACTGAAAACTCACTTTGAACAAAAGTTATGGCTGTTTTGTGTCACAGGTCACAAAAACTGTTTTCTCAGCGAGAGAAGGCCAAAATGAACACTTCATGCAGAACTCCTGTATTTTGAGGAAAACTCACTGAAATCAAGCTTTAACTTCAAGTTTATGCATCTTTCTATGCTTTCAGCTTGAAACTTGACTGAAAACTCACTTTGAACAAAAGTTATGGCTGTTTTGTGTCACAGGTCACAAAAAGCGTTTTCTCAGCGAGAGAAGGCCAAACTGAACACTTCATGCATAACTCCTGTATTTTGAGGAAAACTCACTGAAATCAAGCAGTAACTTCAAGTTTATGCATCTTTCTATGCTTTCAGGTTGAAACTTGACTGAAAACTCACTTTGAAGAAAAGTTGTGGCTGTTTTGTGTCACAGGTCACAAATAGCGTTTTCTCAGCGAGAGAAGGCCAAAATGAACACTTCATGCAGAACTCCTGTATTTTGAGGAAAACTCACTGAAATCAAGCTGTAACTTCAAGTTTATGCATCTTTCTATGCTTTCAGGTTGAAACTTGACTGAAAACTCACTTTGAAGGAAAGTTATGGAATTTTTGTATCACAGGTCACAAATAGTGTTTTCTCAGCGAGAGAAGGCCAAAATGGACACTTCATGCAGAACTCCTGTATTTTGATGAAAACTCACTGAAATCAAGCTTTAACTTCAAGTTTATGCATCTTTCTATGCTTTCAGGTTGAAACTTGACTGAAAACTCACTTTGAACAAAAGTTATGGCTGTTTTGTGTCACAGGTCACAAATAGCGTTTTCTCAGCGAGAGAAGGCCAAAATGAACACTTCATGCAGAATTCCTGTATTTTGATGAAAACTCACTAAAATCCACCTGTAACTTCAAGTTTATGCATCTTTCTATGCTTTCAGGTTTTAAACTTGACTGAAAACTCACTTTGAAGAAAAGTTATGGCATTTTTGTATCACAGGTCACAAATAGCGTTTTCTCAGCGAGAGAAGGCCAAAATGAACACTTCATGCAGAACTCCTGTATTTTGATGAAAACTCACTGAAATCAAGCTGTAACTTCAAGTTTATGCATCTTTCTATGCTTTCAGCTTGAAACTTGACTGAAAACTCACTTTGAAGAAAAGTTATGGAATTTTTGTATCACAGGTCACAAATAGTGTTTTCTCAGCGAGAGAAGGCCAAAATGAACACTTCATGCATAACTCCTGTATTTTGAGGAAAACTCATTGAAATCAAGCTGTAACTTCACTTTTATGCATCTTTCTATGCTTTCAGGTTGAAACTTGACTGAAAACTCAATTTGAACAAAAGTTATGGCTGTTTTGTGTCACAGGTCACAAATAGCGTTTTCTCAGCGAGAGAAGGCCAAAATGAACACTTCATGCAGAACTCCTGTATTTTGAGGAAAACTCACTGAAATCAAGCTGTAACTTCACGTTTATGCATCTTTCTATGCTTTCAGGTTGAAACTTGACTGAAAACTCACTTTGAACAAAAGTTATGGCTGTTTTGTGTCACAGGTCACAAATAGCGTTTTCTCAGCGAGAGAAGGCCAAAATGAACACTTCATGCAGAACTCCTGTATTTTGATGAAAACTCACTGAATTCAAGCTGTAACTTCAAGTCTATGCATCTTTCTATGCTTTCAGGTTGAAACTTGACTGAAAACTCACTGTGAACAAAAGTTATGGCTGTTTTGTTTCACAGGTCACAAATTGCGTTTTCTCAGCGAGAGAAGGCCAAAATGAACACTTCATGCAGAACTCCTGTATTTTGAGGAAAACTCACTGAAATCAAGCTGTAACTTCAAGTTTATGCATCTTTCTATGCTTTCAGGTTGAAACTTGACTGAAAACTCACTTTGAACAAATGTTATGGCATTTTTGTATCACAGGTCACAAATAGCGTTTTCTCAGCGAGAGAAGGCCAAAACGAACACTTCATGCAGAACTCCTGTATTTTGATGAAAACTCACTGAAATCAAGCTGTAACTTCAAGTTTATGCATCTTTCTATGCTTTCAGGTTGAAACTTGACTGAAAACTCACTTTGAAGAAAAGTTATGGCTTTTTTGTATCACAGGTCACAAATAGTGTTTTCTCAGCGAGAGAAGGCCAAAATGAATAATCCATGCATAACTCCTGTATTTTGAGGAAAACTCACTGAAATCAAGCTGTAACTTCAAGTTTATGCATCTTTCTAATCTTTCAGGTTGAAACTTTACTGAAAACTCACTTTGAACAAAAGTTATGGCTGTTTTGTTTCACAGGTCACAAATTGCGTTTTCTCAGCGAGAGAAGGCCAAAATGAACACTTCATGCAGAACTCCTGTATTTTGAGGAAAACTCACTGAAATCAAGCTGTAACTTCAAGTTTATGCATCTTTCTATGCTTTCAGGTTGAAACTTTACTGAAAACTCACTTTGAACAAATGTTATGGCATTTTTGTATCACAGGTCACAAATAGCGTTTTCTCAGCGAGAGAAGGCCAAAACGAACACTTCATGCAGAACTCCTGTATTTTGAGGAAAACTCATTGAAATCAAGCTGTAACTTCACTTTTATGCATCTTTCTATGCTTTCAGGTTGAAACTTGACTGAAAACTCAATTTGAACAAAAGTTATGGCTTTTTTGTGTCACAGGTCACAAATAGCGTTTTCTCAGCGAGAGAAGGCCAAAATGAACACTTTATGCAGAACTCCTGTATTTTGAGGAAAACTCACTGAAATCAAGCTGTAACTTCACGTTTATGCATCTTTCTATGCTTTCAGGTTGAAACTTGACTGAAAACTCACTTTGAACAAAAGTTATGGCTGTTTTGTGTCACAGGTCACAAATAGCGTTTTCTCAGCGAGAGAAGGCCAAAATGAACACTTCATGCAGAACTCCTGTATTTTGATGAAAACTCACTGAAATCAAGCTGTAACTTCAAGTTTATGCATCTTTCTATGCTTTCAGGTTGAAACTTGACTGAAAACTCACTTTGAAGAAAAGTTATGGAATTTTTGTATCACAGGTCACAAATAGTGTTTTCTCAGCGAGAGAAGGCCAAAATGAACACTTCATGCATAACTCCTGTATTTTGAGGAAAACTCATTGAAATCAAGCTGTAACTTCACTTTTATGCATCTTTCTATGCTTTCAGGTTGAAACTTGACTGAAAACTCAATTTGAACAAAAGTTATGGCTGTTTTGTGTCACAGGTCACAAATAGCGTTTTCTCAGCGAGAGAAGGCCAAAATGAACACTTCATGCAGAACTCCTGTATTTTGAGGAAAACTCACTGAAATCAAGCTGTAACTTCACGTTTATGCATCTTTCTATGCTTTCAGGTTGAAACTTGACTGAAAACTCACTTTGAACAAAAGTTATGGCTGTTTTGTGTCACAGGTCACAAATAGCGTTTTCTCAGCGAGAGAAGGCCAAAATGAACACTTCATGCATAACTCCTGTATTTTGATGAAAACTCACTGAATTCAAGCTGTAACTTCAAGTCTATGCATCTTTCTATGCTTTCAGGTTGAAACTTGACTGAAAACTCACTGTGAACAAAAGTTATGGCTGTTTTGTTTCACAGGTCACAAATTGCGTTTTCTCAGCGAGAGAAGGCCAAAATGAACACTTCATGCAGAACTCCTGTATTTTGAGGAAAACTCACTGAAATCAAGCTGTAACTTCAAGTTTATGCATCTTTCTATGCTTTCAGGTTGAAACTTGACTGAAAACTCACTTTGAACAAATGTTATGGCATTTTTGTATCACAGGTCACAAATAGCGTTTTCTCAGCGAGAGAAGGCCAAAACGAACACTTCATGCAGAACTCCTGTATTTTGATGAAAACTCACTGAAATCAAGCTGTAACTTCAAGTTTATGCATCTTTCTATGCTTTCAGGTTGAAACTTGACTGAAAACTCACTTTGAAGAAAAGTTATGGCATTTTTGTATCACAGGTCACAAATAGTGTTTTCTCAGCGAGAGAAGGCCAAAATGAATAATCCATGCATAACTCCTGTATTTTGAGGAAAACTCACTGAAATCAAGCTGTAACTTCAAGTTTATGCATCTTTCTAATCTTTCAGGTTGAAACTTTACTGAAAACTCACTTTGAACAAAAGTTATGGCTGTTTTGTTTCACAGGTCACAAATTGCGTTTTCTCAGCGAGAGAAGGCCAAAATGAACACTTCATGCAGAACTCCTGTATTTTGAGGAAAACTCACTGAAATCAAGCTGTAACTTCAAGTTTATGCATCTTTCTATGCTTTCAGGTTGAAACTTTACTGAAAACTCACTTTGAACAAATGTTATGGCATTTTTGTATCACAGGTCACAAATAGCGTTTTCTCAGCGAGAGAAGGCCAAAACGAACACTTCATGCAGAACTCCTGTATTTTGAGGAAAACTCATTGAAATCAAGCTGTAACTTCACGTTTATGCATCTTTCTATGCTTTCAGGTTGAAACTTGACTGAAAACTCACTTTGAAGAAAAGTTATGGCATTTTTCTATCACAGGTCACAAATAGCGTTTTCTCAGCGAAAGAAAGGCCAAAATGAACACTTCATGCAGAACTCCTGTATTTTGAGGAAAACTCACTGAAATCAAGCTGTAACTTCACGTTTATGCATCTTTCTATGCTTTCAGGTTGAAACTTGACTGAAAACTCACTTTGAACAAAAGTTATGGCTGTTTTGTGTCACAGGTCACAAATAGCGTTTTCTCAGCGAGAGAAGGCCAAAATGAACACTTCATGCAGAACTCCTGTATTTTGATGAAAACTCACTAAAATCCACCTGTAATTTCAAGTTTATGCATCTTTCTATGCTTTCAGGTTGAAACTTGACTAAAAACTCACTTTGAACAAAAGTTATGGCATTTTTGTATCACAGGTCACAAATAGCGTTTCCTCAGCGAGAGAAGGCCAAAATGAACACTTCAAGCAGAACTCCTGTATTTTGATGAAAACTCACTAAAATCCACCTGTAACTTCAAGTTTATGCATCTTTCTATGCTTTCAGGTTGAAACTTGACTGAAAACTCACTTTGAAGAAAAGTTATGGAATTTTTGTATCACAGGTCACAAATAGTGTTTTCTCAGCGAGAGAAGGCCAAAATTAACACTTCATGCATAACTCCTGTATTTTGAGGAAAACTCATTGAAATCAAGCTGTAACTTCACTTTTATGCATCTTTCTATGCTTTCAGGTTGAAACTTGACTGAAAACTCAATATGAACAAAAGTTATGGCTGTTTTGTGTCACAGGTCACAAATAGCGTTTTCTCAGCGAGAGAAGGCCAAAATGAACACTTCTTGAAGAACTCCTGTATTTTGAGGAAAACTCACTGAAATCAAGCTGTAACTTCACGTTTATGCATCTTTCTATGCTTTCAGGTTGAAACTTGACTGAAAACTCACTTTGAAGAAAAGTTATGGCATTTTTGTATCACAGGTCACAAATAGCGTTTTCTCAGCGAAAGAAAGGCCAAAATGAACACTTCATGCAGAACTCCTGTATTTTGAGGAAAACTCACTGAAATCCACCTGTAACTTCAAGTTTATGCATCTTTCTATGGTTTCAGGTTGAAACTTGACTGAAAACTCACTTTGAACAAAAGTTATGGCATTTTTGTATCACAGGTCACAAATAGTGTTTTCTCAGCGAGAGAAGGCCAAAATGAACACTTCATGCATAACTCCTGTATTTTGAGGAAAACTCATTGAAATCAAGCTGTAACTTCACGTTTATGCATCTTTCTATGCTTTCAGGTTGAAACTTGACTGAAAACTCAATTTGAACAAAAGTTATGGCTGTTTTGTGTCACAGGTCACAAATAGCGTTTTCTCAGCGAGAGAAGGCCAAAATGAACACTTCATGCAGAACTCCTGTATTTTGAGGAAAACTCACTGAAATCAAGCTGTAACTTCACGTGTATGCATCTTTCTATGCTTTCAGGTTGAAACTTGACTGAAAACTCACTTTGAACAAAAGTTATGGCTGTTTTGTGTCACAGGTCACAAATAGCGTTTTCTCAGCGAGAGAAGGCCAAAATGAACACTTCATGCAGAACTCCTGTATTTTGATGAAAACTCACTGAATTCAAGCTGTAACTTCAAGTTTATGCATCTTTCTATGCTTTCAGGTTGAAACTTGACTGAAAACTCACTGTGAACAAAAGTTATGGCTGTTTTGTTTCACAGGTCACAAATTGCGTTTTCTCAGCGAGAGAAGGCCAAAATGAACACTTCATGCAGAACTCCTGTATTTTGAGGAAAACTCACTGAAATCAAGCTGTAACTTCAAGTTTATGCATCTTTCTATGCTTTCAGGTTGAAACTTGACTGAAAACTCACTTTGAACAAATGTTATGGCATTTTTGTATCACAGGTCACAAATAGTGTTTTCTCAGCGAGAGAAGGCCAAAATGAACACTTCATGCAGAACTCCTGTATTTTGAGGAAAACTCACTGAAATCCACCTGTAACTTCAAGTTTATGCATCTTTCTATGCTTTCAGGTTGAAACTTGACTGAAAACTAACTTTGAACAAAAGTTATGGCATTTTTGTATCACAGGTCACAAATAGCGTTTTCTCAGCGAGAGAAGGCCAAAATGAACACTTCATGCAGAACTCCTGTATTTTGATGAAAACTCACTAAAATCCACCTGTAATTTCAAGTTTATGCATCTTTCTATGCTTTCAGGTTGAAACTTGACTAAAAACTCACTTTGAACAAAAGTTATGGCATTTTTGTATCACAGGTCACAAATAGCGTTTCCTCAGCGAGAGAAGGCCAAAATGAACACTTCATGCAGAACTCCTGTATTTTGATGAAAACTCACTAAAATCCACCTGTAACTTCAAGTTTATGCATCTTTCGATGCTTTCAGGTTGAAACTTGACTGAAAACTCACTTTGAAGAAAAGTTATGGAATTTCTGTATCACAGGTCACAAATAGTGTTTTCTCAGCGAGAGAAGGCCAAAATGAACACTTCATGCATAACTCCTGTATTTTGAGGAAAACTCATTGAAATCAAGCTGTAACTTCACGTTTATGCATCTTTCTATGCTTTCAGGTTGAAACTTGACTGAAAACTCAATTTGAACAAAAGTTATGGCTGTTTTGTGTCACAGGTCACAAATAGCGTTTTCTCAGCGAGAGAAGGCCAAAATGAACACTTCATGCAGAACTCCTGTATTTTGAGGAAAACTCACTGAAATCAAGCTGTAACTTCACGTGTATGCATCTTTCTATGCTTTCAGGTTGAAACTTGACTGAAAACTCAATTTGAACAAAAGTTATGGCTGTTTTGTGTCACAGGTCACAAATAGCGTTTTCTCAGCGAGAGAAGGCCAAAATGAACACTTCATGCAGAACTCCTGTATTTTGATGAAAATTCACTGAATTCAAGCTGTAACTTCAAGTTTATGCATCTTTCTATGCTTTCAGGTTGAAACTTGACTGAAAACTCACTGTGAACAAAAGTTATGGCTGTTTTGTTTCACAGGTCACAAATTGCGTTTTCTCAGCGAGAGAAGGCCAAAATGAACACTTCATGCAGAACTCCTGTATTTTGAGGAAAACTCACTGAAATCAAGCTGTAACTTCAAGTTTATGCATCTTTCTATGCTTTCAGGTTGAAACTTGACTGAAAACTCACTTTGAACAAATGTTATGGCATTTTTGTATCACAGGTCACAAATAGCGTTTTCTCAGCGAGAGAAGGCCAAAACGAACACTTCATGCATAACTCCTGTATTTTGATGAAAACTCACTGAAATCAAGCTGTAACTTCAAGTTTATGCATCTTTCTATGCTTTCAGGTTGAAACTTGACTGAAAACTCACTTTGAAGAAAAGTTATGGCATTTTTTGTATCACAGGTCACAAATAGTGTTTTCTCAGCGAGAGAAGGCCAAAATGAATAATCCATGCATAACTCCTGTATTTTGAGGAAAACTCACTGAAATCAAGCTGTAACTTCAAGTTTATGCATCTTTCTAATCTTTCAGGTTGAAACTTGACTGAAAACTCACTTTGAACAAATGTTATGGCATTTTTGTATGACAGGTCACAAATATTGTTTTCTCAGCGAGAGAAGGCCAAAATGAACACTTCATGCAGAACTCCAGAATTTTGATGAAAACTCACTGAAATCAAGCTGTAACTTCAAGTTTATGCATCTTTCAATGCTTTCAGGTTGAAACTTGACTGAAAACTCACTTTGAACAAAAGTTATGGCTGTTTTGTGTCACAGGTCACAAATAGTGTTTTCTCAGCGGGAGAAGGCCAAAATGAACACTTCATGCAGAACTCCTGTATTTTGATGAAAACTCACTGAAATCAAGCTGTAACTTCAAGTTTATGCATCTTTCTATGCTTTCAGGTTGAAACTTGACTGAAAACTCACTTTGAACAAAAGTTATGGCTGTTTTGTGTCACAGGTCACAAATAGCGTTTTCTCAGCGAGAGAAGGCCAAAATGAACACTTCATGCAGAACTCCTGTATTTTGAGGAAAACTCACTGAAATCAAGCTGTAACTTCAAGTTTATGCATCTTTCTATGCTTTCAGGTTGAAACTTGACTGACAACTCACTTTGAAGAAAAGTTATGGCATTTTTTTTATCACAGGTCACAAATAGTGTTTTCTCAGCGAGAGAAGGCAAAAATGAACACTTAATGCATAACTCCTGTATTTTGATGAAAACTCACTGAAATCAAGCTGTAACTTCAAGTTTATGCATCTTTCTATGCTTTCAGGTTGAAACTTGACTGAAAACTCACTTTGTACAAAAGTTATGGCTGTTTTGTGTCACAGGTCACAAATAGTGTTTTCTCAGCGAGAGAAGGCCAAAATGAACACTTCATGCAGAACTCCTGTATTTTGATGAAAACTCACTGAAATCAAGCTGTAACTTCAAGTTTATGCATCTTTCTATGCTTTTAGCTTGAAACTTGACTGAAAACTCACTTTGAAGAAAAGTTATGGCATTTTTGTATCACAGGTCACAAATAGCGTTTTCTCAGCGAGAGAAGGCCAAAATGAACACTTCATGCAGAACTCCTGTATTTTGATGAAAACTCACTGAAATCAAGCTGTAACTTCAAGTTTATGCATCTTTCAATGCTTTCAGGTTGAAACTTGACTGAAAACTCACTTTGAAGAAAAGTTATGGAATTTTTTTATCACAGGTCACAAATAGTGTTTTCTCAGCGAGAGAAGGCCAAAATGAACACTTCATGCAGAACTCCTGTATTTTGAGGAAAACTCACTGAAATCAAGCTGTAACTTCAAGTTTATGCATCTTTCTATGCTTTCAGGTTGAAACTTGACTGAAAACTCACTTTGAACAAAAGTTATGGCATTTTTTTATCACAGGTCACAAACAGTGTTTTCTCAGCGAGAGAAGGCAAAAATGAACACTTAATGCATAACTCCTGTATTTTGATGAAAACTCACTGAAATCAAGCTGTAACTTCAAGTTTATGCATCTTTCTATGCTTTCAGGTTGAAACTTGACTGAAAACTCACTTTGTACAAAAGTTATGGCTGTTTTGTGTCACAGGTCACAAATAGTGTTTTCTCAGCGAGAGAAGGCCAAAATGAACACTTCATGCAGAACTCCTGTATTTTGATGAAAACTCACTGAAATCAAGCTGTAACTTCAAGTTTATGCATCTTTCTATGCTTTTAGCTTGAAACTTGACTGAAAACTCACTTTGAACAAAAGTTATGGCTGTTTTGTGTCACAGGTCACAAAAAGCGTTTTCTCAGCGAGAGAAGGCCAAAATGAACACTTCATGCAGAACTCCTGTATTTTGAGGAAAACTCACTGAAATCAAGCTGTAACTTCACGTTTATGCATCTTTCTATGCTTTCAGGTTGAAACTTGACTGAAAACTCACTTTGAACAAATGTTATGGCATTTTTGTATCACAGGTCACAAATAGTGTTTTCTCAGCGAGAGAAGGCCAAAATGAACACTTCATGCAGAACTCCTGTATTTTGATGAAAACTCACTAAAATCCACCTGTAATTTAGAGTTTATGCATCTTTCTGTGCTTTCAGGTTGAAACTTGACTAAAAACTCACTTTGAACAAAAGTTATGGCATTTTTGAATCACAGGTCACAAATAGCGTTTCCTCAGCGAGAGAAGGCCAAAATGAACACTTCATGCAGAACTCCTGTATTTTGATGAAAACTCACTAAAATCCACCTTTAACTTCAAGTTTATGCATCTTTCTATGCTTTCAGGTTGAAACTTGACTGAAAACTCACTTTGAAGAAAAGTTTTGGCATTTTTGTATCACAGGTCACAAATAGTGTTTTCTCAGCGAGAGAAGGCCAAAATGAACACTTCATGCATAACTCCTGTGTTTTGAGGAAAACTCACTGAAATCAAGCTGTAACTTCACGTTTATGCATCTTTCTATGCTTTCAGGTTGAAACTTGACTGAAAACTCACTTTGAACAAAAGTTATGGCTGTTTTCTGTCACAGGTCACAAATAGCGTTTTCTCAGCGAGAGAAGGCCAAAATGAACTCTTCATGCAGAACTCCTGTATTTTAATGAAAACTCACTAAAATCCACCTGTAACTTAAAGTTTATGCATCTTTCTATGCTTTCAGGTTGAAACTTGACTAAAAACTCACTTTGAACAAAAGTTATGGCTGTTTTGTGTCACAGGTCACAAAGAGCGTTTTCTCAGCGAGAGAAGGCCAAAATGAACACTTCATGCAGAACTCCTGTATTTTGATGAAAACTCACTGAAATCAAGCTGTAACTTCACGTTTATGCATCTTTCTATGCTTTCAGGTTGAAACTTGACTGAAAACTCACTTTGAAGAAAAGTTATGGCATTTTTGTATCACAGGTCACAAATAGCGTTTTCTCAGCGAGAGAAGGCCAAAATGAACACTTCATGCAGAACTCCTGTATTTTGATGAAAACTCACTGAAATCAAGCTGTAACTTCAAGTTTATGCATCTTTCTATGCTTTCAGGTTGAAACTTGACTGAAAACTCACTTTGAAGAAAAGTTATGGCATTTTTGTATCACAGGTCACAAATAGCGTTTCCTCAGCGAGAGAAGGCCAAAATGAACACTTCATGCAGAACTCCTGTATTTTGATGAAAACTCACTAAAATCCACCTTTAACTTCAAGTTTATGCATCTTTCTATGCTTTCAGGTTGAAACTTGACTGAAAACTCACTTTAAAGAAAAGTTTTGGCATTTTTGTATCACAGGTCACAAATAGTGTTTTCTCAGCGAGAGAAGGCCAAAATGAACACTTCATGCAGAACTCCTGTATTTTGAGGAAAACTCACTGAAATCAAGCTGTAACTTCAAGTTTATGCATCTTTCTATGCTTTCAGGTTGAAACTTGACTGAAAACTCACTTTGAACAAAAGTTATGGCTGTTTTCTGTCACAGGTCACAAATAGCGTTTTCTCAGCGAGAGAAGGCCAAAATGAACTCTTCATGCAGAACTCCTGTATTTTAATGAAAACTCACTAAAATCCACCTGTAACTTAAAGTTTATGCATCTTTCTATGCTTTCAGGTTGAAACTTGACTAAAAACTCACTTTGAACAAAAGTTATGGCTGTTTTGTGTCACAGGTCACAAAGAGCGTTTTCTCAGCGAGAGAAGGCCAAAATGAACACTTCATGCAGAACTCCTGTATTTTGATGAAAACTCACTGAAATCAAGCTGTAACTTCAAGTTTATGCATCTTTCTATGCTTTCAGGTTGAAACTTGACTGAAAACTCACTTTGAAGAAAAGTTATGGCATTTTTGTATCACAGGTCACAAATAGCGTTTTCTCAGCGAGAGAAGGCCAAAATGAACACTTCATGCAGAACTCCTGTATTTTGATGAAAACTCACTGAAATCAAGCTGTAACTTCAAGTTTATGCATCTTTCTATGCTTTCAGGTTGAAACTTGACTGAAAACTCACTTTGAACAAAAGTTATGGCTGTTTTGTGTCACAGGTCACAAATAGCGTTTTCTCAGCGAGAGAAGGCCAAAATGAACACTTCATGCAGAACTCCTGTATTTTGATGAAAACTCACTGAAATCAAGCTGTAACTTCAAGTTTATGCAACTTTCTATGGTTTCAGGTTGAAACTTGACTGAAAACTCACTTTGAAGAAAAGTTATGGCATTTTTGTATCACAGGTCACAAATAGTGTTTTCTCAGCGAGAGAAGGCCAAAATGAACACTTCATGCATAACTCCTGTGTTTTGAGGAAAACTCACTGAAATCCACCTGTAACTTCAAGTTTATGCATCTTTCTATGGTTTCAGGTTGAAACTTGACTGAAAACTCACTTTGAACAAAAGTTATGGCATTTTTGTATCACAGGTCACAAATAGCGTTTTCTCAGCGAGAGAAGGCCAAAATGAACACTTCATGCAGAACTCCTGTATTTTGATGAAAACTCACTAAAATCCACCTGTAATTTCAAGTTTATGCATCTTTCTATGCTTTCAGGTTGAAACTTGACTAAAAACTCACTTTGAACAAAAGTTATGGCATTTTTGTATCACAGGTCACAAATAGCGTTTTCTCAGCGAGAGAAGGCCAAAATGAACACTTCATGCAGAACTCCTGTATTTTGATGAAAACTCACTGAAATCAAGCTGTAACTTCAAGTTTATGCATCTTTCTATGCTTTCAGGTTGAAACTTGACTGAAAACTCACTTTGAACAAAAGTTATGGCTGTTTTGTGTCACAGGTCACAAATAGCGTTTTCTCAGCGAGAGAAGGCCAAAATGAACACTTCATGCAGAACTCCTGTATTTTGATGAAAACTCACTGAAATCAAGCTGTAACTTCAAGTTTATGCAACTTTCTATGGTTTCAGGTTGAAACTTGACTGAAAACTCACTTTGAAGAAAAGTTATGGCATTTTTGTATCACAGGTCACAAATAGCGTTTCCTCAGCGAGAGAAGGCCAAAATGAACACTTCATGCAGAACTCCTGTATTTTGATGAAAACTCACTAAAATCCACCTTTAACTTCAAGTTTATGCATCTTTCTATGCTTTCAGGTTGAAACTTGACTGAAAACTCACTTTGAAGAAAAGTTTTGGCATTTTTGTATCACAGGTCACAAATAGTGTTTTCTCAGCGAGAGAAGGCCAAAATGAACACTTCATGCAGAACTCCTGTATTTTGAGGAAAACTCACTGAAATCAAGCTGTAACTTCAAGTTTATGCATCTTTCTATGCTTTCAGGTTGAAACTTGACTGAAAACTCACTTTGAACAAAAGTTATGGCTGTTTTCTGTCACAGGTCACAAATAGCGTTTTCTCAGCGAGAGAAGGCCAAAATGAACTCTTCATGCAGAACTCCTGTATTTTAATGAAAACTCACTAAAATCCACCTGTAACTTAAAGTTTATGCATCTTTCTATGCTTTCAGGTTGAAACTTGACTAAAAACTCACTTTGAACAAAAGTTATGGCTGTTTTGTGTCACAGGTCACAAAGAGCGTTTTCTCAGCGAGAGAAGGCCAAAATGAACACTTCATGCAGAACTCCTGTATTTTGATGAAAACTCACTGAAATCAAGCTGTAACTTCAAGTTTATGCATCTTTCTATGCTTTCAGGTTGAAACTTGACTGAAAACTCACTTTGAAGAAAAGTTATGGCATTTTTGTATCACAGGTCACAAATAGCGTTTTCTCAGCGAGAGAAGGCCAAAATGAACACTTCATGCAGAACTCCTGTATTTTAGGAAAACTCACTGAAATCAAGCTGTAACTTCAAGTTTATGCATCTTTCTATGCTTTCAGCTTGAAACTTGACTGAAAACTCACTTTGAACAAAAGTTATGGCTGTTTTGTGTCACAGGTCACAAATAGCGTTTTCTCAGCGAGAGAAGGCCAAAATGAACACTTCATGCAGAACTCCTGTATTTTGATGAAAACTCACTGAAATCAAGCTGTAACTTCAAGTTTATGCAACTTTCTATGGTTTCAGGTTGAAACTTGACTGAAAACTCACTTTGAAGAAAAGTTATGGCATTTTTGTATCACAGGTCACAAATAGTGTTTTCTCAGCGAGAGAAGGCCAAAATGAACACTTCATGCATAACTCCTGTATTTTGAGGAAAACTCACTGAAATCCACCTGTAACTTCAAGTTTATGCATCTTTCTATGGTTTCAGGTTGAAACTTGACTGAAAACTCACTTTGAACAAAAGTTATGGCATTTTTGTATCACAGGTCACAAATAGCGTTTTCTCAGCGAGAGAAGGCCAAAATGAACACTTCATGCAGAACTCCTGTATTTTGATGAAAACTCACTAAAATCCACCTGTAATTTCAAGTTTATGCATCTTTCTATGCTTTCAGGTTGAAACTTGACTAAAAACTCACTTTGAACAAAAGTTATGGCATTTTTGTATCACAGGTCACAAATAGCGTTTCCTCAGCGAGAGAAGGCCAAAATGAACACTTCATGCAGAACTCCTGTATTTTGATGAAAACTCACTAAAATCCACCTGTAACTTCAAGTTTATGCATCTTTCTATGCTTTCAGGTTGAAACTTGACTGAAAACTCACTTTGAAGAAAAGTTATGGAATTTCTGTATCACAGGTCACAAATAGTGTTTTCTCAGCGAGAGAAGGCCAAAATGAACACTTCATGCATAACTCCTGTATTTTGAGGAAAACTCATTGAAATCAAGCTGTAACTTCACGTTTATGCATCTTTCTATGCTTTCAGGTTGAAACTTGACTGAAAACTCAATTTGAACAAAAGTTATGGCTGTTTTGTGTCACAGGTCACAAATAGCGTTTTCTCAGCGAGAGAAGGCCAAAATGAACACTTCATGCAGAACTCCTGTATTTTGAGGAAAACTCACTGAAATCAAGCTGTAACTTCACGTGTATGCATCTTTCTATGCTTTCAGGTTGAAACTTGACTGAAAACTCACTTTGAACAAAAGTTATGGCTGTTTTGTGTCACAGGTCACAAATAGCGTTTTCTCAGCGAGAGAAGGCCAAAATGAACACTTCATGCAGAACTCCTGTATTTTGATGAAAACTAACTGAATTCAAGCTGTAACTTCAAGTTTATGCATCTTTCTATGCTTTCAGGTTGAAACTTGACTGAAAACTCACTGTGAACAAAAGTTATGGCTGTTTTGTTTCACAGGTCACAAATTGCGTTTTCTCAGCGAGAGAAGGCCAAAATGAACACTTCATGCAGAACTCCTGTATTTTGAGGAAAACTCACTGAAATCAAGCTGTAACTTCAAGTTTATGCATCTTTCTATGCTTTCAGGTTGAAACTTGACTGAAAACTCACTTTGAAGAAAAGTTATGGCTGTTTTGTGTCACAGGTCACAAATAGCGTTTTCTCAGCGAGAGAAGGCCAAAATGAACACTTCATGCAGAACTCCTGTATTTTGAGGAAAACTCACTGAAATCAAGCTGTAACTTCAAGTTTATGCATCTTTCTATGCTTTCAGGTTGAAACTTGACTGAAAACTCACTTTGAAGAAAAGTTATGGCATTTTTTTATCACAGGTCACAAATAGTGTTTTCTCAGCGAGAGAAGGCAAAAATGAACACTTTATGCATAACTCCTGTATTTTGATGAAAACTCACTGAAATCAAGCTGTAACTTCAAGTTTATGCATCTTTCTATGCTTTCAGGTTGAAACTTGACTGAAAACTCACTTTGTACAAAAGTTATGGCTGTTTTGTGTCACAGGTCACAAATAGTGTTTTCTCAGCGAGAGAAGGCCAAAATGAACACTTCATGCAGAACTCCTGTATTTTGATGAAAACTCACTGAAATCAAGCTGTAACTTCAAGTTTATGCATCTTTCTATGCTTTTAGCTTGAAACTTGACTGAAAACTCACTTTGAACAAAAGTTATGGCTGTTTTGTGTCACAGGTCACAAAAAGCGTTTTCTCAGCGAGAGAAGGCCAAAATGAACACTTCATGCAGAACTCCTGTATTTTGAGGAAAACTCACTGAAATCAAGCTGTAACTTCACGTTTATGCATCTTTCTATGCTTTCAGGTTGAAACTTGACTGAAAACTCACTTTGAACAAATGTTATGGCATTTTTGTATCACAGGTCACAAATAGTGTTTTCTCAGCGAGAGAAGACCAAAATGAACACTTCATGCAGAACTCCTGTATTTTGATGAAAACTCACTAAAATCCACCTGTAATTTAGAGTTTATGCATCTTTCTATGCTTTCAGGTTGAAACTTGACTAAAAACTCACTTTGAACAAAAGTTATGGCATTTTTGAATCACAGGTCACAAATAGCGTTTCCTCAGCGAGAGAAGGCCAAAATGAACACTTCATGCAGAACTCCTGTATTTTGATGAAAACTCACTAAAATCCACCTGTAACTTCAAGTTTATGCATCTTTCTATGCTTTCAGGTTGAAACTTGACTGAAAACTCACTTTGAAGAAAAGTTATGGAATTTTTGTATCACAGGTCACAAATAGTGTTTTCTCAGCGAGAGAAGGCCAAAATGAACACTTCATGCATAACTCCTGTGTTTTGAGGAAAACTCACTGAAATCAAGCTGTAACTTCACGTTTATGCATCTTTCTATGCTTTCAGGTTGAAATTTGACTGAAAACTCACTTTGAACAAAAGTTATGGCTGTTTTGTGTCACAGGTCACAAATAGCCTTTTCTCAGCGAGAGAAGGCCAAAATGAACACTTCATGCATAACTCCTGTATTTTGAGGAAAACTCACTGAAATCAAGCTGTAACTTCAAGTTTATGCATCTTTCTATGCTTTCAGGTTGAAACTTGACTGAAAACTCACTTTGAACAAATGTTATGCCATTTTTGTATCACAGGTCACAAATAGTGTTTTCTCAGCGAGAGAAGGCCAAAATGAACACTTCATGCAGAACTCCTGTATTTTGATGAAAACTCACTGAAATCAAGCTGTAACTTCAAGTTTATTCATCTTTCAATGCTTTCAGGTTGAAACTTGACTGAAAACTCACTTTGAAGAAAAGTTATGGAATTTTTTTATCACAGGTCACAAATAGTGTTTTCTCAGCGAGAGAAGGCCAAAATGAACACTTCATGCAGAACTCCTGTATTTTGAGGAAAACTCACTGAAATCAAGCTGTAACTTCAAGTTTATGCATCTTTCTATGCTTTCAGGTTGAAACTTGACTGAAAACTCACTTTGAACAAAAGTTATGGCATTTTTTTATCACAGGTCACAAACAGTGTTTTCTCAGCGAGAGAAGGCAAAAATGAACACTTAAAGCATAACTCCTGTATTTTGATGAAAACTCACTGAAATCAAGCTGTAACTTCAAGTTTATGCATCTTTCTATGCTTTCAGGTTGAAACTTGACTGAAAACTCACTTTGTACAAAAGTTATGGCTGTTTTGTGTCACAGGTCACAAATAGTGTTTTCTCAGCGAGAGAAGGCCAAAATGAACACTTCATGCAGAACTCCTGTATTTTGATGAAAACTCACTGAAATCAAGCTGTAACTTCAAGTTTATGCATCTTTCTATGCTTTTAGCTTGAAACTTGACTGAAAACTCACTTTGAAAAAAAGTTATGGCTGTTTTGTGTCACAGGTCACAAAAAGCGTTTTCTCAGCGAGAGAAGGCCAAAATGAACACTTCATGCAGAACTCCTGTATTTTGAGGAAAACTCACTGAAATCAAGCTGTAACTTCACGTTTATGCATCTTTCTATGCTTTCAGGTTGAAACTTGACTGAAAACTCACTTTGAACAAATGTTATGGCATTTTTGTATCACAGGTCACAAATAGTGTTTTCTCAGCGAGAGAAGGCCAAAATGAACACTTCATGCAGAACTCCTGTATTTTGATGAAAACTCACTAAAATCCACCTGTAATTTAGAGTTTATGCATCTTTCTATGCTTTCAGGTTGAAACTTGACTAAAAACTCACTTTGAACAAAAGTTATGGCATTTTTGAATCACAGGTCACAAATAGCGTTTCCTCAGCGAGAGAAGGCCAAAATGAACACTTCATGCAGAACTCCTGTATTTTGATGAAAACTCACTAAAATCCACCTTTAACTTCAAGTTTATGCATCTTTCTATGCTTTCAGGTTGAAACTTGACTGAAAACTCACTTTGAAGAAAAGTTTTGGCATTTTTGTATCACAGGTCACAAATAGTGTTTTCTCAGCGAGAGAAGGCCAAAATGAACACTTCATGCATAACTCCTGTGTTTTGAAGAAAACTCACTGAAATCAAGCTGTAACTTCACGTTTATGCATCTTTCTATGCTTTCAGGTTGAAACTTGACTGAAAACTCACTTTGAAAAAAAGTTATGGCTGTTTTGTGTCAAAGGTCACAAATAGTGTTTTCTCAGCGAGAGAAGGCCAAAATGAACACTTCATGCAGAACTCCTGTATTTTGATGAAAACTCATTGAAATCAAGCTGTAACTTCAAGTTTATGCATCTTTCTATGCTTTCAGGTTGAAACTTGACTGAAAACTCAATTTGAACAAAAGTTATGGCTGTTTTTTGTCACAGGTCACAAATAGAGTTTTCTCAGCGAGAGAAGGCCAAAATGAACACTTCATGCAGAACTCCTGTATTTTAGGAAAACTCACTGAAATCAAGCTGTAACTTCACGTTTATGCATCTTTCTATGCTTTCAGCTTGAAACTTGACTGAAAACTCACTTTGAACAAATGTTATGGCATTTTTGTATCACAGGTCACAAATAGTGTTTTCTCAGCGAGAGAAGGCCAAAATGAACACTTCATGCAGAACTCCTGTATTTTGATGAAAACTCACTAAAATCCACCTGTAATTTAGAGTTTATGCATCTTTCTATGCTTTCAGGTTGAAACTTGACTAAAAACTCACTTTGAACAAAAGTTATGGCATTTTTGAATCACAGGTCACAAATAGCGTTTCCTCAGCGAGAGAAGGCCAAAATGAACACTTCATGCAGAACTCCTGTATTTTGATGAAAACTCACTAAAATCCACCTGTAACTTCAAGTTTATGCATCTTTCTATGCTTTCAGGTTGAAACTTGACTGAAAACTCACTTTGAAGAAAAGTTATGGAATTTTTGTATCACAGGTCACAAATAGTGTTTTCTCAGCGAGAGAAGGCCAAAATGAACACTTCATGCATAACTCCTGTGTTTTGAGGAAAACTCACTGAAATCAAGCTGTAACTTCACGTTTATGCATCTTTCTATGCTTTCAGCTTGAAACTTGACTGAAAACTCACTTTGAACAAAAGTTATGGCTGTTTTGTGTCACAGGTCAAAAATAGCGTTTTCTCAGCGAGAGAAAGCTAAAATGAACACTTCATGCAGAACTCCTGTATTTTAGGAAAACTCACTGAAATCAAGCTGTAACTTCAAGTTTATGCATCTTTCTATGCTTTCAGCTTGAAACTTGACTGAAAACTCACTTTGAACAAATGTTATGCCATTTTTGTATCACAGGTCACAAATAGCGTTTTCTCAGCGAGAGAAGGCCAAAATGAACACTTCATGCAGAACTCCTGTATTTTGATGAAAACTCACTGAAATCAAGCTGTAACTTCAAGTTTATGCATCTTTCTATGCTTTCAGGTTGAAACTTGACTGAAAACTCACTTTGAAGAAAAGTTTTGGCATTTTTGTATCACAGGTCACAAATAGTGTTTTCTCAGCGAGAGAAGGCCAAAATGAACACTTCATGCATAACTCCTGTGTTTTGAGGAAAACTCACTGAAATCAAGCTGTAACTTCACGTTTATGCATCTTTCTATGCTTTCAGGTTGAAACTTGACTGAAAACTCACTTTGAACAAAAGTTATGGCTGTTTTGTGTCACAGGTCACAAATAGTGTTTTCTCAGCGAGAGAAGGCCAAAATGAACACTTCATGCAGAACTCCTGTATTTTGATGAAAACTCATTGAAATCAAGCTGTAACTTCAAGTTTATGCATCTTTCTATGCTTTCAGGTTGAAACTTGACTGAAAACTCAATTTGAACAAAAGTTATGGCTGTTTTGTGTCACAGGTCACAAATAGCGTTTTCTCAGCGAGAGAAGGCCAAAATGAACACTTCATGCAGAACTCCTGTATTTTAGGAAAACTCACTGAAATCAAGCTGTAACTTCACGTTTATTCATCTTTCTATGCTTTCAGCTTGAAGCTTGACTGAAAACTCACTTTGAACAAAAGTTATGGCTGTTTTCTGTCACAGGTCACAAATAGCGTTTTCTCAGCGAGAGAAGGCCAAAATGAACACTTCATGCAGAACTCCTGTATTTTGATGAAAACTCACTGAAATCAAGCTGTAACTTCAAGTTTATGCATCTTTCAATGCTTTCAGGTTGAAACTTGACTGAAAACTCACTTTGAAGAAAAGTTATGGAATTTTTTTATCACAGGTCACAAATAGTGTTTTCTCAGCGAGAGAAGGCCAAAATGAAAACTTCATGCATAACTCCTGTATTTTGAGGAAAACTCACTGAAATCAAGCTGTAACTTCAAGTTTATGCATCTTTCTATGCTTTCAGGTTGAAACTTGACTGAAAACTCACTTTGAACAAAAGTTATGGCTGTTTTGTGTCACAGGTCACAAATAGCGTTTTCTCAGCGAGAGAAGGCCAAAATGAACACTTCATGCAGATCTCCTGTATTTTGATGAAAACTCACTGAAATCAAGCTGTAACTTCAAGTTTATGCATCTTTCTATGCTTTCAGGTTGAAACTTGACTGAAAACTCACTTTGAACAAATGTTATGCCATTTTTGTATCACAGGTCACAAATAGCGTTTTCTCAGCGAGAGAAGGCCAAAATGAACACTTCATGCAGAACTCCTGTATTTTGATGAAAACTCACTGAAATCAAGCTGTAACTTCAAGTTTATGCATCTTTCTATGCTTTCAGGTTGAAACTTGACTGAAAACTCACTTTGAAGAAAAGTTATGGCATTTTTGTATCACAGGTCAAAAATAGTGTTTTCTCAGCGAGAGAAGGCCAAAATGAACACTTCATGCAGAACTCCTGTATTTTGATGAAAACTCACTGAAATCAAGCTGTAACTTCAAGTTTATGCATCTTTCAATGCTTTCAGGTTGAAACTTGACTGAAAACTCACTTTGAAGAAAAGTTATGGAATTTTTTTATCACAGGTCACAAATAGTGTTTTCTCAGCGAGAGAAGGTCAAAATGAACACTTCATGCATAACTCCTGTATTTTGAGGAAAACTCACTGAAATCAAGCTGTAACTTCAAGTTTATGCATCTTTCTATGCTTTCAGGTTGAAACTTGACTGAAAACTCACTTTGAACAAAAGTTATGGCTGTTTTGTGTCACAGGTCACAAAGAGCGTTTTCTCAGCGAGAGAAGGCCAAAATGAACACTTCATGCAGATCTCCTGTATTTTGATGAAAACTCACTGAAATCAAGCTGTAACTTCAAGTTTATGCATCTTTCTATGCTTTCAGGTTGAAACTTGACTGAAAACTCACTTTGAACAAAAGTTATGGCTGTTTTGTGTCACAGGTCAAAAATAGCGTTTTCCCAGCGAGAGAAGGCCAAAATGAACACTTCATGCATAACTCCTGTATTTTAATGAAAACTCACTAAAACCCACCTGTAACTTCAAGTTTATGCATCTTTCTATGCTTTCAGGTTGAAACTTGACTGAAAATTCACTTTGAACAAAAGTTATGGCATTTTTGTATCACAGGTCACAAATTGTGTTTTCTCAGCGAGAGAAGGCCAAAATGAACACTTCATGCAGAACTCCTGTATTTTGATGAAAACTCACTGAAATCAAGCTGTAACTTCAAGTTTATGCATCTTTCTATGCTTTCAGGTTGAAAATTGACTGAAAACTCACTTTGAACAAAAGTTATGGCTGTTTTGTGTCACAGGTCACAAATACTGTTTTCTCAGCGAGAGAAGGCCAAAATGAACACTTCATGCAGAACTCCTGTATTTTGAGGAAAACTCACTGAAATCCAGCTGTAACTTCAAGTTTTTTCATCTTTCTATGCTTTCAGGTTGAAACTTGACTGAAAACTCACTTTGAAGAAAAGTTATGGCATTTTTGTATCACAGGTCACAAATAGCGTTTTCTCAGCGAGAGAAGGCCAAAGTGAACACTTCATGCAGAACTCCTGTATTTTGATGAAAACTCACTGAAATCAAGCTGTAACTTCAAGTTTATGCATCTTTCTATGCTTTCAGGTTGAAACTTGACTGAAAACTCACTTTGAACAAAAGTTATGGCTGTTTTGTGTCACAGGTCACAAATAGTGTTTTCTCAGCGAGAGAAGGCCAAAATGAACACTTCATGCATAACTCCTGTATTTTGATGAAAACTCACTGAAATCAAGCTGTAACTTCAAGTTTATGCATCTTTCTATGCTTTCAGGTTGAAACTTGACTGAAAACTCACTTTGAAGAAAAGTTATGGCATTTTTGTATCACAGGTCACAAATAGCGTTTTCTCAGCGAGAGAAGGCCAAAATGAACACTTCATGCAGAACTCCTGTATTTTGAAGAAAACTCACTGAAATCAAGCTGTAACTTCAAGTTTATGCATCTTTCTATGCTTTCAGGTTGAAACTTGACTGAAAACTCACTTTGAACAAAAGTTATGGCTGTTTTGTGTCACAGGTCACAAATAGTGTTTTCTCAGCGAGAGAAGGCCAAAATGAACACTTCATGCAGAACTCCTGTATTTTGATGAAAACTCACTGAAATCAAGCTGTAACTTCAAGTTTATGCATCTTTCTATGCTTTCAGGTTGAAACTTGACTGAAAACTCAATTTGAACAAAAGTTATGGCTGTTTTGTGTCACAGGTCACACATAGCGTTTTCTCAGCGAGAGAAGGCCAAAATGAACACTTCATGCAGAACTCCTGTATTTTGAGGAAAACTCACTGAAATCAAGCTGTAACTTCACGTTTATGCATCTTTCTATGCTTTCAGCTTGAAACTTGACTGAAAACTCACTTTGAACAAAAGTTATGGCTGTTTTGTGTCACAGGTCACAAATAGTGTTTTCTCAGCGAGAGAAGGCCAAAATGAACACTTCATGCAGAACTCCTGTATTTTGATGAAAACTCATTGAAATCAAGCTGTAACTTCAAGTTTATGCATCTTTCTATGCTTTCAGGTTGAAATTTGACTGAAAACTCACTTTGAACAAAAGTTATGGCTGTTTTGTTTCACAGGTCACAAATAGCGTTTTCTCAGCGAGAGAAGGCCAAAATGAACACTTCATGCATAACTCCTGTATTTTGAGGAAAACTCACTGAAATCAAGCTGTAACTTCAAGTTTATGCATCTTTCTATGCTTTCAGGTTGAAACTTGACTGAAAACTCACTTTGAACAAATGTTATGCCATTTTTGTATCACAGGTCACAAATAGCGTTTTCTCAGCGAGAGAAGGCCAAAATGAACACTTCATGCATAACTCCTGTATTTTGTTGAAAACTCACTGAAATCAAGCTGTAACTTCAAGTTTATGCATCTTTCTATGCTTTCAGGTTGAAACTTGACTGAAAACTCACTTTGAAGAAAAGTTATGGCATTTTTGTATCACAGGTCACAAATAGCGTTTTCTCAGCGAGAGAAGGCCAAAATGAACACTTCATGCAGAACTCCTGTATTTTGATGAAAACTCACTGAAATCAAGCTGTAACTTCAAGTTTATGCATCTTTCTATACTTCCAGGTTGAAACTTGACTTAAAACTCACTTTGAACAAAAGTTATGGCATTTTTGTATCACAGGTCACAAATAGCGTTTTCTCAGCGAGAGAAGGCCAAAGTGAACACTTCATGCATAACTCCTGTATTTTGATGAAAACTCACTGAAATCAAGCTGTAACTTCAAGTTTATGCATCTTTCTATGCTTTCAGGTTGAAACTTGACTGAAAACTCACTTTGAACAAAAGTTATGGCTGTTTTGTTTCACAGGTCACAAATAGTGTTTTCTCAGCGAGAGAAGGCCAAAATGAACACTTCATGCATAACTCCTGTATTTTGATGAAAACTCACTGAAATCAAGCTGTAACTTCAAGTTTATGCATCTTTCTATGCTTTCAGGTTGAAACTTGACTGAAAACTCACTTTGAAGAAAAGTTATGGCATTTTTGTATCACAGGTCACAAATAGCGTTTTCTCAGCGAGAGAAGGCCAAAATGAACACTTCATGCAGAACTCCTGTATTTTGATGAAAACTCACTGAAATCAAGCTGTAACTTCAAGTTTATGCATCTTTCTATGCTTCCAGGTTGAAACTTGACTTAAAACTCACTTTGAACAAAAGTTATGGCATTTTTGTATCACAGGTCACAAATAGTGTTTTTTCAGCGAGAGAAGGCCAAAATGAACACTTCATGCAGAACTCCTGTATTTTGATGAAAACTCACTGAAATCAAGCTGTAACTTCAAGTTTATGCATCTTTCTATGCTTTCAGGTTGAAACTTGACTGAAAACTCACTTTGAAAAAAAGTTATGGCTGTTTTGTGTCACAGGTCACAAATAGCGTTTTCTCAGTGAGAGAAGGCCAAAATGAACACTTCATGCAGAACTCCTGTATTT
This sequence comes from Aulostomus chinensis, assembly GCF_037954235.1. Lineage (NCBI taxonomy): Eukaryota > Metazoa > Chordata > Actinopteri > Syngnathiformes > Aulostomidae > Aulostomus > Aulostomus chinensis. The sequence goes on from NC_141321.1 coordinate 380,525, forward strand.
TGATGAAAACTCACTAAAATCCACCTTTAATTTAGAGTTTATGCATCTTTCTATGCTTTCAGGTTGAAACTTGACTAAAAACTCACTTTGAACAAAAGTTATGGCATTTTTGTATCACAGGTCACAAATAGCGTTTCCTCAGCGAGAGGAGGCCAAAATGAACACTTCATGCAGAACTCCTGTATTTTGATGAAAACTCACTAAAATCCACCTGTAACTTCAAGTTTATGCATCTTTCTATGCTTTCAGGTTGAAACTTGACTGAAAACTCACTTTGAAGAAAAGTTATGGAATTTTTGTATCACAGGTCACAAATAGTGTTTTCTCAGCGAGAGAAGGCCAAAATGAACACTTCATGCATAACTCCTGTGTTTTGAGGAAAACTCACTGAAATCAAGCTGTAACTTCACGTTTATGCATGTTTCTATGCTTTCAGGTTGAAACTTGACTGAAAACTCACTTTGAACAAAAGTTATGGCTGTTTTGTGTCACAGGTCACAAATAGCGTTTTCTCAGTGAGAGAAGGCCAAAATGAACACTTCATGCAGAACTCCTGTATTTTGATGAAAACTCATTGAAATCAAGCTGTAACTTCAAGTTTATGCATCTTTCTATGCTTTCAGGTTGAAACTTGACTGAAAACTCAATTTGAACAAAAGTTATGGCTGTTTTGTGTCACAGGTCACAAATAGCGTTTTCTCAGCGAGAGAAGGCCAAAATGAACACTTCATGCATAACTCCTGTATTTTGAGGAAAACTCACTGAAATCAAGCTGTAACTTCAAGTTTATGCATCTTTCTATGCTTTCAGGTCGGAACTTGACTGAAAACTCACTTTGAACAAATGTTATGCCATTTTTGTATCACAGGTCACAAATAGCGTTTTCTCAGCGAGAGAAGGCAAAAATGAACACTTCATGCATAACTCCTGTGTTTTGAGGAAAACTCACTGAAATCAAGCTGTAACTTCACGTTTATGCATCTTTCTATGCTTTCAGCTTGAAACTTGACTGAAAACTCACTTTGAAAAAAACTTATGGCTGTTTTTTGTCACAGGTCACAAATAGCGTTTTCTCAGCGAGAGAAGGCCAAAATGAACACTTCATGTAGAACTCCTGTATTTTGATGAAAACTCACTGAAATCAAGCTGTAACTTCAAGTTTATGCATCTTTCTATGCTTTCAGGTTGAAACTTGACTGAAAACTCACTTTGAACAAATGTTATGCCATTTTTGTATCACAGGTCACAAATAGCATTTTCTCAGCGAGAGAAGGCCAAAATGAACACTTCATGCAGAACTCCTGTATTTTGATGAAAACTCACTGAAATCAAGCTGTAACTTCAAGTTTATGCATCTTTCTATGCTTTCAGGTTGAAACTTGACTGAAAACTCACTTTGAACAAAAGTTATGGCATTTTTGTATCACAGGTCACAAATAGCGTTTTCTCAGCGAGAGAAGGCCAAAATGAATACTTCATGCATAACTCCTGTATTTTGAGGAAAACTCACTGAAATCAAGCTGTAACTTCAAGTTTATGCATCTTTCTATGCTTTCAGGTTGAAACTTGACTGAAAACTCACTTTGAACAAATGTTATGGCATTTTTGTATCACAGGTCACAAATAGTGTTTTCTCAGCGAGAGAAGACCAAAATGAACACTTCATTCAGAACTCCTGTATTTTGATGAAAACTCACTGAAATCAAGCTGTAACTTCAAGTTTATGCATCTTTCAATGCTTTCAGGTTGAAACTTGACTGAAAACTCACTTTGAAGAAAAGTTATGGAATTTTTTTATCACAGGTCACAAATAGTGTTTTCTCAGCAAGAGAAGGCCAAAATGAACACTTCATGCATAATTCCTGTATTTTGAGGAAAACTCACTGAAATCCACCTGTAACTTCAAGTTGATGCATCTTTCTATGCTTTCAGGTTGAAACTTGACTGAAAACTCACTTTGAACAAATGTTATGGCATTTTTGTATCACAGGTCACAAATAGTGTTTTCTCAGCGAGAGAAGACCAAAATGAACACTTCATTCAGAACTCCTGTATTTTGATGAAAACTCACTGAAATCAAGCTGTAACTTCAAGTTTATGCATCTTTCAATGCTTTCAGGTTGAAACTTGACTGAAAACTCACTTTGAAGAAAAGTTATGGAATTTTTTTATCACAGGTCACAAATAGTGTTTTCTCAGCAAGAGAAGGCCAAAATGAACACTTCATGCATAACTCCTGTATTTTGATGAAAACTCACTGAAATCAAGCTGTAACTTCAAGTTTATGCATCTTTCTATGCTTTCAGGTTGAAACTTGACTGAAAACTCACTTTGAACAAAAGTTATGGCTGTTTTGTGTCACAGGTCACAAATAGCGTTTTCTCAGCGAGAGAAGGCAAAAATGAACACTTCATGCAGAACTCCTGTATTTTGATGAAAACTCACTGAAATCAAGCTGTAACTTCAAGTTTATGCATCTTTCTATGCTTTCAGGTTGAAACTTGACTGAAAACTCACTTTGAACAAAAGTTATGGCTGTTTTGTGTCACAGGTCACAAATAGCGTTTTCTCAGCGAGAGAAGGCCAAAATGAACACTTCATGCAGAACTCCTGTATTTTGATGAAAACTCATTGAAATCAAGCTGTAACTTCAAGTTTATGCATCTTTCTATGCTTTCAGGTTGAAACTTGACTGAAAACTCAATTTCAACAAAAGTTATGGCTGTTTTGTGTCACAGGTCACAAATAGCGTTTTCTCAGCGAGAGAAGGCCAAAATGAACACTTCATGCAGAACTCCTGTATTTTGAGAAAAACTCACTGAAATCAAGCTGTAACTTCACGTTTATGCATCTTTCTATGCTTTCAGGTTGAAACTTGACTGAAAACTCACTTTGAACAAAAGTTATGGCTGTTTTGTTTCACAGGTCACAAATAGTGTTTTCTCAGCGAGAGAAGGCCAAAATGAACACTTCATGCAGAACTCCTGTTATTTGAGGAAAACTCACTAAAATCCACCTGTAACTTCAAGTTGATGCATCTTTCTATGCTTTCAGGTTGAAACTTGACTGAAAACTAACTTTGAAGAAAAGTTATGGCTTTTTTGTGTCACAGGTCACAAATAGCGTTTTCTCAGCGAGAGAAGGCCAAAATGAACACTTCATGCAGAATTCCTGTATTTTGATGAAAACTCACTAAAATCCACCTGTAACTTTAAGTTTATGCATCTTTCTATGCTTTCAGGTTGAAACTTGACTGAAAACTCACTTTGAACAAAAGTTATGGCTGTTTTGTGTCACAGGTCACAAATAGCAATTTCTCAGCGAGAGAAGGCCAAAATGAACACTTCATGCATAACTCCTGTATTTTAATGAAAACTCACTAAAACCCACCTGTAACTTCAAGTTTATGCATCTTTCTATGCTTTAAGGTTGAAACTTGACTGAAAACTCACTTTGAACAAAAGTTATGGCTGTTTTGTGTCACAGGTCAAAAATAGCGTTTTCTCAGCGAGAGAAGGCCAAAATGAACACTTCATGCATAACTCCTGTATTTTGATGAAAACTCATTGAAATCAAGCTGTAACTTCAAGTTTATGCATCTTTCTATGCTTTCAGGTTGAAACTTGACTGAAAACTCAATTTGAACAAAAGTTATGGCTGTTTTGTGTCACAGGTCACAAATAGTGTTTTCTCAGCGAGAGAAGGCCAAAATGAACACTTCATGCAGAACTCCTGTATTTTGATGAAAACTCACTGAAATCAAGCTGTAACTTCAAGTTTATGCATCTTTCTATGCTTTCAGCTTGAAACTTGACTGAAAACTCACTTTGAACAAAAGTTATGGCTGTTTTGTGTCACAGGTCACAAAAAGCGTTTTCTCAGCGAGAGAAGGCCAAAATGAACACTTCATGCAGAACTCCTGTATTTTGAGGAAAACTCACTGAAATCAAGCTGTAACTTCAAGTTTATGCATCTTTCTATGCTTTCAGGTTGAAACTTGACTGAAAACTCACTTTGAAGAAAAGTTATGGCAATTTTTGTATCACAGGTCACAAATAGTGTTTTCTCAGCGAGAGAAGGCCAAAATGAACACTTCATGCAGAACTCCTGTATTTTGATGAAAACTCACTAAAATCCACCTGTAATTTAGAGTTTATGCATCTTTCTATGCTTTCAGGTTGAAACTTGACTGAAAACTCACTTTGAACAAAAGTTATGGCTGTTTTGTGTCACAGGTCACAAATAGCGTTTTCTCAGCGAGAGAAGGCCAAAATGAACACTTCATGCAGAACTCCTGTATTTTGATGAAAACTCATTGAAATCAAGCTGTAACTTCAAGTTTATGCATCTTTCTATGCTTTCAGGTTGAAACTTGACTGAAAACTCAATTTGAAAAAAAGTTATGGGTGTTTTGTGTCACAGGTCACAAATAGCGTTTTCTCAGCGAGAGAAGGCCAAAATGAACACTTCATGCAGAACTCCTGTATTTTGAGGAAAACTCACTGAAATCAAGCTGTAACTTCACGTTTATGCATCTTTCTATGCTTTCAGGTTGAAACTTGACTGAAAACTCACTTTGAACAAAAGTTATGGCTGTTTTGTTTCACAGGTCACAAATAGCGTTTTCTCAGCGAGAGAAGGCCAAAATGAACACTTCATGCATAACTCCTGTATTTTGATGAAAACTCACTGAAATCAAGCTGTAACTTCAAGTTTATGCATCTTTCTATGCTTTCAGGTTGAAACTTGAAAGAAAACTCACTTTGAACAAAAGTTATGGCTGTTTTGTGTCACAGGTCACAAATAGCGTTTTCTCAGCGAGAGAAGGCCAAAATAAACACTTCATGCAGAATTCCTGTATTTTGATGAAAACTCACTGAAATCAAGCTGAAACTTCAAGTTTATGCATCTTTCTATGCTTTCAGCTTGAAACTTGACAGAAAACTCACTTTGAAAAAAAGTTATGGCTGTTTTGTGTCACAGGTCACAAATAGTGTTTTCTCAGCGAGAGAAGGCCAAAATGAACACTTCATGCAGAACTCCTGTATTTTGATGAAAACTCACTGAAATCAAGCTGTAACTTCAAGTTTATACATCTTTCTATGCTTTCAGCTTGAAACTTGACTGAAAACTCACTTTGAACAAAAGTTATGGCTGTTTTGTCTCAGAGGTCACAAAAAGTGTTTTCTCAGCGAGAGAAGGCCAAAATGAACACTTCATGCAGAACTCCTGTATTTTGAGGAAAACTCACTGAAATCAAGCTGTAACTTCAAGTTTATGCATCTTTCTATGCTTTCAGGTTGAAACTTGACTGAAAACTCACTTTGAAGAAAAGTTATGGCGTTTTTGTATCACAGGTCACAAATAGTATTTTCTCAGCGAGAGAAGGCCAAAATGAACACTTCATGCAGAACTCCTGTATTTTGATGAAAACTCACTGATATCAAGCTGTAACTTCAAGTTTATGCATCTTTCTATGCTTTCAGCTTGAAACTTGACTGAAAACTCACTTTGAACAAAAGTTATGGCTGTTTTGTCTCAGAGGTCACAAAAAGCGTTTTCTCAGCGAGAGAAGGCCAAAATGAACACTTCATGCAGAACTCCTGTATTTTGAGGAAAACTCACTGAAATCAAGCTGTAACTTCAAGTTTATGCATCTTTCTATGCTTTCAGGTCGAAACTCAACTTAAAACTCACTTTGAAGCAAAGTTATGACATTTTTGTATCACAGGTCACAAATAGTGTTTTCTCAGCGAGTGAAGGCCAAAATGAACACTTCATGCATAACTCCTGTATTTTGAGGAAAACTCACTGAAATCCACCTGTAACTTCAAGTTTATGCATCTTTTTATGCTTTCAGGTCGAAACTTGACTGAAAACTCACTTTTAAGCAAAGTTATGGCATTTTTGTATCACAGGTCACAAATAGTGTTTTCTCAGCGAGAGAAGGCCAAAATGAACACTTCATGCAGAACTCCTGTATTTTGATGAAAACTCACTGAAATCAAGATGTAACTTCACGTTTATGCATCTTTCTATGCTTTCAGGTTGAAACTTGACTGAAAACTCACTTTGAACAAAAGTTATGGCTTTTTTGTGTCACAGGTCACAAATAGTGTTTTCTCAGCGAGAGAAGGCCAAAATGAACACTTCATGCAGAACTCCTGTATTTTGATTAAAACTCACTGAAATCCACCTGTAACTTCAAGTTTATGCATCTTTCTATGCTTTCAGGTTGAAACTTGACTGAAAACTCACTTTGAACAAAAGTTATGGCTGTTTTGTGTCACAGGTCACAAAAAGTGTTTTCTCAGCGAGAGAAGGCCAAAATGAACACTTCATGCAGAACTCCTGTATTTTGAGGAAAACTCACTGAAATCCACCTGTAACTTCAAGTTTATGCATCTTTTTATGCTTTCAGGTCGAAACATGACTGAAAACTCACTTTGAAGCAAAGTTATGGCTGTTTTGTTTCACAGGTCACAAATAGCGTTTTCTCAGCGAGAGAAGGCCAAAATGAACACTTCATGCATAACTCCTGTATTTTGATGAAAACTCACTGAAATCCACCTGTAACTTCAAGTTTATGCATCTTTCTATGCTTTCAGGTTGAAACTTGACAGAAAACTCACTTTGAACAAAAGTTATGGCTGTTTTGTGTCACAGGTCACAAATAGCGTTTTCTCAGCGAGAGAAGGCAAGAATGAACACTTCATGTAGAACTCCTGTATTTTGATGAAAACTCACTGAAATCAAGCTGTAACTTCAAGTTTATGCATCTTTCTATGCTTTCAGGTCGAATTTTGACTGAAAACTCACTTTGAAGCAAAGTTATGACATTTTTGTATCACAGGTCACAAATAGTGTTTTCTCAGCGAGAGAAGGCCAAAATGAACACTTCATGCATAACTCCTGTATTTTGAGGAAAACTCACTGAAATCCACCTGTAACTTCAAGTTTATGCATCTTTTTATGCTTTCAGGTCGAAACATGACTGAAAACTCACTTTGAAGCAAAGTTATGGCATTTTTGTATCACAGGTCACAAATAGTGTTTTCTCAGCGAGAGAATGCCAAAATGAACACTTCATGCATAACTCCTGTATTTTGAGGAAAACTCACTGAAATCAAGCTGTAACTTCAAGTTTATGCATCTTTCTATGCTTTCAGGTTGAAACTTGACTGAAAACTCACTTTGAACAAATGTTATGGCATTTTTGAATCACAGGTCACAAATAGTGTTTTCTCAGCGAGAGAAGGCCAAAATGAACACTTCATGGAGAACTCCTGTATTTTGATGAAAACTCACTGAAATCAAGCTGTAACTTCACGTTTATGCATCTTTCTATGCTTTCAGGTTGAAACTTGACTGAAAACTCACTTTGAACAAAAGTTATGGCTGTTTTGTGTCACAGGTCACAAATAGTGTTTTCTCAGCGAGAGATGGCCAAAATGAACACTTCATGCAGAACTCCTGTATTTTGATGAAAACTCACTGATATCAAGCTTTAACTTCAAGTTTATGCATCTTTCTATGCTTTCAGGTTGAAAATTGACTGAAAACTCACTTTGAAGAAAAGTTATGGCTGTTTTGTGTCACAGGTCACAAATAGCGTTTTCTCAGCGAGAGAAGGCCAAAATGAACACTTCATGCAGAACTCCTGTATTTTGATGAAAACTCACTGAAATCAAGCTGTAACTTCACGTTTATGCATCTTTCTATGCTTTCAGGTTGAAACTTGACTGAAAACTCACTTTGAACAAAGTTATGGCTGTTTTGTTTCACAGGTCACAAATAGCGTTTTCTCAGCGAGAGAAGGCCAAAATGAACACTTCATGCATAACTCCTGTATTTTGATGAAAACTCACTGAAATCAAGCTGTAACTTCAAGTTTATGCATCTTTCTATGCTTTCAGGTTGAAACTTGACTGAAAACTCACTTTGAACAAAAGTTATGGCTGTTTTGTGTAACAGGTCACAAATAGCGTTTTCTCAGCGAGAGAAGGCCAAAATGAACACTTCATGCATAACTCCTGTATTTTGAGGAAAACTCACTGAAATCAAGCTGTAACTTCAAGTTTATGCATCTTTCTATGCTTTCAGGTTGAAACTTGACTGAAAAGTCACTTTGAACAAATGTTATGGCATTTTTGTATCACAGGTCACAAATAGTGTTTTCTCAGCGAGAGAAGGCCAAAATGAACACTTCATGCAGAACTCCTGTATTTTGATGAAAACTCACTGAAATCAAGCTGTAACTTCAAGTGTATGCATCTTTCTATGCTTTCAGGTTGAAACTTGACTGAAAACTCACTTTGAACAAACGTTATGGCTGTTTTGTGTCACAGGTCACAAATAGCGTTTTCTCAGCGAGAGAAGGCCAAAATGAACACTTCATGCATAACTCCTGTATTTTAATGAAAACTCACTAAAACCCACCTGTAACTTCAAGTTTATGCATCTTTCTATGCTTTCAGGTTGAAACTTGACTGAAAACTCACTTTGAACAAAAGTTATGGCATTTTTGTATCACAGGTCACAAATTGTGTTTTCTCAGCGAGAGAAGGCCAAAATGAACACTTCATACAGAATTCCTGTATTTTGAGGAAAACTCACTGAAATCAAGCTGTAACTTCAAGTTTATGCATCTATCTATGCTTTCAGTTTGAAACTTGACTGAAAACTCACTTAGAAGAAAAGTTATGGCTGTTTTGTGTCACAGGTCACAAATAGAGTTTTCTCAGCGAGAGAAGGCCAAAATGAACACTTCATGCAGAACTCCTGTATTTTGATGAAAACTCACTGAAATCAAGCTGTAACTTCAAGTTTATGCAACTTTCTAATCTTTCAGTTTGAAACTTGACTGAAAACTCACTTTGAACAAAAGTTATGGCTGTTTTGTGTCACAGGTCACAAATAGCGTTTTCTCAGCGAGAGAAGGCCAAAATGAACACTTCATGCAGAACTCCTGTATTTTGATGAAAACTCACTGAAATCCACCTGTAACTTCAAGTTTATGCATCTTTCTATGCTTTCAGGTTGAAACTTGACTGAAAACTCACTTTGAACAAAAGTTATGGCTGTTTTGTGTCACAGGTCACAAATAGTGTTTTCTCAGCGAGAGAAGGCCAAAATGAACACTTCATGCATAACTCCTGTATTTTGAGGAAAACTCACTGAAATCAAGCTGTAACTTCAAGTTTATGCATCTTTCTATGCTTTCAGGTTGAAACTTGACTGAAAAGTCACTTTGAACAAATGTTATGGCATTTTTGTATCACAGGTCACAAATAGTGTTTTCTCAGCGAGAGAAGGCCAAAATGAACACTTCATGCAGAACTCCTGTATTTTGATGAAAACTCACTGAAATCAAGCTGTAACTTCAAGTGTATGCATCTTTCTATGCTTTCAGGTTGAAACTTGACTGAAAACTCACTTTGAACAAACGTTATGGCTGTTTTGTGTCACAGGTCACAAATAGCGTTTTCTCAGCGAGAGAAGGCCAAAATGAACACTTCATGCATAACTCCTGTATTTTAATGAAAACTCACTAAAACCCACCTGTAACTTCAAGTTTATGCATCTTTCTATGCTTTCAGGTTGAAACTTGACTGAAAACTCACTTTGAACAAAAGTTATGGCATTTTTGTATCACAGGTCACAAATTGTGTTTTCTCAGCGAGAGAAGGCCAAAATGAACACTTCATACAGAATTCCTGTATTTTGAGGAAAACTCACTGAAATCAAGCTGTAACTTCAAGTTTATGCATCTATCTATGCTTTCAGTTTGAAACTTGACTGAAAACTCACTTAGAAGAAAAGTTATGGCTGTTTTGTGTCACAGGTCACAAATAGAGTTTTCTCAGCGAGAGAAGGCCAAAATGAACACTTCATGCAGAACTCCTGTATTTTGATGAAAACTCACTGAAATCAAGCTGTAACTTCAAGTTTATGCAACTTTCTAATCTTTCAGTTTGAAACTTGACTGAAAACTCACTTTGAACAAAAGTTATGGCTGTTTTGTGTCACAGGTCACAAATAGCGTTTTCTCAGCGAGAGAAGGCCAAAATGAACACTTCATGCAGAACTCCTGTATTTTGATGAAAACTCACTGAAATCCACCTGTAACTTCAAGTTTATGCATCTTTCTATGCTTTCAGGTTGAAACTTGACTGAAAACTCACTTTGAACAAAAGTTATGGCTGTTTTGTGTCACAGGTCACAAATAGTGTTTTCTCAGCGAGAGAAGGCCAAAATGAACACTTCATGCAGAACTCCTGTATTTTGATGAAAACTCACTGAAATCCACCTGTAACTTCAAGTTTATGCATCTTTCTATGCTTTCAGGTTGAAACTTGACTGAAAACTCACTTTGAACAAAAGTTATGGCTGTTTTGTGTCACAGGTCACAAATAGCGTTTTCTCAGCGAGATAAGGCCAAAATGAACACTTCATGCAGAACTCCTGTATTTTGATGAAAACTCACTGGAATCAAGCTGTAACTTCAAGTTTATGCATCTTTCTAAGCTTTCAGGTTGAAACTTGACTGAAAACTCACTTTGAACAAAAGTTATGGCTGTTTTGTGTAACAGGTCACAAATAGCGTTTTCTCAGCGAGAGAAGGCCAAAATGAACACTTCATGCAGAACCCCTGTATTTTGATGAAAACTCACTGAAATCAAGCTGTAACTTCAAGTTTATGTATCTTTCTATGCTTTCAGGTTGAAACTTGACTGAAAACTCACTTTGAACAAAAGTTATGGCTGTTTTGTGTCACAGGTCACAAATAGTGTTTTCTCAGCAAGAGAAGGCCAAAATGAACACTTCATGCAGAACTCCTGTATTTTGTTGAAAACTCACTGAAATCAAGCTGTAACTTCAAGTTTATGCATCTTTCTATGCTTTCAGGTTGAAACTTGACTGAAAACTCACTTTGAACAAAAGTTATGGCTTTTTTGTGTCACAGGTCACAAATAGTGTTTTCTCAGCGAGAGAAGGCCAAAATGAACACTTCATGCAGAACTCCTGTATTTTGAGGAAAACTCACTGAAATCAAGCTGTAACTTCAAGTTTATGCATCTTTCTATGCTTTCAGTTTGAAACTTGACTGAAAACTCACTTTGAACAAAAGTTATGGCTGTTTTGTGTCACAGGTCACAAATAGCGTTTTCTCAGCGAGAGAAGGCCAAAATGAACACTTCATGCAGAACTCCTGTATTTTGATGAAAACTCACTGAAATCCACCTGTAACTTCAAGTTTATGCATCTTTCTATGCTTTCAGGTTGAAACTTGACTGAAAACTCACTTTGAACAAAAGTTATGGCTGTTTTGTGTCACAGGTCACAAATAGTGTTTTCTCAGCGAGAAAAGGCCAAAATGAACACTTCATGCAGAACTCCTGTATTTTGAGGAAAACTCACTGAAATCCACCTGTAACTTAAAGTTTATGCATCTTTCTATGCTTTCAGTTTGAAACTTGACTGAAAACTCACTTTGAACAAAAGTTATGGCTGTTTTGTGTCACAGGTCACAAATAGCGTTTTCTCAGCGAGATAAGGCCAAAATGAACACTTCATGCAGAACTCCTGTATTTTGATGAAAACTCACTGGAATCAAGCTGTAACTTCAAGTTTATGCATCTTTCTAAGCTTTCAGGTTGAAACTTGACTGAAAACTCACTTTGAACAAAAGTTATGGCTGTTTTGTGTAACAGGTCACAAATAGCGTTTTCTCAGCGAGAGAAGGCCAAAATGAACACTTCATGCAGAACCCCTGTATTTTGATGAAAACTCACTGAAATCAAGCTGTAACTTCAAGTTTATGTATCTTTCTATGCTTTCAGGTTGAAACTTGACTGAAAACTCACTTTGAACAAAAGTTATGGCTTTTTTGTGTCACAGGTCACAAATAGTGTTTTCTCAGCAAGAGAAGGCCAAAATGAACACTTCATGCAGAACTCCTGTATTTTGTTGAAAACTCACTGAAATCAAGCTGTAACTTCAAGTTTATGCATCTTTCTATGCTTTCAGGTTGAAACTTGACTGAAAACTCACTTTGAACAAAAGTTATGGCTTTTTTGTGTCACAGGTCACAAATAGTGTTTTCTCAGCGAGAGAAGGCCAAAATGAACACTTCATGCAGAACTCCTGTATTTTGAGGAAAACTCACTGAAATCAAGCTGTAACTTCACGTTTATGCATCTTTCTATGCTTTCAGGTTGAAACTTGACTGAAAACTCACTTTGAACAAAAGTTATGGCTGTTTTGTGTCACAGGTCACAAATAGAGTTTTCTCAGCGAGAGAAGGCCAAAATGAACACTTCATGCATAACTCCTGTATTTTGAGGAAAACTCACTTAAATCAAGCTGTAACTTCAAGTTTATGCATCTTTCTATAATTTCAGGTTGAAACTTGACTGAAAACTCACTTTGAAAAAAAGTTATGGCTGTTTTGTGTCACAGGTCACAAATAGAGTTTTCTCAGCGAGAGAAGGCCAAAATGAACACTTCATGCAGAACTCCTGTATTTTGAGGAAAACTCACTGAAATCAAGCTGTAACTTCAAGTTTATGCATCTTTCTATGCTTTCAGGTTGAAACTTGACTGAAAACTCACTTTGAACAAAAGTTATGGCTGTTTTGTGTCACAGGTCACAAATAGCTTTTTCTCAGCGAGAGAAGGCCAAAATGAACACTTCATACAGAACTCCTGTATTTTGATGAAAACTCACTGAAATCCACCTGTAACTTCAAGTTTATGCATCTTTCTATGCTTTCAGGTTGAAACTTGACTGAAAACTCACTTTGAACAAAAGTTATGGCTGTTTTGTGTAACAGGTCACAAATAGCGTTTTCTCAGCAAGAGAAGGCCAAAATGAACACGTCATGCAGAACCCCTGTATTTTGATGAAAACTCACTGAAATCAAGCTGTAACTTCAAGTTTATGCATCTTTCTATGCTTTCAGGTTGAAACTTGACTGAAAACTCACTTTGAACAAAAGTTATGGCTGTTTTGTGTCACAGGTCACAAATAGTGTTTTCTCAGCGAGAGAAGGCCAAAATGAACACTTCATGCAGAACTCCTGTATTTTGTTGAAAACTCACTGGAATGAAGCTGTAACTTCAAGTTTATGCATCTTTCTATGCTTTCAGGTTGAAACTTGACTGAAAACTCACTTTGAAGAAAAGTTATGGCATTTTTGTGTCACAGGTCACAAATAGTGTTTTCTCAGCGAGAGAAGGCCAAAATGAACACTTCATGCAGAACTCCTGTATTTTGATGAAAACTCACTGAAATCAAGCTGTAACTTCAAGTTTATGCATCTTTCTATGCTTTCAGGTTGAAACTTGACTGAAAACTCACTTTGAACAAAAGCTATGGCTGTTTTGTGTCACAGGTCACAAATAGCGTTTTCTCAGCGAGAGAAGGCCAAAATGAACACTTCATGCAGAACTCCTGTATTTTGTTGAAAACTCACTGAAATCAAGCTGTAACTTCAAGTTTATGCATCTTTCTATGCTTTCAGGTTGAAACTTGACTGAAAACTCACTTTGAACAAAAGTTATGGCTTTTTTGTGTCACAGGTCACAAATAGTGTTTTCTCAGCGAGAGAAGGCCAAAATGAACACTTCATGCAGAACTCCTGTATTTTGAGGAAAACTCACTGAAATCAAGCTGTAACTTCACGTTTATGCATCTTTCTATGCTTTCAGGTTGAAACTTGACTGAAAACTCACTTTGAAGAAAAGTTATGGCTGTTTTGTATCACAGGTCACAAATAGAGTTTTCTCAGCGAGAGAAGGCCAAAATGAACACTTCATGCATAACTCCTGTATTTTGAGGAAAACTCACTTAAATCAAGCTGTAACTTCAAGTTTATGCATCTTTCTATAATTTCAGGTTGAAACTTGACTGAAAACTCACTTTGAAAAAAAGTTATGGCTGTTTTGTGTCACAGGTCACAAATAGAGTTTTCTCAGCGAGAGAAGGCCAAAATGAACACTTCATGCATAACTCCTGTATTTTGAGGAAAACTCACTTAAATCAAGCTGTAACTTCAAGTTTATGCATCTTTCTATAATTTCAGGTTGAAACTTGACTGAAAACTCACTTTGAAAAAAAGTTATGGCTGTTTTGTGTCACAGGTCACAAATAGAGTTTTCTCAGCGAGAGAAGGCCAAAATGAACACTTCATGCATAACTCCTGTATTTTGAGGAAAACTCACTGAAATCAAGCTGTAACTTCAAGTTTATGCATCTTTCTATGCTTTCAGGTTGAAACTTGACTGAAAACTCACTTTGAACAAAAGTTATGGCTGTTTTGTGTCACAGGTCACAAATAGCTTTTTCTCAGCGAGAGAAGGCCAAAATGAACACTTCATGCAGAACTCCTGTATTTTGATGAAAACTCACTGAAATCCACCTGTAACTTCAAGTTTATGCATCTTTCTATGCTTTCAGGTTGAAACTTGACTGAAAACTCACTTTGAACAAAAGTTATGGCTGTTTTGTGTAACAGGTCACAAATAGCGTTTTCTCAGCGAGAGAAGGCCAAAATGAACACGTCATGCAGAACCCCTGTATTTTGATGAAAACTCACTGAAATCAAGCTGTAACTTCAAGTTTATGCATCTTTCTATGCTTTCAGGTTGAAACTTGACTGAAAACTCACTTTGAACAAAAGTTATGGCTGTTTTTTGTCACAGGTCACAAATAGCCTTTTCTCAGCGAGAGAAGGCCAAAATGAACACTTCATGCAGAACTCCTGTATTTTGAGGAAAACTCACTGAAATCAAGCTGTAACTTCACGTTTATGCATCTTTCTATGCTTTCAGGTTGAAACTTGACTGAAAACTCACTTTGAACAAAAGTTATGGCTTTTTTGTGTCACAGGTCACAAATAGTGTTTTCTCAGCGAGAGAAGGCCAAAATGAACACTTCATGCAGAACTCCTGTATTTTGAGGAAAACTCACTGAAATCAAGCTGTAACTTCACGTTTATGCATCTTTCTATGCTTTCAGGTTGAAACTTGACTGAAAACTCACTTTGAACAAAAGTTATGGCTGTTTTGTGTCACAGGTCACAAATAGAGTTTTCTCAGCGAGAGAAGGCCAAAATGAACACTTCATGCATAACTCCTGTATTTTGAGGAAAACTCACTTAAATCAAGCTGTAACTTCAAGTTTATGCATCTTTCTATAATTTCAGGTTGAAACTTGACTGAAAACTCACTTTGAAAAAAAGTTATGGCTGTTTTGTGTCACAGGTCACAAATAGAGTTTTCTCAGCGAGAGAAGGCCAAAATGAACACTTCATGCAGAACTCCTGTATTTTGAGGAAAACTCACTGAAATCAAGCTGTAACTTCAAGTTTATGCATCTTTCTATGCTTTCAGGTTGAAACTTGACTGAAAACTCACTTTGAACAAAAGTTATGGCTGTTTTGTGTCACAGGTCACAAATAGCTTTTTCTCAGCGAGAGAAGGCCAAAATGAACACTTCATGCAGAACTCCTGTATTTTGATGAAAACTCACTGAAATCCACCTGTAACTTCAAGTTTATGCATCTTTCTATGCTTTCAGGTTGAAACTTGACTGAAAACTCACTTTGAACAAAAGTTATGGCTGTTTTGTGTCACAGGTCACAAATAGTGTTTTCTCAGCGAGAGAAGGCCAAAATGAACACTTCATGCATAACTCCTGTATTTTGAGGAAAACTCACTGAAATCCACCTGTAACTTCAAGTTTATGCATCTTTCTATGCTTTCAGTTTGAAACTTGACTGAAAACTCACTTTGAAGAAAAGTTATGGCTGTTTTGTGTCACAGGTCACAAATAGCGTTTTCTCAGCGAGAGAAGGCCAAAATGAACACTTCATGCAGAACTCCTGTATTTTGATGAAAACTCACTGGAATCAAGCTGTAACTTCAAGTGTATGCATCTTTCTATGCTTTCAGGTTGAAACTTGACTGAAAACTCACTTTGAACAAAAGTTATGGCATTTTTGTATCACAGGTCACAAATTGTGTTTTCTCAGCGAGAGAAGGCCAAAATGAACACTTCATACAGAATTCCTGTATTTTGAGGAAAACTCACTGAAATCAAGCTGTAACTTCAAGTTTATGCATCTTTTTATGCTTTCAGGTTGAAAATTGACTGAAAACTCACTTTGAAGAAAAGTTATGGCTGTTTTGTGTCACAGGTCACAAATAGCGTTTTCTCAGCGAGAGAAGGCCAAAATGAACACTTCATGCATAACTCCTGTATTTTGATGAAAACTCACTGAAATCCACCTGTAACTTCAAGTTTATGCATCTTTCTATGCTTTCAGGTCGAAACTTGACTGAAAACTCACTTTGAAGCAAAGTTATGGCATTTTTGTATCACAGGTCACAAATAGTGTTTTCTCAGCGAGAGAAGGCCAAAATGAACACTTCATGCATAACTCCTGTATTTTGAGGAAAACTCACTGAAATCAAGCTGTAACTTCAAGTTTATGCATCTTTCTATGCTTTCAGGTTGAAACTTGACAGAAAACTCACTTTGAACAAATGTTATGGCATTTTTGAATCACAGGTCACAAATAGTGTTTTCTCAGCGAGAGAAGGACAAAATGAACACTTCATGCAGAACTCCTGTATTTTGATGAAAACTCACTGAAATCAAGCTGTAACTTCAAGTTTATGCATCTTTCTAATCTTTCAGTTTGAAACTTGACTGAAAACTCACTTTGAACAAAAGTTATGGCTGTTTTGTGTCACAGGTCACAAATAGCGTTTTCTCAGCGAGAGAAGGCCAAAATGAACACTTCATGCAGAACTCCTGTATTTTGATGAAAACTCACTGAAATCCACCTGTAACTTCAAGTTTATGCATCTTTCTATGCTTTCAGTTTGAAACTTGACTGAAAACTCACTTTGAAGAAAAGTTATGGCTGTTTTGTGTAACAGGTCACAAATAGCGTTTTCTCAGCGAGAGAAGGCCAAAATGAACACGTCATGCAGAACTCCTGTATTTTGATGAAAACTCACTGAAATCAAGCTGTAACTTCAAGTTTATGCATCTTTCTATTCTTTCAGGTTGAAACTTGACTGAAAACTCACTTTGAACAAAAGTTATGGCTGTTTTGTGTCACAGGTCACAAATAGTGTTTTCTCAGCAAGAGAAGGCCAAAATGAACACTTCATGCAGAACTCCTGTATTATGAGGAAAACTCACTGAAATCAAGCTGTAACTTCACGTTTATGCATCTTTCTATGCTTTCAGGTTGAAACTTGACTGAAAACTCACTTTGAACAAAAGTTATGGCATTTTTGTATCACAGGTCACAAATAGTGTTTTCTCAGCGAGAGAAGGCCAAAATGAACACTTCATGCAGAACTCCTGTATTTTGATGAAAACTCACTGAAATCCACCTGTAACTTCAAGTTTATGCATCTTTCTATGCTTTCAGGTTGAAACTTGACTGAAAACTCACTTTGAACAAAAGTTATGGCTGTTTTGTGTCACAGGTCACAAATAGTGTTTTCTCAGCGAGAGAAGGCCAAAATGAACACTTCATGCAGAACTCCTGTATTTTGAGGAAAACTCACTGAAATCCACCTGTAACTTCAAGTTTATGCATCTTTCTATGCTTTCAGTTTGAAACTTGACTGAAAACTCACTTTGAAGAAAAGTTATGGCTGTTTTGTGTCACAGGTCACAAATAGCGTTTTCTCAGCGAGAGAAGGCCAAAATGAACACTTCATGCAGAACTCCTGTATTTTGATGAAAACTCACTGGAATGAAGCTGTAACTTCAAGTTTATGCATCTTTCTATGCTTTCAGGTTGAAACTTGACTGAAAACTCACTTTGAACAAAAGTTATGGCTGTTTTGTGTAACAGGTAACAAATAGCGTTTTCTCAGCGAGAGAAGGCCAAAATGAACACTTCATGCAGAACTCCTGTATTTTGTTGAAAACTCACTGAAATCAAGCTGTAACTTCAAGTTTATGCATCTTTCTGTGCTTTCAGGTTGAAACTTGACTGAAAAGTCACTTTGAACAAATGTTATGGCATTTTTGTATCACAGGTCACAAATAGTGTTTTCTCAGCGAGAGAAGGCCAAAATGAACACTTCATGCAGAACTCCTGTATTTTGATGAAAACTCACTGAAATCAAGCTGTAACTTCAAGTGTATGCATCTTTCTATGCTTTCAGGTTGAAACTTGACTGAAAACTCACTTTGAACAAAAGTTATGGCATTTTTGTATCACAGGTCAAAAATTGTGTTTTCTCAGCGAGAGAAGGCCAAAATGAACACTTCATACAGAATTCCTGTATTTTGAGGAAAACTCACTGAAATCAAGCTGTAACTTCAAGTTTATGCATCTTTCTATGCTTTCAGGTTGAAAATTGACTGAAAACTCACTTTGAAGAAAAGTTATGGCTGTTTTGTGTCACAGGTCACAAATAGCGTTTTCTCAGCGAGAGAAGGCCAAAATGAACACTTCATGCATAACTCCTGTATTTTGATGAAAACTCACTGAAATCCACCTGTAACTTCAAGTTTATGCATCTTTCTATGCTTTCAGGTCGAAACTTGACTGAAAACTCACTTTGAAGCAAAGTTATGGCATTTTTGTATCACAGGTCACAAATAGTGTTTTCTCAGCGAGAGAAGGCCAAAATGAACACTTCATGCAGAACTCCTGGATTTTGAGGAAAACTCACTGAAATCAAGCTGTAACTTCAAGTTTATGCATCTTTCTATGCTTTCAGGTTGAAACTTGACAGAAAACTCACTTTGAACAAATGTTATGGCATTTTTGAATCACAGGTCACAAATAGTGTTTTCTCAGCGAGAGAAGGACAAAATGAACACTTCATGCAGAACTCCTGTATTTTGATGAAAACTCACTGAAATCAAGCTGTAACTTCAAGTTTATGCATCTTTCTAATCTTTCAGTTTGAAACTTGACTGAAAACTCACTTTGAACAAAAGTTATGGCTGTTTTGTGTCACAGGTCACAAATAGCGTTTTCTCAGCGAGAGAAGGCCAAAATGAACACTTCATGCAGAACTCCTGTATTTTGATGAAAACTCACTGAAATCCACCTGTAACTTCAAGTTTATGCATCTTTCTATGCTTTCAGGTTGAAACTTGACTGAAAACTCACTTTGAACAAAAGTTATGGCTGTTTTGTGTCAGAGGTCACAAATAGTGTTTTCTCAGCGAGAGAAGGCCAAAATGAACACTTCATGCAGAACTCCTGTATTTTGAGGAAAACTCACTGAAATCCACCTGTAACTTCAAGTTTATGCATCTTTCTATGCTTTCAGTTTGAAACTTGACTGAAAACTCACTTTGAAGAAAAGTTATGGCTGTTTTGTGTCACAGGTCACAAATAGCGTTTTCTCAGCGAGAGAAGGCCAAAATGAACACTTCATGCAGAACTCCTGTATTTTGATGAAAACTCACTGGAATCAAGCTGTAACTTCAAGTTTATGCATCTTTCTATGCTTTCAGGTTGAAACTTGACTGAAAACTCACTTTGAACAAAAGTTATGGCTGTTTTGTGTCACAGGTCACAAATAGTGTTTTCTCAGCGAGAGAAGGCCAAAATGAACACTTCATGCAGAACTCCTGTATTTTGATGAAAACTCAATGAAATCAAGCTGTAACTTCACGTTTATGCATCTTTCTATGCTTTCAGGTTGAAACTTGACTGAAAACTCACTTTGAACAAAAGTTATGGCTGTTTTGTGTCACAGGTCACAAATAGCGTTTTCTCAGCGAGAGAAGGCCAAAATGAACACTTCATGCAGAACTCCTGTATTTTGTTGAAAACTCACTGAAATCAAGCTGTAACTTCAAGTTTATGCATCTTTCTATGCTTTCAGGTTGAAACTTGACTGAAAACTCACTTTGAACAAAAGTTATGGCTTTTTTGTGTCACAGGTCACAAATAGTGTTTTCTCAGCGAGAGAAGGCCAAAATGAACACTTCATGCAGAACTCCTGTATTTTGAGGAAAACTCACTGAAATCAAGCTGTAACTTCACGTTTATGCATCTTTCTATGCTTTCAGGTTGAAACTTGACTGAAAACTCACTTTGAACAAAAGTTATGGCTGTTTTGTGTCACAGGTCACAAATAGAGTTTTCTCAGCGAGAGAAGGCCAAAATGAACACTTCATGCATAACTCCTGTATTTTGAGGAAAACTCACTGAAATCAAGCTGTAACTTCAAGTTTATGCATCTTTCTATGCTTTCAGGTTGAAACTTGACTGAAAACTCACTTTGAAAAAAAGTTATGGCTGTTTTGTGTCACAGGTCACAAATAGAGTTTTCTCAGCGAGAGAAGGCCAAAATGAACACTTCATGCATAACTCCTGTATTTTGAGGAAAACTCACTGAAATCAAGATGTAACTTCAAGTTTATGCATCTTTCTATGCTTTCAGGTTGAAACTTGACTGAAAACTCACTTTGAACAAAAGTTATGGCTGTTTTGTGTCACAGGTCACAAATAGCGTTTTCTCAGCGAGAGAAGGCCAAAATGAACACTTCATGCAGAACTCCTGTATTTTGAGGAAAACTCACTGAAATCAAGCTGTAACTTCAAGTTTATGCATCTTTCTATGCTTTCAGGTTGAAACTTGACTGAAAACTCACTTTGAAGAAAAGTTATGGCTGTTTTGTGTCACAGGTCACAAATAGCGTTTTCTCAGCGAGAGAAGGCCAAAATGAACACTTCATGCAGAACTCCTGTATTTTGATGAAAACTAACTAAAATCCACCTTCTAACTTCAAGTTTATGCATCTTTCTATGCTTTCAGGTCGAAACTTGACTGAAAACTCACTTTGAAGCAAAGTTATGGCATTTTTGTATCACAGGTCACAAATAGTGTTTTCTCAGCGAGAGAAGGCCAAAATGAACACTTCATGCAGAACTCCTGGATTTTGAGGAAAACTCACTGAAATCAAGCTGTAACTTCAAGTTTATGCATCTTTCTATGCTTTCAGGTTGAAACTTGAAAGAAAACTCACTTTGAACAAATGTTATGGCATTTTTGAATCACAGGTCACAAATAGTGTTTTCTCAGCGAGAGAAGGACAAAATGAACACTTCATGCAGAACTCCTGTATTTTGATGAAAACTCACTGAAATCAAGCTGTAACTTCAAGTTTATGCATCTTTCTAATCTTTCAGTTTGAAACTTGACTGAAAACTCACTTTGAACAAAAGTTATGGCTGTTTTGTGTCACAGGTCACAAATAGCGTTTTCTCAGCGAGAGAAGGCCAAAATGAACACTTCATGCAGAACTCCTGTATTTTGATGAAAACTCACTGAAATCCACCTGTAACTTCAAGTTTATGCATCTTTCTATGCTTTCAGGTTGAAACTTGACTGAAAACTCACTTTGAACAAAAGTTATGGCTGTTTTGTGTCAGAGGTCACAAATAGTGTTTTCTCAGCGAGAGAAGGCCAAAATGAACACTTCATGCAGAACTCCTGTATTTTGAGGAAAACTCACTGAAATCCACCTGTAACTTCAAGTTTATGCATCTTTCTATGCTTTCAGTTTGAAACTTGACTGAAAACTCACTTTGAAGAAAAGTTATGGCTGTTTTGTGTCACAGGTCACAAATAGCGTTTTCTCAGCGAGAGAAGGCCAAAATGAACACTTCATGCAGAACTCCTGTATTTTGATGAAAACTCACTGGAATCAAGCTGTAACTTCAAGTTTATGCATCTTTCTATGCTTTCAGGTTGAAACTTGACTGAAAACTCACTTTGAACAAAAGTTATGGCTGTTTTGTGTCACAGGTCACAAATAGTGTTTTCTCAGCGAGAGAAGGCCAAAATGAACACTTCATGCAGAACTCCTGTATTTTGATGAAAACTCAATGAAATCAAGCTGTAACTTCACGTTTATGCATCTTTCTATGCTTTCAGGTTGAAACTTGACTGAAAACTCACTTTGAACAAAAGTTATGGCTGTTTTGTGTCACAGGTCACAAATAGCGTTTTCTCAGCGAGAGAAGGCCAAAATGAACACTTCATGCAGAACTCCTGTATTTTGTTGAAAACTCACTGAAATCAAGCTGTAACTTCAAGTTTATGCATCTTTCTATGCTTTCAGGTTGAAACTTGACTGAAAACTCACTTTGAACAAAAGTTATGGCTTTTTTGTGTCACAGGTCACAAATAGTGTTTTCTCAGCGAGAGAAGGCCAAAATGAACACTTCATGCAGAACTCCTGTATTTTGAGGAAAACTCACTGAAATCAAGCTGTAACTTCACGTTTATGCATCTTTCTATGCTTTCAGGTTGAAACTTGACTGAAAACTCACTTTGAACAAAAGTTATGGCTGTTTTGTGTCACAGGTCACAAATAGAGTTTTCTCAGCGAGAGAAGGCCAAAATGAACACTTCATGCATAACTCCTGTATTTTGAGGAAAACTCACTGAAATCAAGCTGTAACTTCAAGTTTATGCATCTTTCTATGCTTTCAGGTTGAAACTTGACTGAAAACTCACTTTGAAAAAAAGTTATGGCTGTTTTGTGTCACAGGTCACAAATAGAGTTTTCTCAGCGAGAGAAGGCCAAAATGAACACTTCATGCATAACTCCTGTATTTTGAGGAAAACTCACTGAAATCAAGATGTAACTTCAAGTTTATGCATCTTTCTATGCTTTCAGGTTGAAACTTGACTGAAAACTCACTTTGAACAAAAGTTATGGCTGTTTTGTGTCACAGGTCACAAATAGCGTTTTCTCAGCGAGAGAAGGCCAAAATGAACACTTCATGCAGAACTCCTGTATTTTGAGGAAAACTCACTGAAATCAAGCTGTAACTTCAAGTTTATGCATCTTTCTATGCTTTCAGGTTGAAACTTGACTGAAAACTCACTTTGAAGAAAAGTTATGGCTGTTTTGTGTCACAGGTCACAAATAGCGTTTTCTCAGCGAGAGAAGGCCAAAATGAACACTTCATGCAGAACTCCTGTATTTTGATGAAAACTAACTAAAATCCACCTTCTAACTTCAAGTTTATGCATCTTTCTATGCTTTCAGGTTGAAACTTGAATGAAAACTCACTTTGAAGAAATGTTATGGCATTTTTGTATCACGGGTCACAAATAGCGTTTTCTCAGCGAGAGAAGGCCAAAATGAACACTTCATGCAGAACTCCTGTATTTTGAGGAAAACTCACTGAAATCAAGCTGTAACTTCAAGTTTCTGCATCTTTCGATGGTTTCAGGTCGAAACTTGACGGAAAACTCACTTTGAAGAAAAGTTATGGCATTTTTGTATCACAGGTCACAAATAGCGTTTTCTCAGCGAGAGAAGGCCAAAATGAACACTTCATGCAGAACTCCTGGATTTTGATGAAAACTCACTGAAATCCACCTGTAACTTCAAGTTTATGCATCTTTCTATGCTTTCAGCTTGAAACTTGACTGAAAACTCACTTTGAACAAAAGTTATGGCATTTTTGTATCACGTGTCACAAATAGCGTTTTCTCAGCGAGAGAAGGCCAAAATGAACACTTCATGCAGAACTCCTGTATTTTGATGAAAACTCACTGAAATCAAGCTGTAACTTCAAGTTTATGCATCTTTCTATGCTTTCAGGTTGAAACTTGACTGAAAACTCACTTTGAAGAAAAGTTATGGCTGTTTTGTGTCACAGGTCACAAATAGCGTTTTCTCAGCGAGAGAAGGCCAAAATGAACACTTCATGCAGAACTCCTGTATTTTGATGAAAACTCACTGAAATCAAGCTGTAACTTCACGTTTATGCATCTTTCTATGCTTTCAGGTTGAAAATTGTCTTAAAACTCACTTTGAAGAAAAGTTATGGCATTTTTGTATCACGTGTCACAAATAGCGTTTTCTCAGCGAGAGAAGGCCAAAATGAACACTTCATGCAGAACTCCTGTATTTTGATGAAAACTCACTGAAATCAAGCTGTAACTTCAAGTTAATGCATCTTTCTATGCTTTCAGGTTGAAACTTGACTGAAAACTCACTTTGAACAAAAGTTATGGCTGTTTTGTGTCACAGGTCACAAATAGCGTTTTCTCAGCGAAAGAAGGCCAAAATGAACACTTCATGCAGAACTCCTGTATTTTGATGAAAACTCACTGAAATCAACCTGTAACTTCAAGTTTATGCATCTTTCTATGCCTTCAGGTTGAAACTTGACTGAAAACTCACTTTGAAAAAAAGTTATGGCTGTTTTGTGTCACAGGTCACAAATAGTGTTTTCTCAGCACGGGAAGGCCAAAATGAACACTTCATGCAGAACTCCTGTATTTTGATGAAAACTCACTGAAATCCACCTGTAACTTCAAGTTTATGCATCTTTCTATGCTTTCAGGTTGAAACTTGACTGAAAACTCACTTTGAACAAAAGTTATGGCTGTTTTGTGTCACAGGTCACAAATAGCGTTTTCTCGGCGAGAGAAGGCCAAAATGAACACTTCATGCATAACTTCTGTATTTTGATGAAAACTCACTGAAATCCACCTGTAACTTCAAGTTTATGCATCTTTCCATGCTTTCAGGTTGAAACTTGACTGAAAACTCACTTTGAAAAAAAGTTTTGGCTGTTTTGTTCACAGGTCACAAATAGCGTTTTCTCAGCGAGAGAAGGCCAAAATGAACACTTCATGCAGAACTCCTGTATTTTGTAGAAAACTCACTGAAATCAAGCTGTAACTTCAAGTTTATGCATCTTTCTATGCTTTCAGGTTGAAACTTGAATGAAAACTCACTTTGAACAAAAGTTATGGCATTTTTGTATCACAGGTCACAAATAGCGTTTTCTCAGCGAGAGAAGGCCAAAATGAATACTTCATGCAGAACTCCTGTATTTTGATGAAAACTCACTGAAATCCACCTGTAACTTCAAGTTTATGCATCTTTCTATGCTTTCAGGTTGACACTTGACTGAAAACTCACTTTGAACAAAAGTTATGGCTGTTTTGTGTCACAGGTCACAAATAGCGTTTTCTCAGCGAAAGAAGGCCAAAATGAACACTTCATGCAGAACTCCTGTATTTTGATGAAAACTCACTGAAATCAACCTGTAACTTCAAGTTTATGCATCTTTCTATGCTTTCAGGTTGAAACTTGAATGAAAACTCACTTTGAACAAAAGTTATGGCATTTTTGTTTCACAGGTCACAAATAGCGTTTTCTCAGCGAGAGAAGGCCAAAATGAACACTTCATGCAGAACTCCTGTATTTTGATGAAAACTCACTGAAATAAAGCTGTAACTTCAAGTTTTTGCATCTTTCTATGCTTTCAGGTTGAAACTTGACTGGAAACTCACTTTGAACAAAAGTTATGGCATTTTTTTATCACAGGTCACAAATAGTGTTTTCTCAGAGAGAGAAGGCCAAAGTGAACACTTCATGCAGAACTCCTGTATTTTGATGAAAACTCACTTAAATCCACCTGTAACTTCAAGTTTATGCATCTTTCTATGCTTTCAGGTTGAAACTTGACTGAAAACTCACTTTGAACAAAAGTTATGGCTGTTTTGTGTCACAGGTCACTAATAGCGTTTTCTCAGCGAGAGAAGGCCAAAATGAACACTTCATGCATACCTCTGTATTTTGATGAAAACTCACTGAAATCCACCTGTAACTTCAAGTTTATGCATCTTTCCATGCTTTCAGGTTGAAGCTTGACTGAAAACTCACTTTGAACAAAAGTTTTGGCTGTTTTGTGTCACAGGTCACAAATAGCGTTTTCTCAGCGAGAGAAGGCCAAAATGAACACTTCATGCATAACTCCTGTATTTTGTAGAAAACTCACTGAAATCAAGCTGTAAGTTCAAGTTTATGCATCTTTCTATGCTTTAAGGTTGAAACTTGACTGAAAACTCACTTTGAACAAAAGTTATGGCATTTTTGTATCATGAGTCACAAATAGCGTTTTCTCAGCGAGAGAAGGCCAAAATGAACACTTCATGCAGAACTCCTGTATTTTGATGAAAGCTCACTGAAATCAAGCTGTAACTTCAAGTTTATGCATCTTTCTATGCTTTCAGGTTGAAACTTGACTGAAAACTCACTTTGAACAAAAGTTATGGCTGTTTTGTGTCACAGGTCACAAATAGCGTTTTCTCAGCGACAGAAGGCCAAAATGAACACTTCATGCAGAACTCCTTTATTTTGATGAAAACTCACTGAAATCAAGTTGTAACTTCAAGTTTATGCATCTTTCTATGCTTTCAGATTGAAACTTGACTGAAAACTCACTTTGAAGAAAAGTTATGGCATTTTTGTATCACGGGTCACAAATAGCGTTTTCTCAGCGACAGAAGGCCAACATGAACACTTAATGCAGAACTCCTGTATTTTGATGAAAACTCACTGAAATCAAGCTGTAACTTCAAGTTTATGCATCTTTCTATGCTTTCAGGTTGAAACTTGAATGAAAACTCACTTTGAACAAAAGTTATGGCATTTTTGTTTCACAGGTCACAAATAGCGTTTTCTCAGCGAGAGAAGGCCAGAATGAACACTTCATGCAGAACTCCTGTATTTTGAGGAAAACTCACTGAAATCAAGCTGTAACTTCAAGTTTTTGCATCTTTCTATGCTTTCAGGTTGAAACTTGACTGGAAACTCACTTTGAACAAAAGTTATGGCATTTTTGTATCACAGGTCACAAATAGTGTTTTCTCAGCGAGAGAAGGCCAAAGTGAACACTTCATGCAGAACTCCTGTATTTTGATGAAAACTCACTGAAATCAAGCTGTAACTTCAAGTTTATGCATCTTTCTATGCTTTCAGGTTGAAACTTGACTGAAAACTCACTTTGAAAAAAAGTTGTGGCATTTTTGTATCACAGGTCACAAATAGTGTTTTCTCAGCGAGAGAAGGCCAAAATGAACACTTCATGCAGAACTCCTGTATTTTGAGGAAAACTCATTGAAATCAAGCTGTAACTTCAAGTTTTTGCATCTTTCTATGCTTTCAGGTTGAAACTTGACTGGAACCTCACTTTGAACAAAAGTTATGGCATTTTTGTATCACAGGTCACAAATAGTGTTTTCTCAGCGAGAGAAGGCCAAAATGAACACTTCATGCAGAACTCCTGTATTTTGATGAAAACTCACTGAAATCCACCTGTAACTTCAAGTTTATGCATCTTTCTATGCTTTCAGGTTTAAACTTGACTGAAAACTCACTTTGAACAAAAGTTATGGCTGTTTTGTGTCACAGGTCACAAATAGCGTTTTCTCAGCGAGAGAAGGCCAAAATGAACACTTCATGCAGAACTCCTGTATTTTGATGAAAACTCACTGAAATCAAGCTGTAACTTCAAGTTTATGCATCTTTCTATGCTTTCAGGTTGAAAATTGACTTAAAACTCACTTTGAAGAAAAGTTATGGCATTTTTGTATCACGGGTCACAAATAGCGTTTTCTCAGCGAGAGAAGGCCAAAATGAACACTTAATGCAGAACTCCTGTATTTTGATGAAAACTCACTGAAATCAAGCTGTAACTTCAAGTTTGTGCATCTTTCTATGCTTTCAGGTTGAAACTTGACTGAAAACTCACTTTGAAGAAAAGTTGTGGCATTTTTGTATCACAGGTCACAAATAGTGTTTTCTCAGCGAGAGAAGGCCAAAATGAACACTTCATGCAGAACTCCTGTATTTTGATGAAAACTCACTGAAATCCACATGTAACTTCAAGTTTATGCATCTTTCTATGCTTTCAGGTTGAAACTTGAATGAAAACTCACTTTGAACAAAAGTTATGGCTGTTTTGTGTCACAGGTCACTAATAGTGTTTTCTCAGCGAGAGAAGGCGAAAATGAACACTTCATGCAGAACTCCTGTATTTTGATAAAAACTCACTGAAATCCACCTGTAACTTCAAGTTTATGCATCTTTCTATGCTTTCAGGTTGAAACTTGACTGAAAACTCACTTTGAACAAAAGTTATGGCTGTTTTGTGTCACAGGTCACAAATAGCGTTTTCTCAGCGAGAGAAGGCCAAAATGAACACTTCATGAAGAACTCCTGTATTTTGATGAAAACTCACTGAAATCAAGCTGTAACTTCAAGTTCATGCATCTTTCTATGCTTTCAGGTTGAAAATTGACTTAAAACTCACTTTGAAGAAAAGTTTTGGCTGTTTTGTGTCACAGGTCACAAATAGCGTTTTCTCAGCGAGAGAAGGCCAAAATGAACACTTCATGCAGAACTCCTGTATTTTGTAGAAAACTCACTGAAATCAAGCTGTAAGTTCAAGTTTATGCATCTTTCTATGCTTTCAGGTTGAAACTTGACTGAAAACTCACTTTGAAAAAAAGTTATGGCTGTTTTGTTTCACAGGTCACAAGTAGCGCTTTCTCAGTGAGAGAAGGCAAAAATGAACACTTTATGCAGAACTACTGTATTTTGAGGAAAACTGTGAAATCCACCTCTAACTTCAAGTTTATGCATCTTTCTATGCTTTCACGTTGAAACTTGACTGACAACTCACTTTGAACAAAAGTTATGGCTGTTTTGTTTCACAGTTCACAAATAGCGTTTTCTCAGCGAGAGAAGGTCAAAATGAACACTTCATGCATAACTGCTGTATTTTGAGGAAAATTCATTGAAATCAACCTCTAACTTCACGTTTATGCTTCTATCTATGCTTTCAGGTTGAAACCTGACTAAAAACATGCTTTGAACAAAAGCTATGGTTGTTTTGTGTCACAGGTCACAAAAGGGTTTTCTCAGCGAGAGAAGGCAAAAATTAACACGTCATGCATAAGTCCTGTATTTTGAGGAAAACTCAGTGAAATCCACCTCCAACTTCAAGTTTATGCATCTTTCTATGCTTTCAGGTTGAAACTTTATTGAAAACTCACTTTGAACAAAAGTTATGGCTGTTTACTTTCACAGGTCACAAATAGCGTTTTCTCAGTACGAGAAGGCCAAAATGAACACTTCATGCATAACTGTTGTATTTTGAGGAAATCTGAGTGAAATCCACGTCTAACTTCAAGTTTATGCATCTTTCTAGGCTTTCAGGTTGAAACTTGACTGAAAACTCACTTTGAAATAAAGTTATGGCTGTTTTGTGTCACAGGTCACAAATAGCGTTTTCTCAGCGAGAGAAGGCCAAAATTAACACTTCATGCATATCTGCTGTATTTTGAGGAAAACTCAGTGAAATCCACCTCTAACTTCAAGTTTATGCATCTTTCTATGCTTTCAGGTTGAAACTTGACTGAAAACACACTTTGAACAAAAGTTATGGCTGTTTTTTGTCACAGGTCACAAATAGGCTTTTCTCAGCGAGAGAAGGCCAAAAGGAACACTTCATGCATAACTGCTGTATTTTGAGGAAACCTCAGTGAAAGCCACCTCTAACTTAAGGTTTTTACATCTTTCGATGCTTTCAGGTTGAAACTTGACTGAAAACACACGTTAAAAAAAAAGTATGGCTTTTTTGTGTCACAGGTCACAAATAGCGTTTTCTCAGTGAGAGAAGGAAAGAATGAACACTTCATGCATAACTGCTGTATTTTGAGGAAAACTCAGTGAAATCCACCTCTAACTCCACCTGAAAGCATAGAAAGATGCATAAATTTGAAGTCAGAGGTCGATTTGTCTGAGTTTTCCTCAAAATACAGCAATTATGCATGAAGTGTTCATTTTGGCCTTCTCTCGCTGAGAAAACGCTTTTTGTGACCTGTGATACAAAACAGCCATAACTTTTCTTCAAAGTGAGTTTTCAGTCAAATTTCAACCTGAAAGCATAGAAAGATGCATAAACTTGAAGTTACAGCTTGATTTCAGTGAGTTTTTATCAAAATACAGGAGTTCTGCATGAAGTGTTCATTTTGGCCTTCTCTCGCTGAGAAAACAATATTTTTGACCTGTGATACAAAAATGCCCTAACATTTGTTTAAAGTGAGTTTTCAGTCAAATTTCAACCTGAAAGCATAGAAAGATGCATAAACTTGAAGTTACAGCTTGATTTCAGTGAGTTTTCCTCAAAATACAGGAGTTATGCATGAAGTGTTCATTTTGGCCTTCTCTCGCTGAGAAAACACTATTTGTGACCTGTGATAGAAAAATACCATAACTTTTCTTAAAAGTGAGTTTTCAGTCAAGTTTCGACCTGAAAGCATAGAACGATGCATAAACTTGAAGTTACAGCTTGATTTCAGTGAGTTTTCATCAAAATACAGGAGTTCTGCATGAAGTGTTCATTTTGGCCTTCTCTCGCTTAGAAAACGCTATTTTGACCTGTGACACAAAACAGCCATAACTTTTGTTCAAAGTGAGTTTTCAGTAAAGTTTCAACCTGAAAGCATAGAAAGATGCATAAACTTGAAGTTACAGGTGGATTTTAGTGAGTTTTCATCAAAATACAGGAGTTCTGCATGAAGTGTTCATTTTGGCCTTCTCTCGCTGAGAAAACGCTATTTGTGACCTGTGAAACAAAACAGCCATAACTTTTGTTCAAAGTGAGTTTTCAGTCAAGTTTCAACCTGAAAGCATAGAAAGATGCATAAACTTGAAGTTACAGGTGGATTTTAGTGAGTTTTCATCAAAATACAGGAGTTCTGCATGAAGTGTTCATTTTGGCCTTCTCTCGCTGAGAAAACACTATTTGTGACCTGTGACACAAAACAGCCATAACTTTTGTTCAAAGTGAGTTTTCAGTCAAGTTTCAACCTAAAATTATAGAAAGATGCATAAACTCTAAGTTACAGCTTAATTTCAGTGAGTTTTCATCAAAATACAGGATTTATGCATGAAGTGTTCATTTTGGCCTTCTCTCGCTGAGAAAACGCTATTTGTGACCTGTGATACAAAAATGCCATAACTTTTCTTCAAAGCGAGTTTTCAGTCAAGTTTCAACCTGAAAGCATAGAAAGATGCATAAACTTGAAGTTACAGGTGGATTTTAGTGAGTTTTCATCAAAATACAGGAGTTCTGCATGAAGTGTTCATTTTGGCCTTCTCTCGCTGAGAAAACGCTATTTGTGACCTGTGAAACAAAACAGCCATAACTTTTGTTCAAAGTGAGTTTTCAGTCAAGTTTCAACCTGAAAGCATAGAAAGATGCATAAACTTGAAGTTACAGGTGGATTTCAGTGAGTTTTCCTCAAAATACAGGAGTTCTGCATGAAGTGTTCATTTTGGCCTTCTCTCGCTGAGAAAACGCTACTTGTGACCTGTGATACAAAATAACATAACTTTTCTTCAAAGTGAGTTTTCAGTCAAGTTTCAACCTGAAAGCATAGAAAGATGCATAAACTTGAAGTTACAGCTGGATTTCAGTGAGTTTTCCTCAAAATACAGGAGTTCTGCATGAAGTGTTCATTTTGGCCTTCTCTCGCTGAGAAAACACTATTTGTGACCTGTGATACAAAAATGCCAAAACTTTTGTTCAAAGTGAGTTTTCAGTCAAGTTTCAACCTGAAAGCATAGAAAGATGCATAAACTTGAAGTTACAGGTGGACTTCAGTGAGTTTTCATCAAAATACAGGAATTCTGCATGAAGTGTTCATTTTGGCCTTCTCTC
The DNA here is from genome assembly GCF_037954235.1 of Aulostomus chinensis. Classification (NCBI taxonomy): domain Eukaryota; kingdom Metazoa; phylum Chordata; class Actinopteri; order Syngnathiformes; family Aulostomidae; genus Aulostomus; species Aulostomus chinensis. The sequence goes on from NC_141321.1 coordinate 412,078, forward strand.
GCTGAGAAAACACTATTTGTGACCTGTGATACAAAAATGCCATAACTTTTGTTAAAAGTGAGTTTTCAGTCAAGTTTCAACCTGAAAGCATAGAAAGATGCATAAACTCTAAGTTACAGCTTGATTTCAGTGAGTTTTCCTCAAAATACAGAAGTTCTGCACGAAGTGTTCATTTTGGCCTTCTCTCGCTGAGAAAACACTATTTGTGACCTGTGATACAAAATAGCTATAACTTTTGTTCAAAGTGAGTTTTCAGTCAAGTTTCAACCTGAAAGCATAGAAAGATGCATAAACTTGAAGTTACAGGTGGATTTCAGTGAGTTTTCATCAAAATACAGGAGTTCTGCATGAAGTGTTCATTTTGGCCTTCTCTCGCTGAGAAAACGCTATTTGTGACCTGTGACACAAAACAGCCATAACTTTTTTTCAAAGTGAGTTTTCAGTCAAGTTTCAACATGAAAGCATAGAAAGATGCATAAACTTGAAGATCCAGCTTGATTTCAGTGAGTTTTCATCAAAATACAGGAGTTCTGCATGAAGTGTTCATTTTGGCCTTCTCTCGCTGAGAAAACACTATTTGTGACCTGTGATACAAAATAGCTATAACTTTTGTTCAAAGTGAGTTTTCAGTCAAGTTTCAACCTGAAAGCATAGAAAGATGCATAAACTTGAAGTTACAGCTTGATTTCAGTGAGTTTTCCTCAAAATACAAGAGTTATGCATGAAGTGTTCATTTTGGCCTTCTTTCGCTGAGAAAACGCTATTTGTGACCTGTGACACAAAAATGCCATAACTTTTGTCCAAGGTGAGTTTTCAGTCAAGTTTCAACCTGAAAGCATAGAAAGATGCATAAACTCAAAGTTACAGCTTGATTTTAGTGAGTTTTCATCAAAATACAGGAGTTCTGCATGTAGTGTTCATTTTGGCCTTCTCTCGCTGAGAAAACGCTTTTTGTGACCTGTGACAGAAAACAGCCATAACTTTTGTTCAAAGTGAGTTTTCAGTCAAGTTTCAACCTGAAAGCATAGAAAGTTGCATAAACTTGAAGTTACAGGTGGTTTTCATTGAGTTTTCCTCAAAATACAGGAGTTATGCATGAAGTGTTCATTTTGGCCTTCTCTCGCTGAGAAAACACGATTTGTGACCTGTGATACAAAAATGCCATAACTTTTCTTCAAAGTGAGTTTTCAGTCAAGTTTCAACCTGAAAGCATAGAAAGATGCATAAACTTGAAGTTACAGCTTGATTTCAGTGAGTTTTCATCAAAGTACAGGAGTTGTGCATGAAGTGTTCATTTTGGCCTTCTCTCGCTGAGAAAACGCTATTTGTTACCTGTGACACAAAACAGCCATAACTTTTGTTCAAAGTGAGTTTTCAGTCAAGTTTCAACCTGAAACCATAGAAAGATGCATAAACTTGAAGTTACAGCTTGATTTCAGTGAGTTTTCCTCAAAATACAGGAGTTCTGCATGAAGTGTTCATTTTAGACTTCTCTCGCTGAGAAAACACTATTTGTGACCTGTGATACAAAAATGCCACAACTTTTCTTCAAAGTGAGTTTTCAGTCAAGTTTCAACCTGAAACCATAGAAAGTTGCATAAACTTGAAATTACAGCTATATTTTAGTGAGTTTTCATCAAAATACAGGAATTCTGCATAAAGTGTTCATTTTGGCCTTCTCTCGCAGAGAAAACGCTATTTCTGACCTGTGATACAAAAATGCCATAACTTTTGTTCAATGTGAGTTTTCAGTCAAGTTTCAACCTGAAAGCATAGAAAGATGCATAAACTTGAAGTTACAGGTGGATTTTAGTGAGTTTTCATTAAAATACAGGAGTTCTGCATGAAGTGTTCATTTTGGCCTTCTCTCGCTGAGAAAACACTATTTGTGACCTGTGACACAAAACAGCCATAACTTTTGTTCAAAGTGAGTTTTCAGTCAAGTTTCAACCTGAAAGCATAGAACGATGCATAAACTTGAAGTTACAAGTGGATTTCAGTGAGTTTTCCTCAAAATACAGGAGTTATGCATGAAGTGTTCATTTTGGCCTTCTCTCGCTGAGAAAACACTATTTGTGACCTGTGATACAAAAATGCCATAACTTTTCTTCAAAGTGAATTTTCAGTCAAGTTTCAACCTAAAAGCATAGAAAGATGCATAAACTTGAAGTTACAGCTTGATTTCCGTGAGTTTTCATCAAAATACAGGAGTTCTGCATGAAGTGTTCATTTTGGTCTTCTCTCGCTGAGAAAACACTATTTGTGAACTGTGATACAAAAATGCCATAACTTTTCTTCAAAGTGAGTTTTCAGTCAAGTTTCAACCTGAAACCATAGAAAGATGCATAAACTTGAAGTTACAGCTTGATTTCAGTGAGTTTTCCTCAAAATACAGGAGTTCTGCATGAAGTTTTCATTTTGGCCTTCTCTTGCTGAGAAAACACTATTTGTGACCTGTGACAAAAAACAGCCACAACTTTTCTTCAAAGTGAGTTTTCAGTCAAGTTTCAACCTGAAAGCATAGAAAGATGCATAAACTTGAAGCTACAGGTTGATTTTAGTGAGTTTTCATCAAAATACAGGATTTCTGCATTAAGTGTTCATTTTGGCCTTCTCTCGCTGAGAAAACGCTATTTGTGACCTGTTATACAAAAATGCCATAACTTTTGTTTAAAGTGAGTTTTCAGTCAAGTCTCAACCTGAAAGCATAGAAAGATGCATAAACTTGAAGTTACAGGTGGATTTTAGTGAGTTTTCATTAAAATACAGGAGTTCTGCATGAAGTGTTCATTTTGGCCTTCTCTCGTTGAGAAAACGCTATTTGTGACCTGTGACACAAAACAGCCATAACTTTTGTTCAAAGTGATTTTTCAGTCAAGTTTCAACCTGAAAGCATAGAAAGATGCATAAACTTGAAGTTACAGGTGGATTTCAGTGAGTTTTCCTCAAAATACAGGAGTTATGCATGAAGTGTTCATTTTGGCCTTCTCTCGCTGAGAAAACACTATTTGTGACCTGTGATACAAAAATGCCATAACTTTTCTTCAAAGTGAGTTTTCAGTCAAGTTTCAACCTGAAAGCATAGAAAGATGCATAAACTTGAAGTTACAGCTTGATTTCAGTGAGTTTTCATCAAAATACAGGAGTTCTGCATGAAGTGTTCATTTTGGTCTTCTCTCGCCAAGAAAACACTATTTGTGACGTGTGATACAAAAATGCCATAACTTTTCTTCAAAGTGAGTTTTCAGTCAAGTTTCAACCTGAAAGCATAGAAAGATGCATAAACTTGAAGTTACAGCTTGATTTCAGTGAGTTTTCATCAAAATACAGGAGTTCTGCATTAAGTGTTCATTTTGGCCTTCTCTCGCTGAGAAAATGCTATTTGTGACCTGTGACACAAAACAGCCATAACTTTTGTTCAAAGTGAGTTTTCAGTCAAGTTTCTACCTGAAAGCATAGAAAGATGCATAAACTTGAAGTTACAGGTGGATTTCAGTGAGTTTTCCTCAAAATACAGGAGTTCTGCATGAAGTGTTCATTTTGGCCTTCTCTCATTGAGAAAACGCTTTTTGTGACCTGTGACACAAAACAACCATAACTTTTTTTCAAAGTGAGTTTTCAGTCAAGTTTCAACCTGAAAGCATAGAAAGATGCATAAACTTGAAGTTACAGGTGGATTTCAGTGAGTTTTCATCAAAATACAGGAGTTCTGCATGAAGTGTTCATTTTGGCCTTCTCTCGCTGAGAAAACGCTATTTCTGACCTGTGATAAAAAAAAAATGCCATAACCTTTGTTCAAAGTGAGTTTTCAGTCAAGTTTCAACCTGAAAGCATAGAAAGATGCATAAACTTGAAGTTACAGGTGGATTTCAGTGAGTTTTCATCAAAATACAGGAGTTCTGCATGAATTGTTCATTTTGGCCTTCTCTCGCTGAGAAAACACTATTTGTGACCTGTGATACAAAACAGCCATAACTTTTGTTCAAAGTGAGTTTTCAGTCAAGTTTCAACCTGAAAGCATAGAAAGATGCATAAACTTGAAGTTACAGGTGGATTTCAGTGAGTTTTCCTCCAAATACAGGAGTTATGCATGAAGTGTTCATTTTGGCATTCTCTCGCTGAGAAAACACTATTTGTGACCTGTGATACAAAAATGCCATAACTTTTCTTCAAAGTGAGTTTTCAGTCAAGTTTCAACCTGAAACCATAGAAAGTTGCATAGACTTGAAGTTAAAACTTGATTTCAGTGAGTTTTCATCAAAATACAGGAGTTCTGCATGAAGTGTTCATTTTGGCCTTCTCTCGCTGAGAAAACGCTATTTGTGAGCTGTGACACAAAACAGCCATAACTTTTGTTCAAAGTGAGTTTTCAGTCAAGTTTCAACCTGAAAGCATAGAAAGATGCATAAATTTGAAGTTACAGCTTGATTTCAGTGAGTTTTCCTCAAAATACAGGAGTTATGCATGAAGTGTTCATTTTGGCCTTCTCTCGCTGAGAAAACACTATTTGTGACCTGTGATACAAAAATGCCATAACTTTTGTTCAAAGTGAGTTTTCAGTCAAGTTTCAACATGAAAGCATAGAAAGATGCATAAACTTGAAGTTACAGCTTGATTTCAGTGAGTTTTCCTCAAAATACAGGAGTTCTGCATGAAGTGTTCATTTTGGCCTTCTCTCGCTGAGAAAACACTATTTGTGACCTGTGATATAAAAATGCCATAACTTTTCTTCAAAGTGAGTTTTCAGTCAAGTTTCAACCTGAAAGCATAGAAAGATGCATAAACTTGAAGTTACAGCTTGATTTCAGTGAGTTTTCCTCAAAATACAGGAGTTCTGCATGAAGTGTTCATTTTGGCCTTCTCTCGCTGAGAAAACGCTATTTGTGACCTGTGACACAAAACAGCCATAACTTTTGTTCAAAGTGAGTTTTCAGTCAAGTTTCAACATGAAAGCATAGAAAGATGCATAAACTTGAAGTTACAGGTGGATTTCAGTGAGTATTCATCAAAATACAGGAGTTCTGCATGAAGTGTTCATTTTGGCCTTCTCTCGCTGAGAAAACGCTATTTGTGACCTGTGACACAAAACAGCCATAACTTTTGTTCAAAGTGAGTTTTCAGTCAAGTTTCAACCTGAAAGCATAGAAAGATGCATAAAGTTGAAGTTACAGGTGGATTTCAGTGAGTTTTCCTCAAAATACAGGAGTTCTGCATGAAGTGTTCATTTTGGCCTTCTCTCGCTGAGAAAACGCTATTTGTGACCTGTGACACAAAACAGCCATAACTTTTGTTCAAAGTGAGTTTTCAGTCAAGTTTCAACCTGAAAGCATAGAAAGATGCATAAACTTGAAGTTACAGGTGGATTTCAGTGAGTTTTCATCAAAATACAGGAGTTCTGCATGAAGTGTTCATTTTGGCCTTCTCTCGCTGAGAAAACGCTATTTGTGACCTGTGACACAAAACAGCCATAACTTTTGTTCAAAGTGAGTTTTCAGTCAAGTTTCAACCTGAAAGCATAGAAAGATGCATAAAGTTGAAGTTACAGGTGGATTTCAGTGAGTTTTCCTCAAAATACAGGAGTTATGCATGAAGTGTTCATTTTGGCCTTCTCTCACTGAGAAAACACTATTTGTGACCTGTGATACAAAAATGCCATAAATTTTGTTCAAAGTGAGTTTTCAGTCAAGTTTCATTCTGAAAGCATAGAAAGATGCATAAACTTGAAGTTACAGCTTGATTTCAGTGAGTTTTCCTCAAAATACAGGAGTTCTGCATGAAGTGTTCATTTTGGCCTTCTCTCGCTGAGAAAACGCTATTTCTGACCTGTGACACAAAACAGCCATAACTTTTGTTCAAAGTGAGTTTTCAGTCAAGTTTCAACCTGAATGCATAGAAAGATGCATAAACTTGAAGTTACAGGTGGATTTCAGTGAGTTTTCATCAAAATACAGGAGTTCTGCATGAAGTGTTCATTTTGGCCTTCTCTCGCTGAGAAAACGCTATTTGTGACCTGTGATAAAAAAATGCCATAACCTTTGTTCAAAGTGAGTTTTCAGTCAAGTTTCAACCTGAAAGCATAGAAAGATGCATAAACTTGAAGTTAAAGGTGGATTTTAGTGAGTTTTCATTAAAATACCTGAGTTCTGCATGAAGTGTTCATTTTGGCCTTCTCTCGCTGAGAAAACGCTATTTGTGACCTGTGACAGAAAACAGCCATAACTTTTGTTCAAAGTGAGTTTTCAGTCAAGTTTCAACCTGAAAGCATAGAAAGATGCATAAACTTGAAGTTACAGGTGGATTTCAGTGAGTTTTCCTCAAAATACAGGAGTTATGCATGAAGTGTTCATTTTGGCCTTCTCTCGCTGAGAAAACACTATTTGTGACCTGTGATACAAAAATGCCATAACTTTTCTTCAAAGTGAGTTTTCAGTCAAGTTTCAACCTGAAAGCATAGAAAGATGCATAAACTTGAAGTTACAGCTTAATTTCAGTGAGTTTTCATCAAAATACAGGAGTTCTGCATGAAGTGTTCATTTTAGTCTTCTCTCGCTGAGAAAACACTATTTGTGACCTGTGATACAAAAATGCCATAACTTTTTTTCAAAGTGAGTTTTCAGTCAAGTTTCAACCTGAAACCATAGAAAGTTGCATAAACTTGAAGTTACAGCTATATTTTAGTGAGTTTTCATCAAAATACAGGAGTTCTGCATGAAGTGTTCATTTTGGCCTTCTCTCGCTGAGAAAACGCTATTTGTGACCTGTGATACAAAAATGCCATAACTTTTGTTCAAAGTGAGTTTTCAGTCAAGTTTCAACCTGAAAGCATAGAAAGATGCATAAACTTGAAGTTACAGGTGGATTTTAGTGAGTTTTCATTAAAATACAGGAGTTCTGCATGAAGTGTTCATTTTGGCCTTCTCTCGCTGAGAAAACGCTATTTGTGACCTGTGACAGAAAAAAGCCATAACTTTTGTTCAAAGTGAGTTTTCAGTCAAGTTTCAACCTGAAAGCATAGAAAGTTGCATAAACTTGAAGTTACAGGTGGTTTTCAGTGAGTTTTCCTCAAAATACAGGAGTTATGCATGAAGTGTTCATTTTGGCCTTCTCTCGCTGAGAAAACACGATTTGTGACCTGTGATACAAAAATGCCATAACTTTTCTTCAAAGTGAGTTTTCAGTCAAGTTTCAACCTGAAAGCATAGAAAGATGCATAAACTTGAAGTTACAGCTTGATTTCAGTGAGTTTTCCTCAAAATACAGGAGTTCTGCATGAAGTGTTCATTTTGGCCTTCTCTCGCTGAGAAAACGCTATTTGTGAGCTGTGACACAAAACAGCCATAACTTTTGTTCAAAGTAAGTTTTCAGTCAAGTTTCAACCTGAAAGCATAGAAAGATGCATAAATTTGAAGTTACAGCTTTATTTCAGTGAGTTTTCCTCAAAATACAGGAGTTATGCATGAAGTGTTCATTTTGGCCTTCTCTCGCTGAGAAAACACTATTTGTGACCTGTGATACAAAAATCCATAACTTTTGTTCAAAGTGAGTTTTCAGTCAAGTTTCAACCTGAAAGCATAGAAAGATGCATAAACTTGAAGTTACAGCTTGATTTCAGTGAGTTTTCCTCAAAATACAGGAGTTCTGCATGAAGTGTTCATTTTGGCCTTCTCTCGCTGAGAAAACACTATTTGTGACCTGTGATATAAAAATGCCATAACTTTTCTTCAAAGTGAGTTTTCAGTCAAGTTTCAACCTGAAAGCATAGAAAGATGCATAAACTTGAAGTTACAGCTTGATTTCAGTGAGTTTTCCTCAAAATACAGGAGTTCTGCATGAAGTGTTCATTTTGGCCTTCTCTCGCTGAGAAAACGCTATTTGTGACCTGTGACACAAAACAGCCATAACTTTTGTTCAAAGTGAGTTTTCAGTCAAGTTTCAAAATGAAAGCATAGAAAGATGCATAAACTTGAAGTTACAGGTGGATTTCAGTGAGTTTTCATCAAAATACAGGAGTTCTGCATGAAGTGTTCATTTTGGCCTTCTCTCGCTGAGAAAACGCTATTTGTGACCTGTGACACAAAACACCCATAACTTTTGTTCAAAGTGAGTTTTCAGTCAAGTTTCAACCTGAAAGCATAGAAAGATGCATAAAGTTGAAGTTACAGGTGGATTTCAGTGAGTTTTCCTCAAAATACAGGAGTTATGCATGAAGTGTTAATTTTGGCCTTCTCTCACTGAGAAAACACTATTTGTGACCTGTGATACAAAAATTCCATAAATTTTGTTCAAAGTGAGTTTTCAGTCAAGTTTCAACCTGAAAGCATAGAAAGATGCATAAACTTGAAGTTACAGGTGGATTTTAGTGAGTTTTCATTAAAATACCTGAGTTCTGCATGAAGTGTTCATTTTGGCCTTCTCTCGCTGAGAAAACGCTATTTGTGACCTGTGACAGAAAACAGCCATAACTTTTGTTCAAAGTGAGTTTTCAGTCAAGTTTCAACCTGAAAGCATAGAAAGATGCATAAACTTGAAGTTACAGGTGGATTTCAGTGAGTTTTCCTCAAAATACAGGAGTTATGCATGAAGTGTTCATTTTGGCCTTCTCTCGCTGAGAAAACACTATTTGTGACCTGTGATACAAAAATGCCATAACTTTTCTTCAAAGTGAGTTTTCAGTCAAGTTTCAACCTGAAAGCATAGAAAGATGCATAAACTTGAAGTTACAGCTTAATTTCAGTGAGTTTTCATCAAAATACAGGAGTTCTGCATGAAGTGTTCATTTTGGCCTTCTCTCGCTGAGAAAATGCTATTTGTGACCTGTGACACAAAACAGCCATAACTTTTGTTCAAAGTGAGTTTTCAGTCAAATTTCTACCTGAAAGCATAGAAAGATGCATAAACTTGAAGTTACAGCTTGATTTTAGTGAGTTTTCATCAAAATACAGGAGTTCTGCATGAAGTGTTCATTTTGGCCTTCTCTCGCTGAGAAAACGCTATTTGTGACCTGTGACACAAAACAGCCATAACTTTTGTTCAAAGTGATTTTTCAGTCAAGTTTCAACCTGAAAGCATAGAAAGATGCATAAACTTGAAGTTACAGGTGGATTTCAGTGAGTTTTCCTCAAAATACAGGAGTTATGCATGAAGTGTTCAATTTGGCCTTCTCTCGCTGAGAAAACACTATTTGTGACCTGTGATACAAAAATGCCATAACTTTTCTTCAAAGTGAGTTTTCAGTCAAGTTTCAACCTGAAAGCATAGAAAGATGCATATACTTGAAGGTACAGCTTGATTTCAGTGAGTTTTCATCAAAATACAGGAGTTCTGCATGAAGTGTTCATTTTGGTCTTCTCTCGCTGAGAAAACACTATTTGTGACGTGTGATACAAAAATGCCATAACTTTTCTTCAAAGTGAGTTTTCAGTCATGTTTCAACCTGAAACCATAGAAAGTTGCATAAACTTGAAGTTACAGCTTGATTTTAGTGAGTTTTCATCAAAATACAGGAGTTCTGCATGAAGTGTTCATTTTGGCCTTCTCTCGCTGAGAGAACGCTATTTGTGACCTGTGATACAAAAATGCCATAACTTTTCTTCAAAGTGAGTTTTCAGTCAAGTTTCAACCTGAAAGCATAGAAAGTTGCATAAACTTGAAGTTACAGCTTGATTTCAGTGAGTTTTCATCAAAATACAGGAGTTCTGCATGAAGTGTTCATTTTGGCCTTCTCTCGCTGAGAAAATGCTATTTGTGACCTGTGACACAAAACAGCCATAACTTTTGTTCAAAGTGAGTTTTCAGTCAAGTTTCTACCTGAAAGCATAGAAAGATGCATAAACTTGAAGTTACAGGTGGATTTCAGTGAGTTTTCCTCAAAATACAGGAGTTCTGCATGAAGTGTTCATTTTGGCCTTCTCTCATTGAGAAAACTTTTTTTGTGACCTGTGACACAAAACAACCATAACTTTTGTTCAAAGTGAGTTTTCAGTCAAGTTTCAACCTGAAAGCATAGAAAGATGCATAAACTTGAAGTTACAGGTGGATTTCAGTGAGTTTTCATCAAAATACAGGAGTTCTGCATGAAGTGTTCATTTTGGCCTTCTCTCGCTGAGAAAACGCTATTTGTGACCTGTGATAAAAAAAAAATGCCATAACCTTTGTTCAAAGTGAGTTTTCAGTCAAGTTTCAACCTGAAAGCATAGAAAGATGCATAAACTTGAAGTTACAGCTTGATTTCAGTGAGTTTTCATCAAAATACAGGAGTTCTGCATGAAGTGTTCATTTTGGCCTTCTCTCGCTGAGAAAACGCTATTTGTGACCTGTGACAGAAAACAGCCATAACTTTTGTTCAAAGTGAGTTTTCAGTCAAGTTTCAACCTGAAAGCATAGAAAGATGCATAAACTTGAAGTTACAGGTGGATTTCAGTGAGTTTTCCTCAAAATACAGGAGTTATGCATGAAGTGTTCATTTTGGCATTCTCTCGCTGAGAAAACACTATTTGTGACCTGTGATACAAAAATGCCATAACTTTTCTTCAAAGTGAGTTTTCAGTCAAGTTTCAACCTGAAACCATAGAAAGTTGCATAGACTTGAAGTTACAGCTTGATTTCAGTGAGTTTTCATCAAAATACAGGAGTTCTGCATGAAGTGTTCATTTTGGCCTTCTCTCGCTGAGAAAACGCTATTTGTGAGCTGTGACACAAAACAGCCATAACTTTTGTTCAAAGTGAGTTTTCAGTCAAGTTTCAACCTGAAAGCATAGAAAGATGCATAAATTTGAAGTTATAGCTTGATTTCAGTGAGTTTTCCTCAAAATACAGGAGTTATGCATGAAGTGTTCATTTTGGCCTTCTCTCGCTGAGAAAACACTATTTGTGACCTGTGATACAAAAATGCCATAACTTTTGTTCAAAGTGAGTTTTCAGTCAAGTTTCAACCTGAAAGCATAGACAGATGCATAAACTTGAAGTTACAGCTTGATTTCAGTGAGTTTTCCTCCAAATACAGGAGTTCTGCATGAAGTGTTCATTTTGGCCTTCTCTCGCTGAGAAAACACTATTTGTGACCTGTGATATAAAAATGCCATAACTTTTCTTCAAAGTGAGTTTTCAGTCAAGTTTCAACCTGAAAGCATAGAAAGATGCATAAACTTGAAGTTACAGCTTGATTTCAGTGAGTTTTCCTCAAAATACAGGAGTTCTGCATGAAGTGTTCATTTTGGCCTTCTCTCGCTGAGAAAACGCTATTTGTGACCTGTGACACAAAACAGCCATAACTTTTGTTCAAAGTGAGTTTTCAGTCAAGTTTCAACATGAAAGCATAGAAAGATGCATAAACTTGAAGTTACAGGTGGATTTCAGTGAGTTTTCATCAAAATACAGGAGTTCTGCATGAAGTGTTCATTTTGGCCTTCTCTCGCTGAGAAAACGCTATTTGTGACCTGTGACACAAAACAGCCATAACTTTTGTTCAAAGTGAGTTTTCAGTCAAGTTTCAACCTGAAAGCATAGAAAGATGCATAAAGTTGAAGTTACAGGTGGATTTCAGTGAGTTTTCCTCAAAATACAGGAGTTATGCATGAAGTGTTAATTTTGGCCTTCTCTCACTGAGAAAACACTATTTGTGACCTGTGATACAAAAATTCCATAAATTTTGTTCAAAGTGAGTTTTCAGTCAAGTTTCAACCTGAAAGCATAGAAAGATGCATAAACTTGAAGTTACAGCTTGATTTCAGTGAGTTTTCCTCAAAATACAGGAGTTCTGCATGAAGTGTTCATTTTGGTCTTCTCTCGCTGAGAAAACGCTATTTGTGACCTGTGACACAAAACAGCCATAACTTTTGTTCAAAGTGAGATTTCAGTCAAGTTTCAACCTGAATGCATAGAAAGATGCATAAACTTGAAGTTACAGGTGGATTTCAGTGAGTTTTCATCAAAATACAGGAGTTCTGCATGAAGTGTTCATTTTAGCCTTCTCTCGCTGAGAAAACGCTATTTGTGACCTGTGATAAAAAAAATGCCATAACCTTTGTTCAAAGTGAGTTTTCAGTCAAGTTTCAACCTGAAAGCATAGAAAGATGCATAAACTTGAAGTTACAGGTGGATTTTAGTGAGTTTTCATTAAAATACCTGAGTTCTGCATGAAGTGTTCATTTTGGCCTTCTCTCGCTGAGAAAACGCTATTTGTGACCTGTGACAGAAAACAGCCATAACTTTTGTTCAAAGTGAGTTTTCAGTCAAGTTTCAACCTGAAAGCATAGAAAGATGCATAAACTTGAAGTTACAGGTGGATTTCAGTGAGTTTTCCTCAAAATACAGGAGTTATGCATGAAGTGTTCATTTTGGCCTTCTCTCGCTGAGAAAACACTATTTGTGACCTGTGATACAAAAATGCCATAACTTTTCTTCAAAGTGAGTTTTCAGTCAAGTTTCAACCTGAAAGCATAGAAAGATGCATAAACTTGAAGTTACAGCTTAATTTCAGTGAGTTTTCATCAAAATACAGGAGTTCTGCATGAAGTGTTCATTTTAGTCTTCTATCGCTGAGAAAACACTATTTGTGACCTGTGATACAAAAATGCCATAACTTTTCTTCAAAGTGAGTTTTCAGTCAAGTTTCAACCTGAAACCATAGAAAGTTTCATAAACTTGAAGTTACAGCTATATTTTAGTGAGTTTTCATCAAAATACAGGAGTTCTGCATGAAGTGTTCATTTTGGCCTTCTCTCGCTGAGAAAACGCTATTTGTGACCTGTGATACAAAAATGCCATAACTTTTGTTCGAAGTGAGTTTTCAGTCAAGTTTCAACCTGAAAGCATAGAAAGATGCATAAACTTGAAGTTACAGGTGGATTTTAGTGAGTTTTCATTAAAATACAGGAGTTCTGCATGAAGTGTTCATTTTGGCCTTCTCTCACTGAGAAAACACTATTTGTGACCTGTGACACAAAACAGCCATAACTTTTGTTCAAAGTGAGTTTTCAGTCAAGTTTCAACCTGAAAGCATAGAACGATGCATAAACTTGAAGTTACAAGTGGATTTCAGTGAGTTTTCCTCAAAATACAGGAGTTATGCATGAAGTGTTCATTTTGGCCTTCTCTCGCTGAAAAAACACTATTTGTGACCTGTGATACAAAAATGCCATAACTTTTCTTCAAAGTGAATTTTCAGTCAAGTTTCAACCTAAAAGCATAGAAAGATGCATAAACTTGAAGTTACAGCTTGATTTCAGTGAGTTTTCATCAAAATACAGGAGTTCTGAATGAAGTGTTCATTTTGGTCTTCTCTCGCTGAGAAAACACTATTTGTGAACTGTGATACAAAAATGCCATAACTTTTCTTCAAAGTGAGTTTTCAGTCAAGTTTCAACCTGAAACCATAGAAAGATGCATAAACTTGAAGTTACAGCTTGATTTCAGTGAGTTTTCCTCAAAATACAGGAGTTATGCATGAAGTTTTCATTTTGGCCTTCTCTCGCTGAGAAAACACTATTTGTGACCTGTGACAAAAAACAGCCATAACTTTTCTTCAAAGTGAGTTTTCAGTCAAGTTTCAACCTGAACGCATAGAAAGATGCATAAACTTGAAGTTACAGGTTGATTTTAGTGAGTTTTCATCAAAATACAGGAGTTATGCATGAAGTGTTCATTTTGGCCTTCTCTCGCTGAGAAAACACTATTTGTGACCTGTGATACAAAAATGCCATAACTTTTCTTCAAAGTGAGTTTTCAGTCAAGTTTCAACCTGAAAGCATAGAAAGATGCATAAACTTGAAGTTACAGCTTGATTTCAGTGAGTTTTCATCAAAATACAGGAGTTCTGCATGAAGTGTTCATTTTGGTCTTCTCTCACTGAGAAAACACTATTTGTGACGTGTGATACAAAAATGCCATAACTTTTCTTCAAAGTGAGTTTTCAGTCAAGTTTCAACCTGAAACCATAGAAAGTTGCATAAACTTGAAGTTACAGCTTGATTTTAGTGAGTTTTCATCAAAATACAGGAGTTCTGCATGAAGTGTTCATTTTGGCCTTCTCTCGCTGAGAAAACGCTATTTGTGACCTGTGATACAAAAATGCCATAACTTTTCTTCAAAGTGAGTTTTCAGTCAAGTTTCAACCTGAAACCATAGAAAGTTGCATAAACTTGAAGTTACAGCTTGATTTCAGTGAGTTTTCATCAAAATACAGGAGTTCTGCATGAAGTGTTCATTTTGGCCTTCTCTCGCTGAGAAAATGCTATTTGTGACCTGTGACACAAAACAGCCATAACTTTTGTTCAAAGTGAGTTTTCAGTCAAATTTCTACCTGAAAGCATAGAAAGATGCATAAACTTGAAGTTACAGCTTGATTTTAGTGAGTTTTCATCAAAATACAGGAGTTCTGCATGAAGTGTTCATTTTGGCCTTCTCTCGCTGAGAAAACGCTATTCGTGACCTGTGACACAAAACAGCCATAACTTTTGTTCAAAGTGATTTTTCAGTCAAGTTTCAACCTGAAAGCATAGAAAGATGCATAAACTTGAAGTTACAGGTGGATTTCTGTGAGTTTTCCTCAAAATACAGGAGTTATGCATGAAGTGTTCATTTTGGCCTTCTCTCGCTGAGAAAACACTATTTGTGACCTGTGATACAAAAATGCCATAACTTTTCTTCAAAGTGAGTTTTCAGTCAAGTTTCAACCTGAAAGCATAGAAAGATGCATATACTTGAAGTTACAGCTTGATTTCAGTGAGTTTTCATCAAAATACAGGAGTTCTGCATGAAGTGTTCATTTTGGTCTTCTCTCGCTGAGAGAACGCTATTTGTGACCTGTGATACAAAAATGCCATAACTTTTCTTCAAAGTGAGTTTTCAGTCAAGTTTCAACCTGAAACCATAGAAAGTTGCATAAACTTGAAGTTACAGCTTGATTTCAGTGAGTTTTCATCAAAATACAGGAGTTATGCATTAAGTGTTCATTTTGGTCTTCTCTCGCTGAGAAAACACTATTTGTGACGTGTGATACAAAAATGCCATAACTTTTCTTCAAAGTGAGTTTTCAGTCAAGTTTCAACCTGAAACCATAGAAAGTTGCATAAACTTGAAGTTACAGCTTGATTTTAGTGAGTTTTCATCAAAATACAGGAGTTCTGCATGAAGTGTTCATTTTGGCCTTCTCTCGCTGAGAAAACGCTATTTCTGACCTGTGATACAAAAATGCCATAACTTTTGTTCAAAGTGAGTTTTCAGTCAAGTTTCAACCTGAAAGCATAGAAAGATGCATAAACTTGAAGTTACAGCTTGATTTCAGTGAGTTTTCCTCAAAATACAGGAGTTATGCATGAAGTGTTCATTTTGGCCGTCTCTCGCTGAGAAAACACTATTTGTGACCTGTGATACAAAAATGCCATAACTTTTCTTCAAAGTGAGTTTTCAGTCAAGTTTCAACCTGAAACCATAGAAAGTTGCATAAACTTGAAGTTACAGCTTGATTTCAGTGAGTTTTCATCAAAATACAGGAGTTCTGCATGAAGTGTTCATTTTGGCCTTCTCTCGCTGAGAAAACGCTATTTGTGACCTGTGACACAAAACAGCTATAACTTTTGTTTAAAGTGAGTTTTCAGTCAAGTTTCAACCTGAAACCATAGAAAGTTGCATAAACTTGAAGTTACAGCTTGATTTCAGTGAGTTTTCATCAAAATACAGGAGTTCTGCATGAAGTGTTCATTTTGGCCTTCTCTCGCTGAGAAAACGCTATTTGTGACCTGTGACACAAAACAGCTATAACTTTTGTTTAAAGTGAGTTTTCAGTCAAGTTTCAACCTGAAACCATAGAAAGTTGCATAAACTTGAAGTTACAGCTTGATTTCAGTGAGTTTTCATCAAAATACAGGAGTTCTGCATGAAGTGTTCATTTTGGCCTTCTCTCGCTGAGAAAACGCTATTTGTGACCTGTGACACAAAACAGCTATAACTTTTGTTCAAAGTGAGTTTTCAGTCAAGTTTCAACCTGAAACCATAGAAAGTTGCATAAACTTGAAGTTACAGCTTGATTTCAGTGAGTTTTCATCAAAATACAGGAGTTCTGCATGAAGTGTTCATTTTGGCCTTCTCTCGCTGAGAAAACGCTATTTGTGACCTGTGACACAAAACAGCCATAACTTTTGTTCAAAGTGATTTTTCAGTCAAGTTTCAACCTGAAAGCATAGAAAGATGCATAAACTTGATGTTACAGGTGGATTTCAGTGAGTTTTCCTCAAAATACAGGAGTTATGCATGAAGTGTTCATTTTGGCCTTCTCTCGCTGAGAAAACACTATTTGTGACCTGTGATACAAAAATGCCATAACTTTTCTTCAAAGTGAGTTTTCAGTCAAGTTTCAACCTGAAAGCATAGAAAGATGCATAAACTTGAAGTTACAGCTTGATTTCAGTGAGTTTTCATCAAAATACAGGAGTTCTGCATGAAGTGTTCATTTTGGTCTTCTCTCACTGAGAAAACACTATTTGTGACGTGTGATACAAAAATGCCATAACTTTTCTTCAAAGTGAGTTTTCAGTCAAGTTTCAACCTGAAACCATAGAAAGTTGCATAAACTTGAAGTTACAGCTTGATTTTAGTGAGTTTTCATCAAAATACAGGAGTTCTGCATGAAGTGTTCATTTTGGCCTTCTCTCGCTGAGAAAACGCTATTTGTGACCTGTGATACAAAAATGCCATAACTTTTGTTCAAAGTGAGTTTTCAGTCAAATTTCTACCTGAAAGCATAGAAAGATGCATAAACTTGAAGTTACAGCTTGATTTTAGTGAGTTTTCATCAAAATACAGGAGTTCTGCATGAAGTGTTCATTTTGGCCTTCTCTCGCTGAGAAAACGCTATTCGTGACCTGTGACACAAAACAGCCATAACTTTTGTTCAAAGTGATTTTTCAGTCAAGTTTCAACCTGAAAGCATAGAAAGATGCATAAACTTGAAGTTACAGGTGGATTTCTGTGAGTTTTCCTCAAAATACAGGAGTTATGCATGAAGTGTTCATTTTGGCCTTCTCTCGCTGAGAAAACACTATTTGTGACCTGTGATACAAAAATGCCATAACTTTTCTTCAAAGTGAGTTTTCAGTCAAGTTTCAACCTGAAAGCATAGAAAGATGCATATACTTGAAGTTACAGCTTGATTTCAGTGAGTTTTCATCAAAATACAGGAGTTCTGCATGAAGTGTTCATTTTGGTCTTCTCTCGCTGAGAGAACGCTATTTGTGACCTGTGATACAAAAATGCCATAACTTTTCTTCAAAGTGAGTTTTCAGTCAAGTTTCAACCTGAAACCATAGAAAGTTGCATAAACTTGAAGTTACAGCTTGATTTCAGTGAGTTTTCATCAAAATACAGGAGTTCTGCATGAAGTGTTCATTTTGGCCTTCTCTCGCTGAGAAAATGCTATTTGTGACCTGTGACACAAAACAGCCATAACTTTTGTTCAAAGTGAGTTTTCAGTCAAGTTTCTACCTGAAAGCATAGAAAGATGCATAAACTTGAAGTTAAAGCTTGATTTCAGTGAGTTTTCCTCAAAATACAGGAGTTCTGCATGAAGTGTTCATTTTGGCCTTCTCTCGCTGAGAAAACACTATTTGTGACCTGTGATACAAAACAGCCATAACTTTTGTTCAAAGTGAGTTTTCAGTCAAGTTTCAACCTGAAAGCATAGAAAGATGCATAAACTTGAAGTTACAGCTTGATTTCAGTGAGTTTTCCTCAAAATACAGGAGTTCTGCATGAAGTGTTCATTTTGGCCTTCTCTCGCTGAGAAAACACTATTTGTGACCTGTGATACAAAAATGCCATAACTTTTGTTCAAAGTGAGTTTTCAGTCAAGTTTCAACCTGAAAGCATAGAAAGATGCATAAACTTGAAGTTACAGGTGGATTTTAGTGAGTTTTCATTAAAATACAGGAGTTCTGCATGAAGTGTTCATTTTGGCCTTCTCTCGCTGAGAAAACGCTATTTGTGACCTGTGACACAAAACAGCCATAACTTTTGTTCAAAGTGATTTTTCAGTCAAGTTTCAACCTGAAAGCATAGAAAGATGCATAAACTTGAAGTTACAGTTGGATTTCAGTGAGTTTTCCTCAAAATACAGGAGTTATGCATGAAGTGTTCATTTTGACCTTCTCTCGCTGAGAAAACACTATTTGTGACCTGTGATACAAAAATGCCATAACTTTTCTTCAAAGTGAGTTTTCAGTCAAGTTTCAACCTGAAAGCATAGAAAGATGCATAAACTTGAAGTTACAGCTTGATTTCAGTGAGTTTTCATCAAAATACAGGAGTTCTGCATGAAGTGTTCATTTTGGTCTTCTCTCGCTGAGAAAACACTATTTGTGACGTGTGATACAAAAATGCCATAACTTTTCTTCAAAGTGAGTTTTCAGTCAAGTTTCAACCTGAAAGCATAGAAAGATGCATAAACTTGAAGTTACAGCTTGATTTCAGTGAGTTTTCATCAAAATACAGGAGTTCTGCATGAAGTGTTCATTTTGGTCTTCTCTCGCTGAGAAAACACTATTTGTGACGTGTGATACAAAAATGCCATAACTTTTCTTCAAAGTGAGTTTTCAGTCAAGTTTCAACCTGAAACCATAGAAAGTTGCATAAACTTGAAGTTACAGCTTGATTTTAGTGAGTTTTCATCAAAATACAGGAGTTCTGCCTGAAGTGTTCATTTTGGCCTTCTCTCGCTGAGAAAACGCTATTTGTGACCTGTGATACAAAAATGCCATAACTTTTCTTCAAAGTGAGTTTTCAGTCAAGTTTCAACCTGAAACCATAGAAAGTTGCATAAACTTGAAGTTACAGCTTGATTTCAGTGAGTTTTCATCAAAATACAGGAGTTATGCATGAAGTGTTCATTTTGGCCTTCTCTCGCTGAGAAAATGCTATTTGTGACCTGTGACACAAAACAGCCATAACTTTTGTTCAAAGTGAGTTTTCAGTCAAATTTCTACCTGAAAGCATAGAAAGATGCATAAACTTGAAGTTACAGCTTGATTTTAGTGAGTTTTCATCAAAATACAGGAGTTCTGCATGAAGTGTTCATTTTGGCCTTCTCTCGCTGAGAAAACGCTATTTGTGACCTGTGACACAAAACAGCCATAACTTTTGTTCAAAGTGATTTTTCAGTCAAGTTTCAACCTGAAAGCATAGAAAGATGCATAAACTTGAAGTTACAGGTGGATTTCAGTGAGTTTTCCTCAAAATACAGGAGTTATGCATGAAGTGTTCATTTTGGCCTTCTCTGGCTGAGAAAACACTATTTGTGACCTGTGATACAAAAATGCCATAACTTTTCTTCAAAGTGAGTTTTCAGTCAAGTTTCAACCTGAAAGCATAGAAAGATGCATATACTTGAAGTTACAGCTTGATTTCAGTGAGTTTTCATCAAAATATAGGAGTTCTGCATGAAGTGTTCATTTTGGTCTTCTCTCGCTGAGAAAACACTATTTGTGACGTGTGATACAAAAATGCCATAACTTTTCTTCAAAGTGAGTTTTCAGTCAAGTTTCAACCTGAAACCATAGAAAGTTGCATAAACTTGAAGTTACAGCTTGATTTTAGTGAGTTTTCATCAAAATACAGGAGTTCTGCATGAAGTGTTCATTTTGGCCTTCTCTCGCTGAGAGAACGCTATTTGTGACCTGTGATACAAAAATGCCATAACTTTTCTTCAAAGTGAGTTTTCAGTCAAGTTTGAACCTGAAACCATAGAAAGTTGCATAAACTTGAAGTTACAGCTTGATTTCAGTGAGTTTTCATCAAAATACAGGAGTTATGCATGAAGTGTTCATTTTGGCCTTCTCTGGCTGAGAAAACACTATTTGTGACCTGTGATACAAAAATGCCATAACTTTTCTTCAAAGTGAGTTTTCAGTCAAGTTTCAACCTGAAAGCATAGAAAGATGCATATACTTGAAGTTACAGCTTGATTTCAGTGAGTTTTCATCAAAATATAGGAGTTCTGCATGAAGTGTTCATTTTGGTCTTCTCTCGCTGAGAAAACACTATTTGTGACGTGTGATACAAAAATGCCATAACTTTTCTTCAAAGTGAGTTTTCAGTCAAGTTTCAACCTGAAACCATAGAAAGTTGCATAAACTTGAAGTTACAGCTTGATTTTAGTGAGTTTTCATCAAAATACAGGAGTTCTGCATGAAGTGTTCATTTTGGCCTTCTCTCGCTGAGAGAACGCTATTTGTGACCTGTGATACAAAAATGCCATAACTTTTCTTCAAAGTGAGTTTTCAGTCAAGTTTGAACCTGAAACCATAGAAAGTTGCATAAACTTGAAGTTACAGCTTGATTTCAGTGAGTTTTCATCAAAATACAGGAGTTCTGCATGAAGTGTTCATTTTGGCCTTCTCTCGCTGAGAAAATGCTATTTGTGACCTGTGACACAAAACAGCCATAACTTTTTTTCAAAGTGAGTTTTCAGTCAAGTTTCTACCTGAAAGCATAGAAAGATGCATAAACTTGATGTTACAGGTGGATTTCAGTGAGTTTTCCTCAAAATACAGGAGTTCTGCATGAAGTGTTCATTTTGGCCTTCTCTCGCTGAGAAAACACTATTTGTGACCTGTGATACAAAACAGCCATAACTTTTGTTCAAAGTGAGTTTTCAGTCAAGTTTCAACCTGAAAGCATAGAAAGATGCATAAACTTGAAGTTACAGCTTGATTTCAGTGAGTTTTCCTCAAAATACAGGAGTTATGCATGAAGTGTTCATTTTGGCCTTCTCTCGCTGAGAAAACACTATTTGTGACCTGTGATACAAATATGCCATAACTTTTCTTCAAAGTGAGTTTTCAGTCAAGTTTCAACCTGAAAGCATAGAAAGATGCATAAACTTGAAGTTACAGGTTGATTTTAGTGAGTTTTCATCAAAATACAGGAGTTCTGCATGAAGTGTTCATTTTGGCCTTCTCTCGCTGAGAAAACGCTATTTGTGACCTGTGATACAAAAATGCCATAACTTTTGTTTAAAGTGAGTTTTCAGTCAAGTTTCAACCTGAAAGCATAGAAAGATGCATAAACTTGAAGTTACAGGTGGATTTTAGTGAGTTTTCATTAAAATACAGGAGTTCTGCATGAAGTTTTCATTTTGGCCTTCTCTCGCTGAGATAACGCTATTTGTGACCTGTGACACAAAACAGCCATAACGTTTGTTCAAAGTGAGTTTTCAGTCAAGTTTCAACCTGAAAGCATAGAAAGATGCATAAACTTGAAGTTACAGCTATATTTCAGTGAGTTTTCATCAAAATACAGGAGTTCTGCATGAAGTGTTCATTTTGGCCTTCTCTCGCTGAGAAAACGCTATTTGTGACCTGTGACACAAAACAGCCATAACTTTTGTTCAAAGTGAGTTTTCAGTCAAGTTTCAACCTGAAAGCATAGAAAGATGCATAAACTTGAAGTTACAGCTTGATTTCAGTGAGTTTTCCTCAAAATACAGGAGTTCTGCATGAAGTGTTCATTTTGGCCTTCTCTCGCTGAGAAAACACTATTTGTGACCTGTGATACAAAACAGCCATAACTTTTGTTCAAAGTGAGTTTTCAGTCAGGTTTCAACCTGAAAGCATAGAAAGATGCATAAACTTGAAGTTACAGCTTGATTTCAGTGAGTTTTCCTCAAAATACAGGAGTTCTGCATGAAGTGTTCATTTTGACCTTCTCTCGCTGAGAAAACACTATTTGTGACCTGTGATACAAAAATGCCATAACTTTTCTTCAAAGTGAGTTTTCAGTCAAGTTTCAACCTGAAAGCATAGAAAGATGCATAAACTTGAAGTTACAGCTTGATTTCAGTGAGTTTTCATCAAAATACAGGAGTTCTGCATGAAGTGTTCATTTTGGTCTTCTCTCGCTGAGAAAACACTATTTGTGACGTGTGATACAAAAATGCCATAACTTTTCTTCAAAGTGAGTTTTCAGTCAAGTTTCAACCTGAAAGCATAGAAAGATGCATAAACTTGAAGTTACAGCTTGATTTCAGTGAGTTTTCATCAAAATACAGGAGTTCTGCATGAAGTGTTCATTTTGGTCTTCTCTCGCTGAGAAAACACTATTTGTGACGTGTGATACAAAAATGCCATAACTTTTCTTCAAAGTGAGTTTTCAGTCAAGTTTCAACCTGAAACCATAGAAAGTTGCATAAACTTGAAGTTACAGCTTGATTTTAGTGAGTTTTCATCAAAATACAGGAGTTCTGCATGAAGTGTTCATTTTGGCCTTCTCTCGCTGAGAAAACGCTATTTGTGACCTGTGATACAAAAATGCCATAACTTTTCTTCAAAGTGAGTTTTCAGTCAAGTTTCAACCTGAAACCATAGAAAGTTGCATAAACTTGAAGTTACAGCTTGATTTCAGTGAGTTTTCATCAAAATACAGGAGTTATGCATGAAGTGTTCATTTTGGCCTTCTCTCGCTGAGAAAATTCTATTTGTGACCTGTGACACAAAACAGCCATAACTTTTGTTCAAAGTGAGTTTTCAGTCAAATTTCTACCTGAAAGCATAGAAAGATGCATAAACTTGAAGTTACAGCTTGATTTTAGTGAGTTTTCATCAAAATACAGGAGTTCTGCATGAAGTGTTCATTTTGGCCTTCTCTCGCTGAGAAAACGCTATTTGTGACCTGTGACACAAAACAGCCATAACTTTTGTTCAAAGTGATTTTTCAGTCAAGTTTCAACCTGAAAGCATAGAAAGATGCATAAACTTGAAGTTACAGGTGGATTTCAGTGAGTTTTCCTCAAAATACAGGAGTTATGCATGAAGTGTTCATTTTGGCCTTCTCTGGCTGAGAAAACACTATTTGTGACCTGTGATACAAAAATGCCATAACTTTTCTTCAAAGTGAGTTTTCAGTCAAGTTTCAACCTGAAAGCATAGAAAGATGCATATACTTGAAGTTACAGCTTGATTTCAGTGAGTTTTCATCAAAATATAGGAGTTCTGCATGAAGTGTTCATTTTGGTCTTCTCTCGCTGAGAAAACACTATTTGTGACGTGTGATACAAAAATGCCATAACTTTTCTTCAAAGTGAGTTTTCAGTCAAGTTTCAACCTGAAACCATAGAAAGTTGCATAAACTTGAAGTTACAGCTTGATTTTAGTGAGTTTTCATCAAAATACAGGAGTTCTGCATGAAGTGTTCATTTTGGCCTTCTCTCGCTGAGAGAACGCTATTTGTGACCTGTGATACAAAAATGCCATAACTTTTCTTCAAAGTGAGTTTTCAGTCAAGTTTGAACCTGAAACCATAGAAAGTTGCATAAACTTGAAGTTACAGCTTGATTTCAGTGAGTTTTCATCAAAATACAGGAGTTATGCATGAAGTGTTCATTTTGGCCTTCTCTGGCTGAGAAAACACTATTTGTGACCTGTGATACAAAAATGCCATAACTTTTCTTCAAAGTGAGTTTTCAGTCAAGTTTCAACCTGAAAGCATAGAAAGATGCATATACTTGAAGTTACAGCTTGATTTCAGTGAGTTTTCATCAAAATATAGGAGTTCTGCATGAAGTGTTCATTTTGGTCTTCTCTCGCTGAGAAAACACTATTTGTGACGTGTGATACAAAAATGCCATAACTTTTCTTCAAAGTGAGTTTTCAGTCAAGTTTCAACCTGAAACCATAGAAAGTTGCATAAACTTGAAGTTACAGCTTGATTTTAGTGAGTTTTCATCAAAATACAGGAGTTCTGCATGAAGTGTTCATTTTGGCCTTCTCTCGCTGAGAGAACGCTATTTGTGACCTGTGATACAAAAATGCCATAACTTTTCTTCAAAGTGAGTTTTCAGTCAAGTTTGAACCTGAAACCATAGAAAGTTGCATAAACTTGAAGTTACAGCTTGATTTCAGTGAGTTTTCATCAAAATACAGGAGTTCTGCATGAAGTGTTCATTTTGGCCTTCTCTCGCTGAGAAAATGCTATTTGTGACCTGTGACACAAAACAGCCATAACTTTTGTTCAAAGTGAGTTTTCAGTCAAGTTTCTACCTGAAAGCATAGAAAGATGCATAAACTTGAAGTTACAGGTGGATTTCAGTGAGTTTTCCTCAAAATACAGGAGTTCTGCATGAAGTGTTCATTTTGGCCTTCTCTCGCTGAGAAAACACTATTTGTGACCTGTGATACAAAACAGCCATAACTTTTGTTCAAAGTGAGTTTTCAGTCAAGTTTCAACCTGAAAGCATAGAAAGATGCATAAACTTGAAGTTACAGCTTGATTTCAGTGAGTTTTCCTCAAAATACAGGAGTTATGCATGAAGTGTTCATTTTGGCCTTCTCTCGCTGAGAAAACACTATTTGTGACCTGTGATACAAAAATGCCATAACTTTTCTTCAAAGTGAGTTTTCAGTCAAGTTTCAACCTGAAAGCATAGAAAGATGCATAAACTTGAAGTTACACGTTGATTTTAGTGAGTTTTCATCAAAATACAGGAGTTCTGCATGAAGTGTTCATTTTGGCCTTCTCTCGCTGAGAAAACGCTATTTGTGACCTGTGATACAAAAATGCCATAACTTTTGTTTAAAGTGAGTTTTCAGTCAAGTTTCAACCTGAAAGCATAGAAAGATGCATAAACTTGAAGTTACAGGTGGATTTTAGTGAGTTTTCATTAAAATACAGGAGTTCTGCATGAAGTTTTCATTTTGGCCTTCTCTCGCTGAGATAACGCTATTTGTGACCTGTGACACAAAACAGCCATAACGTTTGTTCAAAGTGAGTTTTCAGTCAAGTTTCAACCTGAAAGCATAGAAAGATGCATAAACTTGAAGTTACAGCTATATTTCAGTGAGTTTTCATCAAAATACAGGAGTTCTGCATGAAGTGTTCATTTTGGCCTTCTCTCGCTGAGAAAACGCTATTTGTGACCTGTGACACAAAACAGCCATAACTTTTGTTCAAAGTGAGTTTTCAGTCAAGTTTCAACCTGAAAGCATAGAAAGATGCATAAACTTGAAGTTACAGCTTGATTTCAGTGAGTTTTCCTCAAAATACAGGAGTTCTGCATGAAGTGTTCATTTTGGCCTTCTCTCGCTGAGAAAACACTATTTGTGACCTGTGATACAAAACAGCCATAACTTTTGTTCAAAGTGAGTTTTCAGTCAAGTTTCAACCTGAAAGCATAGAAAGATGCATAAACTTGAAGTTACAGCTTGATTTCAGTGAGTTTTCCTCAAAATACAGGAGTTCTGCATGAAGTGTTCATTTTGGCCTTCTATCGCAAAGAAAACACTATTTGTGACCTGTAATACAAAAATGCCATAACTTTTCTTCAAAGTGAGTTTTCAGTCAAGTTTCAACCTGAAACCATAGAAAGTTGCATAAACTTGAAATTACAGCTATATTTTAGTGAGTTTTCATCAAAATACAGGAGTTCTGCATGAAGTCTTCATTTTGGCCTTCTCTCGCTGAGAAAACGCTATTTGTGACCTGTGATACAAAAATGCCATAACTTTTGTTCGAAGTGAGTTTTCAGTCAAGTTTCAACCTGAAAGCATAGAAAGATGCATAAACTTGAAGTTACAGGTGGATTTTAGTGAGTTTTCATTAAAATACAGGAGTTCTGCATGAAGTGTTCATTTTGGCCTTCTCTCGCTGAGAAAACGCTATTTGTGACCTGTGACACAAAACAGCCATAACTTTTGTTCAAAGTGATTTTTCAGTCAAGTTTCAACCTGAAAGCATAGAAAGATGCATAAACTTGAAGTTACAGTTGGATTTCAGTGAGTTTTCCTCAAAATACAGGAGTTATGCATGAAGTGTTCATTTTGACCTTCTCTCGCTGAGAAAACACTATTTGTGACCTGTGATACAAAAATGCCATAACTTTTCTTCAAAGTGAGTTTTCAGTCAAGTTTCAACCTGAAAGCATAGAAAGATGCATAAACTTGAAGTTACAGCTTGATTTCAGTGAGTTTTCATCAAAATACAGGAGTTCTGCATGAAGTGTTCATTTTGGTCTTCTCTCGCTGAGAAAACACTATTTGTGACGTGTGATACAAAAATGCCATAACTTTTCTTCAAAGTGAGTTTTCAGTCAAGTTTCAACCTGAAACCATAGAAAGTTGCATAAACTTGAAGTTACAGCTTGATTTTAGTGAGTTTTCATCAAAATACAGGAGTTCTGCATGAAGTGTTCATTTTGGCCTTCTCTCGCTGAGAAAACGCTATTTGTGACCTGTGATACAAAAATGCCATAACTTTTCTTCAAAGTGAGTTTTCAGTCAAGTTTCAACCTGAAACCATAGAAAGTTGCATAAACTTGAAGTTACAGCTTGATTTCAGTGAGTTTTCATCAAAATACAGGAGTTATGCATGAAGTGTTCATTTTGGCCTTCTCTCGCTGAGAAAATGCTATTTTTGACCTGTGACACAAAACAGCCATAACTTTTGTTCAAAGTGAGTTTTCAGTCAAATTTCTACCTGAAAGCATAGAAAGATGCATAAACTTGAAGTTACAGCTTGATTTTAGTGAGTTTTCATCAAAATACAGGAGTTCTGCATGAAGTGTTCATTTTGGCCTTCTCTCGCTGAGAAAACACTATTTGTGACGTGTGATACAAAAATGCCATAACTTTTCTTCAAAGTGAGTTTTCAGTCAAGTTTCAACCTGAAACCATAGAAAGTTGCATAAACTTGAAGTTACAGCTTGATTTTAGTGAGTTTTCATCAAAATACAGGAGTTCTGCATGAAGTGTTCATTTTGGCCTTCTCTCGCTGAGAGAACGCTATTTGTGACCTGTGATACAAAAATGCCATAACTTTTCTTCAAAGTGAGTTTCAGTCAAGTTTGAACCTGAAACCATAGAAAGTTGCATAAACTTGAAGTTACAGCTTGATTTCAGTGAGTTTTCCTCAAAATACAGGAGTTCTGCATGAAGTGTTCATTTTGGCCTTCTCTCGCTGAGAAAACACTATTTGTGACCTGTGATACAAAACAGCCATAACTTTTGTTCAAAGTGAGTTTTCAGTCAAGTTTCAACCTGAAAGCATAGAAAGATGCATAAACTTGAAGTTACAGCTTGATTTCAGTGAGTTTTCCTCAAAATACAGGAGTTCTGCATGAAGTGTTCATTTTGGCCTTCTATCGCAAAGAAAACACTATTTGTGACCTGTAATACAAAAATGCCATAACTTTTCTTCAAAGTGAGTTTTCAGTCAAGTTTCAACCTGAAACCATAGAAAGTTGCATAAACTTGAAATTACAGCTATATTTTAGTGAGTTTTCATCAAAATACAGGAGTTCTGCATGAAGTGTTCATTTTGGCCTTCTCTCGCTGAGAAAACGCTATTTGTGACCTGTGATACAAAAATGCCATAACTTTTGTTCGAAGTGAGTTTTCAGTCAAGTTTCAACCTGAAAGCATAGAAAGATGCATAAACTTGAAGTTACAGGTGGATTTTAGTGAGTTTTCATTAAAATACAGGAGTTCTGCATGAAGTGTTCATTTTGGCCTTCTCTCGCTGAGAAAACACTATTTGTGACCTGTGACACAAAACAGCCATAACTTTTGTTCAAAGTGAGTTTTCAGTCAAGTTTCAACCTGAAAGCATAGAACGATGCATAAACTTGAAGTTACAAGTGGATTTCAGTGAGTTTTCCTCAAAATACAGGAGTTATGCATGAAGTGTTCATTTTGGCCTTCTCTCGCTGAGAAAACACTATTTGTGACCTGTGATACAAAAATGCCATAACTTTTCTTCAAAGTGAATTTTCAGTCAAGTTTCAACCTAAAAGCATAGAAAGATGCATAAACTTGAAGTTACAGCTTGATTTCAGTGAGTTTTCATCAAAATACAGGAGTTCTGAATGAAGTGTTCATTTTGGTCTTCTCTCGCTGAGAAAACACTATTTGTGAACTGTGATACAAAAATGCCATAACTTTTCTTCAAAGTGAGTTTTCAGTCAAGTTTCAACCTGAAACCATAGAAAGATGCATAAACTTGAAGTTACAGCTTGATTTCAGTGAGTTTTCCTCAAAATACAGGAGTTATGCATGAAGTTTTCATTTTGGCCTTCTCTCGCTGAGAAAACACTATTTGTGACCTGTGACAAAAAACAGCCATAACTTTTCTTCAAAGTGAGTTTTCAGTCAAGTTTCAACCTGAAAGCATAGAAAGATGCATAAACTTGAAGTTACAGGTTGATTTTAGTGAGTTTTCATCAAAATACAGGAGTTATGCATGAAGTGTTCATTTTGGCCTTCTCTCGCTGAGAAAACACTATTTGTGACCTGTGATACAAAAATGCCATAACTTTTCTTCAAAGTGAGTTTTCAGTCAAGTTTCAACCTGAAACCATAGAAAGTTGCATAAACTTGAAGTTACAGCTTGATTTTAGTGAGTTTTCATCAAAATACAGGAGTTCTGCATGAAGTGTTCATTTTGGCCTTCTCTCGCTGAGAAAACGCTATTTGTGACCTGTGATACAAAAATGCCATAACTTTTGTTCAAAGTGAGTTTTCAATCAAGTTTCAACCTGAAAGCATAGAAAGATGCATAAACTTGAAGTTACAGCTTGATTTCAGTGAGTTTTCCTCAAAATACAGGAGTTATGCATGAAGTGTTCATTTTGGCCGTCTCTCGCTGAGAAAACACTATTTGTGACCTGTGATACAAAAATGCCATAACTTTTCTTCAAAGTGAGTTTTCAGTCAAGTTTCAACCTGAAACCATAGAAAGTTGCATAAACTTGAAGTTACAGCTTGATTTCAGTGAGTTTTCATCAAAATACAGGAGTTCTGCATGAAGTGTTCATTTTGGCCTTCTCTCGCTGAGAAAACGCTATTTGTGACCTGTGACACAAAACAGCTATAACTTTTGTTTAAAGTGAGTTTTCAGTCAAGTTTCAACCTGAAAGCATAGAAAGATGCATAAACTTGAAGTTACAGGTTGATTTTAGTGAGTTTTCATCAAATACAGGAGTTCTGCATGAAGTGTTCATTTTGGCCTTCTCTCGCTGAGAAAACGCTATTTGTGACATGTGATACAAAAATGCCATAACTTTTGTTTAAAATGAGTTTTCAGTCAAGTTTCAACCTGAAAGCATAGAAAGATGCATAAACTTGAAGTTACAGGTGGATTTTAGTGAGTTTTCATTAAAATACAGGAGTTCTGCATGAAGTGTTCATTTTGGCCTTCTCTCGCTGAGAAAACGCGATTTGTGACCTGTGACACAAAACAGCCATAACTTTTGTTCAAAGTGATTTTTCAGTCAAGTTTCAACCTGAAAGCATAGAAAGATGCATAAACTTGAAGTTACAGGTGGATTTCAGTGAGTTTTCCTCAAAATACAGGAGTTCTGCATGAAGTGTTCATTTTGGCCTTCTCTCGCTGAGAAAACACTATTTGTGACCTGTGATACAAAAATGCCATAACTTTTCTTCAAAGTGAGTTTTCAGTCAAGTTTCAACCTGAAAGCATAGAAAGATGCATAAACTTGAAGTTACAGCTTGATTTCAGTGAGTTTTCATCAAAATACAGGAGTTCTGCATGAAGTGTTCATTTTGGTCTTCTCTCGCTGAGAAAACACTATTTGTGACGTGTGATACAAAAATGCCATAACTTTTCTTCAAAGTGAGTTTTCAGTCAAGTTTCAACCTGAAACCATAGAAAGTTGCATAAACTTGAAGTTACAGCTTGATTTCAGTGAGTTTTCATCAAAATACAGGAGTTCTGCATGAAGTGTTCATTTTGGCCTTCTCTCGCTGAGAAAATGCTATTTGTGACCTGTGACACAAAACAGCCATAACTTTTGTTCAAAGTGAGTTTTCAGTCAAGTTTCTACCTGAAAGCATAGAAAGATGCATAAACTTGAAGTTAAAGCTTGATTTCAGTGAGTTTTCCTCAAAATACAGGAGTTCTGCATGAAGTGTTCATTTTGGCCTTCTCTCGCTGAGAAAACACTATTTGTGACCTGTGATACAAAACAGCCATAACTTTTGTTCAAAGTGAGTTTTCAGTCAAGTTTCAACCTGAAAGCATAGAAAGATGCATAAACTTGAAGTTACAGCTTGATTTCAGTGAGTTTTCCTCAAAATACAGGAGTTATGCATGAAGTGTTCATTTTGGCCTTCTCTCGCTGAGAAAACACTATTTGTGACCTGTGATACAAAAATGCCATAACTTTTGTTCAAAGTGAGTTTTCAGTCAAGTTTCAACCTGAAAGCATAGAAAGATGCATAAACTTGAAGTTACAGGTGGATTTTAGTGAGTTTTCATTAAAATACAGGAGTTCTGCATGAAGTGTTCATTTTGGCCTTCTCTCGCTGAGAAAACGCTATTTGTGACCTGTGAAACAAAACAGCCATAACTTTTGTTCAAAGTGATTTTTCAGTCAAGTTTCAACCTGAAAGCATAGAAAGATGCATAAACTTGAAGTTACAGTTGGATTTCAGTGAGTTTTCCTCAAAATACAGGAGTTATGCATGAAGTGTTCATTTTGACCTTCTCTCGCTGAGAAAACACTATTTGTGACCTGTGATACAAAAATGCCATAACTTTTCTTCAAAGTGAGTTTTCAGTCAAGTTTCAACCTGAAAGCATAGAAAGATGCATAAACTTGAAGTTACAGCTTGATTTCAGTGAGTTTTCATCAAAATACAGGAGTTCTGCATGAAGTGTTCATTTTGGTCTTCTCTCGCTGAGAAAACACTATTTGTGACGTGTGATACAAAAATGCCATAACTTTTCTTCAAAGTGAGTTTTCAGTCAAGTTTCAACCTGAAACCATAGAAAGTTGCATAAACTTGAAGTTACAGCTTGATTTTAGTGAGTTTTCATCAAAATACAGGAGTTCTGCATGAAGTGTTCATTTTGGCCTTCTCTCGCTGAGAAAACGCTATTTGTGACCTGTGATACAAAAATGCCATAACTTTTCTTCAAAGTGAGTTTTCAGTCAAGTTTCAACCTGAAACCATAGAAAGTTGCATAAACTTGAAGTTACAGCTTGATTTCAGTGAGTTTTCATCAAAATACAGGAGTTATGCATGAAGTGTTCATTTTGGCCTTCTCTCGCTGAGAAATGCTATTTGTGACCTGTGACACAAAACAGCCATAACTTTTGTTCAAAGTGAGTTTTCAGTCAAATTTCTACCTGAAAGCATAGAAAGATGCATAAACTTGAAGTTACAGCTTGATTTTAGTGAGTTTTCATCAAAATACAGGAGTTCTGTGCATGAAGTGTTCATTTTGGCCTTCTCTCGCTGAGAAAACGCTATTTGTGACCTGTGACACAAAACAGCCATAACTTTTGTTTCAAAGTGATTTTTCAGTCAAGTTTCAACCTGAAAGCATAGAAAGATGCATAAACTTGAAGTTACAGGTGGATTTCAGTGAGTTTTCCTCAAAATACAGGAGTTATGCATGAAGTGTTCATTTTGGCCTTCTCTGGCTGAGAAAACACTATTTGTGACCTGTGATACAAAAATGCCATAACTTTTCTTCAAAGTGAGTTTTCAGTCAAGTTTCAACCTGAAAGCATAGAAAGATGCATATACTTGAAGTTACAGCTTGATTTCAGTGAGTTTTCATCAAAATATAGGAGTTCTGCATGAAGTGTTCATTTTGGTCTTCTCTCGCTGAGAAAACACTATTTGTGATGTGTGATACAAAAATGCCATAACTTTTCTTCAAAGTGAGTTTTCAGTCAAGTTTCAACCTGAAACCATAGAAAGTTGCATAAACTTGAAGTTACAGCTTGATTTTAGTGAGTTTTCATCAAAATACAGGAGTTCTGCATGAAGTGTTCATTTTGGCCTTCTCTCGCTGAGAGAACGCTATTTGTGACCTGTGATACAAAAATGCCATAACTTTTCTTCAAAGTGAGTTTTCAGTCAAGTTTGAACCTGAAACCATAGAAAGTTGCATAAACTTGAAGTTACAGCTTGATTTCAGTGAGTTTTCATCAAAATACAGGAGTTCTGCATGAAGTGTTCATTTTGGCCTTCTCTCGCTGAGAAAATGCTATTTGTGACCTGTGACACAAAACAGCCATAACTTTTGTTCAAAGTGAGTTTTCAGTCAAGTTTCTACCTGAAAGCATAGAAAGATGCATAAACTTGAAGTTACAGGTGGATTTCAGTGAGTTTTCCTCAAAATACAGGAGTTCTGCATGAAGTGTTCATTTTGGCCTTCTCTCGCTGAGAAAACGCTATTTGTGACCTGTGATACAAAAATGCCATAACTTTTGTTTAAAGTGAGTTTTCAGTCAAGTTTCAACCTGAAAGCATAGAAAGATGCATAAACTTGAAGTTACAGGTGGATTTTAGTGAGTTTTCATTAAAATACAGGAGTTCTGCATGAAGTTTTCATTTTGGCCTTCTCTCGCTGAGATAACGCTATTTGTGACCTGTGAAACAAAACAGCCATAACTTTTGTTCAAAGTGATTTTTCAGTCAAGTTTCAACCTGAAAGCATAGAAAGATGCATAAACTTGAAGTTACAGTTGGATTTCAGTGAGTTTTCCTCAAAATACAGGAGTTATGCATGAAGTGTTCATTTTGACCTTCTCTCGCTGAGAAAACACTATTTGTGACCTGTGATACAAAAATGCCATAACTTTTCTTCAAAGTGAGTTTTCAGTCAAGTTTCAACCTGAAAGCATAGAAAGATGCATAAACTTGAAGTTACAGCTTGATTTCAGTGAGTTTTCATCAAAATACAGGAGTTCTGCATGAAGTGTTCATTTTGGTCTTCTCTCGCTGAGAAAACACTATTTGTGACGTGTGATACAAAAATGCCATAACTTTTCTTCAAAGTGAGTTTTCAGTCAAGTTTCAACCTGAAACCATAGAAAGTTGCATAAACTTGAAGTTACAGCTTGATTTTAGTGAGTTTTCATCAAAATACAGGAGTTCTGCATGAAGTGTTCATTTTGGCCTTCTCTCGCTGAGAAAACGCTATTTGTGACCTGTGATACAAAAATGCCATAACTTTTCTTCAAAGTGAGTTTTCAGTCAAGTTTCAACCTGAAACCATAGAAAGTTGCATAAACTTGAAGTTACAGCTTGATTTCAGTGAGTTTTCATCAAAATACAGGAGTTATGCATGAAGTGTTCATTTTGGCCTTCTCTCGCTGAGAAAATGCTATTTGTGACCTGTGACACAAAACAGCCATAACTTTTGTTCAAAGTGAGTTTTCAGTCAAATTTCTACCTGAAAGCATAGAAAGATGCATAAACTTGAAGTTACAGCTTGATTTTAGTGAGTTTTCATCAAAATACAGGAGTTCTGCATGAAGTGTTCATTTTGGCCTTCTCTCGCTGAGAAAACGCTATTTGTGACCTGTGACACAAAACAGCCATAACTTTTGTTCAAAGTGATTTTTCAGTCAAGTTTCAACCTGAAAGCATAGAAAGATGCATAAACTTGAAGTTACAGGTGGATTTCAGTGAGTTTTCCTCAAAATACAGGAGTTATGCATGAAGTGTTCATTTTGGCCTTCTCTGGCTGAGAAAACACTATTTGTGACCTGTGATACAAAAATGCCATAACTTTTCTTCAAAGTGAGTTTTCAGTCAAGTTTCAACCTGAAAGCATAGAAAGATGCATATACTTGAAGTTACAGCTTGATTTCAGTGAGTTTTCATCAAAATATAGGAGTTCTGCATGAAGTGTTCATTTTGGTCTTCTCTCGCTGAGAAAACACTATTTGTGATGTGTGATACAAAAATGCCATAACTTTTCTTCAAAGTGAGTTTTCAGTCAAGTTTCAACCTGAAACCATAGAAAGTTGCATAAACTTGAAGTTACAGCTTGATTTTAGTGAGTTTTCATCAAAATACAGGAGTTCTGCATGAAGTGTTCATTTTGGCCTTCTCTCGCTGAGAGAACGCTATTTGTGACCTGTGATACAAAAATGCCATAACTTTTCTTCAAAGTGAGTTTTCAGTCAAGTTTGAACCTGAAACCATAGAAAGTTGCATAAACTTGAAGTTACAGCTTGATTTCAGTGAGTTTTCATCAAAATACAGGAGTTCTGCATGAAGTGTTCATTTTGGCCTTCTCTCGCTGAGAAAATGCTATTTGTGACCTGTGACACAAAACAGCCATAACTTTTGTTCAAAGTGAGTTTTCAGTCAAGTTTCTACCTGAAAGCATAGAAAGATGCATAAACTTGAAGTTACAGGTGGATTTCAGTGAGTTTTCCTCAAAATACAGGAGTTCTGCATGAAGTGTTCATTTTGGCCTTCTCTCGCTGAGAAAACGCTATTTGTGACCTGTGATACAAAAATGCCATAACTTTTGTTTAAAGTGAGTTTTCAGTCAAGTTTCAACCTGAAAGCATAGAAAGATGCATAAACTTGAAGTTACAGGTGGATTTTAGTGAGTTTTCATTAAAATACAGGAGTTCTGCATGAAGTTTTCATTTTGGCCTTCTCTCGCTGAGATAACGCTATTTGTGACCTGTGACACAAAACAGCCATAACGTTTGTTCAAAGTGAGTTTTCAGTCAAGTTTCAACCTGAAAGCATAGAAAGATGCATAAACTTGAAGTTACAGCTATATTTCAGTGAGTTTTCATCAAAATACAGGAGTTCTGCATGAAGTGTTCATTTTGGCCTTCTCTCGCTGAGAAAACGCTATTTGTGACCTGTGACACAAAACAGCCATAACTTTTGTTCAAAGTGAGTTTTCAGTCAAGTTTCAACCTGAAAGCATAGAAAGATGCATAAACTTGAAGTTACAGCTTGATTTCAGTGAGTTTTCCTCAAAATACAGGAGTTCTGCATGAAGTGTTCATTTTGGCCTTCTCTCGCTGAGAAAACACTATTTGTGACCTGTGATACAAAACAGCCATAACTTTTGTTCAAAGTGAGTTTTCAGTCAAGTTTCAACCTGAAAGCATAGAAAGATGCATAAACTTGAAGTTACAGCTTGATTTCAGTGAGTTTTCCTCAAAATACAGGAGTTCTGCATGAAGTGTTCATTTTGGCCTTCTATCGCAAAGAAAACACTATTTGTGACCTGTAATACAAAAATGCCATAACTTTTCTTCAAAGTGAGTTTTCAGTCAAGTTTCAACCTGAAAGCATAGAAAGATGCATAAACTTGAAGTTACAGCTTGATTTCAGTGAGTTTTCATCAAAATACAGGAGTTCTGCATGAAGTGTTCATTTTAGTCTTCTCTCGCTGAGAAAACACTATTTGTGACCTGTGATACAAAAATGCCATAACTTTTCTTCAAAGTGAGTTTTCAGTCAAGTTTCAACCTGAAACCATAGAAAGTTGCATAAACTTGAAGTTACAGCTTGATTTTAGTGAGTTTTCATCAAAATACAGGAGTTCTGCATGAAGTGTTCATTTTGGCCTTCTCTCGCTGAGAAAACGCTATTTGTGACCTGTGATACAAAAATGCCATAACTTTTGTTCAAAGTGAGTTTTCAGTCAAGTTTCAACCTGAAAGCATAGAAAGATGCATAAACTTGAAGTTACAGGTGGATTTTAGTGAGTTTTCATTAAAATACAGGAGTTTTGCATGAAGTGTTCATTTTGGCCTTCTCTCGCTGAGAAAACGCTATTTGTGACCTTTGACAGAAAACAGCCATAACTTTTGTTCAAAGTGAGTTTTCAGTCAAGTTTCAACCTGAAAGCATAGAAAGATGCATAAACTTGAAGTTACAGGTGGATTTCAGTGAGTTTTCCTCAAAATACAGGAGTTCTGCATGAAGTGTTCATTTTGGCCTTCTCTCGCTGAGAAAACACTATTTGTGACCTGTGATACAAAACAGCCATAACTTTTGTTCAAAGTGAGTTTTCAGTCAAGTTTCAACCTGAAAGCATAGAAAGATGCATAAACTTGAAGTTACAGCTTGATTTCAGTGAGTTTTCCTCAAAATACAGGAGTTATGCATGAAGTGTTCATTTTGGCCTTCTCTCGCTGAGAAAACACTATTTGTGACCTGTGATACAAAAATGCCATAACTTTTCTTCAAAGTGAGTTTTCAGTCAAGTTTCAACCTGAAAGCATAGAAAGATGCATAAACTTGAAGTTACAGGTTGATTTTAGTGAGTTTTCATCAAAATACAGGAGTTCTGCATGAAGTGTTCATTTTGGCCTTCTCTCGCTGAGAAAACGCTATTTGTGACCTGTGATACAAAAATGCCATAACTTTTGTTTAAAGTGAGTTTTCAGTCAAGTTTCAACCTGAAAGCATAGAAAGATGCATAAACTTGAAGTTACAGGTGGATTTTAGTGAGTTTTCATTAAAATACAGGAGTTCTGCATGAAGTTTTCATTTTGGCCTTCTCTCGCTGAGATAACGCTATTTGTGACCTGTGACACAAAACAGCCATAACGTTTGTTCAAAGTGAGTTTTCAGTCAAGTTTCAACCTGAAAGCATAGAAAGATGCATAAACTTGAAGTTACAGCTATATTTCAGTGAGTTTTCATCAAAATACAGGAGTTCTGCATGAAGTGTTCATTTTGGCCTTCTCTCGCTGAGAAAACGCTATTTGTGACCTGTGACACAAAACAGCCATAACTTTTGTTCAAAGTGAGTTTTCAGTCAAGTTTCAACCTGAAAGCATAGAAAGATGCATAAACTTGAAGTTACAGCTTGATTTCAGTGAGTTTTCCTCAAAATACAGGAGTTCTGCATGAAGTGTTCATTTTGGCCTTCTCTCGCTGAGAAAACACTATTTGTGACCTGTGATACAAAACAGCCATAACTTTTGTTCAAAGTGAGTTTTCAGTCAAGTTTCAACCTGAAAGCATAGAAAGATGCATAAACTTGAAGTTACAGCTTGATTTCAGTGAGTTTTCCTCAAAATACAGGAGTTCTGCATGAAGTGTTCATTTTGGCCTTCTATCGCAAAGAAAACACTATTTGTGACCTGTAATACAAAAATGCCATAACTTTTCTTCAAAGTGAGTTTTCAGTCAAGTTTCAACCTGAAAGCATAGAAAGATGCATAAACTTGAAGTTACAGCTTGATTTCAGTGAGTTTTCATCAAAATACAGGAGTTCTGCATGAAGTGTTCATTTTAGTCTTCTCTCGCTGAGAAAACACTATTTGTGACCTGTGATACAAAAATGCCATAACTTTTCTTCAAAGTGAGTTTTCAGTCAAGTTTCAACCTGAAACCATAGAAAGTTGCATAAACTTGAAGTTACAGCTTGATTTTAGTGAGTTTTCATCAAAATACAGGAGTTCTGCATGAAGTGTTCATTTTGGCCTTCTCTCGCTGAGAAAACGCTATTTGTGACCTGTGATACAAAAATGCCATAACTTTTGTTCAAAGTGAGTTTTCAGTCAAGTTTCAACCTGAAAGCATAGAAAGATGCATAAACTTGAAGTTACAGGTGGATTTTAGTGAGTTTTCATTAAAATACAGGAGTTTTGCATGAAGTGTTCATTTTGGCCTTCTCTCGCTGAGAAAACGCTATTTGTGACCTGTGACACAAAACAGCCATAACTTTTGTTCAAAGTGAGTTTTCAGTCAAGTTTCAACCTGAAAGCATAGAAAGATGCATAAACTTGAAGTTACAGGTGGATTTCAGTGAGTTTTCCTCAAAATACAGGAGTTATGCATGAAGTGTTCATTTTGGCCTTCTCTCGCTGAGAAAACATTATTTGTGACCTGTGATACAAAAATGCCATAACTTTTCTTCAAAGTGAGTTTTCAGTCAAGTTTCAACCTGAAAGCATAGAAAGACGCATAAACTTGAAGTTACAGCTTGATTTCAGTGAGTTTTCATCAAAATACAGGAGTTCTGCATGAAGTGTTCATTTTGGGCATCTTTCGCTGAGAAAACGCTATTTGTGATCTGTGACACAAAACAGCCATAACTTTTTTTCAAAGTGAGTTTTCAGTCAAGTTTCAACCTGAAAGCATAGAAAGATGCATAAACTTGAAGTTACAGCTTGATTTCAGTGAGTTTTCCTCAAAATACAGGAGTTCTGCATGAAGTGTTCATTTTGGCCTTCTCTCGCTGAGAAAACACTATTTGTGACCTGTGATACAAAAATGCCATAACTTTTCTTCAAAGTGAGTTTTCAGTCAAGTTTCAACCTGAAAGCATAGAAAGATGCATAAACTTGAAGTTACAGGTGGATTTCAGTGAGTTTTCATCAAAATACAGGAGTTCTGCATGAAGTGTTCATTTTGGCCTTCTCTCGCTGAGAAAACGCTATTTGTGACCTTTGATACAAAAATGCCATAACCTTTGTTCAAAGTGAGTTTTCAGTCAAGTTTCAACCTGAAAGCATACAAAGATGCATAAACTTGAAGTTACAGGTTGATTTCAGTGAGTTTTCCTCAAAATACAGGAGTTATGCATGAAGTGTTCATTTTGGCCTTCTCTCGCTGAGAAAACACTATTTGTGACCTGTGATACAAAAATGCCATAACTTTTGTTCAAAGTGAGTTTTCAGTCAAGTTTCAACCTGAAAGCATAGAAAGATGCATAAACTTGAAGTTACAGCTTGATTTCAGTGAGTTTTCCTCAAAATACAGGAGTTCTGCATGAAGTTTTCATTTTGGCCTTCTCTCGCTGAGAAAACACAATTTGTGACCTGTGACACAAAACAACCATAACTTTTCTTCAAAGTGAGTTTTTAGTCAAGTTTCAACATGAAAGCATAGAAAGATTCATAAACTCGAAGTTACAGGTTGATTTTAGTGAGTTTTCCTCAAAATACAGGAGTTCTGCATGAAGTGTTCATTTTGGCCTTCTCTCGCTGAGAAAACACTATTTGTGACCTGTGATACAAAAATGCCATAACTTTTGTTCAAAGTGAGTTTTCAGTCAAGTTTCAACCTGAAAGCATAGAAAGATGCATAAACTTGAAGTTACAGCTTGATTTCAGTGAGTTTTCATCAAAATACAGGAGTTATGCATGAAGTGTTCATTTTGGCCTTCTCTCGCTGAGAAAACGCTATTTGTGACCTGTGACACAAAACAGCCATAACTTTTGTTCAAAGTGAGTTTTCAGTCAAGTTTCAACCTGAAAGCATAGAAAGATGCATAAACTTGAAGTTACAGCTTGATTTCAGTGAGTTTTCCTCAAAATACAGGAGTTCTGCATGAAGTGTTCATTTTGGCCTTCTCTCGCTGAGAAAACATTATTTGTGACCTTTGATACAAAAATGCCATAACTTTTCTTCAAAGTGAGTTTTCAGTCAAGTTTCAACCTGAAAGCATAGAAAGATGCATAAACTTGAAGTTACAGCTTGATTTCAGTGAGTTTTCCTCAAAATACAGGAGTTTTGTATGAAGTGTTCATTTTGGCCTTCTCTCGCTGAGAAAACGCTATTTGTGACCTGTGACACAAAACAGCCATAACTTTTGTTCAAAGTGAGTTTTCAGTCAAGTTTCAACCTGAAAGCATAGAAAGATGCATAAACTTGAAGTTACAGGTGGATTTCAGTGAGTTTTCCTCAAAATACAGGAGTTCTGCATGAAGTGTTCATTTTGGCCTTCTCTCGCTGAGAAAACACTATTTGTGACCTGTGAAACAAAAATGCCATAACTTTTCTTCAAAGTGAGTTTTCAGTCAAGTTTCAATCTGAAAGCACAGAAAGATGCATAAACTTGAAGTTACAGCTTGATTTCAGTGAGTTTTCATCAAAATACAGGAGTTATGCATGAAGTTTTCATTTTGGCCTTCTCTCGCTGAGAAAACACAATTTGTGACCTGTGACACAAAACAACCATAACTTTTCTTCAAAGTGAGTTTTCAGTCAAGTTTCAACCTGAAAGCATAGAAAGATGCATAAACTTGAAGTTACAGGTTGATTTTAGTGAGTTTTCATCAAAATACAGGAGTTCTGCATGAAGTGTTCATTTTGGCCTTCTCTCGCTGAGAAAACGCTATTTGTGACCTGTGATACAAAAATGCCATAACTTTTGTTTAAAGTGAGTTTTCAGTCAAGTTTCAACCTGAAAGCATAGAAAGATGCATAAAGTTGAAGTTACAGGTGGATTTCAGTGAGTTTTCATTAAAATAAAGGAGTTCTGCATGAAGTGTTCATTTTGGCCTTCTCTCGCTGAGAAAACGCTATTTGTGACCTGTGACACAAAACAGCCATAACTTTTGTTCAAAGTGAGTTTTCAGTCAAGTTTCAACCTGAAAGCATAGAAAGATGCATAAACTTGAAGTTACAGCTGGATTTCAGTGAGTTTTCCTCAAAATACAGGAGTTATGCATGAAGTGTTCATTTTGGCCTTCTCTCACTGAGAAAACACTATTTGTGACCTGTGATACAAAAATGCCATAACTTTTCTTCAAAGTGAGTTTTCAGTCAAGTTTCAACCTGAAACCATAGAAAGATGCATAAACTTGAAGTTACAGCTTGATTTCAGTGAGTTTTCATCAAAATACAGGAGTTCTGCATGAAGTGTTCATTTTGGCCTTCTCTCGCTGAGAAAACGCTATTTGTGAACTGTGACACAAAACAGCCATAACTTTTGTTCAAAGTGAGTTTTCAGTCAAGTTTCAACCTGAAACCCTAGAAAGTTGCATAAACTTGAAGTTACAGCTTGATTTCAGTGAGTTTTCATCAAAATACAGGAGTTCTGCATGAAGTGTTCATTTTGGCCTTCTCTCGCTGAGAAAACGCTATTTGTGAACTGTGACACAAAACAGCCATAACTTTTGTTCAAAGTGAGTTTTCAGTCAAGTTTCAACCTGAAAGCATAGAAAGATGCATAAACTTGAAGTTACAGGTGGATTTCAGTGAGTTTTCCTCAAAATACAGGAGTTCTGCATGAAGTGTTCATTTTGGCCTTCTCTCGCTGAGAAAACACTATTTGTGACCTGTGATACAAAAATGCCATAACTTTTCTTCAAAGTGAGTTTTCAGTCAAGTTTCAATCTGAAAGCATAGAAAGATGCATAAACTTGAAGTTACAGCTTGATTTCAGTGAGTTTTCATCAAAATACAGGAGTTATGCATGAAGTTTTCATTTTGGCCTTCTCTCGCTGAGAAAACACAATTTGTGACCTGTGACACAAAACAACCATAACTTTTCTTCAAAGTGAGTTTTCAGTCAAGTTTCAACCTGAAACCATAGAAAGATGCATAAACTTGAAGTTACAGGTTGATTTTAGTGAGTTTTCATCAAAATACAGGAGTTCTGCATGAAGTGTTCATTTTGGCCTTCTCTCGCTGAGAAAACGCTATTTGTGACCTGTGATACAAAAATGCCATAACTTTTGTTTAAAGTGAGTTTTCAGTCAAGTTTCAACCTGAAAGCATAGAAAGATGCATAAACTTGAAGTTACAGGTGGATTTCAGTGAGTTTTCATTAAAATACAGGAGTTCTGCATGAAGTGTTCATTTTGGCCTTCTCTCGCTGAGAAAACGCTATTTGTGACCTGTGACACAAAACAGCCATAACTTTTGTTCAAAGTGAGTTTTCAGTCAAGTTTCAACCTGAAAGCATAGAAAGATGCATAAACTTGAAGTTACAGCTGGATTTCAGTGAGTTTTCCTCAAAATACAGGAGTTATGCATGAAGTGTTCATTTTGGCCTTCTCTCACTGAGAAAACACTATTTGTGACCTGTGATAGGAAAATGCCATAACTTTTCTTCAAAGTGAGTTTTCAGTCAAGTTTCAACCTGAAACCATAGAAAGATGCATAAACTTGAAGTTACAGGTGGATTTCAGTGAGTTTTCGTCAAAATACAGTTCTGCATGAAATGTTCATTTTGGTCTTCTCTCGCTGAGAAAACACTATTTGTGACCTGTGATACAAAAATGCCATAACTTTTCTTCAAAGTGAGTTTTCAGTCAAGTTTCAACCTGAAAGCATAGAAAGATGCATAAACTTGAAGGTACAGCTTGATTTCAGTGAGTTTTCATCAAAATACAGGAGTTATGCATGAAGTGTTCATTTTGGCCTTCTCTCGCAGAGAAAACACTATTTGTGACCTGTGATAGGAAAATGCCATAACTTTTCTTCAAAGTGAGTTTTCAGTCAAGTTTCAACCTGAAAGCATAGAAAGATGCATAAACTTGAAGTTACAGCTTGATTTCAGTGAGTTTTCCTCAAAATACAGGAGTTCTGCAT
This sequence comes from Aulostomus chinensis, assembly GCF_037954235.1. Classification (NCBI taxonomy): domain Eukaryota; kingdom Metazoa; phylum Chordata; class Actinopteri; order Syngnathiformes; family Aulostomidae; genus Aulostomus; species Aulostomus chinensis. The sequence continues at coordinate 454,131 of NC_141321.1, forward strand.
GAAGTGTTCATTTTGGCCTTCTCTCGCTGAGAAAACACTATTTGTGACCTGTGATACAAAACAGCCATAACTTTTGTTCAAAGTGAGTTTTCAGTCAAGTTTCAACCTGAAAGCATAGAAAGATGCATAAACTTGAAGTTACAGCTTGATTTCAGTGAGTTTTCCTCAAAATACAGGAGTTCTGCATGAAGTGTTCATTTTGGCCTTCTCTCGCTGAGAAAACGCTATTTGTGACCTGTGACACAAAACAGCCATAACTTTTGTTCAAAGTGAGTTTTCAGTCAAGTTTCAACCTGAAAGCATAGAAAGATGCATAATCTTGAAGTTACAGCTTGATTTCAGTGAGTTTTCATCAAAATACAGGAGTTCTGCATGAAGTGTTCATTTTGGCCTTCTCTCGCTGAGAAAACGCTATTTGTGACCTGTGATACAAAAATTCCATAACTTTTGTTCAGAGTGAGTTTTCAGTCAAGTTTCAACCTGAAAGCATAGAAAGATGCATAAACTTGAAGTTACAGGTGGATTTTAGTGAGTTTTTATTAAAATACAGGAGTTCTGCATGAAGTGTTCATTTTGGCCTTCTCTCGCTGAGAAAACGCTATTTGTGACCTGTGATACAAAAATGCCATAACTTTTGTTTAAAGTGAGTTTTCAGTCAAGTTTCAACCTGAAAGCATAGAAAGATGCATAAACTTGAAGTTACAGGTGGATTTCAGTGAGTTTTCATTAAAATACAGGAGTTCTGCATGAAGTGTTCATTTTGGCCTTCTCTCGCTGAGAAAACGCTATTTGTGACCTGTGACACAAAACAGCCATAACTTTTGTTCAAAGTGAGTTTTTAGTCAAGTTTCAACCTGAAAGCATAGAAAGATGCATAAACTTGAAGTTCCAGCTGGATTTCAGTGAGTTTTCCTCAAAATACAGGAGTTATGCATGAAGTGTTCATTTTGGCCTTCTCTCACTGAGAAAACACTATTTGTGAACTGTGATACAAAAATGCCATAACTTTTCTTCAAAGTGAGTTTTCAGTCAAGTTTCAACCTGAAACCATAGAAAGTTGCATAAACTTGAAGTTACAGCTTGATTTCAGTGAGTTTTCCTCAAAATACAGGAGTTCTGCATGAAGTGTTCATTTTGGCCTTCTCTCGCTGAGAAAACACTATTTGTGACCTGTGATACAAAAATGCCATAACTTTTGTTCAAAGTGAGTTTTCAGTCAAGTTTCAACCTGAAAAAATAGAAAGATGCATAAACTTGAAGTTACAGGTGGATTTTAATGAGTTTTTATTAAAATACAGGAGTTCTGCATGAAGTGTTCATTTTGGCCTTCTCTCGCTGAGAAAACGCTATTTGTGACCTGTGACACAAAACAGCCATAACTTTTGTTCAAAGTGAGTTTTCAGTCAAGTTTCAACCTGAAAGCATAGAAAGATGCATAAACTTGAAGTTACAGCTTGATTTCAGTGAGTTTTCCTCAAAAAACAGGAGTTCTGCATGAAGTGTTCATTTTGGCCTTCTCTCGCTGAGAAAACATTATTTGTGACCTGTGATACAAAAATGCCATAACTTTTCTTCAAAGTGAGTTTTCAGTCAAGTTTCAACCTGAAAGCATAGAAAGATGCATAAACTTGAAGTTACATCTTGATTTCAGTGAGTTTTCATCAAAATGCAGGAGTTCTGCATGAAGTGTTCATTTTGGCCTTCTCTCGCTGAGAAAACGCTATTTGTGACCTGTGATACAAAAATTCCATAACTTTTGTTCAAAGTGAGTTTTCAGTCAAGTTTCAACCTGAAAGCATAGAAAGATGCATAAACTTGAAGTTACAGGTGGATTTTAGTGAGTTTTTATTAAAATACAGGAGTTCTGCATGAAGTGTTCATTTTGGCCTTCTCTCGCTGAGAAAACGCTATTTGTGACCTGTGACACAAAACAGCCATAACTTTTGTTCAAAGTGAGTTTTCAGTCAAGTTTCAACCTGAAAGCATAGAAAGATGCATAAACTTGAAGTTACAGGTGGATTTCAGTGAGTTTTCCTCAAAATACAGGAGTTATGCATGAAGTGTTCATTTTGGCCTTCTCTCGCTGAGAAAACACTATTTGTGACCTGTGATACAAAAATGCCATAACTTTTCTTCAAAGTGAGTTTTCAGTCAAGTTTCAACCTGAAAGCATAGAAAGATGCATAAACTTGAAGTTACAGCTTGATTTCAGTGAGTTTTCATCAAAATACAGGAGTTCTGCATGAAGTGTTCATTTTGGCCTTCTCTCGCTTAGAAAACACTATTTGTGACCTGTGATACAAAAATGCCATAACTTTTCTTCAAAGTTAGTTTTCAGTCAAGTTTCCACCTGAAAGCATAGAAAGATGCATAAACTTGAAGTTACAGCTTGATTTCAGTGAGTTTTCATCAAAATACAGGAGTTCTGCATGAAGTGTTCATTTTGGCCTTCTCTCGCTGAGAAAACACTATTTGTGACGTGTGACAAAAAACAGCCATAACTTTTGTTCAAAGTGAGTTTTCAGTCAAGTTTCAACCTGAAAGCATAGAAAGATGCATAAACTTGAAGTTACAGCTTGATTTCAGTGAGTTTTCATCAAAATACAGGAGTTCTGCATGAAGTGTTCATTTTGGCCTTCTCTCGCTGAGAAAACGCTATTTGTGACCTTTGACCCAAAACAGCCACCAATTTTCTTCAAAGTGAGTTTTCAGTCAAGTTTCAACCTGAAAGCATAGAAAGATGCATAAACTTGAAGTTACAGCTTGATTTCAGTGAGTTTTCCTCAAAATACAGGAGTTCTGCATGAAGTGTTCATTTTGGCCTTCTCTCGCTGAGAAAACACTATTTGTGACCTGTGACACAAAACAGCCATAACTTTTGTTCAAAGTGAGTTTTCAGTCAAGTTTCAACCTGAAAGCATAGAAAGATGCATAAACTTGAAGTTACAGCTTGATTTCAGTGAGTTTTCATCAAAATACAGGAGTTCTGCGTGAAGTGTTCATTTTAGCCTTCTCTTGCTGAGAAAACGCTATTTGTAACCTGTGATACAAAAATGCCATAACTTTTGTTCAAAGTGAGTTTTCAGTCAAGTTTCAACCTGAAAGCATAGAAAGATGCATAAACTTGAAGTTACAGCTGGACTTTAGTGAGTTTTCATCAAAATACAGGAGTTCTGCATGAAGTGTTCATTTTGGCCTTCTCTCGCTGAGAAAACGCTATTTGTGACCTGTGACACAAAACAGCCATAACTTTTGTTAAAAGTGAGTTTTCAGTCAAGTTTCAACCTGAAAGCATAGAAAGATGCATAAACTTGAAGTTACAGCTTGATTTCAGTGAGTTTTCCTCAAAATACAGGAGTTATGCATGAAGTGTTCATTTTGGCCTTCTCTCGCTGAGAAAACACTATTTGTGACCTGTGACACAAAACAGCCATAACTTTTGTTCAAAGTGAGTTTTCAGTCAAGTTTCAACCTGAAAGCATAGAAAGATGCATAAACTTGAAGTTACAGCTTGATTTCAGTGAGTTTTCATCAAAATACAGGAGTTCTGCATGAAGTGTTCATTTTGGCCTTCTCTCGCTGAGAAAACGCTATTTGTGACGTGTGACACAAAACAGCCATAACTTTTGTTCAAAGTGAGTTTTCAGTCAAGTTTCACCTGAAAGCATAGAAAGATGCATAAACTTGAAGTTACAGCTTGATTTCAGTGAGTTTTCCTCAAAATACAGGAGTTCTGCATGAAGTGTTCATTTTGGCCTTCTCTCGCTGAGAAAACACTTTTTGTGACCTGTGATAGAAAAATGCCATAACTTTTCTTCAAAGTGAGTTTTCAGTCAAGTTTCAACCTGAAAGCATAGAAAGATGCATAAACTTGAAGTTACAGGTGGATTTCAGTGAGTTTTCGTCAAAATTCAGTTCTGCATGAAATGTTCATTTTGGCCTTCTCTCGCTGAGAAAACACTATTTGTGACCTGTGATACAAAAATGCCATAACTTTTCTTCAAAGTGAGTTTTCAGTCAAGTTTCAACCTGAAAGCATAGAAAGATGCATAAACTTGAAGGTACAGCTTGATTTCAGTGAGTTTTCGTCAAAATACAGTTCTGCATGAAGTGTTCATTTTGGCCTTCTCTCGCTGAGAAAACACTATTTGTGACCTGTGATAGAAAAATGCCATAACTTTTCTTCAAAGTGAGTTTTCAGTCAAGTTTCAACCTGAAAGCATAGAAAGATGCATAAACTTGAAGTTACAGCTTGATTTCAGTGAGTTTTTGTCAAAATACAGTTCTGCGTGAAGTGTTCATTTTTGCCTTCTCTCGCTGAGAAAACACTATTTGTGACCTGTGATAGGAAAATGCCATAACTTTTCTTCAAAGTGAGTTTTCAGTCAAGTTTCAACCTGAAACCATAGAAAGATGCATAAACTTGAAGTTACAGGTGGATTTCAGTGAGTTTTCGTCAAAATACAGTTCTGCATGAAATGTTCATTTTGGTCTTCTCTCGCTGAGAAAACACTATTTGTGACCTGTGATACAAAAATGCCATAACTTTTCTTCAAAGTGAGTTTTCAGTCAAGTTTCAACCTGAAAGCATAGAAAGATGCATAATCTTGAAGTTACAGCTTGATTTCAGTGAGTTTTCATCAAAATACAGGAGTTCTGCATGAAGTGTTCATTTTGGCCTTCTCTCGCTTAGAAAACACTATTTGTGACCTGTGATACAAAAATGCCATAACGTTTCTTCAAAGTTAGTTTTCAGTCAAGTTTCCACCTGAAACCATAGAAAGATGCATAAACTTGAAGTTACAGCTTGATTTCAGTGAGTTTTCATCAAAATACAGGAGTTCTGCATGAAGTGTTCATTTTGGCCTTCTCTCGCTGAGAAAACGCTATTTGTGACCTGTGACACAAAACAGCTATAACTTTTGTTCAAAGTGAGTTTTCAGTCAAGTTTCAACCTGAAAGCATAGAAAGATGCATAAACTTGAAGTTACAGCCTGATTTCAGTGAGTTTTCCTCAAAATACAGGAGTTCTGCATGAAGTGTTCATTTTGGCCTTCTCTCGCTGAGAAAAAACTATTTGTGACCTGTGATACAAAACAGCCATAACTTTTGTTCAAAGTGAGTTTTCAGTCAAGTTTCAACCTGAAAGCATAGAAAGATGCATAAACTTGAAGTTACAGGTTGATTTTAGTGAGTTTTCATCAAAATACAGGAGTTCTGCATGAAGTGTTCATTTTGGCCTTCTCTCGCTGAGAAAACGCTATTTGTGACATGTGATACAAAAATGCCATAACTTTTGTTTAAAGTGAGTTTTCAGTCAAGTTTCAACCAGAAACCATAGAAAGTTGCATAAACTTGAAGTTACAGCTTGATTTCAGTGAGTTTTTGTCAAAATACAGTTCTGCATGAAGTGTTCATTTTTGCCTTCTCTCGCTGAGAAAACACTATTTGTGACCTGTGATAGGAAAATGCCATAACTTTTCTTCAAAGTGAGTTTTCAGTCAAGTTTCAACCTGAAACCATAGAAAGATGCATAAACTTGAAGTTACAGGTGGATTTCAGTGAGTTTTCGTCAAAATACAGTTCTGCATGAAATGTTCATTTTGGTCTTCTCTCGCTGAGAAAACACTATTTGTGACCTGTGATACAAAAATGCCATAACTTTTCTTCAAAGTGATTTTTCAGTCAAGTTTCAACCTGAAAGCATAGAAAGATGCATAATCTTGAAGTTACAGCTTGATTTCAGTGAGTTTTCATCAAAATACAGGAGTTCTGCATGAAGTGTTCATTTTGGCCTTCTCTCGCTTAGAAAACACTATTTGTGACCTATCATACAAAAATGCCATAACGTTTCTTCAAAGTTAGTTTTCAGTCAAGTTACCACCTGAAACCATAGAAAGATGCATAAACTTGAAGTTACAGCTTGATTTCAGTGAGTTTTCATCAAAATACAGGAGTTCTGCATGAAGTGTTCATTTTGGCCTTCTCTCGCTGAGAAAACACTATTTGTGACGTGTGACAAAAAACAGCCATAACTTTTGTTCAAAGTGAGTTTTCAGTCAAGTTTCAACCTGAAAGCATAGAAAGATGCATAAACTTGAAGTTACAGCTTGATTTCAGTGAGTTTTCATCAAAATACAGGAGTTCTGCATGAAGTGTTCATTTTGGCCTTCTCTCGCTGAGAAAACGCTATTTGTGACCTTTGACCCAAAACAGCCATCAGTTTTCTTCAAAGTGAGTTTTCAGTCAAGTTTCAACCTGAAAGCATAGAAAGATGCATAAACTTGAAGTTACAGCTTGATTTCAGTGAGTTTTCCTCAAAATACAGGAGTTCTGCATGAAGTGTTCATTTTGGCCTTCTCTCGCTGAGAAAACACTATTTGTGACCTGTGACACAAAACAGCCATAACTTTTTTTCAAAGTGAGTTTTCAGTCAAGTTTCAACCTGAAAGCATAGAAAGATGCATAAACTTGAAGTTACAGCTTGATTTCAGTGAGTTTTCATCAAAATACAGGAGTTCTGCGTGAAGTGTTCATTTTAGCCTTCTCTTGCTGAGAAAACGCTATTTGTAACCTGTGATACAAAAATGCCATAACTTTTGTTCAAAGTGAGTTTTCAGTCAAGTTTCAAACTGAAAGCATAGAAAGATGCATAAACTTGAAGTTACAGCTGGATTTTAGTGAGTTTTCATCAAAATACAGGAGTTCTGCATGAAGTGTTCATTTTGGCCTTCTCTCGCTGAGAAAACGCTATTTGTGACCTGTGACACAAAACAGCCATAACTTTTGTTCAAAGTGAGTTTTCAGTCAAGTTTCAACCTGAAAGCATAGAAAGATGCATAAACTTGAAGTTACAGCTTGATTTCAGTGAGTTTTCCTCAAAATACAGGAGATCTGCATGAGGTGTTCATTTTGGCCTTCTCTCGCTGAGAAAACACTTTTTGTGACCTGTGACACAAAACAGCCATAACTTTTCTTCAAAGTGAGTTTTCCGTCAAGTTTCAACCTGAAAGCATAGAAAGATGCATAAACTTGAAGTTACAGCTTGATTTCAGTGAGTTTTCATCAAAATACAGGAGTTCTGCATGAAGTGTTCATTTTGGCCTTCTCTCGCTGAGAAAACGCTATTTGTGACCTGTGACAAAAAACAGCCATAACTTTTGTTAAAAGTGAGTTTTCAGTCAAGTTTCACCTGAAAGCATAGAAAGATGCATAAACTTGAAGTTACAGGTGGATTTCAGTGAGTTTTCCTCAAAATACAGGAGTTATGCATGAAGTGTTCATTCTGGCCTTCTCTCGCTGAGAAAACACTATTTGTGACCTGTGATACAAAAATGCCATAACTTTTCTTCAAAGTGAGTTTTCAGTCAAGTTTCAACCTGGAAGCATAGAAAGATGCATAAACTTGAAGGTACAGCTTGATTTCAGTGAGTTTTCGTCAAAATACAGTTCTGCATGAAGTGTTCATTTTGGCCTTCTCTCGCTGAGAAAACACTATTTGTGACCTGTGATAGAAAAATGCCATAACTTTTCTTCAAAGTGAGTTTTCAATCAAGTTTCAACCTGAAAGCATAGAAAGATGCATAAACTTGAAGTTACAGGTGGATTTCAGTGAGTTTTCGTCAAAATACAGTTCTGCATGAAATGTTCATTTTGGTCTTCTCTCGCTGAGAAAACACTATTTGTGACCTGTGATACAAAAATGCCATAACTTTTCTTCAAAGTGAGTTTTCAGTCAAGTTTCAACCTGAAAGCATAGAAAGATGCATAATCTTGAAGTTACAGCTTGATTTCAGTGAGTTTTCATCAAAATACAGGAGTTCTGCATGAAGTGTTCATTTTGGCCTTCTCTCGCTTAGAAAACACTATTTGTGACCTGTGATACAAAAATGCCATAACGTTTCTTCAAAGTTAGTTTTCAGTCAAGTTTCAACCTGAAACCATAGAAAGATGCATAAACTTGAAGTTACAGCTTGATTTCAGTGAGTTTTCCTCAAAATACAGGAGTTCTGCATGAAGTGTTCATTTTGGCCTTCTCTCGCTGAGAAAACACTATTTGTGACCTGTGACACAAAACAGCCATAACTTTTGTTCAAAGTGAGTTTTCAGTCAAGTTTCAACCTGAAAGCATAGAAAGATGCATAAACTTGAAGTTACAGCTTGATTTCAGTGAGTTTTCATCAAAATACAGGAGTTCTGCGTGAAGTGTTCATTTTAGCCTTCTCTTGCTGAGAAAACGCTATTTGTAACCTGTGATACAAAAATGCCATAACTTTTGTTCAAAGTGAGTTTTCAGTCAAGTTTCAACCTGAAAGCATAGAAAGATGCATAAACTTGAAGTTACAGCTGGATTTTAGTGAGTTTTCATCAAAATACAGGAGTTCTGCATGAAGTGTTCATTTTGGCCTTCTCTCGCTGAGAAAACGCTATTTGTGACCTGTGACACAAAACAGCCATAACTTTTTTTTGAAAGTGAGTTCTCAGTCAAGTTTCAACCTGAAAGCATAGAAAGATGCATAAACTTGAAGTTACAGCTTGATTTCAGTGAGTTTTCATCAAAATACAGGAGTTCTGCATGAAGTGTTCATTTTGGCCTTCTCTCGCTGAGAAAACGCTATTTGTGACCTGTGACACAAAACAGCCATAACTTTTGTTCAAAGTGAGTTTTCAGTCAAGTTTCACCTGAAAGCATAGAAAGATGCATAAACTTGAAGTTACAGCTTGATTTCAGTGAGTTTTCATCAAAATACAGGAGTTCTGCATGAAGTGTTCATTTTGGCCTTCTCTCGCTGAGAAAACACTATTTGTGACGTGTGACAAAAAACAGCCATAACTTTTGTTCAAAGTGAGTTTTCAGTCAAGTTTCAACCTGAAAGCATAGAAAGATGCATAAACTTGAAGTTACAGCTTGATTTCAGTGAGTTTTCCTCAAAATACAGGAGTTCTGCATGAAGTGTTCATTTTGGCCTTCTCTCGCTGAGAAAACGCTATTTGTGACCTTTGACCCAAAACAGCCATAACTTTTGTTCAAAGTGAGTTTTCAGTCAAGTTTCAACCTGAAAGCATAGAAAGATGCATAAACTTGAAGTTACAGCTTGATTTCAGTGAGTTTTCATCAAAATACAGGAGTTCTGCATGAAGTGTTCATTTTGGCCTTCTCTCGCTGAGAAAACGCTATTTGTGACCTGTGACAAAAAACAGCCATAACTTTTGTTCAAAGTGAGTTTTCAGTCAAGTTTCACCTGAAAGCATAGAAAGATGCATAAACTTGAAGTTACAGGTGGATTTCAGTGAGTTTTCCTCAAAATACAGGAGTTATGCATGAAGTGTTCATTCTGGCCTTCTCTCGCTGAGAAAACACTATTTGTGACCTGTGATACAAAAATGCCATAACTTTTCTTCAAAGTGAGTTTTCAGTCAAGTTTCAACCTGAAAGCATAGAAAGATGCATAAACTTGAAGGTACAGCTTGATTTCAGTGAGTTTTCGTCAAAATACAGTTCTGCATGAAGTGTTCATTTTGGCCTTCTCTCGCTGAGAAAACACTATTTGTGACCTGTGATAGAAAAATGCCATAACTTTTCTTCAAAGTGAGTTTTCAATCAAGTTTCAACCTGAAAGCATAGAAAGATGCATAAACTTGAAGTTACAGGTGGATTTCAGTGAGTTTTCGTCAAAATACAGTTCTGCATGAAATGTTCATTTTGGTCTTCTCTCGCTGAGAAAACACTATTTGTGACCTGTGATACAAAAATGCCATAACTTTTCTTCAAAGTGAGTTTTCAGTCAAGTTTCAACCTGAAAGCATAGAAAGATGCATAATCTTGAAGTTACAGCTTGATTTCAGTGAGTTTTCATCAAAATACAGGAGTTCTGCATGAAGTGTTCATTTTGGCCTTCTCTCGCTTAGAAAACACTATTTGTGACCTGTGATACAAAAATGCCATAACGTTTCTTCAAAGTTAGTTTTCAGTCAAGTTTCAACCTGAAACCATAGAAAGATGCATAAACTTGAAGTTACAGCTTGATTTCAGTGAGTTTTCCTCAAAATACAGGAGTTCTGCATGAAGTGTTCATTTTGGCCTTCTCTCGCTGAGAAAACACTATTTGTGACCTGTGACACAAAACAGCCATAACTTTTCTTCAAAGTGAGTTTTCAGTCAAGTTTCAACCTGAAAGCATAGAAAGATGCATAAACTTGAAGTTACAGCTTGATTTCAGTGAGTTTTCATCAAAATACAGGAGTTCTGCGTGAAGTGTTCATTTTAGCCTTCTCTTGCTGAGAAAACGCTATTTGTAACCTGTGATACAAAAATGCCATAACTTTTGTTCAAAGTGAGTTTTCAGTCAAGTTTCAACCTGAAAGCATAGAAAGATGCATAAACTTGAAGTTACAGCTGGATTTTAGTGAGTTTTCATCAAAATACAGGAGTTCTGCATGAAGTGTTCATTTTGGCCTTCTCTCGCTGAGAAAACGCTATTTGTGACCTGTGACACAAAACAGCCATAACTTTTTTTTGAAAGTGAGTTCTCAGTCAAGTTTCAACCTGAAAGCATAGAAAGATGCATAAACTTGAAGTTACAGCTTGATTTCAGTGAGTTTTCCTCAAAATACAGGAGTTATGCATGAAGTGTTCATTTTGGCCTTCTCTCGCTGAGAAAACACTATTTGTGACCTGTGACACAAAACAGCCATAACTTTTCTTCAAAGTGAGTTTTCCGTCACGTTTCAACCTGAAAGCATAGAAAGATGCATAAACTTGAAGTTACAGCTTGATTTCAGTGAGTTTTCATCAAAATACAGGAGTTCTGCATGAAGTGTTCATTTTGGCCTTCTCTCGCTGAGAAAACGCTATTTGTGACCTGTGACACAAAACAGCCATAACTTTTGTTCAAAGTGAGTTTTCAGTCAAGTTTCAACCTGAAAGCATAGAAAGATGCATAAACTTGAAGTTACAGGTGGATTTCAGTGAGTTTTCCTCAAAATACAGGAGTTATGCATGAAGTGTTCATTCTGGCCTTCTCTCGCTGAGAAAACACTATTTGTGACCTGTGATACAAAAATGCCATAACTTTTCTTCAAAGTGAGTTTTCAGTCAAGTTTCAACCTGAAAGCATAGAAAGATGCATAAACTTGAAGGTACAGCTTGATTTCAGTGAGTTTTCGTCAAAATACAGTTCTGCATGAAGTGTTCATTTTGGCCTTCTCTCGCTGAGAAAACACTATTTGTGACCTGTGATAGAAAAATGCCATAACTTTTCTTCAAAGTGAGTTTTCAATCAAGTTTCAACCTGAAAGCATAGAAAGATGCATAAACTTGAAGTTACAGCTTGATTTCAGTGAGTTTTTGTCAAAATACAGTTCTGCATGAAGTGTTCATTTTGGCCTTCTCTCGCTGAGAAAACGCTATTTGTGACCTGTGACACAAAACAGCCATAACTTTTTTTTGAAAGTGAGTTCTCAGTCAAGTTTCAACCTGAAAGCATAGAAAGATGCATAAACTTGAAGTTACAGCTTGATTTCAGTGAGTTTTCCTCAAAATACAGGAGTTATGCATGAAGTGTTCATTTTGGCCTTCTCTCGCTGAGAAAACACTATTTGTGACCTGTGACACAAAACAGCCATAACTTTTCTTCAAAGTGAGTTTTCAGTCAAGTTTCAACCTGAAAGCATAGAAAGATGCAGAAACTTGAAGTTACAGCTTGATTTCAGTGAGTTTTCATCAAAATACAGGAGTTCTGCATGAAGTGTTCATTTTGGCCTTCTCTCGCTGAGAAAACACTATTTGTGACCTGTGACACAAAACAGCCATAACTTTTGTTCAAAGTGAGTTTTCAGTCAAGTTTCACCTGAAAGCATAGAAAGATGCATAAACTTGAAGTTACAGCTTGATTTCAGTGAGTTTTCATCAAAATACAGGAGTTCTGCATGAAGTGTTCATTTTGGCCTTCTCTCGCTGAGAAAACACTATTTGTGACGTGTGACAAAAAACAGCCATAACTTTTGTTCAAAGTGAGTTTTCAGTCAAGTTTCAACCTGAAAGCATAGAAAGATGCATAAACTTGAAGTTACAGCTTGATTTCAGTGAGTTTTCCTCAAAATACAGGAGTTCTGCATGAAGTGTTCATTTTGGCCTTCTCTCGCTGAGAAAACGCTATTTGTGACCTTTGACCCAAAACAGCCATCAATTTTCTTCAAAGTGAGTTTTCAGTCAAGTTTCAACCTGAAAGCATAGAAAGATGCATAAACTTGAAGTTACAGCTTGATTTCAGTGAGTTTTCCTCAAAATACAGGAGTTCTGCATGAAGTGTTCATTTTGGCCTTCTCTCGCTGAGAAAACACTATTTGTGACCTGTGACACAAAACAGCCATAACTTTTTTTCAAAGTGAGTTTTCAGTCAAGTTTCAACCTGAAAGCATAGAAAGATGCATAAACTTGAAGTTACAGCTTGATTTCAGTGAGTTTTCATCAAAATACAGGAGTTCTGCGTGAAGTGTTCATTTTAGCCTTCTCTTGCTGAGAAAACGCTATTTGTAACCTGTGATACAAAAATGCCATAACTTTTGTTCAAAGTGAGTTTTCAGTCAAGTTTCAAACTGAAAGCATAGAAAGATGCATAAACTTGAAGTTACAGCTGGATTTTAGTGAGTTTTCATCAAAATACAGGAGTTCTGCATGAAGTGTTCATTTTGGCCTTCTCTCGCTGAGAAAACGCTATTTGTGACCTGTGAAACAAAACAGCCATAACTTTTTTTTGAAAGTGAGTTCTCAGTCAAGTTTCAACCTGAAAGCATAGAAAGATGCATAAACTTGAAGTTACAGCTTGATTTCAGTGAGTTTTCCTCAAAATACAGGAGTTATGCATGAAGTGTTCATTTTGGCCTTCTCTCGCTGAGAAAACACTATTTGTGACCTGTGACACAAAACAGCCATAACTTTTCTTCAAAGTGAGTTTTCAGTCAAGTTTCAACCTGAAAGCATAGAAAGATGCAGAAACTTGAAGTTACAGCTTGATTTCAGTGAGTTTTCATCAAAATACAGGAGTTCTGCATGAAGTGTTCATTTTGGCCTTCTCTCGCTGAGAAAACACTATTTGTGACCTGTGACACAAAACAGCCATAACTTTTGTTCAAAGTGAGTTTTCAGTCAAGTTTCACCTGAAAGCATAGAAAGATGCATAAACTTGAAGTTACAGCTTGATTTCAGTGAGTTTTCATCAAAATACAGGAGTTCTGCATGAAGTGTTCATTTTGGCCTTCTCTCGCTGAGAAAACACTATTTGTGACGTGTGACAAAAAACAGCCATAACTTTTGTTCAAAGTGAGTTTTCAGTCAAGTTTCAACCTGAAAGCATAGAAAGATGCATAAACTTGAAGGTACAGCTTGATTTCAGTGAGTTTTCCTCAAAATACAGGAGTTCTGCATGAAGTGTTCATTTTGGCCTTCTCTCGCTGAGAAAACGCTATTTGTGACCTTTGACCCAAAACAGCCATCAATTTTCTTCAAAGTGAGTTTTCAGTCAAGTTTCAACCTGAAAGCATAGAAAGATGCATAAACTTGAAGTTACAGCTTGATTTCAGTGAGTTTTCCTCAAAATACAGGAGTTCTGCATGAAGTGTTCATTTTGGCCTTCTCTCGCTGAGAAAACACTATTTGTGACCTGTGACACAAAACAGCCATAACTTTTTTTGAAAGTGAGTTTTCAGTCAAGTTTCAACCTGAAAGCATAGAAAGATGCATAAACTTGAAGTTACAGCTTGATTTCAGTGAGTTTTCATCAAAATACAGGAGTTCTGCGTGAAGTGTTCATTTTAGCCTTCTCTTGCTGAGAAAACGCTATTTGTAACCTGTGATACAAAAATGCCATAACTTTTGTTCAAAGTGAGTTTTCAGTCAAGTTTCAAACTGAAAGCATAGAAAGATGCATAAACTTGAAGTTACAGCTGGATTTTAGTGAGTTTTCATCAAAATACAGGAGTTCTGCATGAAGTGTTCATTTTGGCCTTCTCTCGCTGAGAAAACGCTATTTGTGACCTGTGACACAAAACAGCCATAACTTTTGTTCAAAATGAGTTTTCAGTCAAGTTTCAACCTGAAAGCATAGAAAGATGCATAAACTTGAAGTTACAGCTTGATTTCAGTGAGTTTTCCTCAAAATACAGGAGTTATGCATGAAGTGTTCATTTTGGCCTTCTCTCGCTGAGAAAACACTATTTGTGACCTGTGACACAAAACAGCCATAACTTTTCTTCAAAGTGAGTTTTCCGTCACGTTTCAACCTGAAAGCATAGAAAGATGCATAAACTTGAAGTTACAGCTTGATTTCAGTGAGTTTTCATCAAAATACAGGAGTTCTGCATGAAGTGTTCATTTTGGCCTTCTCTCGCTGAGAAAACGCTATTTGTGACCTGTGACACAAAACAGCCATAACTTTTGTTCAAAGTGAGTTTTCAGTCAAGTTTCAACCTGAAAGCATAGAAAGATGCATAAACTTGAAGTTACAGGTGGATTTCAGTGAGTTTTCCTCAAAATACAGGAGTTATGCATGAAGTGTTCATTCTGGCCTTCTCTCGCTGAGAAAACACTATTTGTGACCTGTGATACAAAAATGCCATAACTTTTCTTCAAAGTGAGTTTTCAGTCAAGTTTCAACCTGAAAGCATAGAAAGATGCATAAACTTGAAGGTACAGCTTGATTTCAGTGAGTTTTCGTCAAAATACAGTTCTGCATGAAGTGTTCATTTTTGCCTTCTCTCGCTGAGAAAACACTATTTGTGACCTGTGATAGAAAAATGCCATAACTTTTCTTCAAAGTGAGTTTTCAATCAAGTTTCAACCTGAAAGCATAGAAAGATGCATAAACTTGAAGTTACAGCTTGATTTCAGTGAGTTTTTGTCAAAATACAGTTCTGCATGAAGTGTTCATTTTGGCCTTCTCTCGCTGAGAAAACACTATTTGTGACCTGTGATCGGAAAATGCCATAACTTTTCTTCAAAGTGAGTTTTCAGTCAAGTTTCAACCTGAAAGCATAGAAAGATGCATAAACTTGAAGTTACAGCTTGATTTCAGTGAGTTTTCCTCAAAATACAGGAGTTCTGCATGAAGTGTTCATTTTGGCCTTCTCTCGCTGAGAAAACACTATTTGTGACCTGTGACACAAAACAGCCATAACTTTTGTTCAAAGTGAGTTTTCAGTCAAGTTTCATCCTGAAAGCATAGAAAGATGCATAAACTTGAAGTTACAGCTTGATTTCAGTGAGTTTTCATCAAAATACAGGAGTTCTGCGTGAAGTGTTCATTTTAGCCTTCTCTTGCTGAGAAAACGCTATTTGTAACCTGTGATACAAAAATGCCATAACTTTTGTTCAAAGTGAGTTTTCAGTCAAGTTTCAACCTGAAAGCATAGAAAGATGCATAAACTTGAAGTTACAGCTGGATTTTAGTGAGTTTTCATCAAAATACAGGAGTTCTGCATGAAGTGTTCATTTTGGCCTTCTCTCGCTGAGAAAACGCTATTTGTGACCTGTGACACAAAACAGCCATAACTTTTTTTTGAAAGTGAGTTCTCAGTCAAGTTTCAACCTGAAAGCATAGAAAGATGCATAAACTTGAAGTTACAGCTTGATTTCAGTGAGTTTTCCTCAAAATACAGGAGTTCTGCATGAAGTGTTCATTTTGGCCTTCTCTCGCTGAGAAAACGCTATTTGTGACCTGTGACACAAAACAGCCATAACTTTTGTTCAAAGTGAGTTTTCAGTCAAGTTTCAACATGAAAGCATAGAAAGATGCAGAAACTTGAAGTTACAGCTTGATTTCAGTGAGTTTTCATCAAAATACAGGAGTTCTGCATGAAGTGTTCATTTTGGCCTTCTCTCGCTGAGAAAACGCTATTTGTGACCTGTGACACAAAACAGCCATAACTTTTGTTCAAAGTGAGTTTTCAGTCAAGTTTCACCTGAAAGCATAGAAAGATGCATAAACTTGAAGTTACAGCTTGATTTCAGTGAGTTTTCCTCAAAATACAGGAATTATGCATGAGGTGTTCATTTTGGTCTTCTCTCGCTGAGAAAACACGATTTGTGACCTGTGATACAAAAATGCCATAACTTTTCTTCAAAGTCAGTTTTCAGTCAAGTTTCAACCTGAAAGCATAGAAAGATGCATAAACTTGAAGTTACAGGTGGATTTCAGTGAGTTTTCGTCAAAATACAGTTCTGCATGAAATGTTCATTTTTGCCTTCTCTCGCTGAGAAAACACTATTTGTGACCTGTGATACAAAAATGCCATAACTTTTCTTCAAAGTGAGTTTTCAGTCAAGTTTCAACCTGAAAGCATAGAAAGATGCATAAACTTGAAGGTACAGCTTGATTTCAGTGAGTTTTCGTCAAAATACAGTTCTGCATGAAATGTTCATTTTGGCCTTCTCTCGCTGAGAAAACAGTATTTGTGACCTGTGATACAAAAATGCCATAACTTTTCTTCAAAGTGAGTTTTCAGTCAAGTTTCAACCTGAAAGCATAGAAAGATGCATAAACTTGAAGGTACAGCTTGATTTCAGTGAGTTTTTGTCAAAATACAGTTCTGCATGAAGTGTTCATTTTGGCCTTCTCTCGCTGAGAAAACACTATTTGTGACCTGTGATAGGAAAATGCCATAACTTTTCTTCAAAGTGAGTTTTCAGTCAAGTTTCAACCTGAAAGCATAGAAAGATGCATAAACTTGAAGTTACAGCTTGATTTCAGTGAGTTTTCCTCAAAATACAGGAGTTCTGCATGAAGTGTTCATTTTGGCCTTCTCTCGCTGAGAAAACACTATTTGTGACCTGTGACACATAACAGCCATAACTTTTGTTCAAAGTGAGTTTTCAGTCAAGTTTCAACCTGAAAGCATAGAAAGATGCATAAACTTGAAGTTACAGCTTGATTTCAGTGAGTTTTCCTCAAAATACAGGAGTTCTGCGTGAAGTGTTCATTTTAGCCTTCTCTTGCTGAGAAAACGCTATTTGTAACCTGTGATACAAAAATGCCATAACTTTTGTTCAAAGTGAGTTTTCAGTCAAGTTTCAACCTGAAAGCATAGAAAGATGCATAAACTTGAAGTTACAGCTTGATTTCCGTGAGTTTTCATCAAAATACAGGAGTTCTGCATGAAGTGTTCATTTTGGCCTTCTCTCGCTGAGAAAACGCTATTTGTGACCTGTGACACAAAACAGCCATAACTTTTGTTCAAAGTGAGTTCTCAGTCAAGTTTCACCTGAAAGCATAGAAAGATGCATAAACTTGAAGTTACAGCTTGATTTCAGTGAGTTTTCCTCAAAATACAGGAATTATGCATGAGGTGTTCATTTTGGTCTTCTCTCGCTTAGAAAACACTATTTGTGACCTGTGATACAAAAATGCCATAACTTTTCTTCAAAGTCAGTTTTCAGTCAAGTTTCAACCTGAAAGCATAGAAAGATGCATAAACTTGAAGTTACAGCTTGATTTCAGTGAGTTTTCCTCAAAATACAGGAGTTCTGCATGAAGTGTTCATTTTGGCCTTCTCTCGCTGAGAAAACACTATTTGTGACCTGTCATACAAAAATGCCATAACTTTTCTTCAAAGTGAGTTTTCAGTCAAGTTTCGACCCGAAAGCATAGAAAGATTTATAAACTTGAAGTTACAGCTTGATTTCCGTGAGTTTTCATCAAAATACAGGAGTTCTGCATAAAGTGTTCATTTTGGCCTTCTCTTGCTGAGAAAGCACTATTTGTGACCTGTGATACAAAAATGCCATAACTTTTCTTCAAAGTGAGTTTTCAGTCAAGTTTCAACCTGAAAGCATAGAAAGATGCATAAACTTGAAGGTACAGCTTGATTTCAGTGAGTTTTTGTCAAAATACAGTTCTGCATGAAGTGTTCATTTTGGCCTTCTCTCGCTGAGAAAACACTATTTGTGACCTGTGATAGAAAAATGCCATAACTTTTCTTCAAAGTGAGTTTTCAGTCAAGTTTCAACCTGAAAGCATAGAAAGATGCATAAACTTGAAGTTACAGCTTGATTTCAGTGAGTTTTCCTCAAAATACAGGAGTTCTGCATGAAGTGTTCATTTTGGCCTTCTCTCGCTGAGAAAACACTATTTGTGACCAGTGACACAAAACAGCCATAACTTTTGTTCAAAGTGAGTTTTCAGTCAAGTTTCAACCTGAAAGCATAGAAAGATGCATAAACTTGAAGTTAATGCTTGATTTCAGTGAGTTTTCATCAAAATACAGGAGTTCTGCGTGAAGTGTTCATTTTTGCCTTCTCTTGCTGAGAAAACGCTATTTGTAACCTGTGATACAAAAATGCCATATCTTTTGTTCAAAGTGAGTTTTCAGTCAAGTTTCAACCTGAAAGCATAGAAAGATGCATAAACTTGAAGTTACAGCTGGATTTTAGTGAGTTTTCATCAAAATACAGGAGTTCTGCATGAAGTGTTCATTTTGGCCTTCTCTCGCTGAGAAAACGCTATTTGTGACCTGTGACACAAAACAGCCATAACTTTTTTTCAAAGTGAGTTCTCAGTCAAGTTTCAAACTGAAAGCATAGAAAGATGCATAAACTTGAAGTTACAGCTTGATTTCAGTGAGTTTTCCTCAAAATACAGGAGTTATGCATTAAGTGTTCATTTTGGCCTTCTCTCGCTGAGAAAACACTATTTGTGACCTGTGACACAAAAATGCCATAACTTTTGTTCAAAGTGAGTTTTCAGTCAAGTTTCAACCTGAAAGCATAGAAAGATGCATAAACTTGAAGTTACAGCTGGATTTTAGTGAGTTTTCATCAAAATACAGGAGTTCTGCATGAAGTGTTCATTTTGGCCTTCTCTCGCTGAGAAAACGCTATTTGTGACCTGTGACACAAAACAGCCATAACTTTTTTTCAAAGTGAGTTCTCAGTCAAGTTTCAACCTGAAAGCATAGAAAGATGCATAAACATGAAGTTACAGCTTGATTTTAGTGAGTTTTCCTCAAAATACAGGAGTTATGCATGAAGTGTTCATTTTGGCCTTCTCTCGCTGAGAAAACACTATTTGTGACCTGTGACACAAAACAGCCATAACTTTTCTTCAAAGTGAGTTTTCCGTCAAGTTTCAACCTGAAAGCATAGAAAGATGCATAAACTTGAAGTTACAGCTTGATTTCAGTGAGTTTTCCTCAAAATACAGGAATTATGCATGAGGTGTTCATTTTGGTCTTCTCTCGCTGAGAAAACACTATTTGTGACCTGTGATACAAAAATGCCATAACTTTTCTTCAAAGTCAGTTTTCAGTCAAGTTTCAACCTGAAAGCATAGAAAGATGCATAAACTTGAAGTTACAGGTGGATTTCAGTGAGTTTTCGTCAAAATACAGTTCTGCATGAAATGTTCATTTTGGCCTTCTCTCGCTGAGAAAACACTATTTGTGACCTGTGATACAAAAATGCCATAACTTTTCTTCAAAGTGAGTTTTCAGTCAAGTTTCAACCTGAAAGCATAGAAAGATGCATAAACTTGAAGGTACAGCTTGATTTCAGTGAGTTTTTGTCAAAATACAGTTCTGCATGAAGTGTTCATTTTGGCCTTCTCTCGCTGAGAAAACACTATTTGTGACCTGTGATAGGAAAATGCCATAACTTTTCTTCAAAGTGAGTTTTCAGTCAAGTTTCAACCTGAAAGCATAGAAAGATGCATAAACTTGAAGTTACAGCTTGATTTCAGTGAGTTTTCCTCAAAATACAGGAGTTCTGCATGAAGTGTTCATTTTGGCCTTCTCTCGCTGAGAAAACACTATTTGTGACCTGTCATACAAAAATGCCATAACTTTTCTTCAAAGTGAGTTTTCAGTCAAGTTTCGACCCGAAAGCATAGAAAGATTTATAAACTTGAAGTTACAGCTTGATTTCCGTGAGTTTTCATCAAAATACAGGAGTTCTGCATAAAGTGTTCATTTTGGCCTTCTCTTGCTGAGAAAGCACTATTTGTGACCTGTGATACAAAAATGCCATAACTTTTCTTCAAAGTGAGTTTTCAGTCAAGTTTCAACCTGAAAGCATAGAAAGATGCATAAACTTGAAGTTACAGCTTGATTTCAGTGAGTTTTCATCAAAATACAGGAGTTCTGCGTGAAGTGTTCATTTTAGCCTTCTCTTGCTGAGAAAACGCTATTTGTAACCTGTGATACAAAAATGCCATATCTTTTGTTCAAAGTGAGTTTTCAGTCAAGTTTCAACCTGAAAGCATAGAAAGATGCATAAACTTGAAGTTACAGCTTGATTTCAGTGAGTTTTCCTCAAAATACAGGAGTTCTGCATGAAGTGTTCATTTTGGCCTTCTCTCGCTGAGAAAACACTATTTGTGACCAGTGACACAAAACAGCCATAACTTTTGTTCAAAGTGAGTTTTCAGTCAAGTTTCAACCTGAAAGCATAGAAAGATGCATAAACTTGAAGTTAATGCTTGATTTCAGTGAGTTTTCATCAAAATACAGGAGTTCTGCGTGAAGTGTTCATTTTTGCCTTCTCTTGCTGAGAAAACGCTATTTGTAACCTGTGATACAAAAATGCCATATCTTTTGTTCAAAGTGAGTTTTCAGTCAAGTTTCAACCTGAAAGCATAGAAAGATGCATAAACTTGAAGTTACAGCTGGATTTTAGTGAGTTTTCATCAAAATACAGGAGTTCTGCATGAAGTGTTCATTTTGGCCTTCTCTCGCTGAGAAAACGCTATTTGTGACCTGTGACACAAAACAGCCATAACTTTTTTTCAAAGTGAGTTCTCAGTCAAGTTTCAAACTGAAAGCATAGAAAGATGCATAAACTTGAAGTTACAGCTTGATTTCAGTGAGTTTTCCTCAAAATACAGGAGTTATGCATTAAGTGTTCATTTTGGCCTTCTCTCGCTGAGAAAACACTATTTGTGACCTGTGACACAAAAATGCCATAACTTTTGTTCAAAGTGAGTTTTCAGTCAAGTTTCAACCTGAAAGCATAGAAAGATGCATAAACTTGAAGTTACAGCTGGATTTTAGTGAGTTTTCATCAAAATACAGGAGTTCTGCATGAAGTGTTCATTTTGGCCTTCTCTCGCTGAGAAAACGCTATTTGTGACCTGTGACACAAAACAGCCATAACTTTTTTTCAAAGTGAGTTCTCAGTCAAGTTTCAACCTGAAAGCATAGAAAGATGCATAAACATGAAGTTACAGCTTGATTTCAGTGAGTTTTCCTCAAAATACAGGAGTTATGCATGAAGTGTTCATTTTGGCCTTCTCTCGCTGAGAAAACACTATTTGTGACCTGTGACACAAAACAGCCATAACTTTTCTTCAAAGTGAGTTTTCCGTCAAGTTTCAACCTGAAAGCATAGAAAGATGCATAAACTTGAAGTTACAGCTTGATTTCAGTGAGTTTTCCTCAAAATACAGGAATTATGCATGAGGTGTTCATTTTGGTCTTCTCTCGCTGAGAAAACACTATTTGTGACCTGTGATACAAAAATGCCATAACTTTTCTTCAAAGTCAGTTTTCAGTCAAGTTTCAACCTGAAAGCATAGAAAGATGCATAAACTTGAAGTTACAGGTGGATTTCAGTGAGTTTTCGTCAAAATACAGTTCTGCATGAAATGTTCATTTTGGCCTTCTCTCGCTGAGAAAACACTATTTGCGACCTGTGATACAAAAATGCCATAACTTTTCTTCAAAGTGAGTTTTCAGTCAAGTTTCAACCTGAAAGCATAGAAAGATGCATAAACTTGAAGGTACAGCTTGATTTCAGTGAGTTTTTGTCAAAATACAGTTCTGCATGAAGTGTTCATTTTGGCCTTCTCTCGCTGAGAAAACACTATTTGTGACCTGTGATAGGAAAATGCCATAACTTTTCTTCAAAGTGAGTTTTCAGTCAAGTTTCAACCTGAAAGCATAGAAAGATGCATAAACTTGAAGTTACAGCTTGATTTCAGTGAGTTTTCCTCAAAATACAGGAGTTCTGCATGAAGTGTTCATTTTGGCCTTCTCTCGCTGAGAAAACACTATTTGTGACCTGTCATACAAAAATGCCATAACTTTTCTTCAAAGTGAGTTTTCAGTCAAGTTTCGACCCGAAAGCATAGAAAGATTTATAAACTTGAAGTTACAGCTTGATTTCCGTGAGTTTTCATCAAAATACAGGAGTTCTGCATAAAGTGTTCATTTTGGCCTTCTCTTGCTGAGAAAGCACTATTTGTGACCTGTGATACAAAAATGCCATAACTTTTCTTCAAAGTGAGTTTTCAGTCAAGTTTCAACCTGAAAGCATAGAAAGATGCATAAACTTGAAGTTACAGCTTGATTTCAGTGAGTTTTCATCAAAATACAGGAGTTCTGCGTGAAGTGTTCATTTTAGCCTTCTCTTGCTGAGAAAACGCTATTTGTAACCTGTGATACAAAAATGCCATATCTTTTGTTCAAAGTGAGTTTTCAGTCAAGTTTCAACCTGAAAGCATAGAAAGATGCATAAACTTGAAGTTACAGCTGGATTTTAGTGAGTTTTCATCAAAATACAGGAGTTCTGCATGAAGTGTTCATTTTGGCCTTCTCTCGCTGAGAAAACGCTATTTGTGACCTGTGACACAAAACAGCCATAACTTTTTTTCAAAGTGAGTTCTCAGTCAAGTTTCAACCTGAAAGCATAGAAAGATGCATAAACTTGAAGTTACAGCTTGATTTCAGTGAGTTTTCCTCAAAATACAGGAGTTATGCATGAAGTGTTCATTTTGGCCTTCTCTCGCTGAGAAAACACTATTTGTGACCTGTGACACAAAAATGCCATAACTTTTCTTCAAAGTGAGTTTTCAGTCAAGTTTCAACCTGAAAGCATAGAAAGATGCATAAACTTGAAGTTACAGCTGGATTTTAGTGAGTTTTCATCAAAATACAGGAGTTCTGCATGAAGTGTTCATTTTGGCCTTCTCTCGCTGAGAAAACGCTATTTGTGACCTGTGACACAAAACAGCCATAACTTTTTTTCAAAGTGAGTTCTCAGTCAAGTTTCAACCTGAAAGCATAGAAAGATGCATAAACTTGAAGTTACAGCTTGATTTCAGTGAGTTTTCCTCAAAATACAGGAGTTATGCATGAAGTGTTCATTTTGGCCTTCTCTCGCTGAGAAAACACTATTTGTGACCTGTGACACAAAACAGCCATAACTTTTCTTCAAAGTGAGTTTTCCGTCAAGTTTCAACCTGAAAGCATAGAAAGATGCATAAACTTGAAGTTACAGCTTGATTTCAGTGAGTTTTCCTCAAAATACAGGAATTATGCATGAGGTGTTCATTTTGGTCTTCTCTCGCTGAGAAAACACTATTTGTGACCTGTGATAGAAAAATTCCATAACTTTTCTTCAAAGTCAGTTTTCAGTCAAGTTTCAACCTGAAAGCATAGAAAGATGCATAAACTTGAAGTTACAGGTGGATTTCAGTGAGTTTTCGTCAAAATACAGTTCTGCATGAAATGTTCATTTTTGCCTTCTCTCGCTGAGAAAACACTATTTGTGACCTGTGATACAAAAATGCCATAACTTTTCTTCAAAGTGAGTTTTCAGTCAAGTTTCAACCTGAAAGCATAGAAAGATGCATAAACTTGAAGGTACAGCTTGATTTCAGTGAGTTTTCGTCAAAATACAGTTCTGCATGAAATGTTCATTTTGGCCTTCTCTCGCTGAGAAAACAGTATTTGTGACCTGTGATACAAAAATGCCATAACTTTTCTTCAAAGTGAGTTTTCAGTCATGTTTCAACCTGAAAGCATAGAAAGATGCATAAACTTGAAGGTACAGCTTGATTTCAGTGAGTTTTTGTCAAAATACAGTTCTGCATGAAGTGTTCATTTTGGCTTTCTCTCGCTGAGAAAACACTATTTGTGACCTGTGATAGGAAAATGCCATAACTTTTCTTCAAAGTGAGTTTTCAGTCAAGTTTCAACCTGAAAGCATAGAAAGATGCATAAACTTGAAGTTACAGCTTGATTTCAGTGAGTTTTCCTCAAAATACAGGAGTTCTGCATGAAGTGTTCATTTTGGCCTTCTCTCGCTGAGAAAACGCTATTTGTGACCTGTGACACAAAACAGCCATAACTTTTTTTCAAAGTGAGTTCTCAGTCAAGTTTCAACCTGAAAGCATAGAAAGATGCCTAAACTTGAAGTTACAGCTTGATTTCAGTGAGTTTTCCTCAAAATACAGGAGTTCTGCGTGAAGTGTTCATTTTAGCCTTCTCTTGCTGAGAAAACGCTATTTGTAACCTGTGATACAAAACAGCCTGAACTTTTGTTCAAAGTGAGTTTTCAGTCAAGTTTCACCTGAAAGCATAGAAAGATGCATAAACTTGAAGTTACAGCTTGATTTCAGTGAGTTTTCCTCAAAATACAGGAATTATGCATGAGGTGTTCATTTTGGTCTTCTCTCGCTGAGAAAACACTATTTGTGACCTGTGATACAAAAATGCCATAACTTTTCTTCAAAGTCAGTTTTCAGTCAAGTTTCAACCTGAAAGAATAGAAAGATGCATAAACTTGAAGTTACAGCTTGATTTCAGTGAGTTTTCCTCAAAATACAGGAGTTCTGCATGAAGTGTTCATTTTGGCCTTCTCTCGCTGAGAAAACACTATTTGTGACCTGTGATAGGAAAATGCCATAACTTTTCTTCAAAGTGAGTTTTCAGTCAAGTTTCAACCTGAAAGCATAGAAAGATGCATAAACTTGAAGTTACAGCTTGATTTCAGTGAGTTTTCCTCAAAATACAGGAGTTCTGCATGAAGTGTTCATTTTGGCCTTCTCTCGCTGAGAAAACACTATTTGTGACCTGTGATACAAAACAGCCATAACTTTTCTTCAAAGTGAGTTTTCAGTCAAGTTTCAACCTGAAAGCATAGAAAGATGCATAAACTTGAAGTTACAGGTGGATTTCAGTGAGTTTTCATCAAAATACAGGAGTTCTGCATGAAGTGTTCATTTTGGCCTTCTCTCGCTGAGAAAACGCTATTTGTGACCTGTGATACAAAAATGCCATAACTTTTGTTCAAAGTGAATTTTCAGTCAAGTTTCAACTTGAAAACATAGAAAGATGCATAAACTTGAAGTTACAGCTTGATTTCCGTGAGTTTTCATCAAAATACAGGAGTTCTGCATAAAGTGTTCATTTTGGCCTTCTCTTGCTGAGAAAGCACTATTTGTGACCTGTGATACAAAAATGCCATAACTTTTCTTCAAAGTGAGTTTTCAGTCAAGTTTCAACCTGAAAGCATAGAAAGATGCATAAACTTGAAGGTACAGCTTGATTTCAGTGAGTTTTTGTCAAAATACAGTTCTGCATGAAGTGTTCATTTTGGCCTTCTCTCGCTGAGAAAACACTATTTGTGACCTGTGATAGAAAAATGCCATAACTTTTCTTCAAAGTGAGTTTTCAGTCAAGTTTCAACCTGAAAGCATAGAAAGATGCATAAACTTGAAGTTACAGCTTGATTTCAGTGAGTTTTCCTCAAAATACAGGAGTTCTGCATGAAGTGTTCATTTTGGCCTTCTCTCGCTGAGAAAACACTATTTGTGACCTGTGACACAAAACAGCCATAACTTTTGTTCAAAGTGAGTTTTCAGTCAAGTTTCAACCTGAAAGCATAGAAAGATGCATAAACTTGAAGTTACAGCTTGATTTCAGTGAGTTTTCATCAAAATACAGGAGTTCTGCGTGAAGTGTTCATTTTAGCCTTCTCTTGCTGAGAAAACGCTATTTGTAACCTGTGATACAAAAATGCCATATCTTTTCTTCAAAGTGAGTTTTCAGTCAAGTTTCAACCTGAAAGCATAGAAAGATGCATAAACTTGAAGGTACAGCTTGATTTCAGTGAGTTTTCGTCAAAATACAGTTCTGCATGAAATGTTCATTTTGGCCTTCTCTCGCTGAGAAAACAGTATTTGTGACCTGTGATACAAAAATGCCATAACTTTTCTTCAAAGTGAGTTTTCAGTCAAGTTTCAACCTGAAAGCATAGAAAGATGCATAAACTTGAAGGTACAGCTTGATTTAAGTGAGTTTTTGTCAAAATACAGTTCTGCATGAAGTGTTCATTTTGGCTTTCTCTCGCTGAGAAAACACTATTTGTGACCTGTGATAGGAAAATGCCATAACTTTTCTTCAAAGTGAGTTTTCAGTCAAGTTTCAACCTGAAAGCATAGAAAGATGCATAAACTTGAAGTTACAGCTTGATTTCAGTGAGTTTTCCTCAAAATACAGGAGTTCTGCATGAAGTGTTCATTTTGGCCTTCTCTCGCTGAGAAAACGCTATTTGTGACCTGTGACACAAAACAGCCATAACTTTTTTTCAAAGTGAGTTCTCAGTCAAGTTTCAACCTGAAAGCATAGAAAGATGCCTAAACTTGAAGTTACAGCTTGATTTCAGTGAGTTTTCCTCAAAATACAGGAGTTCTGCGTGAAGTGTTCATTTTAGCCTTCTCTTGCTGAGAAAACGCTATTTGTAACCTGTGATACAAAACAGCCTGAACTTTTGTTCAAAGTGAGTTTTCAGTCAAGTTTCACCTGAAAGCATAGAAAGATGCATAAACTTGAAGTTACAGCTTGATTTCAGTGAGTTTTCCTCAAAATACAGGAATTATGCATGAGGTGTTCATTTTGGTCTTCTCTCGCTGAGAAAACACTATTTGTGACCTGTGATACAAAAATGCCATAACTTTTCTTCAAAGTCAGTTTTCAGTCAAGTTTCAACCTGAAAGAATAGAAAGATGCATAAACTTGAAGTTACAGCTTGATTTCAGTGAGTTTTCCTCAAAATACAGGAGTTCTGCATGAAGTGTTCATTTTGGCCTTCTCTCGCTGAGAAAACACTATTTGTGACCTGTGATAGGAAAATGCCATAACTTTTCTTCAAAGTGAGTTTTCAGTCAAGTTTCAACCTGAAAGCATAGAAAGATGCATAAACTTGAAGTTACAGCTTGATTTCAGTGAGTTTTCCTCAAAATACAGGAGTTCTGCATGAAGTGTTCATTTTGGCCTTCTCTCGCTGAGAAAACACTATTTGTGACCTGTGATACAAAACAGCCATAACTTTTCTTCAAAGTGAGTTTTCAGTCAAGTTTCAACCTGAAAGCATAGAAAGATGCATAAACTTGAAGTTACAGGTGGATTTCAGTGAGTTTTCCTCAAAATACAGGAGTTCTGCATGAAGTGTTCATTTTGGCCTTCTCTCGCTGAGAAAACGCTATTTGTGACCTGTGATACAAAAATGCCATAACTTTTGTTCAAAGTGAATTTTCAGTCAAGTTTCAACTTGAAAACATAGAAAGATGCATAAACTTGAAGTTACAGCTTGATTTCAGTGAGTTTTCCTCAAATACAGGAGTTCTGCATGAAGTGTTCATTTTGGCCTTCTCTCGCTGAGAAAACGCTATTTGTGACCTGTGACACAAAACAGCCATAACTTTTGTTCAAAGTGAGTTTTCCGTCAAGTTTCACCTGAAAGCATAGAAAGATGCATAAACTTGAAGTTACAGCTTGATTTCAGTGAGTTTTCCTCAAAATACAGGAATTATGCATGAGGTGTTCATTTTGGTCTTCTCTCGCTGAGAAAACACTATTTGTGACCTGTGATAAAAAAATGCCATAACTTTTCTTCAAAGTGAATTTTTAGTCAAGTTTCAACCTGAAAGCATAGAAAGATGCATAAACTTGATGTTACAGCTTGATTTCAGTGAGTTTTCATCAAAATACAGGAGTTCTGCATGAAGTGTTCATTTTGGCCTTCTCTCGCTGAGAAAACACTATTTGTGACCTGTCATACAAAAATGCCATAACTTTTCTTCAAAGTGAGTTTTCAGTCAAGTTTCGACCCGAAAGCATAGAAAGATTTATAAACTTGAAGTTACAGCTTGATTTCCGTGAGTTTTCATCAAAATACAGGAGTTCTGCATAAAGTGTTCATTTTGGCCTTCTCTTGCTGAGAAAGCACTATTTGTGACCTGTGATACAAAAATGCCATAACTTTTCTTCAAAGTGAGTTTTCAGTCAAGTTTCAACCTGAAAGCATAGAAAGATGCATAAACTTGAAGGTACAGCTTGATTTCAGTGAGTTTTTGTCAAAATACAGTTCTGCATGAAGTGTTCATTTTGGCCTTCTCTCGCTGAGAAAACACTATTTGTGACCTGTGATAGAAAAATGCCATAACTTTTCTTCAAAGTGAGTTTTCAGTCAAGTTTCAACCTGAAAGCATAGAAAGATGCATAAACTTGAAGTTACAGCTTGATTTCAGTGAGTTTTCCTCAAAATACAGGAGTTCTGCATGAAGTGTTCATTTTGGCCTTCTCTCGCTGAGAAAACACTATTTGTGACCTGTGACACAAAACAGCCATAACTTTTGTTCAAAGTGAGTTTTCAGTCAAGTTTCAACCTGAAAGCATAGAAAGATGCATAAACTTGAAGTTACAGCTTGATTTCAGTGAGTTTTCATCAAAATACAGGAGTTCTGCGTGAAGTGTTCATTTTAGCCTTCTCTTGCTGAGAAAACGCTATTTGTAACCTGTGATACAAAAATGCCATATCTTTTGTTCAAAGTGAGTTTTCAGTCAAGTTTCAACCTGAAAGCATAGAAAGATGCATAAACTTGAAGTTACAGCTGGATTTTAGTGAGTTTTCATCAAAATACAGGAGTTCTGCATGAAGTGTTCATTTTGGCCTTCTCTCGCTGAGAAAACGCTATTTGTGACCTGTGACACAAAACAGCCATAACTTTTTTTCAAAGTGAGTTCTCAGTCAAGTTTCAACCTGAAAGCATAGAAAGATGCATAAACTTGAAGTTACAGCTTGATTTCAGTGAGTTTTCATCAAAATACAGGAGTTCTGCATGAAGTGTTCATTTTGGCCTTCTCTCGCTGAGAAAACGCTATTTGTGACCTGTGACACAAAACAGCCATAACTTTTTTTCAAAGTGAGTTCTCAGTCAAGTTTCAACCTGAAAGCATAGAAAGATGCATAAACTTGAAGTTACAGCTTGATTTCAGTGAGTTTTCCTCAAAATACAGGAGTTATGCATGAAGTGTTCATTTTGGCCTTCTCTCGCTGAGAAAACACTATTTGTGACCTGTGACACAAAACAGCCATAACTTTTCTTCAAAGTGAGTTTTCCGTCAAGTTTCAACCTGAAAGCATAGAAAGATGCATAAACTTGAAGTTACAGCTTGATTTCAGTGAGTTTTCCTCAAAATACAGGAATTATGCATGAGGTGTTCATTTTGGTCTTCTCTCGCTGAGAAAACACTATTTGTGACCTGTGATACAAAAATGCCATAACTTTTCTTCAAAGTCAGTTTTCAGTCAAGTTTCAACCTGAAAGCATAGAAAGATGCATAAACTTGAAGTTACAGGTGGATTTCAGTGAGTTTTCGTCAAAATACAGTTCTGCATGAAATGTTCATTTTGGCCTTCTCTCGCTGAGAAAACACTATTTGTGACCTGTGATACAAAAATGCCATAACTTTTCTTCAAAGTGAGTTTTCAGTCAAGTTTCAACCTGAAAGCATAGAAAGATGCATAAACTTGAAGGTACAGCTTGATTTCAGTGAGTTTTCGTCAAAATACAGTTCTGAATGAAATGTTCATTTTGGCCTTCTCTCGCTGAGAAAACACTATTTGTGACCTGTCATACAAAAATGCCATAACTTTTCTTCAAAGTGAGTTTTCAGTCAAGTTTCGACCCGAAAGCATAGAAAGATTTATAAACTTGAAGTTACAGCTTGATTTCCGTGAGTTTTCATCAAAATACAGGAGTTCTGCATAAAGTGTTCATTTTGGCCTTCTCTTGCTGAGAAAGCACTATTTGTGACCTGTGATACAAAAATGCCATAACTTTTCTTCAAAGTGAGTTTTCAGTCAAGTTTCAACCTGAAAGCATAGAAAGATGCATAAACTTGAAGGTACAGCTTGATTTCAGTGAGTTTTTGTCAAAATACAGTTCTGCATGAAGTGTTCATTTTGGTCTTCTCTCGCTGAGAAAACACTATTTGTGACCTGTGATAGAAAAATGCCATAACTTTTGTTCAAAGTGAGTTTTCAGTCAAGTTTCAACCTGAAAGCATAGAAAGATGCATAAACTTGAAGTTACAGCTTGATTTCAGTGAGTTTTCCTCAAAATACAGGAGTTCTGCATGAAGTGTTCATTTTGGCCTTCTCTCGCTGAGAAAACACTATTTGTGACCTGTGACACAAAACAGCCATAACTTTTGTTCAAAGTGAGTTTTAAGTCAAGTTTCAACCTGAAAGCATAGAAAGATGCATAAACTTGAAGTTACAGCTTGATTTCAGTGAGTTTTCATCAAAATACAGGAGTTCTGCGTGAAGTGTTCATTTTAGCCTTCTCTTGCTGAGAAAACGCTATTTGTAACCTGTGATACAAAAATGCCATATCTTTTGTTCAAAGTGAGTTTTCAGTCAAGTTTCAACCTGAAAGCATAGAAAGATGCATAAACTTGAAGTTACAGCTGGATTTTAGTGAGTTTTCATCAAAATACAGGAGTTCTGCATGAAGTGTTCATTTTGGCCTTCTCTCGCTGAGAAAACGCTATTTGTGACCTGTGACACAAAACAGCCATAACTTTTTTTCAAAGTGAGTTCTCAGTCAAGTTTCAACCTGAAAGCATAGAAAGATGCATAAACTTGAAGTTACAGCTTGATTTCAGTGAGTTTTCCTCAAAATACAGGAGTTATGCATGAAGTGTTCATTTTGGCCTTCTCTCGCTGAGAAAACACTATTTGTGACCTGTGACACAAAACAGCCATAACTTTTCTTCAAAGTGAGTTTTCCGTCAAGTTTCAACCTGAAAGCATAGAAAGATGCATAAACTTGAAGTTACAGCTTGATTTCAGTGAGTTTTCCTCAAAATACAGGAATTATGCATGAGGTGTTCATTTTGGTCTTCTCTCGCTGAGAAAACACTATTTGTGACCTGTGATACAAAAATGCCATAACTTTTCTTCAAAGTCAGTTTTCAGTCAAGTTTCAACCTGAAAGCATAGAAAGATGCATAAACTTGAAGTTACAGGTGGATTTCAGTGAGTTTTCGTCAAAATACAGTTCTGCATGAAATGTTCATTTTTGCCTTCTCTCGCTGAGAAAACACTATTTGTGACCTGTGATACAAAAATGCCATAACTTTTCTTCAAAGTGAGTTTTCAGTCAAGTTTCAACCTGAAAGCATAGAAAGATGCATAAACTTGAAGGTACAGCTTGATTTCAGTGAGTTTTCGTCAAAATACAGTTCTGCATGAAATGTTCATTTTGGCCTTCTCTCGCTGAGAAAACAGTATTTGTGACCTGTGATACAAAAATGCCATAACTTTTCTTCAAAGTGAGTTTTCAGTCAAGTTTCAACCTGAAAGCATAGAAAGATGCATAAACTTGAAGGTACAGCTTGATTTCAGTGAGTTTTTGTCAAAATACAGTTCTGCATGAAGTGTTCATTTTGGCCTTCTCTCGCTGAGAAAACACTATTTGTGACCTGTGATAGGAAAATGCCATAACTTTTCTTCAAAGTGAGTTTTCAGTCAAGTTTCAACCTGAAAGCATAGAAAGATGCATAAACTTGAAGTTACAGCTTGATTTCAGTGAGTTTTCCTCAAAATACAGGAGTTCTGCATGAAGTGTTCATTTTGGCCTTCTCTCGCTGAGAAAACACTATTTGTGACCTGTGACACATAACAGCCATAACTTTTGTTCAAAGTGAGTTTTCAGTCAAGTTTCAACCTGAAAGCATAGAAAGATGCATAAACTTGAAGTTAAAGCTTGATTTCAGTGAGTTTTCATCAAAATACAGGAGTTCTGCGTGAAGTGTTCATTTTAGCCTTCTCTTGCTGAGAAAACGCTATTTGTAACCTGTGATACAAAAATGCCATAACTTTTGTTCAAAGTGAGTTTTCAGTCAAGTTTCAACCTGAAAGCATCGAAAGATGCATAAACTTGAAGTTACAGCTTGATTTCCGTGAGTTTTCATCAAAATACAGGAGTTCTGCATGAAGTGTTCATTTTGGCCTTCTCTCGCTGAGAAAACGCTATTTGTGACCTGTGACACAAAACAGCCATAACTTTTGTTCAAAGTGAGTTTTCAGTCAAGTTTCACCTGAAAGCATAGAAAGATGCATAAACTTGAAGTTACAGCTTGATTTCAGTGAGTTTTCCTCAAAATACAGGAATTATGCATGAGGTGTTCATTTTGGTCTTCTCTCGCTGAGAAAACACTATTTGTGACCTGTGATACAAAAATGCCATAACTTTTGTTCAAAGTGAATTTTCAGTCAAGTTTCAACTTGAAAACATAGAAAGATGCATAAACTTGAAGTTACAGCTTGATTTCAGTGAGTTTTCCTCAAATACAGGAGTTCTGCATGAAGTGTTCATTTTGGCCTTCTCTCGCTGAGAAAACGCTATTTGTGACCTGTGACACAAAACAGCCATAACTTTTGTTCAAAGTGAGTTTTCTGTCAAGTTTCACCTGAAAGCATAGAAAGATGCATAAACTTGAAGTTACAGCTTGATTTCAGTGAGTTTTCCTCAAAATACAGGAATTATGCATGAGGTGTTCATTTTGGTCTTCTCTCGCTGAGAAAACACTATTTGTGACCTGTGATACAAAAATGCCATAACTTTTCTTCAAAGTGAATTTTTAGTCAAGTTTCAACCTGAAAGCATAGAAAGATGCATAAACTTGATGTTACAGCTTGATTTCAGTGAGTTTTCATCAAAATACAGGAGTTCTGCATGAAGTGTTCATTTTGGCCTTCTCTCGCTGAGAAAACACTATTTGTGACCTGTCATACAAAAATGCCATAACTTTTCTTCAAAGTGAGTTTTCAGTCAAGTTTCGACCCGAAAGCATAGAAAGATTTATAAACTTGAAGTTACAGCTTGATTTCCGTGAGTTTTCATCAAAATACAGGAGTTCTGCATAAAGTGTTCATTTTGGCCTTCTCTTGCTGAGAAAGCACTATTTGTGACCTGTGATACAAAAATGCCATAACTTTTCTTCAAAGTGAGTTTTCAGTCAAGTTTCAACCTGAAAGCATAGAAAGATGCATAAACTTGAAGGTACAGCTTGATTTCAGTGAGTTTTTGTCAAAATACAGTTCTGCATGAAGTGTTCATTTTGGCCTTCTCTCGCTGAGAAAACACTATTTGTGACCTGTGATAGAAAAATGCCATAACTTTTCTTCAAAGTGAGTTTTCAGTCAAGTTTCAACCTGAAAGCATAGAAAGATGCATAAACTTGAAGTTACAGCTTGATTTCAGTGAGTTTTCCTCAAAATACAGGAGTTCTGCATGAAGTGTTCATTTTGGCCTTCTCTCGCTGAGAAAACACTATTTGTGACCTGTGACACAAAACAGCCATAACTTTTGTTCAAAGTGAGTTTTCAGTCAAGTTTCAACCTGAAAGCATAGAAAGATGCATAAACTTGAAGTTACAGCTTGATTTCAGTGAGTTTTCATCAAAATACAGGAGTTCTGCGTGAAGTGTTCATTTTAGCCTTCTCTTGCTGAGAAAACGCTATTTGTAACCTGTGATACAAAAATGCCATATCTTTTGTTCATAGTGAGTTTTCAGTCAAGTTTCAACCTGAAAGCATAGAAAGATGCATAAACTTGAAGTTACAGCTGGATTTTAGTGAGTTTTCATCAAAATACAGGAGTTCTGCATGAAGTGTTCATTTTGGCCTTCTCTCGCTGAGAAAACGCTATTTGTGACCTGTGACACAAAACAGCCATAACTTTTTTTCAAAGTGAGTTCTCAGTCAAGTTTCAACCTGAAAG
This sequence comes from Aulostomus chinensis, assembly GCF_037954235.1. Classification (NCBI taxonomy): domain Eukaryota; kingdom Metazoa; phylum Chordata; class Actinopteri; order Syngnathiformes; family Aulostomidae; genus Aulostomus; species Aulostomus chinensis. Next base: position 487,973 of record NC_141321.1, read on the forward strand.
CATAGAAAGATGCATAAACTTGAAGTTACAGCTTGATTTCAGTGAGTTTTCCTCAAAATACAGGAGTTATGCATGAAGTGTTCATTTTGGCCTTCTCTCGCTGAGAAAACACTATTTGTGACCTGTGACACAAAAATGCCATAACTTTTGTTCAAAGTGAGTTTTCAGTCAAGTTTCAACCTGAAAGCATAGAAAGATGCATAAACTTGAAGTTACAGCTGGATTTTAGTGAGTTTTCATCAAAATACAGGAGTTCTGCATGAAGTGTTCATTTTGGCCTTCTCTCGCTGAGAAAACACTATTTGTGACCTGTGACACAAAACAGCCATAACTTTTTTTCAAAGTGAGTTCTCAGTCAAGTTTCAACCTGAAAGCATAGAAAGATGCATAAACTTGAAGTTACAGCTTGATTTCAGTGAGTTTTCCTCAAAATACAGGAGTTATGCATGAAGTGTTCATTTTGGCCTTCTCTCGCTGAGAAAACACTATTTGTGACCTGTGACACAAAACAGCCATAACTTTTCTTCAAAGTGAGTTTTCCGTCAAGTTTCAACCTGAAAGCATAGAAAGATGCATAAACTTGAAGTTACAGCTTGATTTCAGTGAGTTTTCCTCAAAATACAGGAATTATGCATGAGGTGTTCATTTTGGTCTTCTCTCGCTGAGAAAACACTATTTGTGACCTGTGATACAAATATGCCATAACTTTTCTTCAAAGTCAGTTTTCAGTCAAGTTTCAACCTGAAAGCATAGAAAGATGCATAAACTTGAAGTTACAGCTTGATTTCAGTGAGTTTTCCTCAAAATACAGGAGTTCTGCATGAAGTGTTCATTTTGGCCTTCTCTCGCTGAGAAAACACTATTTGTGACCTGTCATACAAAAATGCCATAACTTTTCTTCAAAGTGAGTTTTCAGTCAAGTTTCGACCTGAAAGCATAGAAAGATTTATAAACTTGAAGTTACAGCTTGATTTCAGTGAGTTTTCATCAAAATACAGGAGTTCTGCATGAAGTGTTCATTTTGGCCTTCTCTTGCTGAGAAAACGCTATTTGTGACCTGTGATACAAAAATGCCATAACTTTTCTTCAAAGTGAGTTTTCAGTCAAGTTTCAACCTGAAAGCATAAAAAGATGCATAAACTTGAAGTTACAGGTGGATTTTAGTGAGTTTTCATCAAAATACAGGAGTTCTGCATGAAGTGTTCATTTTGGCCTTCTCTCGCTGAGAAAACACTATTTGTGACATGTGACACAAAACAGCCATAAATTTTGTTCAAAGTGAGTTTTCAGTCAAGTTTCAACCTGAAAGCATAGAAAGGTGCATAAACTTGAAGTTACAGCTTGATTTCAGTGAATTTTCCTAAAAATACAGGAGTTATGCATGAAGTGTTCATTTTGGCCTTCTCTCGCTGAGAAAACACTATTTGTGACCTGTGACAAAAAACAGCCATAACTTTTCTTCAAAGTGAGTTTTCCGTCAAGTTTCAACCTGAAAGCATAGAAAGATGCATAAACTTGAAGTTACAGGTGGATTTCAGTGAGTTTTCCTCAAAATACAGGAGTTCTGCATGAAGTGTTCATTTTGGCCTTCTCTCGCTGAGAAAACACTATTTGTGACCTGTGATACAAAACAGCCATAACTTTTCTTCAAAGTGAGTTTTCAGTCAAGTTTCAACCTGAAAGCATAGAAAGATGCATAAACTTGAAGTTACAGGTGGATTTCAGTGAGTTTTCATCAAAATACAGGAGTTCTGCATGAAGTGTTCATTTTGGCCTTCTCTCGCTGAGAAAACGCTATTTGTGACCTGTGATACAAAAATGCCATAACTTTTGTTCAAAGTGAATTTTCAGTCAAGTTTCAACTTGAAAGCATAGAAAGATGCATAAACTTGAAGTTACAGCTTGATTTCAGTGAGTTTTCCTCAAATACAGGAGTTCTGCATGAAGTGTTCATTTTGGCCTTCTCTCGCTGAGAAAACGCTATTTGTGACCTGTGACACAAAACAGCCATAACTTTTGTTCAAAGTGACTTTTCAGTCAAGTTTCAACCTGAAAGCATAGAAAGATGCATAAACTTGAAGTTACAGGTGGATTTCAGTGAGTTTTCATCAAAATACAGGAGTTCTGCATGAAGTGTTCATTTTGGCCTTCTCTCGCTGAGAAAACGCTATTTGTGACCTGTGATACAAAAATGCCATAACTTTTGTTCAAAGTGAATTTTCAATCAAGTTTCAACTTGAAAGCATAGAAAGATGCATAAACTTGAAGTTACAGCTTGATTTCAGTGAGTTTTCCTCAAAATACAGGAGTTATGCATGAAGTGTTCATTTTGGCCTTCTCTCGCTGAGAAAACACTATTTGTGACCTGTGATACATAAATGCCATAACTTTTGTTCAAAGTGAGTTTTCAGTCAAGTTTCAACCTGAAAGCATAGAAAGATGCATGAACTTGAAGTTACAGCTTGATTTCAGTGAGTTTTCCTCAAAATACAGGAGTTCTGCATGAAGTGTTCATTTTGGCCTTCTCTCGCTGAGAAAACACTATTTGTGACCTGTGACACAAAACAGCCATAACTTTTGTTCAAAGTGAGTTTTCCGTCAAGTTTCAACCTGAAAGCATAGAAAGATGCATAAACTTGAAGTTACAGCTTGATTTCAGTGAGTTTTCATCAAAATACAGGAGTTCTGCGTGAAGTGTTCATTTTGGCCTTCTCTCGCTGAGAAAACACTATTTGTGACCTGTGACACAAAAATGCCATAACTTTTCTTCAAAGTGAGTTTTCAGTCAAGTTTCAACCTGAAAGCATAGAAAGATGCATAAACTTGAAGTTACAGCTTGATTTCAGTGATTTTTCCTCAAAATACAGGAGTTATGCATGAAGTGTTCATTTTGGCCTTCTCTCGCTGAGAAAACACTATTTGTGACCTGTGACACAAAACAGCCATAACTTTTCTTTAAAGTGAGTTTTCCGTCAAGTTTCAAACTGAAAGCATAGAAAGATGCATAAACTTGAAGTTACTGGTGGATTTCAGTGAGTTTTCCTCAAAATACAGGAGTTGTGCATGAAGTGTTCATTTTGGCCTTCTCTCGCTGAGAAAACGCTGTTTGTGACCTGTGATACAAAAATGCCATAACTTTTGTTCAAAGTGAATTTTCAGTCAAGTTTCAACTTGAAAGCACAGAAAGATGCATAAACTTGAAGTTACAGCTTGATTTCAGTGAGTTTTCCTCAAAATACAGGAGTTCTGCATGAAGTGTTCATTTTGTCCTTCTCTCGCTGAGAAAACCCTATTTGTGACCTGTGATACAAAAATGTCATAACTTTTGTTCAAAGTGAGTTTTCAGTCATGTTTCAACCTGAAAGCATACAAAAGTGCATAAACTTGAAGTTACAGCTGGATTTCAGTGAGTTTTCATCAAAATACAGGAGTTCTGCATGAAGTGTTCATTTTGGCCTTCTCTCGCTGAGAAAACACTATTTGTGACCTGTGATAAAAAAATGCCATAACTTTTGTTCAAAGTGAGTTTTCTGTCAAGTTTCAACCTGAAAGCATAGAAAGATGCATAAAATTGAAATTACAGCTTGATTTTAGTGAGTTTTCATCAAAATACAGGAGTTCTGCATGAAGTGTTCATTTTTGCCTTCTCTCGCTGAGAAAACACTATTTGTGACCTGTGACACAAAAATGCCACAACATTTGTTCAAAGTGAGTTTTCAGTCAAGGTTCAACCTGAAAGCATAGAAAGATGCATAAACTTGAAGTTACAGCTTGATTTCAGTGAGTTTTCCTCAAAATACAGGAGTTGTGCATGAAGTGTTCATTTTGGCCTTCTCTCGCTGAGAAAACGCTGTTTGTGACCTGTGATACAAAAATGCCATAACTTTTGTTCAAAGTGAATTTTCAGTCAAGTTTCAACTTGAAAGCACAGAAAGATGCATAAACTTGAAGTTACAGCTTGATTTCAGTGAGTTTTCCTCAAAATACAGGAGTTCTGCATGAAGTGTTCATTTTGTCCTTCTCTCGCTGAGAAAACCCTATTTGTGACCTGTGATACAAAAATGTCATAACTTTTGTTCAAAGTGAGTTTTCAGTCATGTTTCAACCTGAAAGCATACAAAAGTGCATAAACTTGAAGTTACAGCTGGATTTCAGTGAGTTTTCATCAAAATACAGGAGTTCTGCATGAAGTGTTCATTTTGGCCTTCTCTCGCTGAGAAAACACTATTTGTGACCTGTGATAAAAAAATGCCATAACTTTTGTTCAAAGTGAGTTTTCTGTCAAGTTTCAACCTGAAAGCATAGAAAGATGCATAAAATTGAAATTACAGCTTGATTTTAGTGAGTTTTCATCAAAATACAGGAGTTCTGCATGAAGTGTTCATTTTTGCCTTCTCTCGCTGAGAAAACACTATTTGTGACCTGTGACACAAAAATGCCACAACATTTGTTCAAAGTGAGTTTTCAGTCAAGGTTCAACCTGAAAGCATAGAAAGATGCATAAACTTGAAGTTACAGCTTGATTTCAGTGAGTTTTACTCAAAATACAGGAGTTCTGCATGAAGTGTTCATTTTGGCCTTCTCTCGCTTAGGAAACACTGTTTGTTACCTGTGATACAAAAATGCCATTACTTTTCTTCAAAGTGAGTTTTCTGTCAAGTTTCAACCTGAAAGCATAGAAAGATGCATAAACTTGAAGTTGCAGGTGGATTTTAGTGAGTTTTCCTCAAAATACAGGAGTTCTGCATGAAGTGTTCATTTTGGCCTTCTCTCGCTGAGAAAACGCTATTTGTGACCTGTGACACAAAACAGCCATAACTTTTGTTCAAAGTGAGTTTTCAGTCAAATTTCAACCTGAAAGCATAGAAAGATGCATAAACTTGAAGTTACAGGTGGATTTCAGTGAGTTTTCCTCAAAATACAGGAGTTCTGCATGAAGTGTTCATTTTGGCCTTCTCTCGCTGAGAAAACACTATTTGTGACCCGTGATACAAAAATGCCATAACTTTTCTTCAAAGTGAGTTTTCAGTCAAGTTTCAACCTGAAAGCATAGAAAGATGCATAAACTTGAAGTTACAGATGGATTTTAGTGAGTTTTCATCAAAATACAGGAGTTCTGCATGAAGTGTTCATTTTGGCCTTCTCTCGCTGAGAAAACGCTATTTGTGACCTGTGACACAAAACAGCCATAACTTTTGTTCAAAGTGAGTTTTCAGTCAAGTTTCACCTGAAAGCATAGAAAGATGCATAAACTTGAAGTTACAGCTTGATTTCAGTGAGTTTTCCTCAAAATACAGGAATTATGCATGAGGTGTTCACTTTGGTCTTCTCTCGCTGAGAAAACACTATTTGTGACCTGTGATACAAAAATGCCATAACTTTTCTTCAAAGTGAATTTTCAGTCAAGTTTCAACCTGAAAGCATAGAAAGATACATAAACTTGAAGTTACAGCTTGATTTCAGTGAGTTTTCATCAAAATACAGGAGTTCTGCATGAAGTGTTCATTTTGGCCTTCTCTTGCTGAGAAAACGCTATTTGTGACCTGTGATACAAAAATGCCATAACTTTTCTTCAAAGTGAGTTTTCAGTCAAGTTTCAACCTGAAAGCATAGAAAGATGCATAAACTTGAAGTTACAGCTTGATTTCAGTGATTTTTCCTCAAAATACAGGAGTTATGCATGAAGTGTTCATTTTGGCCTTCTCTCGCTGAGAAAACACTATTTGTGACCTGTGACACAAAACAGCCATAACTTTTCTTTAAAGTGAGTTTTCCGTCAAGTTTCAAACTGAAAGCATAGAAAGATGCATAAACTTGAAGTTACTGGTGGATTTCAGTGAGTTTTCCTCAAAATACAGGAGTTGTGCATGAAGTGTTCATTTTGGCCTTCTCTCGCTGAGAAAACGCTATTTGTGACCTGTGATACAAAAATGCCATAACTTTTGTTCAAAGTGAATTTTCAGTCAAGTTTCAACTTGAAAGCACAGAAAGATGCATAAACTTGAAGTTACAGCTTGATTTCAGTGAGTTTTCCTCAAAATACAGGAGTTCTGCATGAAGTGTTCATTTTGTCCTTCTCTCGCTGAGAAAACCCTATTTGTGACCTGTGATACAAAAATGTCATAACTTTTGTTCAAAGTGAGTTTTCAGTCATGTTTCAACCTGAAAGCATACAAAAGTGCATAAACTTGAAGTTACAGCTGGATTTCAGTGAGTTTTCATCAAAATACAGGAGTTCTGCATGAAGTGTTCATTTTGGCCTTCTCTCGCTGAGAAAACACTATTTGTGACCTGTGATAAAAAAATGCCATAACTTTTGTTCAAAGTGAGTTTTCTGTCAAGTTTCAACCTGAAAGCATAGAAAGATGCATAAAATTGAAATTACAGCTTGATTTTAGTGAGTTTTCATCAAAATACAGGAGTTCTGCATGAAGTGTTCATTTTTGCCTTCTCTCGCTGAGAAAACACTATTTGTGACCTGTGACACAAAAATGCCACAACATTTGTTCAAAGTGAGTTTTCAGTCAAGGTTCAACCTGAAAGCATAGAAAGATGCATAAACTTGAAGTTACAGCTTGATTTCAGTGAGTTTTCCTCAAAATACAGGAGTTCTGCATGAAGTGTTCATTTTGGCCTTCTCTCGCTTAGGAAACACTATTTGTTACCTGTGATACAAAAATGCCATTACTTTTCTTCAAAGTGAGTTTTCTGTCAAGTTTCAACCTGAAAGCATAGAAAGATGCATAAACTTGAAGTTGCAGGTGGATTTTAGTGAGTTTTCCTCAAAATACAGGAGTTCTGCATGAAGTGTTCATTTTGGCCTTCTCTCGCTGAGAAAACGCTATTTGTGACCTGTGACACAAAACAGCCATAACTTTTGTTCAAAGTGAGTTTTCAGTCAAATTTCAACCTGAAAGCATAGAAAGATGCATAAACTTGAAGTTACAGGTGGATTTAAGTGAGTTTTCATCAAAATACAGGAGTTCTGCATGAAGTGTTCATTTTGGCCTTCTCTCGCTGAGAAAACACTATTTGTGACCTGTGATACAAAAATGCCATAACTTTTCTTCAAAGTGAGTTTTCAGTCAAGTTTCAACCTGAAAGCATAGAAAGATGGATAAACTTGAAATTACAGCTTGATTTCAGGAAGTTTTCATCAAAATACAGGAGTTCTGAATGAAGTGTTCATTTTGGCCTTCTCTCGCTGAGAAAACACTGTTTGTGACCTGTGACACAAAACAGCCATAACTTTTGTTCAAAGTGAGTTTTCAGTCAAGTTTCAACCTGAAAGCATAGAAAGATGCATAAACTTGAAGTTACAGCTTGATTTCAGTGAGTTTTCATCAAAATACAGGAGTTCTGCATGAAGTGTTCATTTTGGCCATCTCTCGCTGAGAATACGCTATTTGTGACCTTTGACACAAAACAGCCATCACTTTTCTTCAAAGTGAGTTTTCAGTTAAGTTTCAACCTGAAAGCATAGAAAGATGCATAAACTTGAAGTTACAGCTTGATTTCAGTGAGTTTTACTCAAAATACAGGAGTTCTGCATGAAGTGTTCATTTTGGCCTTCTCTTGCTGAGAAAACACTATTTGTGACCTGTGACACAAAAATGCCACAACATTTGTTCAAAGTGTGTTTTCAGTCAAGGTTCAACCTGAAAGCATAGAAAGATGCATAAACTTGAAGTTACAGCTTGATTTCAGTGAGTTTTCCTCAAAATACAGGAGTTCTGCATGAAGTGTTCATTTTGGCCTTCTCTCGCTTAGGAAACACTATTTGTGACCTGTGATACAAAAATGCCATTACTTTTCTTCAAAGTGAGTTTTTTGTCAAGTTTCAACCTGAAAGCATAGAAAGATGCATAAACTTGAAGTTGCAGGTGGATTTTAGTGAGTTTTCCTCAAAATACAGGAGTTCTGCATGAAGTGTTCATTTTGGCCTTCTCTCGCTGAGAAAACGCTATTTGTGACCTGTGACACAAAACAGCCATAACTTTTGTTCAAAGTGAGTTTTTAGTCAAATTTCAACCTGAAAGCATAGAAAGATGCATAAACTTGAAGTTACAGGTGGATTTCAGTGAGTTTTCGTCAAAATACAGGAGTTCTGCATGAAGTGTTCATTTTGGCCTTCTCTCGCTGAGAAAACGCTATTTGTGACCTTTGACACAAAACAGCCATAACTTTTGTTCAAAGTGAGTTTTCAGTCAAGTTTCAACCTGAAAGCATAGAAAGATGCATAAACTTGAAGTTACAGCTTGATTTCAGTGAGTTTTCCTCAAAATACAGGAGTTCTGCATGAAGTGTTCATTTTGGCCTTCTCTCGCTGAGAAAACACTATTTGTGACCTGTGACACAAAACAGCCATAACTTTTCTTCAAAGTGAGTTTTCAGTCAAGTTTCAACCTGAATGCATAGAAAGATGCATAAACTTGAAGTTACAGGTTGATTTCAGTGAGTTTTTCTTCAAAATAAAGGAGTTCTGCATGAAGTGTTCATTTTGGCCTTCTCTCGCTTAGGAAACGCTATTTGTGACCTGTGATACAAAAATGCCATTACTTTTCTTCAAAGTGAGTTTTCTGTCAAGTTTCAACCTGAAAGCATAGAAAGATGCATAAACTTGAAGTTACAGGTGGATTTTAGTGAGTTTTCATCAAAATACAGGAGTTCTGCATGAAGTGTTCATTTTGGCCTTCTCTCGCTGAGAAAACACTATTTGTGACCTGTGACACAAAAATGCCACAACATTTGTTCAAAGTGAGTTTTCAGTCAAGGTTCAACCTGAAAGCATAGAAAGATGCATAAACTTGAAGTTACAGCTTGATTTCAGTGAGTTTTCCTCAAAATACAGGAGTTCTGCATGAAGTGTTCATTTTGGCCTTCTCTCGCTTAGGAAACGCTATTTGTGACCTGTGATACAAAAATGCCATTACTTTTCTTCAAAGTGAGTTTTCTGTCAAGTTTCAACCTGAAAGCATAGAAAGATGCATAAACTTGAAGTTGCAGGTGGATTTTAGTGAGTTTTCATCAAAATACAGGAGTTCTGCATGAAGTGTTCATTTTGGCCTTCTCTCGCTGAGAAAACGCTATTTGTGACCTGTGACACAAAACAGCCATAACTTTTGTTCAAAGTGAGTTTTCAGTCAAGTTTCAACCTGAAAGCATAGAAAGATGCATAAACTTGAAGTTACAGCTTGATGTCAGTGAGTTTTCCTCAAAATAAAGGAGTTATGCATGAAGTGTTCATTTTGGCCTTCTCTCGCTGAGAAAACACTATTTGTGACCTGTGATACAAAAATGCCATAACTTTTGTTCAAAGTGAGTTATCAGTCAAGTTTCAACCTGAAAGCATAGAAAGATGCATAAACTTGAAGTTACAGCTTGATTGCAGTGAGTTTTCCTCAAAATACAGGAGTTCTGCATGAAGTGTTCATTTTGGCCTTCTCTCGCTGAGAAAACGCTATTTGTGACCTGTGACACAAAACAGCCATAACTTTTGTTCAAAGTGAGTTTTCAGTCAAGTTTCAACCTGAAAGCATAGAAAGATGCATAAACTTGAAGTTAAAGGTGGATTTTAGTTAGTTTTCATCAAAATACAGGAGTTCTGCATGAAGTGTTCATTTTGGCCTTCTCTCGCTGAGAAAACTCTATTTGTGACCTGTGACAAAAAACAGCCATAACTTTTGTTCAAAGTGAGTTTTCAGTCAAGTTTCAACCTGAAAGCATAGAAAGATGCATAAACTTGAAGTTACCACTTGATTTCAGTGAGTTTTCTTCAAAATACAGGAGTTCTGCATGAAGTGTTCATTTTGGCCTTCTCTCGCTGAGAAAACGCTATTTGTGACCTTTGACACAGAACAGCCATAACTTTTGTTCAAAGTGAGTTTTCAGTCAAGTTTCAACCTGAAAGCATAGAAAGATGCATAAACTTGAAGTTACAGCTTGATTTCAGTGAGTTTTCCTCAAAATACAGGAGTTCTGCATGAAGTGTTCATTTTGGCCTTCTCTCGCTGAGAAAACACTCTTTGTGACCTGTGACACAAAACAGCCATAACTTTTCTTCAAAGTGAGTTTTCAGTCAAGTTTCAACCTGAATGCATAGAAAGATGCATAAACTTGAAGTTACAGCTGGATTTCAGTGAGTTTTCATCAAAATACAGGAGTTCTGCATGAAGTGTTCATTTTGGCCTTCTCTTGCTGAGAAAATGCTATTTGTGACCTGTGACACAAAAAAGCCATAACTTTTGTTCAAAGTGAGTTTTCAGTCAAGTTTCAACCTGAAAGCATAGAAAGATGCATAAACTTGAAGTTACAGGTGGATTTTAGTGAGTTTTCATCAAATTACAGGAGTTCTACATGAAGTTTTCATTTTGGCCTTCTCTCGCTGAGAAAACGCTATTTGTGACCTTTGACACAAAACAGCCATAACTTTTGTTCAAAGTGAGTTTTCAGTCAAGTTTCAACCTGAAAGCATAGAAAGATGCATAAACTTGAAGTTACAGCTCTATTTCAGTGAGTTTTCCTCAAAATACAGGAGTTCTGCATGAAGTGTTCATTTTGGCCTTCTCTCGCTGAGAAAAAACTATTTTTGACCTGTGATACAAAAATGCCATAACTTTTGTTCAAAGTGAGTTATCAGTCAAGTTTCAACCTGAAAGCATAGAAAGTTGCATAAACTTGAAGTTACATCTTGATTTCAGTGAGTTTTCATCAAAATACAGGAGTTCTGCATGAAGTGTTCATTTTGGCCTTCTCTCGCTGAGAAAACGCTATTTGTGACCTGTGATACAAAAATGCCATAACTTTTCTTCAAAGTGAGTTTTCAGTCAAGTTTCAACCTGAAATCATAGAAAGATGCATAAACTTGAAGTTACTGGTGGATTTTAGTGAGTTTTCATCAAAATACAGGAGTTCTGCATGAAGTGTTCATTTTGGCCTTCTCTCGCTGAGAAAACGCTTTTTGTGACCTGTGACACAAAACAGCCATAACTTTTGTTCAAAGTGAGTTTTCAGTCAAGTTTCAACCTGAAAGCATAAAAAGATGCATAAACTTGAAGTTACAGCTTGATTTCAGTGAGTTTTCCTCAAAATACAGGAGTTCTGCATGAAGTGTTCATTTTGGCCTTCTCTCGCTGAGAAAACGCTATTTGTGACCTGTGACACAAAACAGCCATAACTTTTGTTCAAAGTGAGTTTTCAGTCAAGTTTCAACCTGAAAGCATAGAAAGATGCATAAACTTGAAGTTACAGCTTGATGTCAGTGAGTTTTCCTCAAAATACAGGAGTTATGCATGAAGTGTTCATTTTGGCCTTCTCTCGCTGAGAAAACGCTATTTGTGACCTTTGACACAAAACAGCCATAACTTTTGTTCAAAGTGAGTTTTCAGTCAAGTTTCAACCTGAAAGCATAGAAAGATGCATAAACTTGAAGTTACAGCTTGATTTCAGTGAGTTTTCTTCAAAATACAGGAGTTCTGCATGAAGTGTTCATTTTGGCCTTCTCTCGCTGAGAAAACGCTATTTGTGACCTTTGACACAAAACAGCCATAACTTTTGTTCAAAGTGAGTTTTCAGTCAAGTCTCAACCTGAAAGCATAGAAAGATGCATAAACTTGAAGTTACAGCTTGATTTCAGTGAGTTTTCCTCAAAATACAGGAGTTCTGCATGAAGTGTTCATTTTGGCCTTCTCTCGCTGAGAAAACACTATTTGTGACCTGTGACACAAAACAGCCATAACTTTTCTTCAAAGTGAGTTTTCAGTCAAGTTTCACCCTAAATGCATAGAAAGATGCATAAACTTGAAGTTACAGGTTGATTTCAGTGAGTTTTTCTTCAAAATACAGGAGTTCTGCATGAAGTGTTCATTTTGGCCTTCTCTCGCTGAGGAAACGCTATTTGTGACCTGTGATACAAAAATGCCATTACTTTTCTTCAAAGTGAGTTTTCTGTCAAGTTTCAACCTGAAAGCATAGAAAGATGCATAAACTTGAAGTTACAGGTGGATTTTAGTGAGTTTTCATCAAAATACAGGAGTTCTGCATGAAGTGTTCATTTTGGCCTTCTCTCGCTGAGAAAACACTATTTGTGACCTGTGACACAAAAATGCCACAACATTTGTTCAAAGTGAGTTTTCAGTCAAGGTTCAACCTGAAAGCATAGAAAGTTGCATAAACTTGAAGTTACAGGTGGATTTTAGTTAGTTTTCATCAAAATACAGGAGTTCTGCATGAAGTGTTCATTTTGGCCTTCTCTCGCTGAGAAAACTCTATTTGTGACCTGTGACACAAAACAGCCATAACTTTTTTTCAAAGTGAGTTTTCAGTCAAGTTTCAACCTGAAAGCATAGAAAGATGCATAAACTTGAAGTTACAGCTTGATTTCAGTGAGTTTTCCTCAAAATACAGAAGTTATGCATTAGGTGTTCATTTTGGCCTTCTCTCGCTGAGAAAACGCTATTTGTGACCTCTGATACAAAAATACCATAACTTTTCTTCAAAGTGAGTTTTCAGTCAAGTTTCAACCTGAAATCATAGAAAGATGCATAAACTTGAAGTTACAGGTGAATTTCAGTGAGTTTTCATCAAAATACAGGAGTTCTGCATGAAGTGTTCATTTTGGCCGTCTCTCGCTGAGAAAACACTATTTGTGACCTGTGATACAAAACAGCCATAACTTTCGTTCAAAGTCAATTTTCAGTCAAGTTTCAACTTGAAAGCATAGAAAGATGGATAAACTTGAAGTTACAGCTTGATTTCAGTGAGTTTTCATCAAAATACAGGAGTTCTGCATGAAGTGTTCATTTTGGCCTTCTCTCGCTGAGAAAACACTATTTGTGACCTGTGACACAAAACAGCCATAACTTTTCTTCAAAGTGAGTTTTCAGTCAAGTTTCAACCTGAAAGCATAGAAAGATGCATAAACTTGAAGTTACAGCTGGATTTCAGTGAGTTTTCATCAAAATACAGGAGTTCTGCATGAAGTGTTCATTTTGGCCTTCTCTCGCTGAGAAAACGCTATTTGTGACCTGTGACACAAAACAGCCATAAATTTTCTTCAAAGTGAGTTTTCAGTCAAGTTTAAACCTGAAACCATAGAAAGATGCATAAACTTGAAGTTACAGGTGGATTTCAGTGAGTTTTCGTGAAAATACAGGAGTTCTGCATGAAATGTTCATTTTGGCCTTCTCTCGCTGAGAAAACACTATTTGTGACCTGTGATACAAAAATGCCATAACTTTTCTTCAAAGTGAGTTTTCAGTCAAGTTTCAACCTGAAAGCATAGAAAGATGCATAAACTTGAAGTTACAGCTTGATTTCAGTGAGTTTTCATCAAAATACAGGAGTTCTGCATGAAGTGTTCATTTTGGCCTTCTCTCGCTTAGAAAACACTATTTGTGACCTGTGATACAAAAATGCCATAACTTTTCTTCAAAGTGAGTTTTCAGTCAAGTTTCCACCTGAAACCATAGAAAGATGCATAAACTTGAAGTTACAGCTTTATTTCAGTGAGTTTTCATCAAAATACAGGAGTTCTGCATGAAGTGTTCATTTTGGCCTTCTCTCGCTGAGAAAACACTATTTGTGACCTGTGATACAAAAATGCCATAACTTTTCTTCAAAGTGAGTTTTCAGTCAAGTTTCAACCTGAAAGCATAGAAAGATGCATAAACTTGAAGTTACAGCTTGATTTCAGTGAGTTTTCATCAAAATACAGGAGTTCTGCATGAAGTGTTCATTTTGGCATTCTCTCGCTGAGAAAACGCTATTTGTGACCTTTGACACAAAACAGCCATAACTTTTGTTCAAAGTGAGTTTTCAGTCAAGTTTCAACCTGAAAGCATAGAAAGATGCATAAACTTGAAGTTACAGCTTGATTTCATTGAATTTTCCTCAAAATACAGGAGTTCTGCATGAAGTGTTCATTTTGGCCTTCTCTCGCTGAGAAAACACTATTTGTGACCTGTGACACAAAACAGCCATAACTTTTGTTCGAAGTGAGTTTTCAGTCAAGTTTCAACCTGAAACCATAGAAAGATGCATAAACTTGAAGTTACAGGTTGATTTCAGTGAGTTTTCATCTAAATACAGTTCTGCATGAAATGTTTATTTTGGCATTCTCTCGCTGAGAAAACACTATTTATGACCTGTGATACAAAAATGCCATAACTTTTGTTCAAAGTGAGTTTTCAGTCAAGTTTCAACCTGAAAGCATAGAAAGATGCATAAACTTGAAGTTACAGGTGGATTTTAGTGAGTTTTCATCAAAATACAGGAGTTCTGCATGAAGTGTTCATTTTGGCCGTCTCTCGCTGAGAAAACGCTATTTGTGACCTGTGACACAAAAAAGCCATAACTTTTGTTCAAAGTGAGTTTTCGGTCAAGTTTCAACCTGAAAGCATAGAAAGATGCATAAACTTGAAGTTACAGATGGATTTCAGTGAGTTTTCATCAAAATACAGGAGTTATGCATGAAGTGTTCATTTTGGCCTTCTCTCGCTGAGAAAACACGATTTGTGAACTGTGATACAAAAATGCCATAACTTTTGTTCAAAGTAAGTTTTCAGTCAAGTCTCAACCTGAAACCATAGAAAGATGCATAAACTTGAAGTTACAGGTGGATTTCAGTGAGTTTTCGTCTAAATAAAGTTTGCATGAAATGTTTATTTTGGCCTTCTCTCGCTTAGAAAACGCTATTTGTGACCTGTGACACAAAAAAGCCATAACTTTTGTTCAAAGTGAGTTTTCGGTCAAGTTTCAACCTGAAAGCAGAGAAAGATGCAGAAACTTGAAGTTACAGATGGATTTCAGTGAGTTTTCATCAAAATACAGGAGTTATGCATGAAGTGTTCATTTTGGCCTTCTCTCGCTGAGAAAACACTATTTGTGACCTGTGATACAAAAATGCCATAACTTTTGTTCAAAGTGAGTTTTCAGTCAAGTTTCAACCTGAAAGCATAGAAAGATGCATAAACTTGAAGTTACAGCTTGATTTCAGTGAGTTTTCATCAAAATACAGGAGTTCTGCATGAAGTGTTCATTTTGGCCTTCTCTCGCTTAGGAAACGCTATTTGTGACCTGTGATAGAAAAATGCCATAACTTTTCTTCAAAGTGAGTTTTCAGTCAAGTTTCAACCTGAAAGCATAGAAAGATGCATAAACTTGAAGTTACAGGTGGATTTTAGTGAGTTTTCATCAAAATACAGGAGTTCTGCATGAAGTGTTCATTTTGGCCTTCTCTCGCTGAGAAAACGCTATTTGTGACCTGTGACACAAAACAGCCATAACTTTTTTTCAAAGTGAGTTTTCAGTCAAGTTTCACCTGAAAGCATAGAAAGATGCATAAACTTGAAGTTACACCTTGATTTCAGTGAGTTTTCATCAAAATACAGGAGTTCTGCATGAAGTGTTCATTTTGGCCTTCTCTCGCTGAAAAAACACTATTTGTGACCTGTGATACAAAAATGCCATAACTTTTGTTCAAAGTGAGTTTTCAGTCAAGTTTCAACCTGAAAGCATATAAAGATGCATAAACTTGAAGTTACAGCTTGATTTCAGTGAGTTTTCCTCAAAATACAGGAGTTCTGCATGAAATTTTCATTTTGGCCTTCTCTCGCTGAGAAAACACTATTTGTGACCTGTGATACAAAAAAATGCCATGACTTTTCTTCAAAGTGAGTTTTCAGTCAAGTTTCAACCTGAAAGCATAGAAAGATGCATAAACTTGAAGTTACAGCTTGATTTCAGGGAGCTTTCATCAAAATACAGGAGTTCTGCAAGAAGTGTTCATTTTGGCCTTCTCTCGCTTAGAAAACACTATTTGTGACCTGTGATTCAAAAATGCCATAACTTTTCTTCAAAGTGAGTTTTCAGTCAAGTTTAAACCTGAAACCATAGAAAGATGCATAAACTTGAAGTTACAGCTTGATTTCAGTGAGTTTTCATCAAAATACAGGAGTTCTACATGAAGTGTTCATTTTGGCCTTCTCTCGCTGAGAAAACGCTATTTGTTACCTGTGATACTAAAATGCCATAACTTTTCTTCAAAGTGAGTTTTCAGTCAATTTCAACCTGAAAGCATAGAAAGATGCATAAACTTGAAGTTACAGCTTGATTTCAGTGAGTTTTCCTCAAAATACAGGAGTTCTGCATGACGTGTTCATTTTGGCCTTCTCTCGCTGAGAAAACACTATTTGTGACCTGTGACAAAAACAGCCATAACTTTTGTTCAAAGTGAGTTTTCAGTCAAGTTTACACCTGAAACCATAGAAAGATGCATAAACTTGGAGTTACAGGTGGATTTTAGTGAGTTTTCATCAAAATACAGGAGTTCTGCATGAAGTGTTCATTTTGGCCTTCTCTCGCTGAGAAAACGCTATTTGTGACGTGTGACACAAAACAGCCATAAGTTTTGTTGAAAGTGAGTTTTCAGTCAAGTTTCAACCTGAAAGCATAGAAAGATGCATAAACTTGAAGTTACAGCTTGATTTCAGTGAGTTTTCATCAAAATACAGGAGTTCTTCATGAAGTGTTCATTTTGGCCTTCTCTCGCTGAGAAAACGCTATTTGTGACCTGTGATACAAAAATGCCATAACTTTTCTTCAAAGTGAGTTTTCAGTCAAGTTTCAACCTGAAAGCATAGAAAGATGCATAAACTTGAAGTTAAAGGTGGATTTTAGTGAGTTTTCATCAAAATACAGGAGTTCTGCATGAAGTGTTCATTTTGGCCTTCTCTCGCTGAGAAAACGCTATTTGTGACCTGTGACACAAAACAGCCATAACTTTTGTTCAAAGTGAGTTTTCAGTCAAGTTTCAACCTGAAAGCATAGAAAGATGCATAAACTTGAAGTTACACCTTGATTTCAGTGAGTTTTCATCAAACTACAGGAGTTCTGCATGAAGTGTTCATTTTGGCCTTCTCTAACTGAGAAAACACTATTTGTGACATGTGATACAAAACAGATATAACTTTTGTTCAAAGTGAGTTTTCAGTCAAGTTTATACCTGAAAGCATAGAAATATGCATACAATTGAAGTTACAGCTTGATTTCAGTGAGTTTTCCTCAAAATACAGGAGTTTTGCATGAAGTGTTCATTTTGGCCTTCTCTCGCTGAGAAAACGCTATTTGTGACCTGTGACACAAAACAGCCATAACTTTTGTTCAAAGTGAGTTTTCAGTCAAGTTTCAACCTGAAAGCATAGAAAGATGCATAAACTTGAAGTGACAGCTTGATTTCAGTGAGTTTTCCTCAAAATACAGGAGTTTTGCATGAAGTGTTCATTTTGGCCTTCTCTCGCTGAGAAAACGCTATTTGTGACCTGTGACACAAAACAGCCATAACTTTTGTTCAAAGTGAGTTTTCAGTCAAGTTTCAACCTGAAAGCATAGAAAGATGCATAAACTTGAAGTTACAGCTTGATTTCAGTGAGTTTTCATCAAAATACAGGAGTTCTGCATGAAGTGTTCATTTTGGCCTTGTCTCGCTGAGAAAACGCTATTTGTGACCTGTGATACAAAAATGCAATAACTTTTCTTCAAAGTGTGTTTTCAGTCAATTTCAACCAGAAAACATAGAAAGATGCATAAACTTGAAGTTACAGCTTGATTTCAGTGAGTTTTCCTGAAAATACAGGAGTTATGCATGACGTTTTCATTTTGGCCTTCTCTCGCTGAGAAAACGCTATTTGTGACCTGTGATAAAAAAAATGCCATAAGTTTTCTTCAAAGTGAGTTTTCAGTCAAGTTTCAACCTGAAAGCATAGAAAGATGAAGAAACTTGAAGTTACAGCTTGATTTCAGTGAGTTTTCATCAAAATACAGGAGTTATGCATGAAGTGTTCATTTTGGCCTTGTCTCGCTGAGAAAACACTATTTGTGACCTGTGATACAAAAATGCCATAACTTTTCTTCAAAGTGAGTTTTCAGTCAATTTCAACCAGAAAGCATAGAAAGATGCATAAACTTGAAGTTACAGCTTGATTTTAGTGAGTTTTCATCAAAATACAGGAGTTCTGCATGAAGTGTTCATTTTGGCCTTCACGCTGAGAAAATGCTATTTGTGACCTGTGACACAAAACAGCCATAACTTTTGTTCAAAGTGAGTTTTCAGTCAAGGTTCAACCTGAAAGCATAGAAAGATGCATAAACTTGAAGTTACAGCTTGATTTCAGTGAGTTTTCATCAAAATACAGGAGTTATGCATGAAGTGTTCATTTTGGCCTTCTCTCGCTGAGAAAACGCTATTTGTGACCTGTGACACAAAACAGCCATAACTTTTCTTCAAAGTGAGTTTTCAGTCAAGTTTCAACCTGAAAGCATAGAAAGATGCATAAACTTGAAGTTACAGCTTGATTTCAGTGAGTTTTCCTCAAAATACAGGAGTTTTGCATGAAGTGTTCATTTTGGCCTTCTCTCGCTGAGAAAACGCTATTTGTGACCTGTGACACAAAACAGCCATAACTTTTGTTCAAAGTGAGTTTTCAGTCAAGTTTCAACCTTAAAGCATAGAAAGATGCATAAACTTGAAGTTACAGCTTGATTTCAGTGAGTTTTCATCAAAATACAGGAGTTCTGCATGAAGTGTTCATTTTGGCCTTGTCTCGCTGAGAAAACGCTATTTGTGACCTGTGATACAAAAATGCAATAACTTTTCTTCAAAGTGTGTTTTCAGTCAATTTCAACCAGAAAGCATAGAAAGATGCATAAACTTGAAGTTACAGCTTGATTTCAGTGAGTTTTCCTCAAAATACAGGAGTTATGCAAGAAGTTTTCATTTTGGCCTTCTCTCGCTGAGAAAACGCTATTTGTGACCTGTGACACAAAACAGCCATAACTTTTGTTCAAAGTGAGTTTTCAGTCAATTTCAACCTGAAAGCATAGAAAGATGCATAAACTTGAAGTTACAGCTTGATTTCAGTGAGTTTTCATCAAAATACAGGAGTTCTGCATGAAGTGTTCATTTTGGCCTTGTCTCGCTGAGAAAACGCTATTTGTGACCTGTGATACAAAAATGCAATAACTTTTCTTCAAAGTATGTTTTCAGTCAATTTCAACCAGAAAGCATAGAAAGATGCATAAACTTGAAGTTACAGCTTGATTTCAGTGAGTTTTCCTCAAAATACAGGAGTTATGCATGAAGTTTTCATTTTGGCCTTCTCTCGCAGAGAAAACGCTATTTGTGACCTGTGATAAAAAAAATGCCATAAGTTTTCTTCAAAGTGAGTTTTCAGTCAAGTTTCAACCTGAAAGCATAGAAAGATGAAGAAACTTGAAGTTACAGCTTGATTTCAGTGAGTTTTCATCAAAATACAGGAGTTATGCATGAAGTGTTCATTTTGGCCTTGTCTCGCTGAGAAAACGCTATTTGTGACCTGTGATACAAAAATGCCATAACTTTTCTTCAAAGTGAGTTTTCAGTCAATTTCAACCAGAAAGCATAGAAAGATGCATAAACTTGAAGTTACAGCTTGATTTTAGTGAGTTTTCATCAAAATACAGGAGTTCTGCATGAAGTGTTCATTTTTAGCCTTCACGCTGAGAAAATGCTATTTGTGACCTGTGACACAAAACAGCCATAACTTTTGTTCAAAGTGAGTTTTCAGTCAAGGTTCAACCTGAAAGCATAGAAAGATGCATAAACTTGAAGTTACAGCTTGATTTCAGTGAGTTTTCATCAAAATACAGGAGTTCTGCATGAAGTGTTCATTTTGGCCTTCTCTCGCAGAGAAAACGCTATTTGTGACCTGTGATAAAAAAATGCCATAAGTTTTCTTCAAAGTGAGTTTTCAGTCAAGTTTCAACCTGAAAGCATAGAAAGATGCATAAACTTGAAGTTACAGCTTGATTTCAGTGAGTTTTCATCAAAATACAGGAGTTATGCATGAAGTGTTCATTTTGGCCTTCTCTCGCTGAGAAAACGCTATTTGTGACCTGTGACACAAAACAGCCATAACTTTTGTTCAAAGTGAGTTTTCAGTCAAGTTTCAACCTGAAAGCATAGAAAGATGCATAAACTTGAAGTTACAGCTTGATTTCAGTGAGTTTTCCTCAAAATACAGGAGTTTTGCATGAAGTGTTCATTTTGGCCTTCTCTCGCTGAGAAAACGCTATTTGTGACCTGTGACACAAAACAGCCATAACTTTTGTTCAAAGTGAGTTTTCAGTCAAGTTTCAACCTGAAAGCATAGAAAGATGCATAAACTTGAAGTTACAGCTTGATTTCAGTGAGTTTTCATCAAAATACAGGAGTTCTGCATGAAGTGTTCATTTTGGCCTTGTCTCGCTGAGAAAACGCTATTTGTGACCTGTGATACAAAAATGCAATAACTTTTCTTCAAAGTGTGTTTTCAGTCAATTTCAACCAGAAAGCATAGAAAGATGCATAAACTTGAAGTTACAGCTTGATTTCAGTGAGTTTTCCTCAAAATACAGGAGTTATGCAAGAAGTTTTCATTTTGGCCTTCTCTCGCTGAGAAAACGCTATTTGTGACCTGTGACACAAAACAGCCATAACTTTTGTTCAAAGTGAGTTTTCAGTCAATTTCAACCTGAAAGCATAGAAAGATGCATAAACTTGAAGTTACAGCTTGATTTCAGTGAGTTTTCATCAAAATACAGGAGTTCTGCATGAAGTGTTCATTTTGGCCTTCTATCGCTGAGAAAACACTATTTGTGACCTGTGACACAAAACAGCCATAACTTTTGTTCAAAGTGAGTTTTCAGTCAAGTTTCAACCTGAAAGCAAAGAAAGATGCATAAACTTGAAGTTACAGCTTGATTTCAGTGAGTTTTCATCAAAATACAGGAGTTCTGCATGAAGTGTTCATTTTGGCCTTCTCTCGCTGAGAAAACGCTATTTGTGACCTGTGATAAAAAAAATGCCATAAGTTTTCTTCAAAGTGAGTTTTCAGTCAAGTTTCAACCTGAAAGCATAGAAAGATGAAGAAACTTGAAGTTACAGCTTGATTTCAGTGAGTTTTCATCAAAATACAGGAGTTATGCATGAAGTGTTCATTTTGGCCTTGTCTCGCTGAGAAAACGCTATTTGTGACCTGTGATACAAAAATGCCATAACTTTTCTTCAAAGTGAGTTTTCAGTCAATTTCAACCAGAAAGCATAGAAAGATGCATAAACTTGAAGTTACAGCTTGATTTCAGTGAGTTTTCATCAAAATACAGGAGTTCTGCATGAAGTGTTCATTTTGGCCTTCTATCGCTGAGAAAACACTATTTGTGACCTGTGATACAAAAATGCCATAACTTTTCTTCAAAGTGAGTTTTCAGTCAAGTTTCAACCTGAAAGCATAGAAAGATGCATAAACTTGAAGTTACAGCTTGATTTTAGTGAGTTTTCATCAAAATACAGGAGTTCTGCATGAAGTGTTCATTTTGGCCTTCACGCTGAGAAAATGCTATTTGTGACCTGTGACACAAAACAGCCATAACTTTTGTTCAAAGTGAGTTTTCAGTCAAGGTTCAACCTGAAAGCATAGAAAGATGCATAAACTTGAAGTTACAGCTTGATTTCAGTGAGTTTTCATCAAAATACAGGAGTTCTGCATGAAGTGTTCATTTTGGCCTTCTCTCGCAGAGAAAACGCTATTTGTGACCTGTGATAAAAAAAATGCCATAAGTTTTCTTCAAAGTGAGTTTTCAGTCAAGTTTCAACCTGAAAGCATAGAAAGATGAATAAACTTGAAGTTACAGGTGGATTTTAGTGAGTTTTCTTCAAAATACAGGAGTTCTGCATGAAGTGTTCATTTTGGCCTTGTCTCGCTGAGAAAAAGCTATTTGTGACCTGTGAAACAAAACAGCCATAAATTTTGTTCAAAGTGAGTTTTAAGTCAAGTTTCAACCTGAAAGCATAGAAAGATGCATAAACTTGAAGTTACAGCTTTATTTCAGTGAGTTTTCCTCAAAATACAGGAGTTCTGCATGAAGTGTTCATTTTGGCCTTCTCTCGCTGAGAAAACACTATTTGTGACCTGTGACACAAAACAGCCATAACTTTTGTTCAAAGTGAGTTTTCAGTCAAGTTTACACCTGAAACCATAGAAAGATGCATAAACTTGGAGTTACAGGTGGATTTTAGTGAGTTTTCATCAAAATACAGGAGTTCTGCATGAAGTGTTCATTTTGGCCTTCTCTCGCTGAGAAAACGCTATTTGTGACGTGTGACACAAAACAGCCATAAGTTTTGTTGAAAGTGAGTTTTCAGTCAAGTTTCAACCTGAAAGCATAGAAAGATGCATAAACTTGAAGTTACAGCTTGATTTCAGTGAGTTTTCATCAAAATACAGGAGTTCTTCATGAAGTGTTCATTTTGGCCTTCTCTCGCTGAGAAAACGCTATTTGTGACCTGTGATACAAAAATGCCATAACTTTTCTTCAAAGTGAGTTTTCAGTCAAGTTTCAACCTGAAAGCATAGAAAGATGCATAAACTTGAAGTTAAAGGTGGATTTTAGTGAGTTTTCATCAAAATACAGGAGTTCTGCATGAAGTGTTCATTTTGGCCTTCTCTCGCTGAGAAAACGCTATTTGTGACCTGTGACACAAAACAGCCATAACTTTTGTTCAAAGTGAGTTTTCAGTCAAGTTTCAACCTGAAAGCATAGAAAGATGCATAAACTTGAAGTTACACCTTGATTTCAGTGAGTTTTCATCAAACTACAGGAGTTCTGCATGAAGTGTTCATTTTGGCCTTCTCTAACTGAGAAAACACTATTTGTGACATGTGAAACAAAACAGATATAACTTTTGTTCAAAGTGAGTTTTCAGTCAAGTTTCAACCTGAAAGCATAGAAAGATGCATACAATTGAAGTTACAGCTTGATTTCAGTGAGTTTTCCTCAAAATACAGGAGTTCTGCATGAAGTGTTCATTTTGGCCGTCTCTCGCTGAGAAAACACTATTTGTGACCTGTGACACAAAACAGCCATAACTTTTGTTCAAAGTGAGTTTTCAGTCAAGTTTCCACCTGAAACCATAGAAAGATGCATAAACTTGAAGTTACAGCTTGATTTCAGTGAGTTTTCATCAAAATACAGGAGTTATGCATGAAGTGTTCATTTTGGCCTTGTCTCGCTGAGAAAACGCTATTTGTGACCTGTGATACAAAAATGCCATAACTTTTCTTCAAAGTGAGTTTTCAGTCAATTTCAACCAGAAAGCATAGAAAGATGCATAAACTTGAAGTTACAGCTTGATTTTAGTGAGTTTTCATCAAAATACAGGAGTTCTGCATGAAGTGTTCATTTTGGCTTTCACGCTGAGAAAATGCTATTTTTGACCTGTGACACAAAACAGCCATAACTTTTGTTCAAAGTGAGTTTTCAGTCAAGGTTCGACCTGAAAGCATAGAAAGATGCATAAACTTGAAGTTACAGCTTGATTTCAGTGAGTTTTCATCAAAATACAGGAGTTCTGCATGAAGTGTTCATTTTGGCCTTCTCTCGCAGAGAAAACGCTATTTGTGACCTGTGATAAAAAAAATGCCATAACTTTTCTTCAAAGTGAGTTTTCAGTCAAGTTTCAACCTGAAAGCATAGAAAGATGCATAAACTTGAAGTTACAGCTTGATTTCAGTGAGTTTTCATCAAAATACAGGAGTTATGCATGAAGTGTTCATTTTGGCCTTCTCTCGCTGAGAAAACGCTATTTGTGACCTGTGACACAAAACAGCCATAACTTTTGTTCAAAGTGAGTTTTCAGTCAAGTTTCAACCTGAAAGCATAGAAAGATGCATAAACTTGAAGTTACAGCTTGATTTCAGTGAGTTTTCCTCAAAATACAGGAGTTTTGCATGAAGTGTTCATTTTGGCCTTCTCTCGCTGAGAAAACGCTATTTGTGACCTGTGACACAAAACAGCCATAACTTTTGTTCAAAGTGAGTTTTCAGTCAAGTTTCAACCTGAAAGCATAGAAAGATGCATAAACTTGAAGTTACAGCTTGATTTCAGTGAGTTTTCCTCAAAATACAGGAGTTTTGCATGAAGTGTTCATTTTGGCCTTCTCTCGCTGAGAAAACGCTATTTGTGACCTGTGACACAAAACAGCCATAACTTTTGTTCAAAGTGAGTTTTCAGTCAAGTTTCAACCTGAAAGCATAGAAAGATGCATAAACTTGAAGTTACAGCTTGATTTCAGTGAGTTTTCATCAAAATACAGGAGTTCTGCATGAAGTGTTCATTTTGGCCTTGTCTCGCTGAGAAAACGCTATTTGTGACCTGTGATACAAAAATGCAATAACTTTTCTTCAAAGTGTGTTTTCAGTCAATTTCAACCAGAAAGCATAGAAAGATGCATAAACTTGAAGTTACAGCTTGATTTCAGTGAGTTTTCCTGAAAATACAGGAGTTATGCATGAAGTTTTCATTTTGGCCTTCTCTCGCTGAGAAAACGCTATTTGTGACCTGTGATAAAAAAAATGCCATAAGTTTTCTTCAAAGTGAGTTTTCAGTCAAGTTTCAACCTGAAAGCATAGAAAGATGAAGAAACTTGAAGTTACAGCTTGATTTCAGTGAGTTTTCATCAACATACAGGAGTTATGCATGAAGTGTTCATTTTGGCCTTGTCTCGCTGAGAAAACACTATTTGTGACCTGTGATACAAAAATGCCATAACTTTTCTTCAAAGTGAGTTTTCAGTCAATTTCAAACAGAAAGCATAGAAAGATGCATAAACTTGAAGTTACAGCTTGATTTTAGTGAGTTTTCATCAAAATACAGGAGTTCTGCATGAAGTGTTCATTTTGGCCTTCACGCTGAGAAAATGCTATTTGTGACCTGTGACACAAAACAGCCATAACTTTTGTTCAAAGTGAGTTTTCAGTCAAGGTTCAACCTGAAAGCATAGAAAGATGCATAAACTTGAAGTTAAAGCTTGATTTCAGTGAGTTTTCATCAAAATACAGGAGTTCTGCATGAAGTGTTCATTTTGGCCTTCTCTCGCAGAGAAAACGCTATTTGTGACCTGTGATAAAAAAAATGCCATAAGTTTTCTTCAAAGTGAGTTTTCAGTCAAGTTTCAACCTGAAAGCATAGAAAGATGCATAAACTTGAAGTTACAGCTTGATTTCAGTGAGTTTTCATCAAAATACAGGAGTTATGCATGAAGTGTTCATTTTGGCCTTCTCTCGCTGAGAAAACGCTATTTGTGACCTGTGACACAAAACAGCCATAACTTTTGTTCAAAGTGAGTTTTCAGTCAAGTTTCAACCTGAAAGCATAGAAAGATGCAGAAACTTGAAGTTACAGCTTGATTTCAGTGAGTTTTCCTCAAAATACAGGAGTTTTGCATGAAGTGTTCATTTTGGCCTTCTCTCGCTGAGAAAACGCTATTTGTGACCTGTGACACAAAACAGCCATAACTTTTGTTCAAAGTGAGTTTTCAGTCAAGTTTCAACCTGAAAGCATAGAAAGATGCATAAACTTGAAGTTACAGCTTGATTTCAGTGAGTTTTCATCAAAATACAGGAGTTCTGCATGAAGTGTTCATTTTGGCCTTGTCTCGCTGAGAAAACGCTATTTGTGACCTGTGATACAAAAATGCAATAACTTTTCTTCAAAGTGTGTTTTCAGTCAATTTCAACCAGAAAGCATAGAAAGATGCATAAACTTGAAGTTACAGCTTGATTTCAGTGAGTTTTCCTCAAAATACAGGAGTTATGCAAGAAGTTTTCATTTTGGCCTTCTCTCGCTGAGAAAACGCTATTTGTGACCTGTGACACAAAACAGCCATAACTTTTGTTCAAAGTGAGTTTTCAGTCAATTTCAACCTGAAAGCATAGAAAGATGCATAAACTTGAAGTTACAGCTTGATTTCAGTGAGTTTTCATCAAAATACAGGAGTTCTGCATGAAGTGTTCATTTTGGCCTTCTCTCGCAGAGAAAACGCTATTTGTGACCTGTGATAAAAAAAATGCCATAAGTTTTCTTCAAAGTGAGTTTTCAGTGAAGTTTCAACCTGAAAGCATAGAAAGATGCATAAACTTGAAGTTACAGCTTGATTTCAGTGAGTTTTCATCAAAATACAGGAGTTATGCATGAAGTGTTCATTTTGGCCTTCTCTCGCTGAGAAAACGCTATTTGTGACCTGTGACACAAAAATGCCATAACTTTTGTTCAAAGTGAGTTTTCAGTCAAGTTTCAACCTGAAAGCATAGAAAGATGCATAAACTTGAAGTTACAGCTTGATTTCAGTGAGTTTTCCTCAAAATACAGGAGTTTTGCATGAAGTGTTCATTTTGGCCTTCTCTCGCTGAGAAAACGCTATTTGTGACCTGTGACACAAAACAGCCATAACTTTTGTTCAAAGTGAGTTTTCAGTCAAGTTTCAACCTGAAAGCATAGAAAGATGCATAAACTTGAAGTTACAGCTTGATTTCAGTGAGTTTTCATCAAAATACAGGAGTTCTGCATGAAGTGTTCATTTTGGCCTTGTCTCGCTGAGAAAACGCTATTTGTGACCTGTGATACAAAAATGCAATAACTTTTCTTCAAAGTGTGTTTTCAGTCAATTTCAACCAGAAAGCATAGAAAGATGCATAAACTTGAAGTTACAGCTTGATTTCAGTGAGTTTTCCTCAAAATACAGGAGTTATGCAAGAAGTTTTCATTTTGGCCTTCTCTCGCTGAGAAAACGCTATTTGTGACCTGTGACACAAAACAGCCATAACTTTTGTTCAAAGTGAGTTTTCAGTCAATTTCAACCTGAAAGCATAGAAAGATGCATAAACTTGAAGTTACAGCTTGATTTCAGTGAGTTTTCATCAAAATACAGGAGTTCTGCATGAAGTGTTCATTTTGGCCTTCTATCGCTGAGAAAACACTATTTGTGACCTGTGACACAAAACAGCCATAACTTTTGTTCAAAGTGAGTTTTCAGTCAAGTTTCAACCTGAAAGCATAGAAAGATGCATAAACTTGAAGTTACAGCTTGATTTCAGTGAGTTTTCATCAAAATACAGGAGTTCTGCATGAAGTGTTCATTTTGGCCTTCTCTCGCTGAGAAAACGCTATTTGTGACCTGTGATAAAAAAAATGCCATAAGTTTTCTTCAAAGTGAGTTTTCAGTCAAGTTTCAACCTGAAAGCATAGAAAGATGAAGAAACTTGAAGTTACAGCTTGATTTCAGTGAGTTTTCATCAAAATACAGGAGTTATGCATGAAGTGTTCATTTTGGCCTTGTCTCGCTGAGAAAACGCTATTTGTGACCTGTGATAGAAAAATGCCATAACTTTTCTTCAAAGTGAGTTTTCAGTCAATTTCAACCAGAAAGCATAGAAAGATGCATAAACTTGAAGTTACAGCTTGATTTCAGTGAGTTTTCATCAAAATACAGGAGTTATGCATGAAGTGTTCATTTTGGCCTTCTATCGCTGAGAAAACGCTATTTGTGACCTGTGACACAAAACAGCCATAACTTTTGTTCAAAGTGAGTTTTCAGTCAAGTTTCAACCTGAAAGCATAGAAAGATGCAGAAACTTGAAGTTACAGCTTGATTTCAGTGAGTTTTCCTCAAAATACAGGAGTTTTGCATGAAGTGTTCATTTTGGCCTTCTCTCGCTGAGAAAACGCTATTTGTGACCTGTGACACAAAACAGCCATAACTTTTGTTCAAAGTGAGTTTTCAGTCAAGTTTCAACCTGAAAGCATAGAAAGATGCATAAACTTGAAGTTACAGCTTGATTTCAGTGAGTTTTCATCAAAATACAGGAGTTCTGCATGAAGTGTTCATTTTGGCCTTGTCTCGCTGAGAAAACGCTATTTGTGACCTGTGATACAAAAATGCAATAACTTTTCTTCAAAGTGTGTTTTCAGTCAATTTCAACCAGAAAGCATAGAAAGATGCATAAACTTGAAGTTACAGCTTGATTTCAGTGAGTTTTCCTCAAAATACAGGAGTTATGCAAGAAGTTTTCATTTTGGCCTTCTCTCGCTGAGAAAACGCTATTTGTGACCTGTGACACAAAACAGCCATAACTTTTGTTCAAAGTGAGTTTTCAGTCAATTTCAACCTGAAAGCATAGAAAGATGCATAAACTTGAAGTTACAGCTTGATTTCAGTGAGTTTTCATCAAAATACAGGAGTTCTGCATGAAGTGTTCATTTTGGCCTTCTCTCGCAGAGAAAACGCTATTTGTGACCTGTGATAAAAAAAATGCCATAAGTTTTCTTCAAAGTGAGTTTTCAGTCAAGTTTCAACCTGAAAGCATAGAAAGATGCATAAACTTGAAGTTACAGCTTGATTTCAGTGAGTTTTCATCAAAATACAGGAGTTATGCATGAAGTGTTCATTTTGGCCTTCTCTCGCTGAGAAAACGCTATTTGTGACCTGTGACACAAAACAGCCATAACTTTTGTTCAAAGTGAGTTTTCAGTCAAGTTTCAACCTGAAAGCATAGAAAGATGCATAAACTTGAAGTTACAGCTTGATTTCAGTGAGTTTTCCTCAAAATACAGGAGTTTTGCATGAAGTGTTCATTTTGGCCTTCTCTCGCTGAGAAAACGCTATTTGTGACCTGTGACACAAAACAGCCATAACTTTTGTTCAAAGTGAGTTTTCAGTCAAGTTTCAACCTGAAAGCATAGAAAGATGCATAAACTTGAAGTTACAGGTGGTTTTCAGTGAGTTTTCATCAAAATACAGGAGTTCTGCATGAAGTGTTCATTTTGGCCTTGTCTCGCTGAGAAAACGCTATTTGTGACCTGTGATACAAAAATGCAATAACTTTTCTTCAAAGTGTGTTTTCAGTCAATTTCAACCAGAAAGCATAGAAAGATGCATAAACTTGAAGTTACAGCTTGATTTCAGTGAGTTTTCCTCAAAATACAGGAGTTATGCAAGAAGTTTTCATTTTGGCCTTCTCTCGCTGAGAAAACGCTATTTGTGACCTGTGACACAAAACAGCCATAACTTTTGTTCAAAGTGAGTTTTCAGTCAATTTCAACCTGAAAGCATAGAAAGATGCATAAACTTGAAGTTACAGCTTGATTTCAGTGAGTTTTCATCAAAATACAGGAGTTCTGCATGAAGTGTTCATTTTGGCCTTCTATCGCTGAGAAAACACTATTTGTGACCTGTGACACAAAACAGCCATAACTTTTTTCAAAGTGAGTTTTAAGTCAAGTTTCAACCTGAAAGCATAGAAAGATGCATAAACTTGAAGTTACAGCTTTATTTCAGTGAGTTTTCCTCAAAATACAGGAGTTCTGCATGAAGTGTTCATTTTGGCCTTCTCTCGCTGAGAAAACACTATTTTTGACCTGTGACACAAAACAGCCATAACTATTGTTCAAAGTGAGTTTTCAGTCAAGTTTCAACCTGAAAGCATAGAAAGATGCATAAACTTGAAGTTACAGGTGGATTTTAGTGAGTTTTCATCAAAATACAGGAGTTTTGCATGAAGTGTTCATTTTGGCCTTTTCTCGCTGAGAAAACGCTATTTGTGACCTGTGATACAAAAATGCCATAACTTTTGTTCAAAGTGAGTTTTCAGTTAAGTTTCAACCTGAAAGCATAGAAAGATGCATAAACTTGAAGTTACAGCTGGATTTCAGTGAGTTTTCATCAAAATACAGGAGTTCTGCATGAAGTGTTCATTTTGGCCTTGTCTCGCTGAGAAAACGCTATTTGTGACCTGTGATAAAAAAATGCCATAACTTTTCTTCAAAGTGAGTTTTCAGTCAATTTCAACCAGAAAGCATAGAAAGATGCATAAACTTGAAGTTACAGCTTGATTTCAGTGAGTTTTCCTCAAAATACAGGAGTTATGCATGAAGTGTTCATTTTGGCCTTCTCTCGCTGAGAAAACGCTATTTGTGACCTGTGACACAAAACAGCCATAACTTTTGTTCAAAGTGAGTTTTCAGTCAAGTTTCAACCTGAAAGCATAGAAAGATGCATAAACTTGAAGTTACAGCTTGATTTCAGTGAGTTTTCATCAAAATACAGGAGTTCTGCATGAAGTGTTCATTTTGGCCTTCTCGCTGAGAAAATGCTATTTGTGACCTGTGACACAAAACAGCCATAACTTTTGTTCAAAGTGAGTTTTCAGTCAATTTCAACCTGAAAGCATAGAAAGATGCATAAACTTGAAGTTACAGCTTGATTTCAGTGAGTTTTCATCAAAATACAGGAGTTCTGAATGAAGTGTTCATTTTGGCCTTCTATCGCTGAGAAAACACTATTTGTGACCTGTGATACAAAAATTCCATAACTTTTCTTCAAAGTGAGTTTTCAGTCAAGTTTCAACCTGAAAGCATAGAAAGATGCATAAACTTGAAGTTACAGCTTGATTTTAGTGAGTTTTCATCAAAATACAGGATTTCTGCATGAAGTGTTCATTTTGGCCTTCACGCTGAGAAAATGCTATTTGTGACCTGTGACACAAAACAGCCATAATTTTTGTTCAAAGTGAGTTTTCAGTCAAGTTTCAACCTGAAAGCATAGAAAGATGCATAAACTTGAAGTTACAGCTTGATTTCAGTGAGTTTTCATCAAAATACAGGAGTTCTGCATGAAGTGTTCATTTTGGCCTTCTCTCGCTGAGAAAACACTATTTGTGACCTGTGATACAAAAATGCCATAACTTTTCTTCAAAGTGAGTTTTCAGTCAAGTTTCAACCTGAAAGCATAGAAAGATGCAGAAACTTGAAGTTACAGCTTGATTTCAGTGAGTTTTCGTCAAAATACAGGAGTTCTGCATGAAGTGTTCATTTTGGCCTTCTCTCGCTGAGAAAACACTATTTGTGACCTGTGACACAAAAATGCCATAACTTTTCTTCAAAGTGAGTTTTCAGTCAAGTTTCAACCTGAAGCCATAGAAAGATGAATAAACTTGAAGTTACAGCTTGATTTCAGTGAGTTTTCATCAAAATACAGGAGTTCTGCATGAAGTGTTCATTTTGGCCTTCTCTCGCTGAGAAAACGCTATTTGTGACCTGTGACACAAAACAGCCATAACTTTTCTTCAAAGTGAGTTTTCAGTCAAGTTTCAACCTGAAAGCATAGACAGATGCATAAACTTAAAGTTACAGCTGGATTTCAGTGAGTTTTCATCAACATACAGGAGTTCTGCATGAAGTGTTCATTTTGGCCTTCTCTCGCTGAGAAAACGCTATTTGTGACCTGTGATACAAAAATGCCATAACTTTTCTTCAAAGTGAGTTTTCAGTCAAGTTTCAACCTGAAAGCATAGAAAGATGCATAAACTTGAAGTTACAGGTGGTTTTCAGTGAGTTTTCATCAAAATACAGGAGTTCTGCATGAAGTGTTCATTTTGGCCTTCTCTCGCAGAGAAAACGCTATTTGTGACCTGTGATACAAAACAACCATAACTTTTCTTCAAAGTGAGTTTTCAGTCAAGTTTCAACCTGAAAGCATAGAAAGATTCATAAACTCTAAGTTACAGGTGGATTTTAGTGAGTTTTCATCAAAATACAGGAGTTCTGCATGAAGTGTTCATTTTGGCCTTCTCTCGCTGAGAAAACGCTATTTGTGACCTGTGACACAAAACAGCCATAACTTTTCTTCAAAGTGAGTTTTCAGTCAAGTTTCAACCTGAAAGCATAGAAAGATGCATAAACTTGAAGTTACAGCTTGATTTCAGTGAGTTTTCCTCAAAATACAGGAGTTCTGCATGAAGTGTTCATTTTGGCCTTCTCTCGCTGAGAAAACACTATTTGTGACCTGTGATACAAAAATGCCATAACTTTTCTTCAAAGTGAGTTTTCAGTCAAGTTTCAACCTGAAAGCATAGAAAGATGCAGAAACTTGAAGTTACAGCTTGATTTCAGTGAGTTTTCGTCAAAATACAGGAGTTCTGCATGAAGTGTTCATTTTGGCCTTCTCTCGCTGAGAAAACACTATTTGTGACCTGTGACACAAAAATGCCATAACTTTTCTTCAAAGTGAGTTTTCAGTCAAGTTTCAACCTGAAACCATAGACAGATGCATAAACTTAAAGTTACAGCTGGATTTCAGTGAGTTTTCATCAACATACAGGAGTTCTGCATGAAGTGTTCATTTTGGCCTTCTCTCGCTGAGAAAACGCTATTTGTGACCTGTGATACAAAAATGCCATAACTTTTCTTCAAAGTGAGTTTTCAGTCAAGTTTCAACCTGAAAGCATAGAAAGATGCATAAACTTGAAGTTACAGGTGGTTTTCAGTGAGTTTTCATCAAAATACAGGAGTTCTGCATGAAGTGTTCATTTTGGCCTTCTCTCGCTGAGAAAACGCTATTTGTGACCTGTGATACAAAACAGCCATAACTTTTCTTCAAAGTGAGTTTTCAGTCAAGTTTCAACCTGAAAGCATAGAAAGATGCATAAACTCTAAGTTACAGGTGGATTTTAGTGAGTTTTCATCAAAATACAGGAGATCTGCATGAAGTGTTCATTTTGGCCTTCTCTCGCTGAGAAAACGCTATTTGTGACCTGTGATACAAAAATGCCATAACTTTTCTTCAAAGTGAATTTTCAGCCAAGTTTCAACCTGAAAGCATAGAAAGATACATAAACTTGAAGGTTCAGGTGGATTTCAGTGAGTTTTCATCAAAATACAGGAGTTCTGCATGAAGTGTTCATTTTGGCCTTCTCTCGCTGAGAAAACACTATTTGTGACCTGTGATACAAAAATGCCATAACTTTTCTTCAAAGTGAGTTTTCAGTCAAGTTTCAACCTGAAAGCATAGAAAGATGCAGAAACTTGAAGTTACAGCTTGATTTCAGTGAGTTTTCGTCAAAATACAGGAGTTCTGCATGAAGTGTTCATTTTGGCCTTCTCTCGCTGAGAAAACACTATTTGTGACCTGTGACACAAAAATGCCATAACTTTTCTTCAAAGTGAGTTTTCAGTCAAGTTTCAACCTGAAAGCATAGACAGATGCATAAACTTAAAGTTACAGCTGGATTTCAGTGAGTTTTCATCAACATACAGGAGTTCTGCATGAAGTGTTCATTTTGGCCTTCTCTC
Organism: Aulostomus chinensis; assembly: GCF_037954235.1. Taxonomy (NCBI): domain Eukaryota; kingdom Metazoa; phylum Chordata; class Actinopteri; order Syngnathiformes; family Aulostomidae; genus Aulostomus; species Aulostomus chinensis. The sequence goes on from NC_141321.1 coordinate 520,949, forward strand.
GCTGAGAAAACGCTATTTGTGACCTGTGATACAAAAATGCCATAACTTTTCTTCAAAGTGAGTTTTCAGTCAAGTTTCAACCTGAAAGCATAGAAAGATGCATAAACTTGAAGTTACAGGTGGTTTTCAGTGAGTTTTCATCAAAATACAGGAGTTCTGCATGAAGTGTTCATTTTGGCCTTCTCTCGCTGAGAAAACGCTATTTGTGACCTGTGATACAAAACAACCATAACTTTTCTTCAAAGTGAGTTTTCAGTCAAGTTTCAACCTGAAAGCATAGAAAGATTCATAAACTCTAAGTTACAGGTGGATTTTAGTGAGTTTTCATCAAAATACAGGAGTTCTGCATGAAGTGTTCATTTTGGCCTTCTCTCGCTGAGAAAACGCTATTTGTGACCTGTGACACAAAACAGCCATAACTTTTCTTCAAAGTGTGTTTTCAGTCAAGTTTCAACCTGAAAGCATAGAAAGATGCATAAACTTGAAGTTACAGCTTGATTTCAGTGAGTTTTCATCAAAATACAGGAGTTCTGCATGAAGTGTTCATTTTGGCCTTCTCTCGCTGAGAAAACACTATTTGTGACCTGTGATACAAAAATGCCATAACTTTTCTTCAAAGTGAGTTTTCAGTCAAGTTTCAACCTGAAAGCATAGAAAGATGCAGAAACTTGAAGTTACAGCTTGATTTCAGTGAGTTTTCGTCAAAATACAGGAGTTCTGTATGAAGTGTTCATTTTGGCCTTCTCTCGCTGAGAAAACACTATTTGTGACCTGTGACACAAAAATGCCATAACTTTTCTTCAAAGTGAGTTTTCAGTCAAGTTTCAACCTGAAGCCATAGAAAGATGAATAAACTTGAAGTTACAGCTTGATTTCAGTGAGTTTTCCTCAAAATACAGGAGTTCTGCATGAAGTGTTCATTTTGGCCTTCTCTCGCTGAGAAAACGCTATTTGTGACCTGTGACACAAAACAGCCATAACTTTTCTTCAAAGTGAGTTTTCAGTCAAGTTTCAACCTGAAAGCATAGACAGATGCATAAACTTAAAGTTACAGCTGGATTTCAGTGAGTTTTCATCAACATGCAGGAGTTCTGCATGAAGTGTTCATTTTGGCCTTCTCTCGCTGAGAAAACGCTATTTGTGACCTGTGATACAAAAATGCCATAACTTTTCTTCAAAGTGAGTTTTCAGTCAAGTTTCAACCTGAAAGCATAGAAAGATGCATAAACTTGAAGTTACAGGTGGTTTTCAGTGAGTTTTCATCAAAATACAGGAGTTCTGCATGAAGTGTTCATTTTGGCCTTCTCTCGCTGAGAAAACGCTATTTGTGACCAGTGATACAAAACAGCCATAACTTTTCTTCAAAGTGAGTTTTCAGTCAAGTTTCAACCTGAAAGCATCGAAAGATGCATAAACTCTAAATTACAGGTTGATTTTAGTGAGTTTTCATCAAAATACAGGAGATCTGCATGAAGTGTTCATTTTGGCCTTCTCTCGCTGAGAAAACGCTATTTGTGACCTGTGATACAAAAATGCCATAACTTTTCTTCAAAGTGAATTTTCAGCCAAGTTTCAACCTGAAAGCATAGAAAGATACATAAACTTGAAGGTTCAGGTGGATTTCAGTGAGTTTTCATCAAAATAGAGGAGTTCTGCATGAAGTGTTCATTTTGGCCTTCTCTCGCTGAGAAAACGCTATTTGTGACCTGTGACACAAAACAGCCATAACTTTTGTTCATAGTGAGTTTTCAGTCAAGTTTCAACCTGAAAGCCTAGAAAGATGCATAAACTTGAAGTTACAGCTTGATTTCAGTGAGTTTTCATCAAAATACAGGAGTTCTGCATGAAGTGTTCATTTTGGCCTTCTCTCGCTGAGAAAACACTATTTCTGACCTGTGATAAAAAAATGCCATAACTTTTCTTCAAAGTGAGTTTTCAGTCAAGTTTCAACCTGAAAGCATAGAAAGATGCATAAACTTCAAGTTACAGCTGGATTTCAGTGACTTTTCATCAAAATACAGGAGTTCTGCATGAAGTGTTCATTTTGGCCTTCTCCCGCTGAGAAAACACTATTTGTGACCTGTGATACAAAACAGCCATAACTTTACTTCAAAGTGAGTTTTCAGTCAAGTGTCGACCTGAAAGCATAGAAAGATGCATAAACTTGAAGTTACAGCTGGATTTCAGTGAGTTTTCATCAAAATACAGGAGTTCTGCATGAAGTGTTCATTTTGGCCTTCTCTCGCTGAGAAAACACTATTAGTGACCTGTGATACAAAAATGCCATAACATTTGTTCAAAGTGAGTTTTCAGTCAAGTTTCAACCTGAAAGCATAGAAACATGCATAAACTTGAAGTTACAGCTTGATTTAAGTGAGTTTTCCTCAAAATACAGGAGATCTGCATGAGGTGTTCATTTTGGCCTTCTCTCGCTGAGAAAACGCTATTTGTGACATGTGATACAAAAATGCCATAACTTTTCTTCAAAGTGAGTTTTCAGTCAAGTTTCAACCTGAAAGCATAGAAAGATGCATAAACTTGAAGTTACAGGTGGTTTTCAGTGAGTTTTCATCAAAATACAGGAGTTCTGCATGAAGTGTTCATTTTGGCCTTCTCTCGCTGAGAAAACGCTATTTGTGACCTGTGTTACAAAACAGCCATAACTTTTGTTCAAAGTGAGTTTTCAGTCAAGTTTCAACCTGAAAGCAAAGAAAGATGCATAAACTCTAAGTTACAGCTTGATTTCAGTGAGTTTTCCTCAAAATAATGAAGTTCTGCATGAAGTTTTCATTTTGGCCTTCTCTCGCTGATAAAACGCTATTTGAGACCTTTGATACAAAAATGCCATAACTTTTCTTCAAAGTGAGTTTTCAGTCAAGTTTCAACCTGAAAGCATAGAAAGATGCATAAACTTGAAGTTACAGCTGGATTTCAGTGAGTTTTCATCAACATACAGGAGTTCTGCATGAAGTGTTCATTTTGGCCTTCTCTCGCTGAGAAAACGCTATTTGTGACCTGTGATACAAAAATGCCACAACTTTTCTTCAAAGTGAGTTTTCAGTCAAGTGTCAACCTGCAACCATCGAAAGATGCATAGACTTGAAGTTACAGCTTGATTTCAGTGAGTTTTCATCAAAATACAGGAGTTCTGCATGAAGTGTTCATTTTGGCTTTCTCTCGCTGAGAAAACGCTATTTGTGACCTGTGACACAAAACAGCCAAAACTTTTGTTCAAAGTGAGTTTTCAGTCAAGTTTCAACCTGAAAGCATAGAAAGATGCAGAAACTTGAAGTTACAGCTTGATTTCAGTGAGTTTTCATCAAAATACAGGAGTTCTGCATGAAGTGTTCATTTTGGCCTTCTCTCGCTGAGAAAACACTATTTGTGACCTGTGACACAAAAATGCCATAACTTTTCTTCAAAGTGAGTTTTCAGTCAAGTTTCAACCTGAAGCCATAGAAAGATGAATAAACTTGAACTTACAGCTTGATTTCAGTGAGTTTTCCTCAAAATAATGAAGTTCTGCATGAAGTTTTCATTTTGGCCTTCTCTCGCTGATAAAACGCTATTTGTGACCTTTGATACAAAAATGCCATAACTTTTCTTCAAAGTGAGTTTTCAGTCAAGTTTCAACCTGAAAGCATAGAAAGATGCATAAACTTGAAGTTACTGCTTGATTTCAGTGAGTTTTCATCAAAATACAGGAGTTCTGCATGAAGTTTTCATTTTGGCCTTCTCTCGCTGAGAAAACGCTATTTGTGACCTGTGACACAAAACAGCCATAACTTTTGTTCAAAGTGAGTTTTCAGTCAAGTTTCAACCTGAAAGCATAGAAAGATGCATAAACTTGAAGTTACAGCTTGATTTCAGTGAGTTTTCATCAAAATACAGGAGTTCTGCATGAAGTGTTCATTTTGGCCTTCTCTCGCTGAGAAAACACTATTTGTGACCTGTGATACAAAAATGCCATAACATTTGTTCAAAGTGAGTTTTCAGTCAAGTTTCAACCTGAAAGCATAGAAAGATGCAGAAACTTAAAGTTACAGCTTGATTTCAGTGAGTTTTCCTCAAAATACAGGAGTTCTGCATGAAGTGTTCATTTTGGCCTTCTCTCGCTGAGAAAACGCTATTTGTGACCTGTGATACAAAAATGCCATAACTTTTCTTCAAAGTGAGTTTTCAGCCAAGTTTCAACCTGAAAGCATAGAAAGATACATAAACTTGAAGGTTCAGGTGGATTTCAGTGAGTTTTCATCAAAATAGAGGAGTTCTGCATGAAGTGTTCATTTTGGCCTTCTCTCGCTGAGAAAACGCTATTTGTGACCTGTGACACAAAACAGCCATAACTTTTGTTCATAGTGAGTTTTCAGTCAAGTTTCAACCTGAAAGCATAGAAAGATGCATAAACTTGAAGTTACAGCTTGATTTCAGTGAGTTTTCATCAAAATACAGGAGTTCTGCATGAAGTGTTCATTTTGGCCTTCTCTAGCTGAGAAAACACTATTTGTGACCTGTGATACAAAAATGCCATAACTTTTCTTCAAAGTGAGTTTTCAGTCAAGTTTCAACCTGAAAGCATAGAAAGATGAATAAACTTGAACTTACAGCTTGATTTCAGTGAGTTTTCCTCAAAATAATGAAGTTCTGCATGAAGTTTTCATTTTGGCCTTCTCTCGCTGATAAAACGCTATTTGTGACCTTTGATACAAAAATGCCATAACTTTTCTTCAAAGTGAGTTTTCAGTCAAGTTTCAACCTGAAAGCATAGAAAGATGCATAAACTTGAAGTTACAGCTGGATTTCAGTGAGTTTTCATCAACATACAGGAGTTCTGCATGAAGTGTTCATTTTGGCCTTCTCTCGCTGAGAAAACACTATTTGTGACCTGTGATACAAAAATGCTATAACTTTTCTTCAAAGTGACTTTTCAGTCAAGTTTCAACCTGAAACCATAGAAAGATGCATAAACTGGAAGTTACTGCTTGATTTCAGTGAGTTTTCATCAAAATACAGGAGTTCTGCATGAAGTGTTCATTTTGGCCTTCTCTCGCTGAAAAAACGCTATTCGTGACCTGTGACACAAAACAGCCATAACTTTTGTTCAAAGTGAGTTTTCAGTCAAGTTTCAACCTGAAAGCATAGAAAGATGCATAAACTTGAAGTTACTGCTTGATTTCAGTGAGTTTTCATCAAAATACAGGAGTTCTGCATGAAGTTTTCATTTTGGCCTTCTCTCGCTGAGAAAACGCTATTTGTGACCTGTGACACAAAACAGCCATAACTTTTGTTCAAAGTGAGTTTTCAGTCAAGTTTCAACCTGAAAGCATAGAAAGATGCATAAACTTGAAGTTACAGCTTGATTTCAGTGAGTTTTCATCAAAATACAGGAGTTCTGCATGAAGTGTTCATTTTGGCCTTCTCTCGCTGAGAAAACACTTTTTGTGACCTGTGATACAAAAATGCCATAACATTTGTTCAAAGTGAGTTTTCAGTCAAGTTTCAACCTGAAAGCATAGAAAGATGCAGAAACTTAAAGTTACAGCTTGATTTCAGTGAGTTTTCCTCAAAATACAGGAGTTCTGCATGAAGTGTTCATTTTGGCCTTCTCTCGCTGAGAAAACGCTATTTGTGACCTGTGATACAAAAATGCCATAACTTTTCTTCAAAGTGAGTTTTCAGCCAAGTTTCAACCTGAAAGCATAGAAAGATACATAAACTTGAAGGTTCAGGTGGATTTCAGTGAGTTTTCATCAAAATAGAGGAGTTCTGCATGAAGTGTTCATTTTGGCCTTCTCTCGCTGAGAAAACGCTATTTGTGACCTGTGACACAAAACAGCCATAACTTTTGTTCATAGTGAGTTTTCAGTCAAGTTTCAACCTGAAAGCATAGAAAGATGCATAAACTTGAAGTTACAGCTTGATTTCAGTGAGTTTTCATCAAAATACAGGAGTTCTGCATGAAGTGTTCATTTTGGCCTTCTCTCGCTGAGAAAACACTATTTGTGACCTGTGATACAAAAATGCCATAACTTTTCTTCAAAGTGAGTTTTCAGTCAAGTTTCAACCTGAAAGCATAGAAAGATGCATAAACTTCAAGTTACAGCTGGATTTCAGTGAGTTTTCATCAAAATACAGGAGTTCTGAATGAAGTGTTCATTTTTGCCTTCTCCCGCTGAGAAAACACTATTTGTGACCTGTGATACAAAACAGCCATAACTTTACTTCAAAGTGAGTTTTCAGTCAAGTGTCGACCTGAAAGCATAGAAAGATGCATAAACTTGAAGTTACAGCTGGATTTCAGTGAGTTTTCATCAAAATACAGGAGTTCTGCATGAAGTGTTCATTTTGGCCTTCTCTCGCTGAGAAAACACTATTAGTGACCTGTGATACAAAAATGCCATAACATTTGTTCAAAGTGAGTTTTCAGTCAAGTTTCAACCTGAAAGCATAGAAACATGCATAAACTTGAAGTTACAGCTTGATTTAAGTGAGTTTTCCTCAAAATACAGGAGATCTACATGAGGTGTTCATTTTGGCCTTCTCTCGCTGAGAAAACGCTATTTGTGACATGTGATACAAAAATGCCATAACTTTTCTTCAAAGTGAGTTTTCAGTCAAGTTTCAACCTGAAAGCATAGAAAGATGCATAAACTTGAAGTTACAGGTGGTTTTCAGTGAGTTTTCATCAAAATACAGGAGTTCTGCATGAAGTGTTCATTTTGGCCTTCTCTCGCTGAGAAAACGCTATTTGTGACCTGTGTTACAAAACAGCCATAACTTTTGTTCAAAGTGAGTTTTCAGTCAAGTTTCAACCTGAAAGCAAAGAAAGATGCATAAACTCTAAGTTACAGCTTGATTTCAGTGAGTTTTCCTCAAAATAATGAAGTTCTGCATGAAGTTTTCATTTTGGCCTTCTCTCGCTGATAAAACGCTATTTGTGACCTTTGATACAAAAATGCCATAACTTTTCTTCAAAGTGAGTTTTCAGTCAAGTTTCAACCTGAAAGCATAGAAAGATGCATAAACTTGAAGTTACAGCTGGATTTCAGTGAGTTTTCATCAACATACAGGAGTTCTGCATGAAGTGTTCATTTTGGCCTTCTCTCGCTGAGAAAACGCTATTTGTGACCTGTGATACAAAAATCCACAACTTTTCTTCAAAGTGAGTTTTCAGTCAAGTGTCAACCTGCAACCATAGAAAGATGCATAAACTTGAAGTTACAGCTTGATTTCAGTGAGTTTTCATCAAAATACAGGAGTTCTGCATGAAGTGTTCATTTTGGCTTTCTCTCGCTGAGAAAACGCTATTTGTGACCTGTGACACAAAACAGCCAAAACTTTTGTTCATAGTGAGTTTTCAGTCAAGTTTCAACCTGAAAGCATAGAAAGATGCAGAAACTTGAAGTTACAGCTTGATTTCAGTGAGTTTTCATCAAAATACAGGAGTTCTGCATGAAGTGTTCATTTTGGCCTTCTCTCGCTGAGAAAACACTATTTGTGACCTGTGACACAAAAATGCCATAACTTTTCTTCAAAGTGAGTTTTCAGTCAAGTTTCAACCTGAAAGAATAGAAAGATGCATAAACTTGAAGTTACAGGTGGATTTTTGTGAGTTTTCATCAAAATACAGGAGTTCTGCATGAAGTGTTCATTTTGGCCTTCTCTCGCTGAGAAAACACTATTTGTGACCTGTGATACAAAAATGCCATAACTTTTCTTCAAAGTGAGTTTTCAGTCAAGTTTCAACCTGAAGCCATAGAAAGATGAATAAACTTGAAGTTACAGGTGGATTTTAGTGAGTTTTCCTCAAAATACAGGAGTTATGCATGAATTTTTCATTTTGGTCTTCTCTCGCTGAGAAAACACTATTTCTGACATGTGACACAAAACAGCCATGACTTTTGTTCAAAGTGAGTTTTCAGTCAAGGTTCAACCTGAAAGCATAGAAAGATGCATAAACTTGAAGTTACAGCTTGATTTCAGTGACTTTTCATCAACATACAGGAGTTCTGCATGAAGTGTTCATTTTGGCCTTCTCTCGCTGAGAAAACGCTATTTGTGACCTGTGACACAAAACAGCCATAACCTTTGTTCAAAGTGAGTTTTCAGTCAAGTTTCAACCTGAAAGCATAGAAAGATGCATAAACTTGAAGTTACAGCTTGATTTCAGTGAGTTTTCATCAACATACAGGAGTTCTGCATGAAGTGTTCATTTTGGCCTTCTCTCGCTGAGAAAACGCTATTTGTGACCTGTGATACAAAAATGCCATAACTTTTCTTCAAAGTGAGTTTTCAGTCAAGTTTCAACCTGAAAGCATAGAAAGATGCATAAACTTGAAGTTACAGGTGGTTTTCAGTGAGTTTTCATCAAAATACAGGAGTTCTGCATGAAGTGTTCATTTTGGCCTTCTCTCGCTGAGAAAACGCTATTTGTGACCTGTGATACAAAACAACCATAACTTTTCTTCAAAGTGAGTTTTCAGTCAAGTTTCAACCTGAAAGCATAGAAAGATTCATAAACTCTAAGTTACAGGTGGATTTTAGTGAGTTTTCATCAAAATACAGGAGTTCTGCATGAAGTGTTCATTTTGGCCTTCTCTCGCTGAGAAAACGCTATTTGTGACCTGTGACACAAAACAGCCATAACTTTTCTTCAAAGTGAGTTTTCAGTCAAGTTTCAACCTGAAAGCATAGAAAGATGCATAAACTTGAAGTTACAGCTTGATTTCAGTGAGTTTTCATCAAAATACAGGAGTTCTGCATGAAGTGTTCATTTTGGCCTTCTCTCGCTGAGAAAACACTATTTGTGACCTGTGATACAAAAATGCCATAACTTTTCTTCAAAGTGAGTTTTCAGTCAAGTTTCAACCTGAAAGCATAGAAAGATGCAGAAACTTGAAGTTACAGCTTGATTTCAGTGAGTTTTCATCAAAATACAGGAGTTCTGCATGAAGTGTTCATTTTGGCCTTCTCTCGCTGAGAAAACACTATTTGTGACCTGTGACACAAAAATGCCATAACTTTTCTTCAAAGTGAGTTTTCAGTCAAGTTTTAACCTGAAGCCATAGAAAGATGAATAAACTTGAAGTTACAGCTTGATTTCAGTGAGTTTTCCTCAAAATACAGGAGTTCTGCATGAAGTGTTCATTTTGGCCTTCTCTCGCTGAGAAAACGCTATTTGTGACCTGTGACACAAAACAGCCATAACTTTTCTTCAAAGTGAGTTTTCAGTCAAGTTTCAACCTGAAAGCATAGACAGATGCATAAACTTAAAGTTACAGCTGGATTTCAGTGAGTTTTCATCAACATACAGGAGTTCTGCATGAAGTGTTCATTTTGGACTTCTCTCGCTGAGAAAACGCTATTTGTGACCTGTGATACAAAAATGCCATAACTTTTCTTCAAAGTGAGTTTTCAGTCAAGTTTCAACCTGAAAGCATAGAAAGATGCATAAACTTGAAGTTACAGGTGGTTTTCAGTGAGTTTTCATCAAAATACAGGAGTTCTGCATGAAGTGTTCATTTTGGCCTTCTCTCGCTGAGAAAACGCTATTTGTGACCTGTGATACAAAACAGCCATAACTTTTCTTCAAAGTGAGTTTTCAGTCAAGTTTCAACCTGAAAGCATAGAAAGATGCATAAACTCTAAGTTACAGGTGGATTTTAGTGAGTTTTCATCAAAATACAGGAGTTCTGCATGAAGTGTTCATTTTGGCCTTCTATCGCTGAGAAAACACTATTTCTGACATGTGACACAAAACAGCCATGACTTTTCTTCAAAGTGAGTTTTCAGTCAAGGTTCAACCTGAAAGCATAGAAAGATGCATAAACTTGAAGTTACAGCTTGATTTCAGTGACTTTTCATCAAAATACAGGAGTTCTGCATGAAGTGTTCATTTTGGCCTTCTCTCGCTGAGAAAACACTATTTGTGACCTGTGATACAAAAATGCCATAACTTTTCTTCAAAGTGAGTTTTCAGTCAAGTTTCAACCTGAAATCATAGAAAAATGCATAAACTTCAAGTTACAGCTGGATTTCAGTGAGTTTTCATCAAAATACAGGAGTTCTGCATGAAGTGTTCATTTTGGCCTTCTCTCGCTGAGAAAACACTATTTGTGACCTCTGATACAAAACAGCCATAACTTTACTTCAAAGTGAGTTTTCAGTCAAGTTTCAACCTGAAAGCATAGAAAGATGCATAAACTTGAAGTTACTGCTTGATTTCAGTGAGTTTTCATCAAAATACAGGAGTTCTGCATGAAGTTTTCATTTTGGCCTTCTCTCGCTGAGAAAACGCTATTTGTGACCTGTGATACAAAACAGCCATAACTTTTGTTCAAAGTGAGTTTTCAGTCAAGTTTCAACCTGAAAGCATAGAAAGATGCATAAACTTGAAGTTACAGCTTGATTTCAGTGAGTTTTCATCAAAATACAGGAGTTCTGCATGAAGTGTTCATTTTGGCCTTCTCTCGCTGAGAAAACACTATTAGTGACCTGTGATACAAAAATGCCATAACATTTGTTCAAAGTGAGTTTTCAGTCAAGTTTCAACCTGAAAGCATAGAAAGATGCAGAAACTTGAAGTTACAGCTTGATTTCAGTGAGTTTTCCTCAAAATACAGGAGTTCTGCATGAAGTGTTCATTTTGGCCTTCTCTCGCTGAGAAAACGCTATTTGTGACATGTGATACAAAAATGCCATAACTTTTCTTCAAAGTGAGTTTTCAGTCAAGTTTCAACCTGAAAGCATAGAAAGATGCATAAACTTGAAGTTACAGGTGGTTTTCAGTGAGTTTTTCATCAAAATACAGGAGTTCTGCATGAAGTGTTCATTTTGGCCTTCTCTCGCTGAGAAAACGCTATTTGTGACTGGTGTTACAAAACAGCCATAACTTTTGTTCAAAGTGAGTTTTCAGTCAAGTTTCAACCTGAAAGCAAAGAAAGATGCATAAACTCTAAGTTACAGCTTGATTTCAGTGAGTTTTCCTCAAAATAATGAAGTTCTGCATGAAGTTTTCATTTTGGCCTTCTCTCGCTGATAAAACGCTATTTGTGACCTTTGATACAAAAATGCCATAACTTTTCTTCAAAGTGAGTTTTCAGTCAAGTTTCAACCTGAAAGCATAGAAAGATGCATAAACTTGAAGTTACAGCTGGATTTCAGTGAGTTTTCATCAACATACAGGAGTTCTGCATGAAGTGTTCATTTTGGCCTTCTCTCGCTGAGAAAACGCTATTTGTGACCTGTGATACAAAAATGCCACAACTTTTCTTCAAAGTGAGTTTTCAGTCAAGTGTCAACCTGCAACCATAGAAAGATGCATAGACTTGAAGTTACAGCTTGATTTCAGTGAGTTTTCATCAAAATACAGGAGTTCTGCAGGAAGTGTTCATTTTGGCTTTCTCTCGCTGAGAAAACGCTATTTGTGACCTGTGACACAAAACAGCCAAAACTTTTGTTCAAAGTGAGTTTTCAGTCAAGTTTCAACCTGAAAGCATAGAAAGATGCAGAAACTTGAAGTTACAGCTTGATTTCAGTGAGTTTTCATCAAAATACAGGAGTTCTGCATGAAGTGTTCATTTTGGCCTTCTCTCGCTGAGAAAACACTATTTGTGACCTGTGACACAAAAATGCCATAACTTTTCTTCAAAGTGAGTTTTCAGTCAAGTTTCAACCTGAAGCCATAGAAAGATGAAGAAACTTGAACTTACAGCTTGATTTCAGTGAGTTTTCCTCAAAATAATGAAGTTCTGCATGAAGTTTTCATTTTGGCCTTCTCTCGCTGATAAAACGCTATTTGTGACCTTTGATACAAAAATGCCATAACTTTTCTTCAAAGTGAGTTTTCAGTCAAGTTTCAACCTGAAAGCATAGAAAGATGCATAAACTTGAAGTTACAGCTGGATTTCAGTGAGTTTTCATCAACATACAGGAGTTCTGCATGAAGTGTTCATTTTGGCCTTCTCTCGCTGAGAAAACACTATTTGTGACCTGTGATACAAAAATGCTATAACTTTTCTTCAAAGTGACTTTTCAGTCAAGTTTCAACCTGAAACCATAGAAAGATGCATAAACTGGAAGTTACTGCTTGATTTCAGTGAGTTTTCATCAAAATACAGGAGTTCTGCATGAAGTGTTCATTTTGGCCTTCTCTCGCTGAGAAAACACTATTTGTGACCTGTGATACAAAAATGCCATAACTTTTCTTCAAAGTGAGTTTTCAGTCAAGTTTCAACCTGAAAGCATAGAAAGATGCATAAACTTCAAGTTACAGCTGGATTTCAGTGAGTTTTCATCAAAATACAGGAGTTCTGAATGAAGTGTTCATTTTGGCCTTCTCCCGCTGAGAAAACACTATTTGTGACCTGTGATACAAAACAGCCATAACTTTACTTCAAAGTGAGTTTTCAGTCAAGTGTCGACCTGAAAGCATAGAAAGATGCATAAACTTGAAGTTACAGCTGGATTTCAGTGAGTTTTCATCAAAATACAGGAGTTCTGCATGAAGTGTTCATTTTGGCCTTCTCTCGCTGAGAAAACACTATTAGTGACCTGTGATACAAAAATGCCATAACATTTGTTCAAAGTGAGTTTTCAGTCAAGTTTCAACCTGAAAGCATAGAAACATGCATAAACTTGAAGTTACAGCTTGATTTAAGTGAGTTTTCCTCAAAATACAGGAGATCTGCATGAGGTGTTCATTTTGGCCTTCTCTCGCTGAGAAAACGCTATTTGTGACATGTGATACAAAAATGCCATAACTTTTCTTCAAAGTGAGTTTTCAGTCAAGTTTCAACCTGAAAGCATAGAAAGATGCATAAACTTGAAGTTACAGGTGGTTTTCAGTGAGTTTTCATCAAAATACAGGAGTTCTGCATGAAGTGTTCATTTTGGCCTTCTCTCGCTGAGAAAACACTATTTGTGACCTGTGTTACAAAACAGCCATAACTTTTGTTCAAAGTGAGTTTTCAGTCAAGTTTCAACCTGAAAGCAAAGAAAGATGCATAAACTCTAAGTTACAGCTTGATTTCAGTGAGTTTTCCTCAAAATAATGAAGTTCTGCATGAAGTTTTCATTTTGGCCTTCTCTCGCTGATAAAACGCTATTTGTGACCTTTGATACAAAAATGCCATAACTTTTCTTCAAAGTGAGTTTTCAGTCAAGTTTCAACCTGAAAGCATAGAAAGATGCATAAACTTGAAGTTACAGCTGGATTTCAGTGAGTTTTCATCAACATACAGGAGTTCTGCATGAAGTGTTCATTTTGGCCTTCTCTCGCTGAGAAAACGCTATTTGTGACCTGTGATACAAAAATGCCACAACTTTTCTTCAAAGTGAGTTTTCAGTCAAGTGTCAACCTGCAACCATAGAAAGATGCATAAACTTGAAGTTACAGCTTGATTTCAGTGAGTTTTCATCAAAATACAGGAGTTCTGCATGAAGTGTTCATTTTGGCTTTCTCTCGCTGAGAAAACGCTATTTGTGACCTGTGACACAAAACAGCCAAAACTTTTGTTCATAGTGAGTTTTCAGTCAAGTTTCAACCTGAAAGCATAGAAAGATGCAGAAACTTGAAGTTACAGCTTGATTTCAGTGAGTTTTCATCAAAATACAGGAGTTCTGCATGAAGTGTTCATTTTGGCCTTCTCTCGCTGAGAAAACACTATTTGTGACCTGTGACACAAAAATGCCATAACTTTTCTTCAAAGTGAGTTTTCAGTCAAGTTTCAACCTGAAGCCATAGAAAGATGAATAAACTTGAACTTACAGCTTGATTTCAGTGAGTTTTCCTCAAAATACAGGAGTTCTGCATGAAGTGTTCATTTTGGCCTTCTCTCGCTGAGAAAACGCTATTTGTGACCTGTGACACAAAACAGCCATAACTTTTCTTCAAAGTAAGTTTTCAGTCAAGTTTCAACCTGAAAGCATAGACAGATGCATACACTTAAAGTTACAGCTTGATTTCAGTGAGTTTTCATCAACATACAGGAGTTCTGCATGAAGTGTTCATTTTGGCCTTCTCTCGCTGAGAAAACACTATTTGTGACCTGTGATACAAAAATGCCATAACTTTTCTTCAAAGTGAGTTTTCAGTCAAGTTTCAACCTGAAAGAATAGAAAGATGCATAAACTTGAAGTTACAGGTGGATTTTTGTGAGTTTTCATCAAAATACAGGAGTTCTGCATGAAGTGTTCATTTTGGCCTTCTCTCGCTGAGAAAACACTATTTGTGACCTGTGATACAAAAATGCCATAACTTTTCTTCAAAGTGAGTTTTCAGTCAAGTTTCAACCTGAACCCATAGAAAGATGAATAAACTTGAAGTTACAGGTGGATTTTAGTGAGTTTTCCTCAAAATACAGGAGTTATGCATGAAGTGTTCATTTTGGTCTTCTCTCGCTGAGAAAACACTATTTCTGACATGTGACACAAAACAGCCATGACTTTTGTTCAAAGTGAGTTTTCAGTCAAGGTTCAACCTGAAAGCATAGAAAGATGCATAAACTTGAAGTTACAGCTTGATTTCAGTGACTTTTCATCAACATACAGGAGTTCTGCATGAAGTGTTCATTTTGGCCTTCTCCCGCTGAGAAAACGCTATTTGTGACCTGTGACACAAAACAGCCATAACTTTTGTTCAAAGTGAGTTTTCTTTCAAGTTTCAACCTGAAAGCATAGAAAGATGCAGAAACTTGAAGTTACAGCTTGATTTCAGTGAGTTTTCATCAAAATGCAGGAGTTCTGCATGAAGTGTTCATTTTGGCCTTCTCTCGCTGAGAAAACACTATATGTGACCTGTGATACAAAAATGCCATAACTTTTCTTCAAAGTGAGTTTTCAGTCAAGTTTCAACCTGAAAGCATAGAAAGATGCATAAACTTGAAGTTACAGGTGGTTTTCAGTGAGTTTTCATCAAAATACAGGAGTTCTGCATGAAGTGTTCATTTTGGCCTTCTCTCGCTGAGAAAACGCTATTTGTGACCTGTGATACAAAACAGCCATAACTTTTCTTCAAAGTGAGTTTTCAGTCAAGTTTCAACCTGAAGCCATAGAAAGATGAATAAACTTGAACTTACAGCTTGATTTCAGTGAGTTTTCCTCAAAATACAGTAGTTCTGCATGAAGTGTTCATTTTGGCCTTCTCTCGCTGAGAAAACGCTATTTGTGACCTGTGACACAAAACAGCCATAACTTTTCTTCAAAGTAAGTTTTCAGTCAAGTTTCAACCTGAAAGCATAGACAGATGCATACACTTAAAGTTACAGCTTGATTTCAGTGAGTTTTCATCAACATACAGGAGTTCTGCATGAAGTGTTCATTTTGGCCTTCTCTCGCTGAGAAAACGCTATTTGTGACCTGTGTTACAAAACAGCCATAACTTTTGTTCAAAGTGAGTTTTCAGTCAAGTTTCAACCTGAAAGCAAAGAAAGATGCATAAACTCTAAGTTACAGCTTGATTTCAGTGAGTTTTCCTCAAAATAATGAAGTTCTGCATGAAGTTTTCATTTTGGCCTTCTCTCGCTGAGAAAACGCTATTTGTGACCTGTGACACAAAACAGCCATAACTTTTCTTCAAAGTGAGTTTTCAGTCAAGTTTCAACCTGAAAGCATAGAAAGATGCATAAACTTGAAGTTACAGCTTGATTTCAGTGAGTTTTCCTTAAAATACAGGAGTTATGCATGAAGTGTTCATTTTGGCGTTCTCTCGCTGAGAAAACACAATTTGTGACCAGTGATACAAAAATGCCATAACTTTTGTTCAAAGTGAGTTTTCAGTCAAGTTTCAACCTGAAAGCATAGAAAGATGCAGAAACTTGAAGTTGCAGGTGGATTTCAGTGAGTTTTCATCAAAATACAGGAGTTCTGCATGAAGTGTTCATTTTGGCCTTCTCTCGCTGAGAAAACGCTATTTGTGACCTGTCACACAAAAGAGCCATAAATTTTTTTCAAAGTGAGTTTTCAGTCAAGTTTCAACCTGAAAGCATAGAAAGATGCATAAAATTGAAGTTACAGGTGGATTTTAGTGAGTTTTCCTCAAAATACAGGAGTTATGCATGAAGTGTTCATTTTGGCCTTCTCTCGCTGAGAAAACACTATTTGTGACCTGTGACACAAAAATGCCATAACTTTTCTTCAAAGTGAGTTTTCAGTCAAGTTTCAACCTGAAGCCATAGAAAGATGAATAAACTTGAACTTACAGCTTGATTTCAGTGAGTTTTCCTCAAAATACAGTAGTTCTGCATGAAGTGTTCATTTTGGCCTTCTCTCGCTGAGAAAACGCTATTTGTGACCTGTGACACAAAACAGCCATAACTTTTCTTCAAAGTAAGTTTTCAGTCAAGTTTCAACCTGAAAGCATAGACAGATGCATACACTTAAAGTTACAGCTTGATTTCAGTGAGTTTTCATCAACATACAGGAGTTCTGCATGAAGTGTTCATTTTGGCCTTCTCTCGCTGAGAAAACGCTATTTGTGACCTGTGTTACAAAACAGCCATAACTTTTGTTCAAAGTGAGTTTTCAGTCAAGTTTCAACCTGAAAGCAAAGAAAGATGCATAAACTCTAAGTTACAGCTTGATTTCAGTGAGTTTTCCTCAAAATAATGAAGTTCTGCATGAAGTTTTCATTTTGGCCTTCTCTCGCTGATAAAACGCTATTTGTGACCTTTGATACAAAAATGCCATAACTTTTCTTCAAAGTGAGTTTTCAGTCAAGTTTCAACCTGAAAGCATAGAAAGATGCATAAACTTGAAGTTACAGCTGGATTTCAGTGAGTTTTCATCAACATACAGGAGTTATGCATGAAGTGTTCATTTTGGCCTTCTCTCGCTGAGAAAACGCTATTTGTGACCTGTGATACAAAAATGCCACAACTTTTCTTCAAATTTAGTTTTCAGTCAAGTGTCAACCTGCAACCATAGAAAGATGCATAAACTTGAAGTTACAGCTTGATTTCAGTGAGTTTTCATCAAAATACAGGAGTTCTGCATGAAGTGTTCATTTTGGCCTTCTCTCGCTGAGAAAACACTATTTGTGACCTGTGATACAAAAATGCCATAACTTTTCTTCAAAGTGAGTTTTCAGTCAAGTTTCAACCTGAAGCCATAGAAAGATGAATAAACTTGAAGTTACAGGTGGATTTTAGTGAGTTTTCCTCAAAATACAGGAGTTATGCATGAAGTGTTCATTTTGGTCTTCTCTCGCTGAGAAAACACTATTTCTGACATGTGACACAAAACAGCCAAGACTTTTGTTCAAAGTGAGTTTTCAGTCAAGGTTCAACCTGAAAGCATAGAAAGATGCAGAAACTTGAAGTTACAGCTTGATTTCAGTGAGTTTTCATCAAAATGCAGGAGTTCTGCATGAAGTGTTCATTTTGGCCTTCTCTCGCTGAGAAAACACTATTTGTGACCTGTGATACAAAAATGCCATAACTTTTGTTCAAAGTGAGTTTTCAGTCAAGTTTCAACCTGAAAGCATAGAAAGATGCATAAACTTGAATTTACAGGTGGTTTTCAGTGAGTTTTCATCAAAATACAGGAGTTCTGCATGAAGTGTTCATTTTGGCGTTCTCTCGCTGAGAAAACGCTATTTGTGACCTGTGATACAAAACAGCCATAACTTTTCTTCAAAGTGAGTTTTCAGTCAAGTTTCAACCTGAATGCATAGAAAGATGCATAAACTCTAAGTTACAGGTGGATTTTAGTGAGTTTTCATCAAAATACAGGAGTTCTGCATGAAGTGTTCATTTTGGCCTTCTCTCGCTGAGAAAACGCTATTTGTGACCTGTGACACAAAACAGCCATAACTTTTCTTCAAAGTGAGTTTTCAGTCAAGTTTCAACCTGAAAGCATAGAAAGATGCATAAACTTGAAGTTACAGCTTGATTTCAGTGAGTTTTCCTTAAAATACAGGAGTTATGCATGAAGTGTTCATTTTGGCGTTCTCTCGCTGAGAAAACACAATTTGTGACCAGTGATACAAAAATGCCATAACTTTTGTTCAAAGTGAGTTTTCAGTCAAGTTTCAACCTGAAAGCATAGAAAGATGCAGAAACTTGAAGTTGCAGGTGGATTTCAGTGAGTTTTCATCAAAATACAGGAGTTCTGCATGAAGTGTTCATTTTGGCCTTCTCTCGCTGAGAAAACGCTATTTGTGACCTGTCACACAAAAGAGCCATAACTTTTTTTCAAAGTGAGTTTTCAGTCAAGTTTCAACCTGAAAGCATAGAAAGATGCATAAAATTGAAGTTACAGGTGGATTTTAGTGAGTTTTCCTCAAAATACAGGAGTTATGCATGAAGTGTTCATTTTGGCCTTCCCTCGCTGAGAAAACACTATTTGTGACCTGTGATACAAAAATGCCATAACTTTTTTTCAAAGTGAGTTTTCAGTCAAGTTTCAACCTGATAGCATAGAAAGATGCATAAACTTGAAGTAACAGCTTGATTTCAGTGAGTTTTCCTTAAAATACAGGAGTTATGCATGAAGTGTTCATTTTGGCCTTCTCTCGCTGAGAAAACACTATTTGTGACCTGTGATAAAAAAAAGCCATAACTTTTCTTCAAAGTGAGGTTTCAGTCAAGTTTCCACCTAAAAGTATAGAAAGATGCATAAACTTGAAGTTACAGCTTGATTTCAGTGAGTTTTCCTTAAAATACAGGAGTTATGCATGAAGTGTTCATTTTGGCCTTCTCTCGCTGAGAAAACGCTATTTGTGACCTGTGACACAAAACAGCCATAACTTTTGTTCAAAGTGAGTTTTCAGTCAAGTTTCAACCTGAAAGCATAGAAAGATGCATAAACTTGAAGTTACAGCTTGATTTCAGTGAGTTTTCCTTAAAATACAAGAGTTCTGCATGAAGTGTTCATTTTGGCCTTCTCTCGCTGAGAAAACACTATTTGTGACCTGTCACACAAAAGAGCCATAACTTTTTTTCAAAGTGAGTTTTCAGTCAAGTTTCAACCTGAAAGCATAGAAAGATGCATAAAATTGAAGTTACAGGTGGATTTTAGTGAGTTTTCCTCAAAATACAGGAGTTATGCATGAAGTGTTCATTTTGGCCTTCTCTCGCTGAGAAAACACTATTTGTGACCTGTGATACAAAAATGCCATAACTTTTTTTCAAAGTGAGTTTTCAGTCAAGTTTCAACCTGATAGCATAGAAAGATGCATAAACTTGAAGTTACAGCTTGATTTCAGTGAGTTTTCCTTAAAATACAGGAGTTATGCATGAAGTGTTCATTTTGGCCTTCTCTCGCTGAGAAAACACTATTTGTGACCTGTGATAAAAAAAAGCCATAACTTTTCTTCAAAGTGAGGTTTCAGTCAAGTTTCCACCTAAAAGCATAGAAAGATGCATAAACTTGAAGTTACAGCTTGATTTCAGTGAGTTTTCCTTAAAATACAGGAGTTATGCATGAAGTGTTCATTTTGGCCTTCTCTCGCTGAGAAAACGCTATTTGTGACCTGTGACACAAAACAGCCATAGCTTTTGTTCAAAGTGAGTTTTCAGTCAAGTTTCAACCTGAAAGCATAGAAAGATGCATAAACTTGAAGTTACAGCTTGATTTCAGTGAGTTTTCCTTAAAATACAAGAGTTCTGCATGAAGTGTTCATTTTGGCCTTCTCTCGCTGAGAAAACACTATTTGTGACCTATGATACAAAAATGCCATAACTTTTGTTCAAAGTGAGTTTTCAGTCAATTTTAACCTGAAAGCATAGAAAGATGCATAAACTTGAAATTACAGGTGCATTTCAGTGAGTTTTCATCAAAATACAGGAGTTCTGCATGAAGTGTTCATTTTGGCCTTCTCTCGCTGAGAAAACGCTATTTGTGACCTGTGACACAAAACAGCCATAACTTTTGTTCAAAGTGAGTTTTCAGTCAAGTTTCAACCTGAAAGCATAGAAAGATGCATAAACTTGAAGTTACAGCTCGATTTCAGTGAGTTTTCCTCAAAATACAGGAGTTATGCATGAAGTGTTCATTTTGGCCTTCTCTCGCTGAGAAAACGCTATTTGTGACCTGTGATGCAAAAATGCCATAACTTTTCTTCAAAGTGAGTTTTCAGTCAAGTTTCAACCTGAAAGCATAGAAAGATGCATAAACTTGAAGTTACAGCTTGATTTCAGTGAGTTTTCATCAAAATACAGGAGTTCTGCATGAAGTGTTCATTTTGGCCTTCTCTCGCTGAGAAAACACTATTTGTGACCTGTGATACAAAAATGCCATAACTTTTCTTCAAAGTGAGTTTTCAGTCAAGTTTCAACCTGAAAGCATAGAAAGATGCATAAACTTGAAGTTACAGCTTGATTTCAGTGAGTTTTCCCTTAAAATACAGGAGTTCTGCATGAAGTGTTCATTTTGGCCTTCTCTCGCTGAGAAAACGCTATTTGTGACCTGTGACACAAAACAGCCATAACTTTTATTCAAAGTGAGTTTTCAGTCAAGTTTCAACCTGAAAGCATAGAAAGATGCAGAAACTTGAAGTTACAGCTTGATTTCAGTGAGTTTTCCTCAAAATACAGGAGTTATGCATGAAGTGTTCATTTTGGCCTTCTCTCGCTGAGAAAACACTATTTGTGACCTGTGATACAAAAATGCCATAATTTTTTTATCAAAGTGAGTTTTCAGTCAAGGTTCAACCTGAACGCATAGAAAGATGCATAAACTTGAAGTAACAGGTGGATTTTTGTGAGTTTTCATCAACATACAGGAGTTCTGCATGAAGTGTTCATTTTGGCCTTCTCTCGCTGAGAAAACGCTATTTGTGACCTATGACACAAAACAGCCATAACTTTTGTTCAAAGTGAGTTTTCAGTCAATTTCAACCTGAAAGCATCGAAAGATGCATAAACTTGAAGTTAGAGCTTGATTTCAGTGAGTTCTCATCAAAATACAGGAGTTCTGCATGAAGTGTTCATTTTGGCCTTATCTCGCTGAGGAAACACTATTTGTGACCTGTGATACAAAAATGCCATAACATTTGTTCAAAGTGAGTTTTCAGTCAAGTTTCAACCTGAAAGCATAGAAAGATGCATAAACTTGAACTTACAGCTTGATTTCAGTGAGTTTTCCTCAAAATACAGGAGTTATGCATGAAGTGTTCATTTTGGCCTTCTCTCGCTGAGAAAACACTATTTGTGACCTGTGATACAAAAATGCCGTAACTTTTCTTCAAAGTGAGTTTTCAGTCAAGTTTCAACCTGAAAGCATAGAAAGATGCATAAACTTGAAGTTACAGCTTGATTTCAGTGAGTTTTCATCAAAATACAGGAGTTCTGCATGAAGTGTTCATTTTGGCCTTCTCTCGCTGAGAAAACACTATTTGTGACCTGTGATACGAAAATGCCATAACTTTTCTTCAAAGTGAGTTTTCAGTCAAGTTTCAACCTGAAAGCATAGAAAGATGCATAAACTTGAAGTTACAGCTTGATTTCAGTGAGTTTTCATCAAAATACAGGAGTTCTGCATGAAGTTTCATTTTGGCCTTCTCTCGCTGAGAAAACGCTATTTGTGACCTGTGACACAAAACAGCCATAACTTTTCTTCAAAGTGAGTTTTCAGTCAAGTTTCAACCTGAAAGCATAGAAAGATGCATAAACTTGAAGTTACAGCTTGATTTCAGTGAGTTTTCCTCAAAATACAGGAGTTTTGCATGAAGTGTTCATTTTGGCCTTCTCTCGCTGAGAAAACACTATTTGTGACCTGTGATACAAAAATGCCATAACTTTTCTTCAAACTGAGTTTTCAGTCAAGTTTCAACCTGAAAGCATAGAAAGATGCATAAACTTGAAGTTACAGGTGGATTTCAGTGAGTTTTCATCAAAATACAGGAGTTCTGCATGAAGTGTTCATTTTGGCCTTCTCTCGCTGAGAAAACGCTATTTGTGACCTGTGACACAAAAAAGTCATAACTTTTTTTCAAAGTGAGTTTTCAGTCAAGTTTCAACCTGAAAGCATAGAAAGATGCATAAAATTGAAGTTCCAGGTGAGTTTCAGTGAGTTTTCATCAAAATACAGGAGTTCTGCATGAAGTGTTCATTTTGGCCTTCTCTCGCTGAGAAAACGCTATTTGTGACCTGTGATACAAAAATGCCATAACTTTTGTTCAAAGTGAGTTTTCAGTCAATTTTAACCTGAAAGCATAGAAAGATGCATAAACTTGAAATTACAGGTGGATTTCAGTGAGTTTTCATCAAAATACAGGAGTTCTGCATGAAGTGTTCATTTTGGCCTTCTCTCGCTGAGAAAACGCTATATGTGACCTGTGACACAAAACAGCCATAACTTTTGTTCAAAGTGATTTTTCAGTCAAGTTTCAACCTGAAAGCATAGAAAGATGCATAAACTTGAAGTTACAGCTCGATTTCAGTGAGTTTTCCTCAAAATACAGGAGTTCTGCATGAAGTGTTCATTTTGGCCTTCTCTCGCTGAGAAAACGCTATTTGTGACCTGTGATGCAAAAATGCCATAACTTTTCTTCAAAGTGAGTTTTCAGTCAAGTTTCAACCTGAAAGCATAGAAAGATGCATAAACTTGAAGTTACAGCTGGATTTCAGTGAGTTTTCATCAAAATACAGGAGTTCTGCATGAAGTGTTCATTTTGGCCTTCTCTCGCTGAGAAAACGCTATTTGTGACCTGTGACACAAAACAGCCATAACTTTTCTTCAAAGTGAGTTTTCAGTCAAGTTTCAACCTGAAAGCATAGAAAGATGCATAAACTTGAAGTTACAGCTTGATTTCAGTGAGTTTTCCTTAAAATACAGGAGTTATGCATGAAGTGTTCATTTTGGCGTTCTCTCGCTGAGAAAACACAATTTGTGACCAGTGATACAAAAATGCCATAACTTTTGTTCAAAGTGAGTTTTCAGTCAAGTTTCAACCTGAAAGCATAGAAAGATGCAGAAACTTGAAGTTGCAGGTGGATTTCAGTGAGTTTTCATCAAAATACAGGAGTTCTGCATGAAGTGTTCATTTTGGCCTTCTCTCGCTGAGAAAACGCTATTTGTGACCTGTCACACAAAAGAGCCATAACTTTTTTTCAAAGTGAGTTTTCAGTCAAGTTTCAACCTGAAAGCATAGAAAGATGCATAAAATTGAAGTTACAGGTGGATTTTAGTGAGTTTTCCTCAAAATACAGGAGTTATGCATGAAGTGTTCATTTTGGCCTTCTCTCGCTGAGAAAACACTATTTGTGACCTGTGATACAAAAATGCCATAACTTTTTTTCAAAGTGAGTTTTCAGTCAAGTTTCAACCTGATAGCATAGAAAGATGCATAAACTTGAAGTTACAGCTTGATTTCAGTGAGTTTTCCTTAAAATACAGGAGTTATGCATGAAGTGTTCATTTTGGCCTTCTCTCGCTGAGAAAACACTATTTGTGACCTGTGATAAAAAAAAGCCATCACTTTTCTTCAAAGTGAGGTTTCAGTCAAGTTTCCACCTAAAAGCATAGAAAGATGCATAAACTTGAACTTACAGCTTGATTTCAGTGAGTTTTCCTTAAAATACAAGAGTTCTGCATGAAGTGTTCATTTTGGCCTTCTCTCGCTGAGAAAACACTATTTGTGACCTATGATACAAAAATGCCATAACTTTTGTTCAAAGTGAGTTTTCAGTCAATTTTAACCTGAAAGCATAGAAAGATGCATAAACTTGAAATTACAGGTGCATTTCAGTGAGTTTTCATCAAAATACAGGAGTTCTGCATGAAGTGTTCATTTTGGCCTTCTCTCGCTGAGAAAACGCTATTTGTGACCTGTGACACAAAACAGCCATAACTTTTGTTCAAAGTGAGTTTTCAGTCAAGTTTCAACCTGAAAGCATAGAAAGATGCATAAACTTGAAGTTACAGGTGGATTTCAGTGAGTTTTCATCAAAATACAGGAGTTATGCATGAAGTGTTCATTTTGGCCTTCTCTCGCTGAGAAAACGCTATTTGTGACCTGTGACACAAAAAAGTCATAACTTTTGTTCAAAGTGAGTTTTCAGTCAAATTTCAACCTGAAAGCATAGAAAGATGCATAAAATTGAAGTTCCAGGTGAATTTCAGTGAGTTTTCATCAAAATACAGGAGTTCTGCATGAAGTGTTCATTTTGGCCTTCTCTCGCTGAGAAAACGCTATTTGTGACCTGTGATACAAAAATGCCATAACTTTTGTTCAAAGTGAGTTTTCAGTCAATTTTAACCTGAAAGCATAGAAAGATGCATAAACTTGAAATTACAGGTGGATTTCAGTGAGTTTTCATCAAAATACAGGAGTTCTGCATGAAGTGTTCATTTTGGCCTTCTCTCGCTGAGAAAACGCTATTTGTGACCTGTGATA
Source organism: Aulostomus chinensis (assembly GCF_037954235.1). Taxonomy (NCBI): domain Eukaryota; kingdom Metazoa; phylum Chordata; class Actinopteri; order Syngnathiformes; family Aulostomidae; genus Aulostomus; species Aulostomus chinensis. The sequence continues at coordinate 545,286 of NC_141321.1, forward strand.
ATAAATAGCCATAACTTTTGTTCAAAGTGAGTTTTCAGTCAAGTTTCAACCTGAAAGCATAGAAAGATGCATAAACTTGAAGTTACAGCTGGATTTCAGTGAGTTTTCATCAAAATACAGGAGTTCTGCATGAAGTGTTCATTTTGGCCTTCTCTCGCTGAGAAAACACTATTTGTGACCTGTGATACAAAAATGCCATAACTTTTGATCAAAGTGAGTTTTCAGTCAAGGTTCAACCTGAAAGCATAGAAAGATGCATAAACTTGAAGTTACAGGTGGATTTTAGTGAGTTTTCATCAACATACAGGAGTTCTGCATGAAGTGTTCATTTTGGCCTTCTCTCGCTGAGAAAACGCTATTTGTGACCTATGACACAAAACAGCCATAACTTTTGTTCAAAGTGAGTTTTCAGTCAATTTCAACCTGAAAGCATAGAAAGATGCATAAACTTGAAGTTAGAGCTTGATTTCAGTGAGTTCTCATCAAAATACAGGAGTTCTGCATGAAGTGTTCATTTTGGCCTTCTCTCGCTGAGAAAACACTATTTGTGACCTGTGATACAAAAATGCCATAACATTTGTTCAAAGTGAGTTTTCAGTCAAGTTTCAACCTGAAACCATAGAAAGATGCATAAACTTGAACTTACAGCTTGATTTCAGTGAGTTTTCCTCAAAATACAGGAGTTATGCATGAAGTGTTCATTTTGGCCTTCTCTCGCTGAGAAAACACTATTTGTGACCTGTGATACAAAAATGCCATAACTTTTCTTTAAAGTGAGTTTTCAGTCAAGTTTCAACCTGAAAGCATAGAAAGATGCAAAAACTTGAAGTTACAGGTGGATTTCAGTGAGTTTTCATCAAAATACAGGAGTTCTGCATGAAGTGTTCATTTTGGCCTTCTCTCGCTGAGAAAACACTATTTGTGACCTGTGATACAAAAATGCCATAACATTTGTTCAAAGTGAGTTTTCAGTCAAGTTTCAACCTGAAAGCATAGAAAGATGCATAAACTTGAACTTACAGCTTGATTTCAGTGAGTTTTCCTCAAAATACAGGAGTTATGCATGAAGTGTTCATTTTGGCCTTCTCTCGCTGAGAAAACGCTATTTGTGACCTGTGATACAAAAATGCCATAACTTTTCTTCAAAGTGAGTTTTCAGTCAAGTTTCAACCTGAAAGCATAGAAAGATGCATAAACTTGAAGTTACAGCTTGATTTCAGTGAGTTTTCATCAAAATACAGGAGTTCTGCATGAAGTGTTCATTTTGGCCTTCTCTCGCTGAGAAAACGCTATTTGTGACCTGTGACACAAAACAGCCATAACTTTTGTTCAAAGTGAGTTTTCAGTCAAGTTTCAACCTGAAAGCATAGAAAGATGCATAAACTTGAAGTTACAGCTTGATTTCAGTGAGTTTTCCTCAAAATACAGGAGTTTTGCATGAAGTGTTCATTTTGGCCTTCTCTCGCTGAGAAAACACTATTTGTGACCTGTGATACAAAAATGCCATAACTTTTCTTCAAAGTGAGTTTTCAGTCAAGTTTCAACCTGAAAGCATAGAAAGATGCATAAACTTGAAGTTACAGCTTGATTTCAGTGAGTTTTCATCAAAATACAGGAGTTCTGCATGAAGTGTTCATTTTGGCCTTCTCTCGCTGAGAAAACGCTATTTGTGACCTGTGACACAAAACAGCCATAACTTTTGTTCAAAGTGAGTTTTCAGTCAAGTTTCGACCTGAAAGCATAGAAAGATGCATAAACTTGAAGTTACAGCTTGAATTCAGTGAGTTTTCATCAAAAAAAAGGAGTTCTGCATGAAGTGTTCATTTTGGCCTTCTCTCGCTGAGAAAACACTATTTGTGACCTGTGATACAAAAATGCCACAACATTTGTTAAAAGTGAGTTTTCAGTCAAGTTTCAACCTGAAAGCATAGAAAGATGCATAAACTTGAAGTTACAGCTTGATTTCAGTGAGTTTTCCTCAAAAAAAAGGAGTTATGCATGAAGTGTTCATTTTGGCCTTCTCTCGCTGAGAAAACACTATTTGTGATCTGTGATACAAAAATGCCATAACTTTTCTTCAAAGTGAGTTTTCAGTCAAGTTTCAACCTGAAAGCATAGAAAGATGTATAAACTTGAAGTTACAGCTTGATTTCAGTGAGTTTTCATCAAAATACAGGAGTTCTGCATGAAGTGTTCATTTTGGCCTTCTCTCGCTGAGAAAACACTATTTGTGACCTGTGACACAAAACAGCCATAACTTTTTTCAAAGTGAGTTTTCAGTCAAGTTTCAACCTGAAAGCATAGAAAGATGCATAAACTTTATGTTACAGGTGGATTTCAGTGAGTTTTCATCAAAATACAGGAGTTATGCATGAAGTGTTCATTTTGGCCTTCACTCGCTGAGAAAACACTATTTGTGACCTGTGATACAAAAATGCCATAACATTTGTTCAAAGTGAGTTTTCAGTCAAGTTTCAACCTGAAAGCATAGAAAGATGCATAAACTTGAACTTACAGCTTGATTTCAGTGAGTTTTCCTCAAAATACAGGAGTTATGCATGAAGTGTTCATTTTGGCCTTCTCTCGCTGAGAAAACACTATTTGTGACCTGTGATACAAAAATGCCATAACTTTTCTTCAAAGTGAGTTTTCAGTCAAGGTTCAACCTGAAAGCATAGAAAGATGCATAAACTTGAAGTTACAGCTTGATTTCAGTGAGTTTTCGTAAAAATACAGGAGTTCTGCATGAAGTGTTCATTTTGGCCTTCTCTCGCTGAGAAAACGCTATTTGTGACCTGTGATACAAAAATGCCATAACTCTTCTTCAAAGTGAGTTTTCAGTCAAGTTTCAACCTGAAAGCATAGAAAGATGCATAAACTTGAAGTTACAGCTGGATTTCAGTGAGTTTTCATCAAAATACAGGAGTTCTGCATGAAGTGTTCATTTTGGCCTTCTCTCGCTGAGAAAACACTATTTGTGACCTGTGATACAAAAATGCCATAACTTTTGTTCAAAGTGAGTTTTCAGTCAAGTTTCAACCTGAAAGCATAGAAAGATGCATAAACTTGAAGTTACGGCTGGATTTCAGTGAGTTTTCATCAAAATACAGGAGTTCTGCATGAAGTGTTCATTTTGGCCTTCTCTCGCTGAGAAAACACTATTTGTGACATGTGATACAAAACAGATATAAGTTTTGTTCAAAGTGAGTTTTCAGTCAAGTTTCAACCTGAAAGCATAGAAAGATGCATACAATTGAAGTTACAGCTTGATTTCAGTGAGTTTTCCTCAAAATACAGGAGTTCTGCATGAAGTGTTCATTTTGGCCGTCTCTCGCTGAGAAAACACTATTTGTGACCTGTGACACAAAACAGCCATAACTTTTGTTCAAAGTGAGTTTTCAGTCAAGTTTCCACCTGAAACCATAGAAAGATGCATAAAATTGAAGTTACAGCTTGATTTCAGTGCGTTTTCATCAAAATACAGGAGTTCTGCATGAAGTGTTCATTTTGGCCTTCTCTCGCTGAGAAAACACTATTTGTGACCTGTGATACAAAAATGCCATAACTTTTCTTCAAAGTGAGTTTTCAGTCAAGTTTCAACCTGAAAGCATAGAAAGATGCATAAACTTGAAGTTACAGCTTGATTTCAGTGAGTTTTCATCAAAATACAGGAGTTCTGCATGAAGTGTTCATTTTGGCCTTCTCTCGCTGAGAAAACGCTATTTGTGACCTGTGACACAAAACAGCCATAACTTTTTTTCAAAGTGAGTTTTCAGTCAAGTTTCAACCTGAAAGCATAGAAAGATGCATAAACTTGAAGTTACAGCTTGAATTCAGTGAGTTTTCATCCAAATACAGGAGTTCTGCATGAAGTGTTCATTTTGGCCTTCTCTCGCTGAGAAAACACTATTTGTGACCTGTGATACAAAAATGCCATAACTTTTCTTCAAAGTGAGTTTTCAGTCAAGTTTCAACCTGAAAGCATAGAAAGATGCATAAACTTGAAGTTACAGCTTGATTTCCGTGAGTTTTCCTCAAAATACAGGAGTTCTGCATGAAGTGTTCATTTTGGCCTTCTGTCGCTGAGAAAACACTATTTGTGACCTGTGACACAAAACAGCCATAACTTTTTTCAAAGTGAGTTTTCAGTCAAGTTTCAACCTGAAAGCATAGAAAGATGCATAAACTTGAAGTTACAGGTAGATTTCAGTGAGTTTTCATCAAAATACAGGAGTTATGCATGAAGTGTTCATTTTGGCCTTCTCTCGCTGAGAAAACACTATTTGTGACCTGTGACACAAAACAGCCATAACTTTTGTTCAAAGTGAGTTTTCAGTCAAGTTTCCACCTGAAACCATAGAAAGATGCATAAAATTGAAGTTACAGCTTGATTTCAGTGCGTTTTCATCAAAATACAGGAGTTCTGCATGAAGTGTTCATTTTGGCCTTCTCTCGCTGAGAAAACACTATTTGTGACCTGTGATACAAAAATGCCATAACTTTTCTTCAAAGTGAGTTTTCAGTCAAGTTTCAACCTGAAAGCATAGAAAGATGCATAAACTTGAAGTTACAGCTTGATTTCAGTGAGTTTTCATCAAAATACAGGAGTTCTGCATGAAGTGTTCATTTTGGCCTTCTCTCGCTGAGAAAACGCTATTTGTGACCTGTGACACAAAACAGCCATAACTTTTTTTCAAAGTGAGTTTTCAGTCAAGTTTCAACCTGAAAGCATAGAAAGATGCATAAACTTGAAGTTACAGCTTGAATTCAGTGAGTTTTCATCCAAATACAGGAGTTCTGCATGAAGTGTTCATTTTGGCCTTCTCTCGCTGAGAAAACACTATTTGTGACCTGTGATACAAAAATGCCATAACTTTTCTTCAAAGTGAGTTTTCAGTCAAGTTTCAACCTGAAAGCATAGAAAGATGCATAAACTTGAAGTTACAGCTTGATTTCCGTGAGTTTTCCTCAAAATACAGGAGTTCTGCATGAAGTGTTCATTTTGGCCTTCTCTCGCTGAGAAAACACTATTTGTGACCTGTGACACAAAACAGCCATAACTTTTTTCAAAGTGAGTTTTCAGTCAAGTTTCAACCTGAAAGCATAGAAAGATGCATAAACTTGAAGTTACAGGTAGATTTCAGTGAGTTTTCATCAAAATACAGGAGTTATGCATGAAGTGTTCATTTTGGCCTTCTCTCGCTGAGAAAACACTATTTGTGACCTGTGATACAAAAATGCCATAACTTTTCTTTAAAGTGAGTTTTCAGTCAAGTTTCAACCTGAAAGCATAGAAAGATGCATAAACTTGAAGTTACAGGTGGATTTCAGTGAGTTTTCGTAAAAATACAGGAGTTCTGCATGAAGTTTTCATTTTGGCCTTCTCTCGCTGAGAAAACGCTATTTGTGACCTGTGATACAAAAATGCCATAACTTTTCTTCAAAGTGAGTTTTCAGTCAAGTTTCAACCTGAAAGCATAGAAAGATGCATAAACTTGAAGTTACAGCTGGATTTCAGTGAGTTTTCAACAAAATACAGGAGTTCTGCATGAAGTGTTCATTTTGGCCTTCTCTCGCTGAGAAAACACTATTTGTGACCTGTGATACAAAAATGCCATAACTTTTGTTCAAAGTGAGTTTTCAGTCAAGTTTCGACCTGAAAGCATAGAAAGATGCATAAACTTGAAGTTACAGCTTGATTTCTGTGAGTTTTCCTCAAAATAAAGGAGTTCTGCATGAAGTGTTCATTTTGGCCTTCTTTCGCTGAGAAAACGCTATTTGTGACCAGTGACACAAAACAGCCATAACTTTTGTTCAAAGAGAGTTTTCAGTCAAGTTTCAACCTGAAAGCATAGAAAGATGCATAAACTTGAAGTTACAGCTGGATTTCAGTGAGTTTTCATCAAAATACAGGAGTTCTGCATGAAGTGTTCATTTTGGCCTTCTCTCGCTGAGAAAACGCTATTTGTGACCTGTGATAAAAAAATGCCATAACTTTTCTTCAAAGTGAGTTTTCAGTCAAGTTTCAACCTGAAAGCATAGACAGATGCATAAACTTGAAGATACAGGTGGATTTCAGTGAGTTTTCATCAAAATACAGGAGTTCTTCATGAAGTTTTCATTTTGGCCTTCTCTCGCTGAAAAAACGCTATTTGTGACCTGTGATACAAAAATGCCATAACTTTTCTTCAAAGTGAGTTTTCAGTCAAGTTTCAACCTGAAAGCATAGAAAGATGCATAAACTTGAAGTTACAGCTCGATTTCAGTGAGTTTTCCTCAAAATACAGGAGTTATGCATGAAGTGTTCATTTTGGCCTTCTCTCGCTGAGAAAACGCTATTTGTGACCTGTGATACAAAAATGCCATAACTTTTGTTCAAAGTGAGTTTCCAGTCAAGTTTCAACCTGAAAGCATAGAAAGATGCATAAACTTGAAGTTACAGGTGGATTTTAGTGAGTTTTCATCAAAATACAGGAGTTCTGCATGAAGTGTTCATTTTTGCCTTCTCTCGCTGAGAAAACGCTATTTGTGACCTGTGACACAAAAAAGCCATAACTTTTTTCAAAGTGAGTTTTCAGTCAAGTTTCAACCTGAAAGCATAGAAAGATGCATAAACTTGAAGTTACAGGTGAATTTCAGTGAGTTTTCATCAAAATACAGGAGTTATGCATGAAGTGTTCATTTGGCCTTCTCTGGCTGAGAAAACACTATTTGTGACCTGTCACACAAAAGAGCCATAACTTTTTTCAAAATGAGTTTTCAGTCAAGTTTCAACCTGAAAGCATAGAAAGATGCATAAACTTGAACTTACAGGTGGATTTCAGTGAGTTTTCATCAAAATACAAGAGTTATGCATGAAGTGTTCATTTTGGCCTTCTCTCGCTGAGAAAACACTATTTGTGACATGTGATACAAAACAGATATAAGTTTTGTTCAAAGTGAGTTTTCAGTCAAGTTTCAACCTGAAAGCATAGAAAGATGCATAAACTTGAAGTTACAGCTCGATTTCAGTGAGTTTTCCTCAAAATACAGGAGTTATGCATGAAGTGTTCATTTTGGCCTTCTTTCGCTGAGAAAACGCTATTTGTGACCTGTGATACAAAAATGCCATAACTTTTGTTCAAAGTGAGTTTCCAGTCAAGTTTCAACCTGAAAGCATAGAAAGATGCATAAACTTGAAGTTACAGGTGGATTTTAGTGAGTTTTCATCAAAATACAGGAGTTCTGCATGAAGTGTTCATTTTTACCTTCTCTCGCTGAGAAAACGCTATTTGTGACCTGTGACACAAAAAAGCCATAACTTTTTTCAAAGTGAGTTTTCAGTCAAGTTTCAACCTGAAAGCATAGAAAGATGCATAAACTTGAAGTTACAGGTGAATTTCAGTGAGTTTTCATCAAAATACAGGAGTTATGCATGAAGTGTTCATTTGGCCTTCTCTGGCTGAGAAAACACTATTTGTGACCTGTCACACAAAAGAGCCATAACTTTTTTCAAAATGAGTTTTCAGTCAAGTTTCAACCTGAAAGCATAGAAAGATGCATAAACTTGAACTTACAGGTGGATTTCAGTGAGTTTTCATCAAAATACAAGAGTTATGCATGAAGTGTTCATTTTGGCCTTCTCTCGCTGAGAAAACACTATTTGTGACATGTGATACAAAACAGATATAAGTTTTGTTCAAAGTGAGTTTTCAGTCAAGTTTCAACCTGAAAGCATAGAAAGATGCATAAACTTGAAGTTACAGCTCTATTTCAGTGAGTTTTCCTCAAAATACAGGAGTTCTGCATGAAGTGTTCATTTTGGCCGTCTCTCGCTGAGAAAACACTATTTGTGACCTGTGACAAAAAACAGCCATAACTTTTGTTCAAAGTGAGTTTTCAGTCAAGTTTCCACCTGAAACCATAGAAAGATGCATAAACTTGAAGTTACAGCTTGATTTCAGTGCGTTTTCATCAAAATACAGGAGTTCTGCATGAAGTGTTCATTTTGGCCTTCTCTCGCTGAGAAAACACTATTTGTGACCTGTGATACAAAAATGCCATAACTTTTCTTCAAAGTGAGTTTTCAGTCAAGTTTCAACCTGAAAGCATAGAAAGATGCATAAACTTGAAGTTACAGCTTGATTTCAGTGAGTTTTCATCAAAATACAGGAGTTCTGCATGAAGTGTTCATTTTGGCCTTCTCTCGCTGAGAAAACGCTATTTGTGACCTGTGACACAAAACAGCCATAACTTTTGTTCAAAGTGAGTTTTCAGTCAAGTTTCAACCTGAAAGCATAGAAAGATGCATAAACTTGAAGTTACAGGTAGATTTCAGTGAGTTTTCATCAAAATACAGGAGTTATGCATGAAGTGTTCATTTTGGCCTTCTCTCGCTGAGAAAACACTATTTGTGACCTGTGATACAAAAATGCCATAACTTTTCTTTAAAGTGAGTTTTCAGTCAAGTTTCAACCTGAAAGCATAGAAAGATGCATAAACTTGAAGTTACAGGTGGATTTCAGTGAGTTTTCGTAAAAATACAGGAGTTCTGCATGAAGTGTTCATTTTGGCCTTCTCTCGCTGAGAAAACGCTATTTGTGACCTGTGATACAAAAATGCCATAACTTTTCTTCAAAGTGAGTTTTCAGTCAAGTTTCAACCTGAAAGCATAGAAAGATGCATAAACTTGAAGTTACAGCTGGATTTCATTGAGTTTTCAACAAAATACAGGAGTTCTGCATGAAGTGTTCATTTTGGCCTTCTCTCGCTGAGAAAACACTATTTGTGACCTGTGATACAAAAATGCCATAACTTTTGTTCAAAGTGAGTTTTCAGTCAAGTTTCGACCTGAAAGCATAGAAAGATGCATAAACTTGAAGTTACAGCTTGATTTCTGTGAGTTTTCCTCAAAATAAAGGAGTTCTGCATGAAGTGTTCATTTTGGCCTTCTTTCGCTGAGAAAACGCTATTTGTGACCAGTGACACAAAACAGCCATAACTTTTGTTCAAAGAGAGTTTTCAGTCAAGTTTCAACCTGAAAGCATAGAAAGATGCATAAACTTGAAGTTACAGCTGGATTTCAGTGAGTTTTCATCAAAATACAGGAGTTATGCATGAAGTGTTCATTTTGGCCTTCTTTCGCTGAGAAAACGCTATTTGTGACCTGTGATACAAAAATGCCATAACTTTTGTTCAAAGTGAGTTTCCAGTCAAGTTTCAACCTGAAAGCATAGAAAGATGCATAAACTTGAAGTTACAGGTGGATTTTAGTGAGTTTTCATCAAAATACAGGAGTTCTGCATGAAGTGTTCATTTTTGCCTTCTCTCGCTGAGAAAACGCTATTTGTGACCTGTGACACAAAAAAGCCATAACTTTTTTCAAAGTGAGTTTTCAGTCAAGTTTCAACCTGAAAGCATAGAAAGATGCATAAACTTGAAGTTACAGGTGAATTTCAGTGAGTTTTCATCAAAATACAGGAGTTATGCATGAAGTGTTCATTTGGCCTTCTCTGGCTGAGAAAACACTATTTGTGACCTGTCACACAAAAGAGCCATAACTTTTTTCAAAGTGAGTTTTCAGTCAAGTTTCAACCTGAAAGCATAGAAAGATGCATAAACTTGAACTTACAGGTGGATTTCAGTGAGTTTTCATCAAAATACAAGAGTTATGCATGAAGTGTTCATTTTGGCCTTCTCTCGCTGAGAAAACACTATTTGTGACCTGTGATACAAAAATGCCATAACTTTTTTCAAAGTGAGTTTTCAGTCAAGTTTCAACCTGAAAGCATAGAAAGATGCATAAATTTGAAGTTACAGGTGGATTTCAGTGAGTTTTCATCAAAATACAGGAGTTCTGCATGAAGTGTTCATTTTGGCCTTCTCTCGCTGAGAAAACACTATTTGTGACCTGTGATACAAAAATGCCATAACTTTTCTTCAAAGTGAGTTTTAAGTCAAGTTTCAACCTGAAAGCATAGAAAGATGCATAAACTTGAAGTTACAGGTGGATTTCAGTGAGTTTTCATCAAAATACAGGAGTTCTGCATGAAGTGTTCATTTTGGCCTTCTCTCGCTGAGAAAACACTATTTGTGACCTGTGACACAAAACAGCCATAACTTTTGTTTAAAGTGAGTTTTCAGTCAAGTTTCAACCTGAAAGCATAGAAAGATGCATAAACTTGAAGTTACAGGTGGAGTTCAGTGAGTTTTCATCAAAATACAGGAGTTATGCATGAAGTGTTCATTTTGGCCTTCTCTCACTGAGAAAACACTATTTGTGACCTGTGATACAAAAATGCCATAACTTTTCTTCAAAGTGAGTTTTCAGTCAAGTTTCAACCTGAAAGCATAGAAAGATGCATAAACTTGAAGTTACAGCTTGATTTCAGTGAGTTTTCCTCAAAATACAGGAGTTCTGCATGAAGTGTTCATTTTGGCCTTCATTCGCTGAGAAAACGCTATTTGTGACCAGTGACACAAAACAGCCATAACTTTTGTTCAAAGAGAGTTTTCAGTCAAGTTTCAACCTGAAAGCATAGAAAGATGCATAAACTTGAAGTTACAGCTGGATTTCAGTGATTTTTCATCAAAATACAGGAGTTCTGCATGAAGTGTTCATTTTGGCCTTCTCTCGCTGAGAAAACGCTATTTGTGACCTGTGATAAAAAAATGCCATAACTTTTCTTCAAAGTGAGTTTTCAGTCAAGTTTCAACCTGAAAGCATAGAAAGATGCATAAACTTGAAGTTACAGGTGGATTTCAGTGAGTTTTCATCAAAATACAGGAGTTCTTCATGAAGTGTTCATTTTGGCCTTCTCTCGCTGAGAAAACGCTATTTGTGACCTGTGACACAAAACAGCCATAACTTTTGTTCAAAGTGAGTTTTCAGTCAAGTTTCAACCTGAAAGCATAGAAAGATGCATAAACTTGAAGTTACAGCTTGATTTCAGTGAGTTTTCATCAAAATACAGGAGTTCTGCATGAAGTGTTCATTTTGGCCTTCTCTCGCTGAGAAAACACTATTTGTGACCTGTGACACAAAACAGCCATAACTTTTGTTTAAAGTGAGTTTTCAGTCAAGTTTCAACCTGAAAGCATAGAAAGATGCATAAACTTGAAGTTACAGGTGGAGTTCAGTGAGTTTTCATCAAAATACAGGAGTTATGCATGAAGTGTTCATTTTGGCCTTCTCTCACTGAGAAAACACTATTTGTGACCTGTGATACAAAAATGCCATAACTTTTCTTCAAAGTGAGTTTTCAGTCAAGTTTCAACCTGAAAGCATAGAAAGATGCATAAACTTGAAGTTACAGCTTGATTTCAGTGAGTTTTCCTCAAAATACAGGAGTTCTGCATGAAGTGTTCATTTTGGCCTTCTCTCGCTGAGAAAACGCTATTTGTGACCTGTGATACAAAAATGCCATAACTTTTCTTCAAAGTGAGTTTTCAGTCAAGTTTCAACCTGAAAGCATAGAAAGATGCATAAACTTGAAGTTACAGCTGGATTTCAGTGAGTTTTCATCAAAATACAGGAGTTCTGCATGAAGTGTTCATTTTGGCCTTCTCTCGCTGAGAAAACACTATTTGTGACCTGTGATACAAAAATGCCATAACTTTTGTTCAAAGTGAGTTTTCAGTCAAGTTTCGACCTGAAAGCATAGAAAGATGCATAAACTTGAAGTTACAGCTTGATTTCTGTGAGTTTTCCTCAAAATAAAGGAGTTCTGCATGAAGTGTTCATTTTGGCCTTCTTTCGCTGAGAAAACGCTATTTGTGACCAGTGACACAAAACAGCCATAACTTTTGTTCAAAGAGAGTTTTCAGTCAAGTTTCAACCTGAAAGCATAGAAAGATGCATAAACTTGAAGTTACAGCTGGATTTCAGTAAGTTTTCATCAAAATACAGGAGTTCTGCATGAAGTGTTCATTTTGGCCTTCTCTCGCTGAGAAAACACTATTTGTGACCTGTGATAAAAAAATGCCATAACTTTTTTCAAAGTGAGTTTTCAGTCAAGTTTCAACCTGAAAGCATAGAAAGATGCATAAACTTGAAGTTACAGGTGGATTTCAGTGAGTTTTCATCAAAATACAAGAGTTATGCATGAAGTGTTCATTTTGGCCTTCTCTCGCTGAGAAAACACTATTTGTGACCTGTGATACAAAAATGCCATAACTTTTTTTCAAAGTGAGTTTTCAGTCAAGTTTCAACCTGAAAGCATAGAAAGATGCATAAACTTGAAGTTACAGCTCGATTTCAGTGAGTTTTCCTCAAAATACAGGAGTTATGCATGAAGTGTTCATTTTGGCCTTCTCTCACTGAGAAAACACTATTTGTGACCTGTGATACAAAAATGCCATAACTTTTGTTCAAAGTGAGTTTTCAGTCAAGTTTCAACCTGAAAGCATAGAAAGATGCATAAATTTGAAGTTGCAGGTGGATTTCAGTGAGTATTCATCAAAATACAGGAGTTCTGCATGAAGTGTTCATTTTGGCCTTCTCTCGCTGAGAAAACACTATTTGTGACCTGTGATACAAAAATGCCATAACTTTTCTTCAAAGTGAGTTTTAAGTCAAGTTTCAACCTGAAAGCATAGAAAGATGCATAAACTTGAAGTTACAGGTGGATTTCAGTGAGTTTTCATCAAAATACAGGAGTTCTGCATGAAGTGTTCATTTTGGCCTTCTCTCGCTGAGAAAACACTATTTGTGACCTGTGACACAAAACAGCCATAACTTTTGTTTAAAGTGAGTTTTCAGTCAAGTTTCAACCTGAAAGCATAGAAAGATGCATAAACTTGAAGTTACTGGTGGAGTTCAGTGAGTTTTCATCAAAATACAGGAGTTATGCATGAAGTGTTCATTTTGGCCTTCTCTCACTGAGAAAACACTATTTGTGACCTGTGATACAAAAATGCCATAACTTTTCTTCAAAGTGAGTTTTCAGTCAAGTTTCAACCTGAAAGCATAGAAAGATGCATAAACTTGAAGTTACAGCTTGATTTCAGTGAGTTTTCCTCAAAATACAGGAGTTCTGCATGAAGTGTTCATTTTGGCCTTCATTCGCTGAGAAAACGCTATTTGTGACCAGTGACACAAAACAGCCATAACTTTTGTTCAAAGAGAGTTTTCAGTCAAGTTTCAACCTGAAAGCATAGAAAGATGCATAAACTTGAAGTTACAGCTGGATTTCAGTGAGTTTTCATCAAAATACAGGAGTTCTGCATGAAGTGTTCATTTTGGCCTTCTCTCGCTGAGAAAACGCTATTTGTGACCTGTGATAAAAATATGCCATAACTTTTCTTCAAAGTGAGTTTTCAGTCAAGTTTCAACCTGAAAGCATAGAAAGATACATAAACTTGAAGTTACAGGTGGATTTCAGTGAGTTTTCATCAAAATACAGGAGTTCTTCATGAAGTGTTCATTTTGGCCTTCTCTCGCTGAGAAAACGCTATTTGTGACCTGTGACACAAAACAGCCATAACTTTTGTTCAAAGTGAGTTTTCAGTCAAGTTTCAACCTGAAAGCATAGAAAGATGCATAAACTTGAAGTTACAGCTCGATTTCAGTGAGTTTTCCTCAATATACAGGAGTTATGCATGAAGTGTTCATTTTGGCCTTCTCTCGCTGAGAAAACACTATTTGTGACCTGTGATACAAAAATGCCATAACTTTTGTTCAAAGTGAGTTTCCAGTCAAGTTTCAACCTGAATGCATAGAAAGATGCATAAACTTGAAGTTACAGGTGGATTTAGTGAGTTTTCATCAAAATACAGGAATTCTGCATGAAGTGTTCATTTTTGCGTTCTCTTGCTGAGAAAACGCTATTTGTGACCTGTGACACAAAAAAGCCATAACTTTTTTCAAAGTGAGTTTTCAGTCAAGTTTCAACCTGAAAGCATAGAAAGATGCATAAACTTGAAGTTACAGGTGAATTTCAGTGAGTTTTCATCAAAATACAGGAGTTATGCATGAAGTGTTCATTTTGGCCTTCTCTGTCTGAGAAAACACTATTTGTGACCTGTGATACAAAAATGCCATAACTTTTCTTCAAAGTGAGTTTTCAGTCAAGTTTCAACCTGAAAGCATAGAAAGATGCATAAACTTGAAGTTACAGGTGGATTTCAGTGAGTTTTCCTCAAAATACAGGAGTTCTGCATGAAGTGTTCATTTTGGCCTTCTTTCGCTGAGAAAACGCTATTTGTGACCAGTGACACAAAACAGCCATAACTTTTGTTCAAAGTGAGTTTTCAGTCAAGTTTCAACCAGAAAGCATAGAAAGATGCATAAACTTGAAGTTACAGCTGGATTTCAGTGAGTTTTCATCAAAATACAGGAGTTCTGCATGAAGTGTTCATTTTGGCCTTCTCTCGCTGGGAAAACGCTATTTGTGACTTGTGATAAAAAAATGCCATAACTTTTCTTCAAAGTGAGTTTTCAGTCAAGTTTCAACCTGAAAGCATAGAAAGATGCATAAACTTGAAGTTACAGGTGGATTTCAGTGAGTTTTCATCAAAATACAGGAGTTCTTCATGAAGTGTTCATTTTGGACTTCTCTTTCTGAGAAAACGCTATTTGTGACCTGTGACACAAAACAGCCATAACTTTTGTTCAAAGTGAGTTTTCAGTCAAGTTTCAACCTGAAAGCATAGAAAGATGCATAAACTTGAAGTTACAGCTCGATTTCAGTGAGTTTTCCTCAAAATACAGGAGTTATGCATGAAGTGTTCATTTTGGCCTTCTCTCGCTGAGAAAACACTATTTGTGACCTGTGATACAAAAATGCCATAACTTTTGTTCAAAGTGAGTTTCCAGTCAAGTTTCAACCTGAAAGCATAGAAAGATGCATAAACTTGAAGTTACAGGTTGATTTTAGTGAGTTTTCATCAAAATACAGGAGTTCTGTATGAAGTGTTCATTTTGGCCTTCTCTCGCTGAGAAAACGCTATTTGTGACCTGTGACACAAAAAAGCCATAACTTTTTTTCAAAGTGAGTTTTCAGTCAAGTTTCAACCTGAAAGCATAGAAAGATGCATAAACTTGAAGTTACAGGTGAATTTCAGTGAGTTTTCATCAAAATACAGGAGTTATGCATGAAGTGTTCATTTTGGCCTTCTCTCGATGAGAAAACACTATTTGTGACCTGTCACACAAAAGAGCCATAACTTTTTTCAAAGTGAGTTTTCAGTCAAGTTTCAACCTGAAAGCATAGAAAGATGCATAAACTTGAAGTTACAGGTGGATTTCAGTGAGTTTTCATCAAAATACAGGAGTTATGCATGAAGTGTTCATTTTGGCCTTCTCTCGCTGAGAAAACACTATTTGTGACCTGTGATACAAAAATGCCATAACTTTTGTTCAAAGTGAGTTTTCAGTCAAGTTTCAACCTGAAAGCATAGAAAGATGCATGAACTTGAAGTTACAGCTCGATTTCAGTGAGTTTTCCTCAAAATACAGGAGTTATGCATGAGGTGTTCATTTTGGCCTTCTCTCACTGAGAAAACACTATTTGTGACCTGTGATACAAAAATGCCATAACTTTTCTTCAAAGTGAGTTTTCAGTCAAGTTTCAACCTGAAAGCATAGAAAGATGCATACACTTGAAGTAACAGCTCGATTTCAGTGAGTTTTCCTCAAAATACAGGAGTTCTGCATGAAGTGTTCATTTTGGCCTTCTTTCGCTGAGAAAACGCTATTTGTGACCAGTGACACAAAACAGCCATAACTTTTGTTCAAAGTGAGTTTTCAGTCAAGTTTCAACCTGAAAGCATAGAAAGATGCATAAACTTGAAGTTACAGCTGGATTTCAGTAAGTTTTCATCAAAATACAGGAGTTCTGCATAAAGTGTTCATTTTGGCCTTCTCTCGCTGAGAAAACGCTATTTGTGACCTGTGATAAAAAAATGCCATAACTTTTCTTCAAAGTGAGTTTTCAGTCAAGTTTCGACCTGAAAGCATAGAAAGATGCATAAACTTGAAGTTACAGGTGGATTTCAGTGAGTTTTCATCAAAATACAGGAGTTCTTCATGAAGTGTTCATTTTGGCCTTCTCTCGCTGAGAAAACGCTATTTGTGACCTGTGACACAAAACAGCCATAACTTTTGTTCAAAGTGAGTTTTCAGTCAAGTTTCAACCTGAAAGCATAGAAAGATGCATAAACTTGAAGTTACAGCTCGATTTCAGTGAGTTTTCCTCAAAATACAGGAGTTATGCATGAAGTGTTCATTTTGGCCTTCTCTCGCTGAGAAAACACTATTTGTGACCTGTGATACAAAAATGCCATAACTTTTGTTCAAAGTGAGTTTCCAGTCAAGTTTCAACCTGAAAGCATAGAAAGATGCATAAACTTGAAGTTACAGGTGGATTTTAGTGAGTTTTCATCAAAATACAGGAGTTCTGTATGAAGTGTTCATTTTTGCCTTCTCTCGCTGAGAAAACGCTATTTGTGACCTGTGACACAAAAAAGCCATAACTTTTTTTCAAAGTGAGTTTTCAGTCAAGTTTCAACCTGAAATCATAGAAAGATGCATAAACTTGAAGTTACAGCTTGATTTCAGTGAGTTTTCCTCAAAATACAGGAGTTATGCATGAAGTGTTCATTTTGGCCTTCTCTCGCTGAGAAAACACTATTTGTGACCTGTGATACAAAAATGCCATAACTTTTGTTCAAAGTGAGTTTCCAGTTGAGTTTCAACCTGAAAGCATAGAAAGATGCATAAACTTGAAGTTACAGGTGGATTTTAGTGAGTTTTCATCAAAATACAGGAGTTCTGTATGAAGTGTTCATTTTTGCCTTCTCTCGCTGAGAAAACGCTATTTGTGACCTGTGACACAAAAAAGCCATAACTTTTTTTCAAAGTGAGTTTTCAGTCAAGTTTCAACCTGAAAGCATAGAAAGATGCATAAACTTGAAGTTACAGGTGAATTTCAGTGAGTTTTCATCAAAATACAGGAGTTCTGCATGAAGTGTTCATTTTGGCCTTCTCTCGCTGAGAAAACGCTATTTGTGACCTGTGATAAAAAAATGCCATAACTTTTCTTCAAAGTGAGTTTTCAGTCAAGTTTCAACCTGAAATCATAGAAAGATGCATAAACTTGAAGTTACAGGTGGATTTCAGTGAGTTTTCATCAAAATACAGGAGTTCTTCATGAAGTGTTCATTTTGGCCTTCTCTCGCTGAGAAAACGCTATTTGTGACCTGTGATACAAAAATGCCATAACGTTTTTTCAAAGTGAGTTTTCAGTCAAGTTTCCACCTGAAAGCATAGAAAGATGCAGAAACTTGAAGTTACAGCTTGATTTCAGTGAGTTTTCCTTAAAATACAGGAGTTCTGCATGAAGTGTTCATTTTGGCCTTCTCTCGCTGAGAAAACACTATTTGTGACCTGTGATACAAAAATGCCATAACTTTTGTTCAAAGTGAGTTTCCAGTCAAGTTTCAACCTGAAAGCATAGAAAGATGCATAAACTTGAAGTTACAGGTGGATTTTAGTGAGTTTTCATCAAAATACAGGAGTTCTGTATGAAGTGTTCATTTTTGCCTTCTCTCGCTGAGAAAACGCTATTTGTGACCAGTGACACAAAACAGCCATAACTTTTGTTCAAAGTGAGTTTTCAATCAAGTTTCAACCTGAAAGCATAGAAAGATGCATAAACTTGAAGTTACAGCTGGATTTCAGTGAGTTTTCATCAAAATACAGGAGTTCTGCATGAAGTGTTCATTTTGGCCTTCTCTCGCTGAGAAAACGCTATTTGTGACCTGTGATAAAAAAATGCCATAACTTTTCTTCAAAGTGAGTTTTCAGTCAAGTTTCAACCTGAAATCATAGAAAGATGCATAAACTTGAAGTTACAGATGGATTTCAGTGAGTTTTCATCAAAATACAGGAGTTCTTCATGAAGTGTTCATTTTGGCCTTCTCTCACTGAGAAAACGCTATTTGTGACCTGTGACACAAAACAGCCATAACTTTTGATCAAAGTGAGTTTTCAGTCAAGTTTCAACCTGAAAGCATAGAAAGATGCATAAACTTGAAGTTACAGCTTGATTTCAGTGAGTTTTCCTCAAAATACAGGAGTTATGCATGAAGTGTTCATTTAGGCCTTCTCTCGCTGAGAAAACACTATGTGTGACCTGTGATACAAAAATGCCATAACTTTTCTTCAAAGTGAGTTTTAAGTCAAGTTTCAACCTGAAAGCATACAAAGATGCATAAACTTGAAGTTACAGGTGGATTTTAGTGAGTTTTCATCAAAATACAGGACTTATGCATGAAGTGTTCATTTTTGCCTTCTCTCGCTCAGAAAACGCTATTTGTGACCTGTGACACAAAAAAGTCATAACTTTTTTTCAAAGTGAGTTTGCAGTCAAGTTTCAACCTGAAAGCATAGAAAGATGCATAAACTTGAAGTTAGAGGTGAATTTCAGTGAGTTTTCATCAAAATACAGGAGTTATGCATGAAGTGTTCATTTTTGCCTTCTCTGGCTGAGAAAACACTATTTGTGACCTGTCACACAAAAGAGCCACAACTTTTTTTCAAAGTGAGTTTTCAGTCAAGTTTCAACCTGAAAGCATCGAAAGATGCATAAACTTGAAGTTACAGGTGGATTTCAGTGAGTTTTCATCAAAATACAAGAATTATGCATGAAGTGTTCATTTTGGCCTTCTCTCGCTGAGAAAACACTATTTGTGACCTGTGATACAAAAATGCCATAACTTTTTTTCAAAGTGAGTTTTCAGTCAAGTTTCAACCTGATAGCATAGAAAGATGCATAAACTTGAAGTTACAGCTTGATTTCAGTGAGTTTTCCTTAAAATACAGGAGTTATGCATGAAGTGTTCATTTTGGCCTTCTCTCGCTGAGAAAACGCTATTTGTGACCTGTGACACAAAACAGCCATAACTTTTGTTCAAAATGAGTTTTCAGTCAAGTTTCAACCTGAAAGCATAGAAAGATGCATAAACTTGAAGTTACAGCTCGATTTCAGTGAGTTTTCCTCAAAATACAGGAGTTATGCATGAAGTGTTCATTTTGGCCTTCTCTCGCTGAGAAAACACTATTTGTGACCTGTGATACAAAAATGCCATAACTTTTGTTCAAAGTGAGTTTCCAGTCAAGTTTCAACCTGAAAGCATAGAAAGATGCATAAACTTGAAGTTACAGGTGGATTTTAGTGAGTTTTCATCAAAATACAGGAGTTCTGTATGAAGTGTTCATTTTTGCCTTCTCTCGCTGAGAAAACGCTATTTGTGACCTGTGACACAAAAAAGCCATAACTTTTTTTCAAAGTGAGTTTTAAGTCAAGTTTCAACCTGAAAGCATAGAAAGATGCATAAACTTGAAGTTACAGCTTGATTTCAGTGAGTTTTCCTCAAAATACAGGAGTTCTGCATGAAGTGTTCATTTTGGCCTTCTCTCGCTGAGAAAACACTATTTGTGACCTGTGATACAAAAATGCCATAACTTTTGTTCAAAGTGAGTTTCCAGTCAAGTTTCAACCTGAAAGCATAGAAAGATGCATAAACTTGAAGTTACAGGTGGATTTTAGTGAGTTTTCATCAAAATACAGGAGTTCTGTATGAAGTGTTCATTTTTGCCTTCTCTCGCTGAGAAAACGCTATTTGTGACCTGTGACACAAAAAAGCCATAACTTTTTTTCAAAGTGAGTTTTCAGTCAAGTTTCAACCTGAAAGCATAGAAAGATGCATAAACTTGAAGTTACAGGTGAATTTCAGTGAGTTTTCATCAAAATACAGGAGTTCTGCATGAAGTGTTCATTTTGGCCTTCTCTCGCTGAGAAAACGCTATTTGTGACCTGTGATAAAAAAATGCCATAACTTTTCTTCAAAGTGAGTTTTCAGTCAAGTTTCAACCTGAAATCATAGAAAGATGCATAAACTTGAAGTTACAGGTGGATTTCAGTGAGTTTTCATCAAAATACAGGAGTTATTCATGAAGTGTTCATTTTGGCCTTCTCTCGCTGAGAAAACGCTATTTGTGACCTGTGACACAAAACAGCCATAACTTTTGTTCAAAGTGAGTTTTCAGTCAAGTTTCAACCTGAAAGCATAGAAAGATGCATAAACTTGAAGTTACAGCTCGATTTCAGTGAGTTTTCCTCAAAATACAGGAGTTATGCATGAAGTGTTCATTTTGGCCTTCTCTCGCTGATAAAACACTATTTGTGACCTGTGATACAAAAATGCCATAACTTTTGTTCAAAGTGAGTTTGCAGTCAAGTTTCAACCTGAAAGCATAGAAAGATGCATAAACTTGAAGTTACAGGTGGATTTTAGTGAGTTTTCATCAAAATACAGGAGTTCTGCATGAAGTGTTCGTTTTTGCCTTCTCTCGCTGAGAAAACGCTATTTGTGACCTGTGACACAAAAAAGCCATAACTTTTTTTCAAAGTGAGTTTTCAGTCAAGTTTCAACCTGAAAGCATAGAAAGATGCATAAACTTGAAGTTACAGGTGAATTTCAGTGAGTTTTCATCAAAATACAGGAGTTATGCATGAAGTGTTCATTTTGGCCTTCTCTCGCTGAGAAAACACTATTTGTGACCTGTCACACAAAAGAGCCATAACTTTTTTTCAAAGTGAGTTTTCAGTCAAATTTCAACCTGAAAGCATAGAAAGATGCATAAACTTGAAGTTACAGGTGGATTTCAGTGAGTTTTCATCAAAATACAAGAGTTATGCATGAAGTGTTCATTTTGGCCTTCTCTCGCTGAGAAAACACTATTTGTGACCTGTGATAAAAAAATGCCATAACTTTTTTTCAAAGTGAGTTTTCAGTCAAGTTTCCACCTCAAAGCATAGAAAGATGCAGAAACTTGAAGTTACAGCTTGATTTCAGTGAGTTTTCCTTAAAATACAGGAGTTCTGCATGAAGTGTTCATTTTGGCCTTCTCTCGCTGAGAAAACACTATTTGTGACCTGTGATACAAAAATGCCATAACTTTTGTTCAAAGTGAGTTTCCAGTCAAGTTTCAACCTGAAAGCATAGAAAGATGCATAAACTTGAAGTTACAGCTTGATTTCAGTGAGTTTTCCTTAAAATACAGGATTTATGCATGAAGTGTTTTTTTTGGCCTTCTCTCGCTGAGAAAACACTATTTGTGACCTGTGATACAAAAATGCCATAACTTTTGTTCAAAGTGAGTTTCCAGTCAAGTTTCAACCTGAAAGCATAGAAAGATGCACAAACTTGAAGTTACAGGTGGATTTCAGTGAGTTTTCATCAAAATACAGGAGTTCTTCATGAAGTGTTCATTTTGGCCTTCTCTCACTGAGAAAACGCTATTTGTGACCTGTGACACAAAACAGCCATAACTTTTGATCAAAGTGAGTTTTCAGTCAAGTTTCAACCTGAAAGCATAGAAAGATGCATAAACTTGAAGTTACAGCTCGATTTCAGTGAGTTTTCCTCAAAATACAGGAGTTATGCATGAAGTGTTCATTTAGGCCTTCTCTCGCTGAGAAAACACTATGTGTGACCTGTGATACAAAAATGCCATAACTTTTGTTCAAAGTGAGTTTGCAGTCAAGTTTCAACCTGAAAGCATACAAAGATGCATAAACTTGAAGTTACAGGTGGATTTTAGTGAGTTTTCATCAAAATACAGGACTTATGCATGAAGTGTTCATTTGGCCTTCTCTCGCTGAGAAAACGCTATTTGTGACCTGTGACACAAAACAGCCATAACTTTTGTTCAAAGTGAGTTTTCAGTCAAGTTTCAACCTGAAAGCATAGAAAGATGCATAAACTTGAAGTTACAGGTTGATTTCAGTGAGTTTTCATCAAAATACAGGAGTTCTGCATGAAGTGTTCATTTTGGCCATCTCTGGCTGAGAAAACACTATTTGTGACCTGTGATACAAAAATGCCATAACTTGTCTTCAAAGTGAGTTTTCAGTGAAGTTTCAACCTGAAAGCATAGAAAGATGCATAACCTTGAAGTTACAGGTGGATTTCAGTGAGTTTTCATCAAAATACAGGAGTTCTGCATGAAGTGTTCATTTTGGCCTTCTCTAGCTGAGAAAACGCTATTTGGGACCTGTGACACAAAAGAGCCATAACTTTTGTTCAAAGTGAGTTTTCAGTCAAGTTTCAACCTGAAAGCATAGAAAGATGCATAAACTTGAAGTTACAGCTTGATTTCAGTGAGTTTTCCTCAAAATACAGGAGTTCTGCATGAAGTGTTCATTTTGGCCTTCTTTCGCTGAGAAAACGCTATTTGTGACCAGTGACACAAAACAGCCATAACTTTTGTTCAAAGTGAGTTTTCAATCAAGTTTCAACCTGAAAGCATAGAAAGATGCATAAACTTGAAGTTACAGCTGGATTTCAGTGAGTTTTCATCAAAATACAGGAGTTCTGCATGAAGTGTTCATTTTGGCCTTCTCTCGCTGAGAAAACGCTATTTGTGACCTGTGATAAAAAAATGCCATAACTTTTCTTCAAAGTGAGTTTTCAGTCAAGTTTCAACCTGAAATCATAGAAAGATGCATAAACTTGAAGTTACAGGTGGATTTCAGTGAGTTTTCATCAAAATACAGGAGTTCTTCATGAAGTGTTCATTTTGGCCTTCTCTCACTGAGAAAACGCTATTTGTGACCTGTGACACAAAACAGCCATAACTTTTGATCAAAGTGAGTTTTCAGTCAAGTTTCAACCTGAAAGCATAGAAAGATGCATAAACTTGAAGTTATAGCTCGATTTCAGTGAGTTTTCCTCAAAATACAGGAGTTATGCATGAAGTGTTCATTTTGGCCTTCTCTCGCTGAGAAAACACTATGTGTGACCTGTGATACAAAAATGCCATAACTTTTGTTCAAAGTGAGTTTGCAGTCAAGTTTCAACCTGAAAGCATACAAAGATGCATAAACTTGAAGTTACAGGTGGATTTTAGTGAGTTTTCATCAAAATACAGGACTTATGCATGAAGTGTTCATTTTTGCCTTCTCTCGCTCAGAAAACGCTATTTGTGACCTGTGACACAAAAAAGTCATAACTTTTTTTCAAAGTGAGTTTGCAGTCAAGTTTCAACCTGAAAGCATAGAAAGATGCATAAACTTGAAGTTAGAGGTGAATTTCAGTGAGTTTTCATCAAAATACAGGAGTTATGCATGAAGTGTTCATTTTTGCCTTCTCTGGCTGAGAAAACACTATTTGTGACCTGTCACACAAAAGAGCCATAACTTTTTTTCAAAGTGAGTTTTCAGTCAAGTTTCAACCTGAAAGCATCGAAAGATGCATAAACTTGAAGTTACAGGTGGATTTCAGTGAGTTTTCATCAAAATACAAGAATTATGCATGAAGTGTTCATTTTGGCCTTCTCTCGCTGAGAAAACACTATTTGTGACCTGTGATACAAAAATGCCATAACTTTTTTTCAAAGTGAGTTTTCAGTCAAGTTTCAACCTGATAGCATAGAAAGATGCATAAACTTGAAGTTACAGCTTGATTTCAGTGAGTTTTCCTTAAAATACAGGAGTTATGCATGAAGTGTTCATTTTGGCCTTCTCTCGCTGAGAAAACACTATTTGTGACCTGTGATAAAAAAATGCCATAACTTTTCTTCAAAGTGAGTTTTCAGTCAAGTTTCAACCTGAAAGCATAGAAAGATGCATAAACTTTAAGTTACAGCTTGATTTCAGTGAGTTTTCCTTAAAATACAGGAGTTATGCATGAAGTGTTCATTTTCGCCTTCTCTCGCTGAGAAAACGCTATTTGTGACCTGTGACACAAAACAGCCATAACTTTTGTTCAAAGTGAGTTTTCAGTCAAGTTTCAACCTGAAAGCATAGAAAGATGCATAAACTTGAAGTTACAGGTATATTTCAGTGAGTTTTAATCAAAATACAGGAGTTCTGCATGAAGTGTTCATTTTGGCCTTCTCTCGCTGAGAAAACGCTATTTGTGACCTGTGACACAAAACAGCCATAACTTTTGTTCAAAGTGAGTTTTCAGTCAAGTTTCAACCTGAAAGCATAGAAAGATGCATAAACTTGAAGTTACAGGTGGATTTCAGTGAGTTTTCATCAAAATACAGGAGTTCTGCATGAAGTGTTCATTTTGGCCATCTCTGGCTGAGAAAACACTATTTGTGACTTGTGATACAAAAATGCCATAACTTGTCTTCAAAGTGAGTTTTCAATCAAGTTTCAACCTGTAAGCATGGAAAGATGCATAAACATGAAGTTAGAGGTGGATTTCACTGAATTTTCCTCAAAATACAGCAGTGATTTATGAAGTGTTCATTTTGGCATTCTCGCACTAAGAAAATGCTATTTGTGACCTGTGACACAAAACAGCCATAACTTTTTTTCAAAGTGAGTTTTCAGTCAAGTTTCTATCTGAAAGCATAGAAAGATGCATAAACTTGAAGTTAGAGGTGGATTTCACTGAGTTTTCCTCAAAATACAGCAGTTATGCATGAAGTGTTCATTTTGGCCTTCTCTCGCTGAGAAAACACTATTTGTGACCTGATACACAAAACAGAAAAAACTTTTTTTTAAAGTGAGTTTTCGGTCAAGTTACAACCTGAAAGAATAGAAAGATGCATCATCTTGAAGTTAGAGGTGGATTTCACTCAGTTTTGCAAAAATACAGGAGTTATGCATGAAGTGTTCATTTTTGGCCTTCTATCACTTAGAAAACACTATTTGTGACCTGTGACACAAAACAGCAATAACTTTTTTTCAAAGTGAGTTTTCCGTCACGTTTCCTCCTACAAGCATAGAAAGATGCAAAAACCTGAAGGTAGAGGTGGATTTCTCTCAGTTTTCTTAAAAAATAAAGGATTTATGCATGAAGTGTTCATTTTGGCCTTCTCTCACTGAGAAAACGCTATGTTTGACCTGTGACTCAAAACTGCCATAACTTTTGTTCAAAGTGTTTTTTCAGACAAGTTTCAACCTGAAAGCATAGAAAGATGCATAAACTTGAAGTTAGACGTGGATTTCACTGAGTTTTCCTCAAAATACAGCAGTTATGCATGAAGTGTTCATTTTGGCCTTCTATCGCTGAGAAAACGCTATTTGTGACCTGTGATACAAAAATGCCATAACTTTTGTTCAAAGTGAGTTTCCAGTCAAGTTTCAACCTGAAAGCATAGAAAGATGCACAAACTTGAAGTTACAGGTGGATTTCAGTGAGTTTTCCTCAATATACAGGAGTTATGCATGAAGTGTTCATTTTGGCCTTCTCTCGCTGAGAAAACGCAATGTTTGACCTGTGACACAAAAAAGGCATAACTTTTGTCCAAAATGTGTTTTCAGTCAAGTTTCAACCTGAAAGCATACAAAGATGCATAAACTTGAAGTTACGTGGATTTCACCGAGTTTTCCTCAAAATACAGCAGTTATGCATGAAGTGTTCATTTTGGCCTTCTCTCGCTGAGAAAACGCTATGTTTGTAACGTGTGACACAAAACAGCAATAACTTTTTTCAAAGTGAGTTTTTAGTCAAATTTCCGCCTGAAAGCATTTAAAGATGCAAAAACCTGAACTAAGACGTGGATTTCACTGAGTTTTCCTCAATGTACAGGAGTTATGCATGAAGTGTTCATTTTGGCCTTCTCTCGCTGAGAAAACGCGATGTTTGACCTGTGACACAAAAAAGGCATAACTTTTGTTCAAAATGTGTTTTCAGTCAAGTTTCAACCTGAAAGCATAGAAAGATGCATTAACTTGAAGTTAGAAATGGATTTCACTGAGTTTTCCTCAAAATACAGCAGTTATGCAGGAAGTGTTCATTTTGGCCTTCTCTCGCTGAAAAAAACGCTATTTGTGACCTGTGACACAAAACAGCCATAACTTTTTTTCAAAGTGAGTTTTCAGTCAAGTTTCAACCTGAAAGCATAGAAAGATGCATAAACTTGAAGTTACAGGTGGATTTCACTGAGTTTTCCTCAAAATACAGCAGTTATGCATGAAGTTTTCATTTTGGCCTTCTATCACTGAGAAAACAATATTTGTGACCTGTTACACAAAACAGCAACAACTTTTTTTTCAAAGTGAGTTTTCTGTCAAGTTTCCGCCTGAAAGCATAGTAAGATGCAAAAACCTTAAGTTAGAGGTGGATTTCTCTCAGTTTTCTTAAAAAATACAGGAGTTTTGCATGAAGTGTTCATTTTGGCCTTCTCTCACTGAGAAAACGCTATGTTTGACCTGTGACACAAAACAGCCATAACTTTTGTTCAAAGTGTGTTTTCAGTCAAGTTTCAAAATAAAAGCATAGAAAGATGCATAAACTTGAAGTTGGAGGTGGATTTCACTCAGTTTTCCTCAAAATACAGCAGTTATGCATGAAGCGTTCATTTTGGCCTTCTCTCGCTGAGAAAACGCTATTTGTGACCTGTGACACAAAACAGCCATAACTTTTGTTCAAAGTGAGTTTTCAGTCAAATTTCCGCCTGAAAGCATTTAAAGATGCAAAAACCTGAACTTAGACGTGGATTTCACTGAGTTTTCCTCAATATACAGGAGTTATGCATGAAGTGTTCATTTTGGCCTTCTCTCGCTGAGAAAACGCTATGTTTGACCTGTGACACAAAAAAGGCATAACTTTTGTTCAAAGTGAGTTTTCAGTCAAGTTTCCGCCTGAAAGCATGCAAAGATGCAAAAACCTGAAGTTAGAGGTGGATTTCACTGAGTTTTCCTCAATATACAGGACTTATGCATGAAGTGTTCATTTTGGCCTTCTCTCGCTGAGAAAACGCTATGTTTGACCTGTGAAACAAAACAGGCAAAACTTTTGTTCAAAGTGAGTTTTCAGTCAAGTTTCAACTTGAAAGCATATAAAGATGCATAAACTTGAAGTTAGAGGTGCATTTCACTGAGTTTTCCTCAAAATACAGCAGTTATGCATGAAGTGTTCATTTTGGCCTTCTCTCGCTGAGAAAACGCTATTTGTGACATGCTACACAATACGGCAACAACTTTTTTAAAAAGTGAATTTTCCGTCAAGTTACAACCTGAAAGCATAGAAAGATGCATAATCTTGAAGTTAGAGGTGGATTTCACTCAGTTTTGCTCAAAATACAGGAGTTATGCATGAAGTTTTCATTTTGGCCTTCTATCACTGAGAAAACACTATTTGTGACCTGTGACACAAAACAGCCATGACTTTTGTTCAAAGTGAGTTTTCAGTCAAGTTTCAACCTGAAAGCATCGAAAGATGCATAAACTTGAAGTTACAGGTATATTTCAGTGAGTTTTCATCAAAATACAGGAGTTCTGCATGAAGTGTTCATTTTGGCCTTCTCTCGCTGAGAAAACGCTATTTGTGACCTGTGACACAAAACAGCCATGACTTTTGTTCAAAGTGAGTTTCCAGTCAAGTTTCAACCTGAAAGCATAGAAAGATGCACAAACTTGAAGTTACAGGTGGATTTCAGTGAGTTTTCCTCAATATACAGGAGTTATGCATGAAGTGTTCATTTTGGCCTTCTCTCGCTGAGAAAACGCAATGTTTGACCTGTGACACAAAAAAGGCATAACTTTTGTTCAAAATGTGTTTTCAGTCAAGTTTCAACCTGAAAGCATACAAAGATGCATAAACTTGAAGTTACGTGGATTTCACTGAGTTTTCCTCAAAATACAGCAGTTATGCATGAAGTGTTCATTTTGGCCTTCTCTCGCTGAGAAAACGCTATGTTTGTAACCTGTGACACAAAACAGCAATAACTTTTTTCAAAGTGAGTTTTTAGTCAAATTTCCGCCTGAAAGCATTTAAAGATGCAAAAACCTGAACTAAGACGTGGATTTCACTGAGTTTTCCTCAATGTACAGGAGTTATGCATGAAGTGTTCATTTTGGCCTTCTCTCGCTGAGAAAACGCGATGTTTGACCTGTGAGACAAAAAAGGCATAACTTTTGTTCAAAATGTGTTTTCAGTCAAGTTTCAACCTGAAAGCATAGAAAGATGCATAAACTTGAAGTTACAGGTGGATTTCACTGAGTTTTCCTCAAAATACAGCAGTTATGCATGAAGTTTTCATTTTGGCCTTCTATCACTGAGAAAACAATATTTGTGACCTGTTACACAAAACAGCAACAACTTTTTTTTCAAAGTGAGTTTTCTGTCAAGTTTCCGCCTGAAAGCATAGTAAGATGCAAAAACCTTAAGTTAGAGGTGGATTTCTCTCAGTTTTCTTAAAAAATACAGGAGTTTTGCATGAAGTGTTCATTTTGGCCTTCTCTCACTGAGAAAACGCTATGTTTGACCTGTGACACAAAACAGCCATAACTTTTGTTCAAAGAGTGTTTTCAGTCAAGTTTCAAAATGAAAGCATAGAAAGATGCATAAACTTGAAGTTGGAGGTGGATTTCACTCAGTTTTCCTCAAAATACAGCAGTTATGCATGAAGCGTTCATTTTGGCCTTCTCTCGCTGAGAAAACGCTATTTGTGACCTGTGACACAAAACAGCCATAACTTTTGTTCAAAGTGAGTTTTCAGTCAAATTTCCGCCTGAAAGCATTTAAAGATGCAAAAACCTGAACTTAGACGTGGATTTCACTGAGTTTTCCTCAATATACAGGAGTTATGCATGAAGTGTTCATTTTGGCCTTCTCTCGCTGAGAAAACGCTATGTTTGACCTGTGACACAAAAAAGGCATAACTTTTGTTCAAAGTGAGTTTTCAGTCAAGTTTCCGCCTGAAAGCATGCAAAGATGCAAAAACCTGAAGTTAGAGGTGGATTTCACTGAGTTTTCCTCAATATACAGGACTTATGCATGAAGTGTTCATTTTGGCCTTCTCTCGCTGAGAAAACGCTATGTTTGACCTGTGAAACAAAACAGGCAAAACTTTTGTTCAAAGTGAGTTTTCAGTCAAGTTTCAACTTGAAAGCATATAAAGATGCATAAACTTGAAGTTAGAGGTGCATTTCACTGAGTTTTCCTCAAAATACAGCAGTTATGCATGAAGTGTTCATTTTGGCCTTCTCTCGCTGAGAAAACGCTATTTGTGACATGCTACACAATACGGCAACAACTTTTTTAAAAAGTGAATTTTCCGTCAAGTTACAACCTGAAAGCATAGAAAGATGCATAATCTTGAAGTTAGAGGTGGATTTCACTCAGTTTTGCTCAAAATACAGGAGTTATGCATGAAGTTTTCATTTTGGCCTTCTATCACTGAGAAAACACTATTTGTGACCTGTGACACAAAACAGCCATGACTTTTGTTCAAAGTGAGTTTTCAGTCAAGTTTCAACCTGAAAGCATCGAAAGATGCATAAACTTGAAGTTACAGGTATATTTCAGTGAGTTTTCATCAAAATACAGGAGTTCTGCATGAAGTGTTCATTTTGGCCTTCTCTCGCTGAGAAAACGCTATTTGTGACCTGTGACACAAAACAGCCATGACTTTTTTTCAAAGTGAATTTTAAGTAAAGTTTCCACCTGAAAGCAAAGAAAGATGCAAAAACCTGAAGATAGAGGTGGATTTCTCTCAGTTTTCTTAAAAAATACAGGAGTTATGCATGAAGTGTTCATTTTGGCCTTCACTCACTGAGAAAACGCTATGTTTGACCTGTGACACAAAACAGCCATAACTTTTGTTCAAAGTGTGTTTTCAGTCAAGTTTCAACCTGAAAGAATAGAAAGATGCATAAACTTGAAGTTAGAGGTGGATTTCACTGAGTTTTCCTCAAAATACAGCAGTTATGCATGAAGTGTTCATTTTGGCCTTCTCTCGCTGAGAAAAATCTATTTGTGACCTGTCACACAAAACAGCCATAACTTCTTTTCAAAGTGAGTTTTCAGTCAAGTTTCCGCCTGAAAGCATGTAAAGATGCAAAAACCTGAAGTTAGAGGTGGATTTCACTGAGTTTTCCTCAATATACAGGAGTTATGCATGAAGTGTTCATTTTGGCCTTCTCTCGCTGAGAAAACGCTATGTTTGACCTGTGACACAAAACAAGCATAACTTTTGTTCAAAGTGTGTTTTCAGTCAAGTTTCAACCTGAAAGCATAGAAAGATGCATAAACTTGAATTTAGAGGTGGATGTCACTGAGTTTTCCTCAAAATACAGCAGTTATGCATAAAGTGTTCATTTTGGCCTTCTCTCGCTGAGAAAACGCTATTTGTGACCTGCTACACAAAACAGCAACAACTTTTTTTTAAAATGAGTTTTCGGTCAAGTTAAACCTGAAAGCATAGAAAGATCCAAAAACTTGAAGTTACAGGTGGATTTCACTGAGTTTTCCTCAAAATACAGGAGTTATGCATGAAGTGTTCATTTTTGCCTTCTCTCACTGAGAAAACACTATTTGTGACCTGTGACACAAAACAGCCATAACTTCTTTTCAAAGTGAGTTTTCAGTCAAGTTTCCGCCTGAAAGCATGTAAAGATGCAAAAACCTGAAGTTAGAGATGGATTTCTCTCAGTTTTCCTGAAAAATACAGGAGTTATGCATAAAGTGTTCATTTTGGCCTTCTCTCACTGAGAAAACGCTATTTGTGACCTGTGACACAAAACAGCCATAACTTTTTTTTAAAGTGAGTTTTCAGTCAAGTTTCTGCCTGAAAGCATAGAAAGATGCAAAAATCTGAAGTTAGAGGTGGATTTCTCTCACTTTTCCTTTAAAATACAGCAGTTATGCATGAAGTGTTCATTTTGGCCTTCTTTCGCTGAGAAAGAGCTATTTGTGACCTGTGACACAAAACAGCCATAACTTTTGTTCAAAGTTTGTTTTCAGTAAAGTTTCAACTTGAAAGCATATAAAGATGCATAAACTTGAAGTTAGAGGTGCATTTCACTGAGTTTTCCTCAAAATACAGCAGTTATGCATGAAGTGTTCATTTTGGCCTTCTCTCGCTGAGAAAACGCTATTTGTGACATGCTACACAATACGGCAACAACTTTTTTAAAAAGTGAATTTTCCGTCAAGTTACAACCTGAAAGCATAGAAAGATGCATAATCTTGAAGTTAGAGGTGGATTTCACTCAGTTTTGCTCAAAATACAGGAGTTATGCATGAAGTTTTCATTTTGGCCTTCTATCACTGAGAAAACACTATTTGTGACCTGTGACACAAAACAGCCATGACTTTTGTTCAAAGTGAGTTTTCAGTCAAGTTTCAACCTGAAAGCATCGAAAGATGCATAAACTTGAAGTTACAGGTATATTTCAGTGAGTTTTCATCAAAATACAGGAGTTCTGCATGAAGTGTTCATTTTGGCCTTCTCTCGCTGAGAAAACGCTATTTGTGACCTGTGACACAAAACAGCCATGACTTTTTTTCAAAGTGAATTTTAAGTAAAGTTTCCACCTGAAAGCAAAGAAAGATGCAAAAACCTGAAGATAGAGGTGGATTTCTCTCAGTTTTCTTAAAAAATACAGGAGTTATGCATGAAGTGTTCATTTTGGCCTTCACTCACTGAGAAAACGCTATGTTTGACCTGTGACACAAAACAGCCATAACTTTTGTTCAAAGTGTGTTTTCAGTCAAGTTTCAACCTGAAAGAATAGAAAGATGCATAAACTTGAAGTTAGAGGTGGATTTCACTGAGTTTTCCTCAAAATACAGCAGTTA
Organism: Aulostomus chinensis; assembly: GCF_037954235.1. Classification (NCBI taxonomy): domain Eukaryota; kingdom Metazoa; phylum Chordata; class Actinopteri; order Syngnathiformes; family Aulostomidae; genus Aulostomus; species Aulostomus chinensis. The sequence continues at coordinate 576,816 of NC_141321.1, forward strand.
TGCATGAAGTGTTCATTTTGGCCTTCTCTCGCTGAGAAAAATCTATTTGTGACCTGTCACACAAAACAGCCATAACTTCTTTTCAAAGTGAGTTTTCAGTCAAGTTTCCGCCTGAAAGCATGTAAAGATGCAAAAACCTGAAGTTAGAGGTGGATTTCACTGAGTTTTCCTCAATATACAGGAGTTATGCATGAAGTGTTCATTTTGGCCTTCTCTCGCTGAGAAAACGCTATGTTTGACCTGTGACACAAAACAAGCATAACTTTTGTTCAAAGTGTGTTTTCAGTCAAGTTTCAACCTGAAAGCATAGAAAGATGCATAAACTTGAATTTAGAGGTGGATGTCACTGAGTTTTCCTCAAAATACAGCAGTTATGCATAAAGTGTTCATTTTGGCCTTCTCTCGCTGAGAAAACGCTATTTGTGACCTGCTACACAAAACAGCAACAACTTTTTTTTAAAATGAGTTTTCGGTCAAGTTAAACCTGAAAGCATAGAAAGATCCAAAAACTTGAAGTTACAGGTGGATTTCACTGAGTTTTCCTCAAAATACAGGAGTTATGCATGAAGTGTTCATTTTTGCCTTCTCTCACTGAGAAAACACTATTTGTGACCTGTGACACAAAACAGCCATAACTTCTTTTCAAAGTGAGTTTTCAGTCAAGTTTCCGCCTGAAAGCATGTAAAGATGCAAAAACCTGAAGTTAGAGATGGATTTCTCTCAGTTTTCCTGAAAAATACAGGAGTTATGCATAAAGTGTTCATTTTGGCCTTCTCTCACTGAGAAAACGCTATTTGTGACCTGTGACACAAAACAGCCATAACTTTTTTTTAAAGTGAGTTTCCAGTCAAGTTTCTGCCTGAAAGCATAGAAAGATGCAAAAACTTGAAGTTACAGCTTGATTTCAGTGAGTTTTCCTTAAAATCCAGGATTTATGCATGAAGTGTTCATTTTGGCCTTCTCTCGCTGAGAAAACGCTATTTGTGACCTGTGACACAAAAAAGCCATAACTTTTTTTCAAAGTGAGGTTTCAGTCAAGTTTCAACCTGAAAGCATAGAAAGATGCATAAACTTGAAGTTACAGCTTGATTTCAGTGAGTTTTCCTCAAAATACAGGAGTTCTGCATGAAGTGTTCATTTTGGCCTTCTCTCACTGAGAAAACGCTATTTGTGACCTGTGACACAAAACAGCCATAACTTTTTTTTAAAGTGAGTTTTCAGTCAAGTTTCTGCCTGAAAGCATAGAAAGATGCAAAAATCTGAAGTTAGAGGTGGATTTCTCTCACTTTTCCTTTAAAATACAGCAGTTATGCATGAAGTGTTCATTTTGGCCTTCTTTCGCTGAGAAAGAGCTATTTGTGACCTGTGACACAAAACAGCCATAACTTTTGTTCAAAGTTTGTTTTCAGTAAAGTTTCAACTTGAAAGCATATAAAGATGCATAAACTTGAAGTTAGAGGTGCATTTCACTGAGTTTTCCTCAAAATACAGCAGTTATGCATGAAGTGTTCATTTTGGCCTTCTCTCGCTGAGAAAACGCTATTTGTGACATGCTACACAATACGGCAACAACTTTTTTAAAAAGTGAATTTTCCGTCAAGTTACAACCTGAAAGCATAGAAAGATGCATAATCTTGAAGTTAGAGGTGGATTTCACTCAGTTTTGCTCAAAATACAGGAGTTATGCATGAAGTTTTCATTTTGGCCTTCTATCACTGAGAAAACACTATTTGTGACCTGTGACACAAAACAGCCATGACTTTTGTTCAAAGTGAGTTTTCAGTCAAGTTTCAACCTGAAAGCATCGAAAGATGCATAAACTTGAAGTTACAGGTATATTTCAGTGAGTTTTCATCAAAATACAGGAGTTCTGCATGAAGTGTTCATTTTGGCCTTCTCTCGCTGAGAAAACGCTATTTGTGACCTGTGACACAAAACAGCCATGACTTTTTTTCAAAGTGAATTTTAAGTAAAGTTTCCACCTGAAAGCAAAGAAAGATGCAAAAACCTGAAGATAGAGGTGGATTTCTCTCAGTTTTCTTAAAAAATACAGGAGTTATGCATGAAGTGTTCATTTTGGCCTTCACTCACTGAGAAAACGCTATGTTTGACCTGTGACACAAAACAGCCATAACTTTTGTTCAAAGTGTGTTTTCAGTCAAGTTTCAACCTGAAAGAATAGAAAGATGCATAAACTTGAAGTTAGAGGTGGATTTCACTGAGTTTTCCTCAAAATACAGCAGTTATGCATGAAGTGTTCATTTTGGCCTTCTCTCGCTGAGAAAAATCTATTTGTGACCTGTCACACAAAACAGCCATAACTTCTTTTCAAAGTGAGTTTTCAGTCAAGTTTCCGCCTGAAAGCATGTAAAGATGCAAAAACCTGAAGTTAGAGGTGGATTTCACTGAGTTTTCCTCAATATACAGGAGTTATGCATGAAGTGTTCATTTTGGCCTTCTCTCGCTGAGAAAACGCTATGTTTGACCTGTGACACAAAACAAGCATAACTTTTGTTCAAAGTGTGTTTTCAGTCAAGTTTCAACCTGAAAGCATAGAAAGATGCATAAACTTGAATTTAGAGGTGGATGTCACTGAGTTTTCCTCAAAATACAGCAGTTATGCATAAAGTGTTCATTTTGGCCTTCTCTCGCTGAGAAAACGCTATTTGTGACCTGCTACACAAAACAGCAACAACTTTTTTTTAAAATGAGTTTTCGGTCAAGTTAAACCTGAAAGCATAGAAAGATCCAAAAACTTGAAGTTACAGGTGGATTTCACTGAGTTTTCCTCAAAATACAGGAGTTATGCATGAAGTGTTCATTTTTGCCTTCTCTCACTGAGAAAACACTATTTGTGACCTGTGACACAAAACAGCCATAACTTCTTTTCAAAGTGAGTTTTCAGTCAAGTTTCCGCCTGAAAGCATGTAAAGATGCAAAAACCTGAAGTTAGAGATGGATTTCTCTCAGTTTTCCTGAAAAATACAGGAGTTATGCATAAAGTGTTCATTTTGGCCTTCTCTCACTGAGAAAACGCTATTTGTGACCTGTGACACAAAACAGCCATAACTTTTTTTTAAAGTGAGTTTTCAGTCAAGTTTCTGCCTGAAAGCATAGAAAGATGCAAAAATCTGAAGTTAGAGGTGGATTTCTCTCACTTTTCCTTTAAAATACAGCAGTTATGCATGAAGTGTTCATTTTGGCCTTCTTTCGCTGAGAAAGAGCTATTTGTGACCTGTGACACAAAACAGCCATAACTTTTGTTCAAAGTTTGTTTTCAGTAAAGTTTCAACCTGAAAGCATAGAAAGATGCATAAACTTGAAGTTAGAGGTGGATTTCACTCAGTTTTCCTCAAAATACAGCAGTTATGCATGAAGTGTTCATTTTGGCCTTCTCTCGCTGAGAAAACGCTATATGTGACCTGTGACTCAAAACAGCCATAACTTTTTTTCAAAGTGAGTTTTCAGTCAAGTTTCAACCTGAAAGCATAGAAAGATGCATAAACTTGAAGTTACAGGTGGATTTCACTCAGTTTTCTTCAAAATACAGAAGTTATGAATGAAGTGTTCATTTTGGCCTTCTCTCGCTGAGAAAACGCTATATGTGACCCGTGATTCAAAACAGCCATAACTTTATTCAAAGTGAGTTTTCAACAAGTTTCAACCTGAAAGCATAGAAAGATGCATAAACTTGAAGTTACAGGTAGATTTCACTGAGTTTTCCTCAAAATACAGGAGTTATTCATGATATTTTCATTTTGTCCTTCTGTCGGTGAGAAAACGCGATTTGTGACCTGTGACACTAAACAGCCATAACTTTTGTTCAAAGTGAATTTTCAGTCAAGTTTCAACCTGAAAGCATAGAAAGATGCATAAACTTGAAGTTAGAGGTGGATTTCACTCAGTTTTCCTCAAAATACAGCAGTTATGCATGAAGTGTTCATTTTGGCCTTCTCTCGCTGAGAAAACGCTATATGTGACCTGTGACTCAAAACAGCCATAACTTTTTTTCAAAGTGAGTTTTCAGTCAAGTTTCAACCTGAAAGCATAGAAAGATGCATAAACTTGAAGTTAGAGGTGGATTTCACTCAGTTTTCCTCAAAATACAGAAGTTATGAATGAAGTGTTCATTTTGGCCTTCTCTCGCTGAGAAAACGCTATATGTGACCCGTGATTCAAAACAGCCATAACTTTATTCAAAGTGAGTTTTCAACAAGTTTCAACCTGAAAGCATAGAAAGATGCATAAACTTGAAGTTACAGGTAGATTTCACTGAGTTTTCCTCAAAATACAGGAGTTATTCATGATATTTTCATTTTGTCCTTCTGTCGGTGAGAAAACGCGATTTGTGACCTGTGACACTAAACAGCCATAACTTTTGTTCAAAGTGAATTTTCAGTCAAGTTTCAACCTGAAAGCATAGAAAGATGCATAATCTCTCAGTTACACATGGATTTCAGTGAGCTTTCCTCAAAATACAGGGGTTATGCATGAGATGTTCATTTTGGCCTTCTTTCGGTGAGAAAACGCTATTTGTGACTTGTGACACAAAACAGCCATAACTTTTGTTCAAAGTGAGTTTTCAGTCTAGTTTCAACCTGAAAGCATAGAAAGATGCATAAACTTTAAATTATAGGTGGATTTCAGGGTTAGGTACTTTGGACTGTAAGGTGTAGGGGGCTGAAAGTTGGTGCATATTGTTCTGATGCTCGTCGGAGTTATTGGTGAAATTTTATAGTTGATTGGAGAATAGGGGGCGGATTTGTTGGCGAATAAGCCCCTATTAGGGTTAGGGTTAGGGTTACGTACTTTGGAACCATAAGGTGTAAGAGGCTGAAAGGTTGTGCATAGGGTTTTGATGGTCGTCGAAGTGATTGGTTAAATTTTCAAGTATATCGGAAAAAAGGGGGTGGAGTAATTGGCAAATAAGCCCCTATTAGGATTAGGGTTTAGGGTTAGGGTTAGGGACTTTGGAACCGTAAGGTGTAGGAGGCTGAAAGTTTTGTTTTATTTGCGAATAAGGCACTATTAGGGTTAGGTTTAGGGTTTATGGTTAGGGTTAGGGTTAGGCTTATCTTTTAGGGTTAGGGTTAGGGATTTTGGGACTGTAAGGTGTAGGAGGCTGAAAATTGGTGCATAATGTTCTGATGGTCGTCGGAGTAATTGGTGAAATTTTCAAGTATATTGGAGAAAAGGGAGCGGAGTTATTGGCGAATAAGCCCCTATTAGGGTAAGGGTTAGGGTTAGGTACTTTGGAACTTTCAAGTGTTGGAGGCTGAAAGTTGGTGCAAATGGTTCTGATGGACGTGGGAGTGATTGGTTAAATTTTCAAGTATGTTGGAAACAAGGGGGCGGAGTTATTGGCAAAAAAGCCCCTATAAGGGTTAGGGTTAGGGTTAGGGTTAGGGTTAACGGTTAGGGTTAGGGTTAGGCTTATGGTTTAAGGTTAGGGTTAGGTACTTTGGAACCGTAAGGTGTAAGAGGCTGAAAGTTAGTGCACAGGGTTCTGATGGTCGGCGGAGTGATTGGTGAAATCTTCAAGTTGATTCAAGAAAAAGGGGTGGAGTTATTGGCAATTAAGCCCCTATTAGGGTTAGGGTTAGGGTTTAGAATTAGGTTTAGTGACTTTGGAACCGTTAAGTGTAGGAGGCTGAAAGTTTGTGAATAGGGTTCTGATGGTCGTCGGCGTGATTGGTGAAATTTTCAAGTATATTGGAGCAAATGGGGCGGAATTATTGGTGAATAAGCCAGTATTAGGGATAGGGTTAGGGTTAGGTACTTTGGAACCATAAGGTGTAAGAGGCTGAAAGTTACTGGACAGCGTTTTTTGGTCGTCGGAGTGATTAGTGAAATTTTCAAGTATATTGGAGCAAATGGGGCGGAGTAATTGGCGAATTAGCCACTATTAGGGTTAGGTTTAGGGTTAGGTACTTTGGAGCGTTAGGTGTAGGAGGCTGAAAGTTGGTGCATATTGTTCTGATGGTCGTTGGAGTTATTTGTGAAATTTTATAGTTAATTGGAGCAAAGGGGGCGGAATAATTGGCGAATTAACCCCTATTAGGGTTAGGGTTAGGGTTAGGTTCTTTGGAACCATAAGGTGTAAGAGGCTGAAAGTTAATGGACAGCGTTTTGTTAGTCGTCGGAGTGATTGGTGACATTTTCAAGTATATTGGAGCAAATGGGGCGGAGTTATTGGCGATTAAGCCCCTATAAGTGTTAGGGTTAGGGTTAGGCTTAAGTGTTAGGGTTCGGGTTAGGGTTTAGGGTTAGGGTTAGGTACTTTGGAACCGTAAGATGTAAGAGGCTGAAAGTTAGTGCACAGGGTTTTGATGGTCGGCGGAGTGATTGGTGAAATTTTCAAGTTGATTGGAGAAAAGGGGGCGGAATTATTGGCGAATAAGCCCCTTATTAGGGTTAGGGTTAGGATTAGGGTTAGGGTTTAGGGTTAGGGTTAGGGTTAGGGTTTGGGTTAGGGACTTTCGAACCGCAAGGTGTAGGAGGCTGACAGTTGGGGCAAAGGGTTCTGATGGCTGTCGGAGTTATTGGTGAAATTTTCACGTTGATTCGAGAAAAGGGGGCGGAGTTATTGGCGAATAAGCCCCTTTTTAGGGTCATGTCATCCAATTGGGTTCCTTTTTTACTATGTGGGTTGTAAATAAAATTGCATCTTCTAAAATGTACATGGTTTGTCTCCCTTTCGTTAGCCAATCCTGCATGGACGAGAAGGTCTTTAAGATTTTATTTTCTACGGTAAGCATTGATCATAGAAAATTGTGCAAAAAAAAGGCATGTCATCTTGGAGTTGAATAAAATTCCGTTTCATTTTATAGGTTAAAATCACAGAGGAGGAGGAAAAAGGAGTTACGAGGGGAATAATCCCATTTTCGGTAGGTTGGGAAGCAGGGGCAGTTGTTCTACCTACTGTTTCCCTTTTTATTTCCCTCGAAAGGACCTACTGAAGCCCCTCTGACGTAAAGCCTTAAAAAGAGTGGTTATGGCTTTTTCAATGTCCTCCTGGTCTGTGCACAAACGGCGGAATCATATCAATTGAGACTTGACAATGCCTTTAAAAGTATGTCGGGGATGGAAACTGTGTTTATGTAAAAGTGCGTGTGTATCTGTAGCTTTTAAATATACTCGGGTTGCCAGATTCCAATGGTTGCTGTTCTTTTTAAAAAAGATCGTTGTATCTAAAAATTGGAGTTCCTCCGTCTGTATACTAGCCTTCAATTTAATCGTGTTGTGGTGTTCATTCAGGATGTTAAACAAAATGATTAAACTCCTCACGTGAATGACTCCAGATCCTGAATATGTCATCCAAATATCTTAAGTAGAGGATGGGGAGTTTTGAGCATTTCAGGAATGCCGTCCTCTCCCATTCCACCATGTAAATGTTGGCATAAGCGGGTGCAAACTTCTTCCCCATTGCTGTCCCATGGACCTGAAGGTAAGAGGAAGAGTTGAAAATGAAGTCATTTCTCCTTAGACTAATTTCCAGCAGTTCCAGGAGAGCATCATCTGGACGAGAGGGATCCGGGGATCTTGAAAAAACCTCCCTAACTGCATGGAGTCCTAGGGTGGTATCTATATTGGTATACAGTGAGTCAACATCAATTGAGAAGAGTAGTGTGTCAGGAGGAACTTCGATTGACCTGATTTTTTCTAAAAAGTCATACATATCTTTAATGTAGCTGCCATGTTTCTGAGAAAGAGGATTTATGTGGGAGTCGATGTATTCTGCGATCCGGTAGGATTCGCTCCCACAGTCAGAGACGATGGGTCTGCCAGGTGGAATCTGATGTGGAACTGTCCAGGTCTCCGGGTCTTTATGTATTTTCGGTAGGAGGTCAAATTTCCTCGGACGTGGGAGGGCTGGACCTTTGAGGTTAGTTTTTTGTTTGTGTGAAATGAATTTCCGTTTATATAGGTCTTCTATGATGCAGTGTAACTGATGTTGGGTTTCTGTTTGCAGGGGTTTCTCCAAAGGTTTATAATGCAGAGTGTTCTTAAGGTGTCTGTCAGCTTCAATGAGGTACTGTGCTTTGTCCTGTATTACAATCTTAGAACCCTTGTCCGCCGGTTTAATAATTAGATCAAGGTTCTGTTGTAGTTGTTTCAGAGCTTCTTTTTCCAGAGATGTTAAATTGGATTCTGATTCTTTTTTTAGGTGGAATTCCTCCAGAATCAGATTATCTTGCTCTATCAACTTTTCCAGTTCCGGTGGACTGTTGGTACCAGAGGGTTCCCAGAATGAGGGCTCAGTAAATCTTGGTCCCTGACTGGAGACAGCATCTCTAAAATAATACCTTAGTTTTAGTCGTCTATGGAAATCATACAGACTGCGGCGTGGGTCATTTTTATTTATGTGAGTTGGTGTCGGAATAAAAAAAAGACCTTTTTCTAGTATGCTGCGTTCAGCGTTTTTCAGGACATATGAGAGGGAAAGATTCAGGATATTGCTATCCACAGGGTCGGGAAGTCCCGTACGCTCCCTCAGCAGTTTAACTGGTCTAGCCAGTTCATAAGGATAGCATCTGCTGTGGATGCTGTCCAATGTACCTGGTCTGACTTTACCTTAAAATTACTGTCTGGAATGCCGTGTAGAGTTCTGCATTTTTTCTTTAAAAAATGGTTTAATTGAGTTACCCTGTCATGAGTTTTTCTATTTTGATTTTTAGAAATCTGGATCAACGGGAAGAATATTTCCGCATGTGGGAAGATGTCCTTTGCCGCTGAATAAAGCTGGTGAAATTGTTTTCTAATTGTGTCCATCAGTTGTTCCCTCAATATATTATTGAGACCTACAGCCAAGATGATTTTATGGGTGTTCGGGTGTGTTGGTAGTTTTCTAATGATGGCTGTTAAATGATGAGCCTGTGCCCCAGGAAAGCTGTCAATATGAAGATCTGGATTGTTAAAATGGGGGATTCTCAAAAGATTTGAGTCTCCCACAATTAAAAAAGGTGACTCCACCTTCAAATTCCATGTGGAGATCTTATGGAATGTTTTCTCATGGTAAATGGGTCTTTTTCTTTGGGCGGAGTGGACTGGTGTCGCAGATGAGGTCAGAATAGAATTTTCCGAGCTATTTGCAGGGATCATGAACTCCCCTCGGTCCGAGAAGCTGGGGTTTAAATTGGATTTCGGATCCCCCGAATCCTGAGGCAGAAGGTTGACCGTCGTCCCCAAGGTAAGTGACCGTTCTTTATCTTCAACCCGTTCTTCGTATCTCATGTTTATTCCAGAATTTGGATTTGTTTTAAGGGGAACGGAAAGAGGGTCCCCCGAGGCGAGGGCGTCGTCAATTACCGTCAATGGAGTGGTAATTAACGGTAAATAAGTTCCTGTACAATCCGTATTCAGTTCGGTGTTAATTAGGTGGGAATTAAAAACAGGTTGTTGTATCTGGGGGGAACGGGAACCTTTGTCTTTCCGTCGGGTTTGTTCCGGTTCTATCCACGTTGTGATAGTCCTTTCGGTATTCGGAGGGGCCGCGGGAGACACAGGTGTGGAGAAGGGAGGATGGTCCGGTCCATGCGGTGTCACTGTATCGGAGCAGGAGGAGGAAAGGACGTCTTCAAGCAAGACCGCGACATTAGAAAATGGCGTGGTTGGTGAGGGCTGTGTTATTTTATTATTATTATTGTTTTTCTCTCCTAGTGGGGTCCGCGGAGATGGCCCTCTCCAAAACTTTCCTTCCTGTCCCCAGTGCAAACCCGGAGAGGTTGGACCCTGGTCCATGTGGACATCCGCCGTAATGGTCATCGTCCTTTTAGGGGTTCCATCCTGTTCTGGAAGAGGTGAGTGTTTTGTATACTCTTCCGCAAGACCCCTTAAATTAAGGGAGGGAATTCGGAGGGTTTCTCCTTTCCATCGAGCGATCTTCTGATGTCGGGGATCTCGTCGTGGTTTTGGAGAGCTGTCCTGTGGTAAGTGATGGATGGTATGAAGAAAGACTGTTAGGCGGTTAGGATCTGGTCCAGGAACAGGGGATTGATCCAGTCTTCTCTGAGGGTTAGGGTTAAGTGAAGGGGCCAGGGATTGATCCAGTTCTCTCTGGGGGTTAGGGTTAGGCATAAAAGTAGGGGTAAGGTTAGGGTTAGGATCAGGTAAAGGGACAGGGGAATGGTCCAATCCTCCCTGAGGGTTAGGATTAGGTAAGGGATCGGGAATCAGGTTAAGGTTAGGGTTACATGAGGGGAAAGGGGGTTGATCCAGTCCTCTCTGATGGTTAGGATTAGATGAAAGGACGGGGGATTGACCCAGTTCTCTCCAAGGGTTAGGTTTAGGCAAGGGGTAAGGGTTAGGGTTAGGTAAAGGGACCAGGGATTGGTCCAGTCCTTCCTGAGGGTTAGGTTTAGGCAAGGGGTTAGGATTAGGGTTAGGGTTAGGTAAAGGGGTCAGGGGTTGACTCAGTCTTCCCTGAGGGTTAGGTTTAGGTAAGGGGTTAGAATTAGGGTTCAAATCAGGTGAAGGGGCCAGGGGTTGACCCAGTCCTCCCTGAGGGTTAGGTTTAGGCAAGGGGTAAGGGTTAGGGTTAGGTAAAGGGGTCAGGGGTTGATCCAGTCCTCCCTGAGGGTTAGGTTTAGGCAAGGGGTAAGAGTTAGGGTTAGGTAAAGGGGTCAGGGGTTGATCCAGTTCTCCCTGAGGGTTAGGGTTAGGCAAGGGGTTAGGGTTAGGGTCACGTAGAGGGGTCAGGGATTGAATCAGACCTCCCTGGGGGTTAGGTTTAGGCAAGGAGTTAAGGTTAGGGTTAGCTAAAGGGATCAGGCGTTGACCCAGTTTTCCCTGAGGGTTAGGGTTAGGTAAAGGGACCAGGGATTGGCCTAGTCTCCCGTGAGGGTTAGGGTTAGGCAAGGGGTCAGAGGTGAGGTTAGGGTTGGGGAAGGGGTAAGGATAGGTGGTAGGGTGGGAGATCCATCTCCTGTCCCATTACAGTTGGGGTTAGGGTTAGGTAAGAGGGTGGAGGGTTGTTCCAAGATCTGAGAGGAGGAGGCAGAAGAAGTCCTGGGTAGAGGATTTCTATGAGATAGCTGGGTTTCCCTGTTCTCCCTTCTGTAGGAGGGAAATTGGTCCGACGAGTGTAATTCTTTTCCATGTATCTTTGGACGGGTGAAAGCCGCCAAGACCCCTCCACAAGATTGAGCCGCAGTTAGGGTTAGGGTTAGGAATATGGACGTTGGAACCGTAAGGTGTAGGAGGCTGAAAGTTGGTGCAAAGGATTCTTATGGCGGTCGGAGTAATTGGTGAAATTTTCAAGGTGATTCGAGAAAAGGGGGCGGAGTTATTGGCGAATAAGCCCCTTTTAGGGTTAGGGTTAGGGTAAGGTACTTTGGAACCGTAAGGTGTAGGAGGCTGAAAGTTGGAGCAAAGGGCTCTGATGGTCGTTGGAGTGATTGGTGAAATTTTCAAGTTGATTGGAGAAAAGTGGGCGGAGTTATTGGCGAATAAGCCCCTATTAGAGTTAGGGTTAGGGTTAGGGTTAGGGTTAGGTTTAGGGACTTTGGAACCGTAAGGTGTAGGAGGCTGAAAGTTGGAGCAAAGGGCTCTGATGGTCGTTGGAGTGATTGGTGAAATTTTCAAGTTGATTGGAGAAAAGTGGGCGGAGTTATTGGCGAATAAGCCCCTATTAGAGTTAGGGTTAGGGTTAGGGTTAGGGTTAGGTTTAGGGACTTTGGAACCGTAAGGTGTAGGAGGCTGAAAGTTGGTGCAAAGGGTTCTGATAGCGGTCGGAGAAATTGGTGAAATTTTCAAGTATATTGGAGCAAAGGGGTTGGAGTTATTAGCGAATAAGCCCAAATTAGGGTTAGGGTTTAGGGTTAGGGTTTAGGTTTAGGGTTAGGTATTTTGGAATCGTGAGGTGTAGGAGGCTGAAAGTTAGTGCACAGGGTTCTTATGGTCGTCGGAGTGATTGGTGAAATTTTCAAGTATATTGGAGCAAAGGGGGCAGAGTTATTGGAGAATAAGCCCCTATTAGGGTTAGGGTTAGGGTTAGGGTTATGGACTTTGGAACCGTAAGGTGTAGGAGGCTGAAAGTTTGTGCATAGGGTTCTGACGGTCGTTGGAGTGATTGGTGAAATTTTCAAGTGTATTGGAGCAAAGGGGGCGGAGTTATTGGTGAATAAGCCCCTATTAGGGTTAGGGTTAGGGTTAGGGACTTTTGAACCGTAAGGTGTAGGAGAATGAAAGTTGGTGCAGAGGGTATTGATGGCGGTCGGAGTGATTGGTGAAATTTTCAAGTTGATTCTAGAAAAGGGGGCGGAGTTTTTGGCGAATAAGACCCTATTAGGGTTAGGGTTAGGGTTTAGGATTAGGGTTAGTGACTTTGGAAGCATAAGGTGTAGGAGTCTGAAAGTTGTTGCATAGGGTTCTGATGGTTTTCGGAGTTATTGGTGAAATTTTATAGTTGATTGTAGAAAAGAGGGCGGACTTATTTGCGAATAAGCCCCTATTAGGGTTAGGGTTAGGGATTAGGGTTAGGGTTAGGGTTAGGGTTTTCGGTTAGGGTTAGGGTTAGGGTTATGGACGTTGGAACCGTAATGTGTAGGAAGCAGAAAGTTGGTGCATGCGGTTCTGATGGTCCTCTGAGTGATTGGTGAAGTTTTCAAGTTGATTGGAGAAAACGCGGCGGAGTTATTGGCGAATAAGCCCCTATTAGGGTTAGGGTTAGGGTTTAGGGTTAGGGTTAGGGTTTTGGGTTAGAGTTAGGGTTAGGGTTAGGGTTAGGGTTTAGGGTTAGGGTTAGGGACTTTTTAACCGTAAGGTGTAGGAGGCCTAACGTTGGTGCATAGGGTTCTGATGGTCGTCGGAGTGATTGGTGACATTTTCAAGTATATTGGAGCAAAGAGGAGGAGTTATTGATGAATAAGCCCCTATTAGGGTTAGGGTTAGGGTTAGGTACTTTGGAACCGTAAGGTATAAGAGGCTGTAAGTTAGTGCGCAGGGTTCTGATGGTCGATGGATTGATTGGTGAACGTTTCAAGTTGATTGGAGAAAAGGGGGCGGAGTTATTGGCGAATAAGCCCCCATTAGGGTTAGGGTTAAGGGTTAGGGTGAGGGTTTGGGTTAGGGTTTAGGTTTAGGGTAAGGGACTTTGGAACCGTAAGGTGTAGGAGGCTGAAAGTTGGTGCCTCGGGTTCTGATGGTCTTCGGAGTGATTGGTGAAATTTTCAAGTATATTAGAGCAAAGGGGGCAGAGTAATTTGCGAATTAGCCCCTATTAGAGTTAGGGTTAGGGTTAGGTACTTTGGAACCGTAAGGTGTCAGAGACTGAAAGTTGGTGCATAGGGTTCTGACGGTCGTCCGAGTGATTGGTGAATTTTTCAAGTTTATTCGAGAAAAGGGGGTTGAGTTATTTGCGAATAAGCCCCTATTAGGGTTAGGGTTAGGTTTAGGGTTAGGGTTTAGGGTTGGGGTTAGGGACTTTGGAACCGTAAGGTGTAGGAGGCTGAAAGTTGGTGCAAAGGGTTCTGATGGCGGTCGGAGTGATTGGTGAAATTTTCAAGGTGATTCTAGAAAAGGGGGCGGAGTTATTGGCGAATAAGCCCCTTTTAGGTTTAGGGTTAGGGTTATGTACTTTGGAACCGTAAGGTGTAGGAGGCTGAATGTTGGGGCAAAGGGTTCTGATAGCGGTCGGAGTAATTGGTGAAATTTTCAAGTATATTGGAGCAAAGGGCTTGGAGTTATTAGCGAATAAGCCCCAATTAGGGTTAGGGTTTAGTGTAAGGGTTTAGGTTTAGCTACTTTGGAACCGTAAGGTGTAAGAGGCTGAAAGTTAGAGCACAGGGTTTTGGTTGTTGTCGGAGTGATTGGTGAAATTTTAAAGTATATTGGAGAAAAGGGGGCAGAGTTATTGGAGAATAAGCCCCTATTAGGGTTAGGGTTAGGGTTAGGGTTAGGGACTTTGGAACCATAAGGTGTATGAGGCAGAAAGTTGGTGCATTCGGTTCTGATGGTCCTCTGAGTGATTGGTGAAATTTTCAAGTTGATTGGAGAAAACGCGGCGGAGTTATTGGCGAATAAGCCCCTATTAGGGTTTGGGTTAGGGTTTAGGGTTAGGGTTAGGGTTAGGGTTTTGGGTTGGAGTTAGGGTTAGGGTTAGGGTTTAGGGTTAGGGTTAGTGACTTTTTAACCATAAGGTGAAGGAGGCAGAAAGTTGGTGCATAGGGTTCTGATGGTCGTCGGAGTGATTGGTAAATTTTATAGTTGATTGGAGAAAAGGGGGCGGAGTTATTGGCAAATAAGCCCCCATTAGGGTTAGGGTTAGGGTTAGGGTTAAGGGTTAGGGTTAGGGTTTGGGTTAGGGTTTAGGGTTAGGGTTAGAACTTTTTAACCGTAAGGTGTAGGAGGCAGAAAGTTTGTTTAAAGTGTTCTGATGGCGGTCACAGTGATTGGTGAAATTTTCAAGTTGATTCAAGAAAAGGGGGCAGAGTTATGGGCAAATAAACCCCTATTAGGGTTAGGGTTAGTGTTTAGTGTTAGGGTTAGGGACTTTGGAACCGTAAGGTGTAGGAGGCTGAAAGTTAGTGCACAGGGTTCTGATGGTCGGCGGAGTAATTCGTGAAAGTTTCAAGTTAATTGGAGAAAAGGGAGCGGAGTTATTGGCTAACTAGCCCCTATTCGGGTTAGGGTTTAGGATTAGGGTTAGTGACTTTGGAACCATAAGGTGTAGGAGGCCTTACGTTGGTGCATAGGGTTCTGATGGTCGTCGGAGTGATTGGTGACATTTTCAAGTATATTGGAGCAAAGAGGAGGAGTTATTGACGAATAAGCACCTATAAGGGTTAGGGTTAGGGTTAGGTACTTTGGAACCGTAAGGTATAAGAGGCTGTTAGTTAGTGCGCAGGGTTCTGATGGTCGATGGATTGATTGGTGAACGTTTCAAGTTGATTGTAGAAAAGGGGCGGAGTTATTGGCGAATAAGCCCCCATTAGGGTTAGGGTTAGGGTTAGGGTTAAGGGTTAGGGTGAGGGTTTGGGTTAGGGTTTAGGTTTAGGGTAAGGAACTTTGGAACCGTAAGGTGTAGGAGGCTGAAAGTTGGTGCCTCGGGTTCTGATGGTCTTCGGAGTGATTGGTGAAATTTTCAAGTATATTAGAGCAAAGGGGGCGGCGTAATTTGCGAATTAGCCCCTATTAGAGTTAGGGTTAGGGTTAGGTACTTTGGAACCGTAAGGTGTAAGAGGCTGAAAGTTGGTGCATAGGGTTCTGACGGTCGTCCGAGTGATTGGTGAATTTTTCAAGTTGATTGGAGAAAAGGGGGTTGAGTTATTTGCGAATAAGCCCCTATTAGGGTTAGGGTTAGGTTTAGGGTTAGGGTTTAGGGTTGGGGTTAGGGACTTTGGAACCGTAAGGTGTAGGAGGCTGAAAGTTGGTGCAAAGGGTTCTGATGGCGGTCGGAGTGATTGGTGAAATTTTCAAGGTGATTCGAGAAAAGGGGGCGGAGTTATTGGCGAATAAGCCCCTTTTAGGTTTAGGGTTAGGGTTATGTACTTTGGAACCGTAAGGTGTAAGGGAATGAAAGTTACGGCACAGGGTACTGATTGTCGTCGGAGTGATTGGTGAAATTTTCAAGTATATTGGAGAAAAAGGGGCAGAGTTATTGGAGAATAAGCCACTATTAGGGTTAGGGTTAGGGTTAGGGTTACAGACTTTCGAACTGTAAGTTATAGGAGGCTGAAAGTTTGCATAGGGTTCTGATGGTCGTCGGAGTTATTGGTGAAATTTTATCGTTGATTGTAGAAAAGACGGCGGACTTATTTGCGAATAAGCCCCTATTAGGGTTAGGGTTAGGAATTAGGGTTAGGGTTAGGGTTAGGGTAAGGGTTTTGGGTTAGGGTTAGGGTTAGGGTTATGGACGTTGGAACCGTAAGGTGTAGGAGGCTGAAAGTTGGTGCATAGGGTTCTGATGGTCCTTTGAGTGATTGGTGACATTTTCAAGTATATTAGAGCAAAGGGGACGGAGTAATTTGCGAATTAGCCCCTTTTAGGGTTAGGGTTAGGGTTAGGTACTTTGGAACCGTAAGGTGTAAGAGGCTGAAAGTTGGTGCATAGGGTTCTGATGGTCCTTTGAGTGATTGGTGACATTTTCAAGTATATTAGAGCAAAGGGGACGGAGTAATTTGCGAATTAGCCCCTTTTAGGGTTAGGGTTAGGGTTAGGTACTTTGGAACCGTAAGGTGTAAGAGGCTGAAAGTTGGTGCATAGGGTTCTGACGGTCGTCTGAGTGATTGGTGAAAGTTTCAAGTTGATTCGAGAAAAGGGGGTTGAGTTATTTGCGAATAAGCCCCTATTAGGGTTAGGTACTTTGGAACCGTAAGGTATAAGAGGCTGTTAGTTAGTGCGCAGGGTTCTGATGGTCGATGGATTGATTGGTTAACGTTTCAAGTAGATTGGAGAAAAGGGGGCGGAGTTATTGGCGAATAAGCCAATAAGGCTAAATAAGGTTTAGGGTTAGGGTTAGGGTTAGGGTTTGGGTTAGGGTTTAGGGTTAGGGTAAGGGACTTTTTAACCGTAAGGTGTAGGAGGCAGAAAGTTGGTAAAAAGTGTTCTGATGGCGGTCACAGTGATTGGTGAAGTTTTCAAATTGATTCGAGAAAAGGGGTCGGAGTTATTGGCAAATAAACCCCTATTAGGGTTAGGGTTAGGGTTTAGTGTTAGTGTTAGGGACTTTGGAACCGTAAGGTGTAGTAGGCTGAAAGTTGGTGCACAGGGTTCTGATGGTCGGCGGAATAATTGGTGAATGTTTCAAGTTCATTGGAGGAAAGGGGGCGGAGTTCTTGGTAAATAAGCCCCTATTAGGGTTAGAGTTAGGGTTAGGGTTAGGGACTTTGGAACCGTAAGGTGTAGGAGGCTGAAATTTGTTGCAAAGTGTTCGGATTGTTGTCTGAGTGATTGGTGAAAGTTTCAAGTTGATTGGAGCAAAGGGATCGGAGTTATTGGCGAAGAAGCCCCTATTAGGGTTAGGGTTAGGGTTAGGGTTAAGGACTTTGGAACTGTAAGGTGTAGGAGGCTGAACGTTGGTTCACACGGTTCTGATGGTCGTCGGAGTGATTGGTGACATTTTCAAGTATATTGGAGCAAAGAGGAGGAGTTATTGACGAATAAGCCCCTATTAGCATTATGGTTAGGGTTAGGTACTTTGGAACCGTAAGGTATAAGAGGCTGTTAGTTAGTGCGCAGGGTTCTGATGGTCGATGGATTGATTGGTTAACGTTTCAAGTTGATTGGAGAAAAGGGGGCGGAGTTATTGGCGAATAAGCCCCCATTAGGGTTAGGGTTAAGGGTTAGGGTTAGGGTTTGGGTTAGGGTTTAGGTTTGGGGTTAGGGACTTTGCAACGGTAAGGTGTAGGAGGATGAAAGTTGGTGCCTAGGGTTCTGATGGTCTTCGAAGTGATTGGTGAAATTTTCAAGTATATTAGAGCAAAAGGGGCGGAGTAATTTGCGAATTAGCCCCTTTTAGGGTTAGGGTTGGGGTAAGGGACTTTGGAACCGTAAGGTGCAGGAGGCTGAAAGTTGGTGCAAAGGGTTCTAATGGCCGTCGGAGTGATTGGTGAAATTTTCAAGGTGATTCGAGAAAAGGGGGCCGAGTTATTGGCGAATAAGCCCTTTTAGGTTTAGGGTTAGGGTTATGTACTTTGGAACCGTAAGGTGTAAGAGACTGAAAGTTAGGGCACAGGGTTCTGATTGTTGTCGGAGTGATTGGTGAAATTTTCAAGTATATTGGAGAAAAGGGAGCAGAGTTATTGGAGAATAAGCGCCTATTAGGGTTAGGGTTAGGGTTAGGGTTACGGACTTTGGAACCGTAAGTTATAGGAGGCTGAAAGTTTGTGCATAGGGTTCTGATGGTCGTCGGAGTTATTGGTGAAATTTTCAAGTTGATTGTAGAAAAGAGGGCGGACTTATTTGCAAATAAGCCCCTATTAGGGTTAGGGTTAGGAATTAGGTTTAGGGTTAGGGTTTTGGGTTAGGGTTAGGGTTAGGGTTATGGACTTTGGACCCGTAAGGTTTAGGAGGCTGAAAGTTAGTACACAGGATTCTGATGGGCAGCGGAGTGATTGGTGAAGGTTTCAAGTTGATTGGAAAAAAGGGGATGGAGTTATTGGTAAATAAGCCCCTATTAAGGTCAGAGTTAGGGTTAGGGTTAGGGACTTTGGAACCGTAAGGTTTAGGAGGCTGAAAGTTAGTACACAGGATTCTGATGGGCAGCGGAGTGATTGGTGAAGGTTTCAAGTTGATTGGAAAAAAGGGGATGGAGTTATTGGTAAATAAGCCCCTATTAAGGTTAGAGTTAGGGTTAGGGTTAGGGACTTTGGAACCGTAAGGTGTAGGAAGCTGAAATTTTTTGCAAAGGGTTCGGATTGTCGTCTGAGTGATTGGTGAAAGTTTCAAATTGATTGGAGCAAAGGGGTCGGAGTTATTGGCGAATAAGCCCCTATTAGGGTTAGGGTTAGGTTTAGGGTTAGGGTTAGGGTTAAGGACTTTGGAACCGTAAGGTGTAGGAGGCTGAACGTTGATTCACAGGATTCTGATGGTCGGCAGAGTGATTGGTGAACGTTTCAAGTTGATTGGAGAAAACGCGGCAGAGTTATTGGCGAATAAGCCACTATTAGGGTTAGGGTTAGGGTTAGTGACTTTGGAACCATAAGGTGTAGGAGGCTGATCGTTGGTGCATAGGGTTCTGAAGGTCGTCGGAGTGATTGGTGACATTTTCAAGTATATTGGAGCAAAGATGAGGAGTTATTGACGAATAAGCCCCTATTAGGGTTAGGGTTAGGTACTTTGGAACCGTAAGGTATAAGAGGCTGTTAGTTAGTGCGCAGGGTTCTGATGGTCGATGGATTGATTGGTGAACGTTTCAAGTTGATTGGAGAAAAGGGGCGGAGTTATTGGCGAATAAGCCCCCATTAGGGTTAGGGTTAGGGTTAAGGGTTAGGGTTAGGGTTTGGGTTAGGGTTTAGGTTTAGGGTTAGGATCTTTGGAACCATAAGGTGTAGGAGGCTGAAAGTTGGTGCCTAGGGTTCTGATAGTCTTCAGAGTGATTGGTGAAATTTTCAAGTATATTAGAGCAAAGGGGACGGAGTAATTTGCGAATTAGCCCCTTTTAGGGTTAGGGTTAGGGTTAGGTACTTTGGAACCGTAAGGTGTAAGAGGCTGAAAGTTGGTGCATAGGGTTCTGACGGTCGTCTGAGTGATTGGTGAAAGTTTCAAGTTGATTCGAGAAAAGGGGGTTGAGTTATTTGCGAATAAGCCCCTATTAGGGTTAGGGTTAGGTTTAGGGTTAGGGTTTAGGTTTGGGGTTAGGGACTTTGGAACCGTAAGGTGTAGGAGGCTGAAAGTTGGTGCAAAGGGTTCTGATGGCGGTCGGAGTGATTGGTGAAATTTTCAAGGTGATTCGAGAAAAGGGGGCCGAGTTATTGGCAAATAAGCCCCTTTTAGGTTGAGGGTTAGGGTTATGTACTTTGAAACCGTGAGGTGTAGGAGGCTGAAGGGTTTAGGGTAAGGGTTTAGGTTTAGGGTTAGGTACTTTGGAACCGTAAGTTGTAGGAGGCTGAAAGTTTGTGCATAGGGTTCTGATGGTCGTCGGAGTTATTGGTGAAATTTTATCGTTGATTGTAGAAAAGAGGGCGGACTTATTTGCGAATAAGCCCCTATTAGGGTTAGGGTTAGGGTTTTGGGTTAGGGTTAGGGTTAGGGTTATGGACGTTGGAACCGTAAGGTGTAGGAGGCAGAAAGTTTGGGCAAAGGGTTCTGATAGCGGTCGGAGTGATTGGTGAATTTTTCAAGTATATTGGAGCATAGGGCTTGGAGTTATTAGCGAATAAGCCCCAATTAGGGTTAGGGTTTCGGGGAAGGGTTTAGGTTTAGGATTAGGTACTTTGGAACCGTAAGGTGTAAGAGGCTGAAAGTTAGGGCACAGAGTTCTGATGGTCGTTGGAGTGATTGGTGAAATTTTCAAGTATATTGGAGAAAAGGGAGCAGAGTTATTGGAGAATAAGCCCCTATTAGGGTTAGGGTTAGGGTTAGGGTTAAGGACTTTGGAACCGTAAGTTGTAGGAGGCTGAAAGTTTGTGCATAGGGTTCTGATGGTCGTCGGAGTTATTTGTGAAATTTTATCGTTGATTGTAGAAAAGAGGGCGGACTTATTTGCGAATAAACCCCTATTAGGGTTTGGGTTAGGGATTAGGTTTAGGGTTAGGGTTAGGGTTTTGGGTTAGGGTTAGGGTTAGGGTTATTGACATTGGAACCGTAAGGTGTAGGAGGCAGAAAGGTGGTGCATAGGGTTCTGATGGTCCTCTGAGTGATTGGTGAAATTTTCAAGTTGATTGGAGCAAAGGGGTCGGAGTTATTGGCGAATAAGCCCCTATTAGGGTTAGGTTTAGGGTTCGGGTTAAGGACTTTGGAACCGTAAGTTGTAGGAGGCTGAAAGTTAGTGCACAGGGTTCTGATGGTCGGCGAAGTAATTGGTGAATGTTTCAAATTCATTGGAGGAAAGGGGGCGGAGTTATTGGTAAATAAGCCCCTATTAGGGTTAGAGTTAGGGTTAGGGTTAGGGACTTTGGAACGGTAAGGTGTAGGAGGCTGAAATTTGTTGCAAAGGGTTCGGATTGTCCTCTGAGTGATTGGTGAAAGTTTTAAGTTGATTGGAGCAAAGGGGTGGGAGTTATTGGCGAAGAAGCCCCTATTAGGGTTAGGGTTAAGGACTTTGGAACCGTAAGGTGTAGGAGGCTGAACGTTGATTCACAGGCTTCTGATGGTTGGCGGAGTGATTGGTGAAATTTTCAAGTTGATTGGAGAAAACGCGGCAGAGTTATTGGCAAATAAGCCACTATTAGGGTTAGGGTTATGGTTAGGGTTAGTGACTTTGGAACCATAAGGTGTAGGAGGCTGAACGTTGGTGCATAGGGTTCTGACAGTCGTCTGAGTGATTGGTGAAATTTTCAAGTTGATTCGAGAAAAGGGGGTTGAGTTATTTGCGAATAAGCCCCTATTAGGGTTAGGGTTAGGGTTTTGGGTTAGGGTTAGGGTTAGGGTTATTGACATTGGAACCGTAAGGTGTAGGAGGCAGAAAGGTGGTGCATAGGGTTCTGATGGTCCTCTGAGTGATTGGTGAAATTTTCAAGTTGATTGGAGCAAAGGGGTTGGAGTTATTGGCGAATAAGCCCCTATTAGGGTTCGGGTTAGGGTTAGGGTTAAGGACTTTGGAACCGTAAGTTGTAGGAGGCTGAAAGTTAGTGCACAGGGTTCTGATGGTCGGCGAAGTAATTGGTGAATGTTTCAAATTCATTGGAGGAAAGGGGGCGGAGTTATTGATAAATAAGCCCCTATTAGGGTTAGAGTTAGGGTTAGGGTTAGGGACTTTGGAACGGTAAGGTGTAGGAGGCTGAAATTTGTTGCAAAGGGTTCGGATTGTCCTCTGAGTGATTGGTGAAAGTTTTAAGTTGATTGGAGCAAAGGGGTCGGAGTTATTGGCAAAGAAGCCCCTATTAGGGTTAGGGTTAGGGTTAGGGTTAAGGACTTTGGAACCGTAAGGTGTAGGAGGCTGAACGTTGATTCACAGGCTTCTGATGGTTGGCGGAGTGATTGGTGAACGTTTCAAGTTGATTGGAGAAAACGCGGCGGAGTTATTGGCAAATAAGCCACTATTAGGGTTAGGGTTATGGTTAGGGTTAGTGACTTTGGAACCATAAGGTGTAGGAGGCTGAACGTTGGTGCATAGGGTTCTGACAGTCGTCTGATTGATTGGTGAAATTTTCAAGTTGATTCGAGAAAAGGGGGTTGAGTTATTTGCGAATAAGCCCCTATTAGGGTTAGGGTTAGGTTTAGGGTTAGGGTTAGGGTTAGGGTTATGGACGTTGGAACCGTAAGGTGTAGGAGGCAGAAAGGTGGTGCATAGGGCTCTGATGGTCCTCTGAGTGATTGGTGAAATTTTCAAGTTGATTGGAGCAAAGGGGTCGGAGTTATTGGCGAATAAGCCCCTATTAGGGTTAGGGTTAGGGTTAAGGACTTTGGAACCGTAAGGTGTAGGAGGCTGAACATTGGTTCACAGGGTTCTGATGGTCGGCAGAGTGATTGGTGAATGTTTCAAGTTGATTGGAGAAAACGCGGCGGAGTTATTGGCGAATAAGCCCCTATTAGGGTTAGGGTTAGGGTTAGTTACTTTGGAACCGTAAGGTGTAGGAGGCTGAAAGTTAGTGCACCGGGTTCTGATGGACGGCGGATTAATTGGTGAAAGATTCAAGTTCATTGGAGCAAAGGGGGCGGAGTTATTGGTAATTAAGACCCTATTAGGGTTAGAGTTAGGGTTAGGGACTTTGGAACCGTAAGGTGTAGGAGGCTGAAAGTTGGTGCACATGGTTCTGATGGTCAGCGAGGTAATTGGTGAAAGTTTCAGGTTCATTGGAGAAAATGCAGCGGAGTTATTGGCAAATAAATCCCTATTTGGGTTAGGGTTAGGGTTTAGTGTTAGGGTTAGGGACTTTGGAACCGTAAGGTGTAGGAGGCTCAAAGTTAGTGCACAGGGTTCTGATGTTCGGCGGAGTAATTGGTGAAAGTTTCAAGTTGATACGAGAAAAAAGGGCGGAGTTATTGGAAAAATAAGCCCCTATTAGTGTTAGGGTTAGGGTTAGGTACTTTGGAACCGTTAGGTTTAAGAGGCTGAAAGTTAGTGCACAAGTTTGTGATGGTCGGCGGAGTGATTGGTGAAAGCTTCAAGTTGATTGGAGAAAAGGGGGCGGAATTATTCACGAAAAAGACCCTATTAGGGTTAGGGTTAGGGTTTAGGGTTAGGGTTAGGGTTAGGGTTTAGGGTTAGGGTTAGTTTTAGGTACTTTGGAACCGTAAGGTGTAGTAGGTTGAAAGTTGGTGCAAAGTGTTCTGATGGCAGTCGCAGTGATTGGTGAAATTTTCAAGTTGATTCGAGAAAACTGAGAGAGTTATTGGCGAATAAGCCCCTATTAGGGTTAGGGTTAGGGTTATTGGAACTGTAAGTTGTATGAGGCTGAAAGGGTTAGGGTTTAGGGTTAGGGTTAGGGGAATTTTAAATTCCTAATCTGTTAAGAAGAGGAAAAGCACGGGCTCGTCGCATACCGTAAATATCCTCTATTTGATCCTTTTTTTGTAAGCAATCATAAGAGGAGGTCATATGAAACCCTTGACTATGTTAGAAGCAGAGAAGACCTGTAGGTCATCCTTCTGTGCTGGCCTTGGAATCGATCCTTCAATTTTTGGACTGGTGGTAAGAGCCATACCATCTCTTCCACCAGTGGATTTCAAAAGGTAGGTAAAGATGTGCATTTTGTAGTTCAATTGAAGAAGGTTTAAAAAAGGGGGGGGGGAATCCTTCGTGATTAAAAAGCAGTATTTAAAACAAGGGAGGTCATCTCCATCTACATTAAAATTAAATATCACATCTTTCATTTAGGCCGAGAGGATGGATGGTCTCCAGCTTATGTATCAAAGCTGATTCCTTTGCTCTCCTCCCGCGGAGTGACAGGGATGCGGTGGACAGTGCCCCCAAGAGGACCAGGTTGGTAACACCATGCACTCTAAAGTGGCAATGGAGGAGAGCTGTCTCGGTTTCTTTACAAATACCATATAGATGTTGATAGAGTCTGTCTTTCAGTTTGTTTTTTGTTTGTCCCACATAGAGTTTTTGGCAATGTTTGCACAAGATGATGTAAACCAGGTTGGATGAATCTAACTGTAGTGTGTCATCCAACGAGGTTCCTTTGTTGCTATGTGGGTTATAAATAAAATTTTGTCTTCTAGAATGTACATTGTTTGTCTCCCTTTTGTTAGTAAATCCTGCATGGACGAGAAGGTCTTTGAGGTTTTTGTTTCTGCGGTAAGCTGTGATAATGGAGAATTGTGAAAAGAATGGCATGTCATTTTGAAGTTGAGTAAAATTCCGTCTCATTTTGTAGGTTAATGTAACAGAGGAGGAGGAAAAAGGAGTTACGAGGGGAATAATCCTGTTTTCGGTAGGTTGGGAAGCGGGGACAGTTGTTCTGCCTAATGTTTCCCTTTTGATTTCCCTCAGGAAAGACCTACTGTAGCCCCTCTGACGTAAAGCCTTGAAAAGAGTGGTTGTGGCTTTTTCTACATCCTCCTGACCTGTGCACAAGCGGCGGAATCTTATCAACTGGGATTTAACAATGCCTTTAAAAGTGTGTCGGGGATGAAAGCTGTGTTTATGTAGGAGTGCGTGTGTGTCTGTGGCTTTAAAATACACGCGGGTTGCCAGATTCCAATGGTTCCTATGTTTCTTAAAAAAGATCGTTGTGTCTAAAAACTGGAGTTCCTCTGTCTGTACACTAGCCTTCAGTTTAATTGTGTTATGATGTTCATTCAAGATGTTAAAAAAATGATTAAAGTCCTCACGGGAATGACTCCAAATACCGAATATGTCATCCAGATATCTTAGGTAAAGAATGGGGAGTTTAGAGCACTTCAAGAATGCCGTCCTCTCCCATTCCGCCATATATATGTTGGCATACGTGGGTGCAAACTTCTTCCCCATCGCTGTCCCGTGGACCTGAAGGTAAGAGGAAGAGTTGAAGATGAAGTCATTCTTCTTAAGACTGATTTCCAACAGTTCCAGGAGAGCATCATCTGGACGAGAGGGATCCGGAAATCTGGAAAAAAAAAAACTCCCTAACTGCGTGGATTCCTAGATTGGTATCGATGTTGGTATACAGTGAGTCTACGTCGATTGAGAAGAGTAGCGTGTCAGGAGGAACTTCGATCGAACTGATCTTTTCCAAGAAATCATATGTGTCTTTGATATAGCTGCCATGTTTCTGAGAAAGAGGATTTATGTGGGAGTCGATATATTCTGCGATCCGATAGGATTCGCTCCCACAATCAGAGACGATGGGTCTACCAGGTGGAATCCGATATGGAACTGTCCAGGTCTCCGGGTCTTTGTGTATTTTTGGTAGGAGGGAGAATTTCCTTGGACGCGGGAGAGCTGGACCTTTGAGGTAAGTTTTTGGTTTATGTGAAATGAATTTCTGTTTTTATAGGTCTTCTATAATGAGGTGCAGCTGATGTTGGGTTTCTGCTTGTAGGGGTTTCTCCAGGGGTTTATAATGCAGTGTGTTCCTAAGGTGTCTGTCTGCTTCAATTAGGTACTGTGTTTTGTCCTGTATAACAATTTTAGAACCCTTGTCCGCCGGTTTAATAATTAAATCAAGGTTTTGTTGTAGTTGTTTTACAGCTTCTTTTTCCAGAGGTGTTAAATTGAATTCTGATTCTTTTTTTAGGTGGAATTCCTCCAACATAAAATTGTCCCGCTCTATCATCCTTTCTTGTTCCGGTGGACTGTTGGTTCCAGAGGGTTCCCAGAATGAGGGCCCAGTGAATCTTGGCTCACTGACTGGAGACAGCATCTCTAAAGTAATATCTTAGTTTTAGTCTTCTATGAAAATCATAGAGACTGCGACGTAGGTCATTTTTATTTGTAGTAGTTGGAGTCGGAACAAAGAAGAGACCTTTCTCTAGTACGCTGTGTTCAGCGTTATTCAGGACCTATGAGAGGGAGAGGTTCAGGATATTACTATCCACAGGGTCGGGAAGTCCCGTACGCTCCCTCAGCAGTTTAACTGGTCTAACATTTGTAAGGATGGCATCTGCTGTAGATGCTGTCCAGTGTACCTGGTCCGGCTTCACCTTGAAGTTGCTGTCCTGGATGCCGTGTAGAATTCTGTATTTTTTATTTAAAAAATTGGTTTAATTGAGTCTTCCTGTCCTGAGTTTTTCTGTTTTGATTTTTAGAAACCTGGATCAACGGGAAGAATATTTCCGCATGTGGGAAGATGTCCTTTGCCGCTGAATAAAGCTGGTGAAATTGTTTTATGACTGTTTCCATCAGTTGATCACTCAACACATTATTGAGACCTACAGCCAAGATGACTTTATGGGTATTCGGATGTATGGGTAGTTTCCTAATAATTCTTGTCAAATGATGAGCCTGTGCCCCAGGAAAGCTGTCAACTTGAAGATCTGGAATGTCAAAATGGGGGATTCTGGCCAGATTTGAGTCCCCCACAATTAAAAAAGGTGACTCCACTTTTAAATTCCATGTAGAGATCTTATAAAATGTTCTCTCATGGCATGTGGGTTTTTTTCTGTGGGCGGAGTGGGCTGGTCTCGCAGATGAGGTCGAGTTAGAATTTTCCGAGCCCCTTGAAGGGACCGTGAACTCCCCTCGGTCCGAGAAGCTGGGGTTTAAATTGGACTTCCGGGCACCCGAATCCTGCAGCAGAAGGTTAGCCGTCGCCTCCAAGGTAAGTGGCCGTTCTCTCTCTTCGACCCGTTCTTTATACCTCATATTTATTCCAGTACTTTGATTTGTTTTAGGGGGAGCGGAAAGAGGGTCCCCTGAGGTGAAGGTGTTGTGAATTACAGTCGATGAAGTCGTAATTAACGGTAAGTAAGCCCCTGTATTATCAGTATTAAGTTCGATGTTAATTAGGTCGGAATTCAAAACAGGTTGTCGTGTTTGGGGGGAACGGGAACCATTGTCCATCTGTCGGGTTTGTCCAAGTTCCCTCCGCGTTTTGATATCCATTTCTATATTCGGAGGGACCACGGGAGACGCAGGTGTGGAGGAGGGGAGATGGTTCAGGCCATGCGGCGCCACTGTATCAGACCAGGAGGCGAAGAGGACATCCTCCAGCAACACCACAACATTAGAGAATGGCGTGGTCGGTGCAGGCTGTGTTTTTTTATTATTATTGTTTTTCCCACCTAGTGGGGTCCGCGTAGATGGCCCTCCCTGAATATTCCTTTCTTGTCTTTGGTGCAGATTTGGAGAGGCTGGACGTTGGTCCATATGGATATCTGCCGTGGTGGTCATCCTCCTTTTAGGGGTTCCATCCCGGTCTGAAAGAGGTAAGTGTTTGGTGTATTCCTCCGCGAGACCCCCTAAGTTCAGGGAGGGAATTCTGAGTGTTTCTCCTTTCCATTGAGAGGTCTTATGATGGCGGGGATCTCTTTGAGGTTTACTTTACACCTTAAGTCATCAACAATGAGAAAAATGTTAATGTTGTAAAAGAATGGGAGACTGTTGGTGGCACACACTTTGCTTGCACGTCCACAAGTTGTCAGGGGACAAAGAAGTCCGCGGTGCATTGTGGGCCATAGGTTGCTCCGTAGGATGCACCTGAACCAACCTACAATGTGGGCGTGTTTAGGCTGGAATTTAGATTGCAAAGTAGGTCGCTACTCACACCAGTTGTGGTTCCGGACAGCCTGCGACCTACAATCTGGCCTTACTTGGCAATTCAGATGCAGCAAAAGTTACGCTCAAACACTGACGAACTTTTCCACTCCCATAACCCTTTGTGACAACACCGCAGCGGCCGGCTCTGCATAAATTGAACAAATTATGCTAAATAAAATCATACTTTAATAGTTGTATAAAACATCACGTATTAGATATTAGATATTGAAACTCAATGGACGAAGTCACACGATCAAATGCACAAAGTGACATAGCACGGACAAAGTCAAGTGATCACACGCACAAAGCGGCGTCATCACGCCCCCAAAGTCACGTGACCACGCTCGCCCATGGTGACGTTATCAGAACACGCCGCGTCACGTGACCGCACACGCACGGGGACGCACATGCGCACAAGGATGCACACTCTTCACACGCATGCGCAAAGGTGCCTGTACTGTTTATTACTACTTGCAGCCTGCAGCTGCACGTGATTCAGCCTTGGCTTCAACCCTTCCCTCTGCAGCCGACTCAAAACCACCTCCAGTCGCTGCAGGTGCTGGGAGACTGAAGACGCGAACACAATAATGTCATCGAAATACAAAAGTAAGGACTGACTCTGTTGATCCCCAAACATCCTTTAGCATAAGCCTTTGAAAGGTGCTTGGAGCATTGCACAAGCCGAACGGCATACGGTTCCACTCGAACAGGCCGAAGGGTGTACTAAAGGCCATTTTGGGCTTGTCCTGCTGTGCAACAGGGACCTGGTTATACCCACTCGTCAAGTCGGGGTGGTGAACCAGCAAGCTCCAGTAAGGGTGTCAAGTCTTTCCTCAATCGGGGGTAGAGGGAACATGTTCTTTCATGTCTTGCTATTAAGCAGGCGGTAGTCAACACACATCTGGAGGCTACCATCCTTTTTACGAACCAAAACAATGGGGGAAGCAAAGGGGCTATTGCTTTCCCGAATCACCTTGGCGTCAAGCAACTGATCAATGTGCACCTTCACCTCCTCGTACTCAGAGGGAGGAATCCGTCGGTACCACTGTCTTATCGGGGTGTCATCAAGCATGGGGATCTCATGAGAAATAAGGTTGGTACAACCCAAGTCACCCTCATGCGTGGAGAACACTGAGCGATACCTCTGCAGCAGAGCATGCACCTTCAGGCAGATCCAGGCTCAATGGGGACGGCCTTCTGCTTTGACCGGTTAGGGGGAAAGAGAGCAAGAGAGCGGGGCAGAGACAAAGACAGATCATGGAGGAAGACATTTTGGCTTATGCCAATTAAGTGGAGGTGCAGCAGCAACCTGCCACACATGTCTGGATGTGAAGAGAGCAAATAGAGACATTACAACCTTACAGTTGATATATTCTGTTTGAATGGCAAGAGCAGAGGACTGCAGACTTTCCTTTGCAGGCAAGTCTGGACGAAAAGAACTTTGAGAGTGCTTGACCAGGCTAAGCAGGTTTACTATTATTCCAAAGTTCCTTCTAATAGGTTCAGCCCTGCCAGTGCTTTGTCGATTAAAGTAGCATGGAGAAGGAACAAAAAGCACTGACTGACTGCCATTCTACTCCTTCAGGGCTCAGAGCCAACTGTGCAGGGCAGGTTCTAGTGATGCGCATTTTAGTTCCTTGTCATCGCAGACAGCCAGTGTATAGAGCAGTGGTCCCCAAACAAGGCCTGCAGGCCGGATATGGCCAGCTTCGACATTTGGCCCGGCCCCCTGAACAATACCAGGGACACATTTAGATTTTTTTTTTTATATATGTGTATTTGTCTTTGATAATAAAGTTTGGCTTTTGCAATAAAATGTTCCTTCGCTATGAATTATTTTCATTATTAACTATTAGTTAGTAACTATTTCATACACGCATAGAACGTGATTTCACCTTCTTATCAGTTTGAGTTGGGCGAGTTACAGAACTGTTACGTTCTGAAAGACGCATTCAAGCCCAACAGTCTTATTGATTTCTATGCCGACCTCCCAAACGATATGTACCCTGACATTAAAAAACATGCAATGAAAATGTCCACACTTTTTGGCAGCACGTATATCTGTGCGCAAACCTTCTCATGCATGAAACTGCTGAAAACTCTGATGAGATCAAGACTGACAAATAAACATCTGCATCAGTGTTTGAGACTGGCTGTGACTAGCATGGAACCTGACATTCAACTTCTCACCAGCCAGATGCAGGCCCACAATTCACACTGATGAACATACAAAGGTAAGCTCATGTTTCTGACTTGAATGAGTATATAAAATACAAGTACAAATATAATCATAATCAAATCTAATGGAATGAAATCCATCTCCACAACCATATTGGTAGTGGTGCCAGTTGTGTTGCGTATAGGTGCTGTTTCACTTAGTTGGGTTTCTCAGCCTGCTTGCTTTGTGGTTTTTTACAGGGAAGTTGATGAGAGAGACAGAGAGCTTCAAACAGCTGTGTCTACAAGCTTACTGGAACCTACAAAAGGATTATAAGGAAGGAACACAAGAATTTTGAGAGACTGCTTATACAAGTCATTTAAGTAAGAGACTCTGCTCTGACAACTAAGCTGAAGTTTTTCCTGTCAAGATTGTGCACAGCACAACAGAAAGTTAGTGTTCAAAAGACTTTTTTTCTGTGAAGAAACCAAAAAGGGTTATTTGATTATTATTGATTTCATAAATAGTGTTATTTATTTCAGAAATAGCCTTATTTATTTCCTGACCTGGGCTGCACGGTGGTGCAGTGGTTAGCACTGTGGCCTCACAGCAAGAAGGTTCCGGGTTCGAGTCTCGGCTCGGGCACGGGATGTTTCTGTGTGGAGTTTGCATGTTCTCCCCATGCCTGCGTGGGTTCTCTCCGGGTACTCCAGCTTCCTCCCACCATCCAAAGACATGCAATTGGGGAGTAGGCTGATTGGATACTCTAAATTGACCGTAGGTATGAATGTGAGTGTGAATGGTTGTTCGTCTCTCTATGTTGGCCCTGCGATGGACTGGCAACCTGTCAGGTGAACCCCGCCTCTTGCCCGTTGACGCTGGGATAGGCTCCAGCCCCCCCCCCCCCCCCCGCGACCCTTACTAGTAAGGAATAAGCGGAAGATGACGATGGATGGATGGATTTCCTGACCTTTTTCTGTGAAAAGTCCAGAGAGGGTTATTTGGTTATTATTTATTTCATTAATCGTGTTATTATTTATTTCCTTCCTTTTTTTTCTGTGAAGAACCCAGAAAGGGTTATTTGCTCATGTGTGCCTTTCTGGAAAACAAAAAATGTTTACGTTTAGGCACCCCTGTGATCGTCACACTTTTTCTGTTACAAACTGTTACCCATCAGAGAGGGGCAAGTTATGTGGCCCTCACAGGAAAAAAGTTTGGGGACCCCTGCTATAAAGGGTCAGTGTGTTACACAGTTAGCGTATCTTAATGATTTAGCTGTGTTTCTACATTACAGCATACACTTGTGTGTTCTTTTCCACCACGTTTCCACACTGGCCTAACCATCAACCATGAAAGACAAGCCATTTAAAAAAACATTTAACTTCAGATTTTCTAATATTTTGCTAATTTACTGATCATTTCATTGTAAATTGCGCAATAAAAGGATTTCTGGACATTTCAATCATGTATTATCCCCCCCGCTCTTAAAAGAATTCAAGTGAATTTGATGAAAACATGTGATCACCAAATTGGCAGACATTAAAAATTAAATTAATAAATAACAAATGGCAAAATTTAATATACCAGACAGTAAGCAAAAAATAAAACTTTAGAACTAAGACTGATATGTATTCATCTATATTTCTTGAGGGTCAGATCAGTAGGTCTTGTGATGCAGCCACAACAGATGTCAGAGAAGTTTGTCTCCAACACTGACAAAAGTTGTAGTTGAGTTCAAAATGAAAATCAGGTGGAAGGTAAACTCCACCATTAGTCTGTCATTAGATTGCAATACCAAAAAAGTTTAAAATTTCATGCCGTGAGGACATTATGAAGTTGGTTAGCAGATGTGAGGCTTTGCTGCTACAGGGTTTGGACAAATGTAGATCTTAGTTTGTTACCAGCAGAGGTAACAACCAACAATATCAGCATCAGCTATCAGTCCTCTGCATCAGGTTGATATTGCTTTTTGAGCTTGTCCTGACTCAAACTCCCAACCTACATCCATCCAAATATAATAAAAATGAATGTTTCTATTTTCCCCTTGGAGTTATTGTCTATTAGTCGACTAAACTTAAGTCAAATGAAGAAAATAAAAGAAATCTATGTAGAAATTCTGTTATGATGTCTTGTCAAAATTAAGTCCAAACTTTCATAGCTGCAGCAGGACAGTGACAGGAAATGTTCACAATTAGTAGTCAGATGGCTGGTTCCTTCACTGATCACATAATGAATCCAAAGATCTCTGAGAGAGATAAGGATGACCTTAAGTAAAGTCAAGTCAAGTCAGTTTTATTTCTATAGCGCCAAATCACAACAAAAGTTATCTCATGACACTTTACAGGTAGAGCAGGTCTAGTACCACACTCTTTCAATGAATTTCCACCCAACAATTCTCCATGAGCAAGCACATCCTGCAACAGTGGTGAAGAAAACCTTCCTTTT
Organism: Aulostomus chinensis; assembly: GCF_037954235.1. Lineage (NCBI taxonomy): Eukaryota > Metazoa > Chordata > Actinopteri > Syngnathiformes > Aulostomidae > Aulostomus > Aulostomus chinensis. Next base: position 608,642 of record NC_141321.1, read on the forward strand.
AACAGGCAGGAACGTTGAGCAGATCCAGGCTCAATGGGGACGGCCTTCTGCTTTGACCGGTTGGAGGGTAAGAGAGCAGGAGAGCAGGGCAGAGACAAAGACAGATAATGGAGGAAGACACATATGCAGAAGGAAAGAGTGGGACAGAGATAAAGAGAGAGAGAAAGGGAAGAGACCGATGGACAGATGGGGACGTGAGCAGGTGGAGCTACAGATGGCAGCTTGAGCCTCTTCAGATCGGCAGCCTCCTCCAGCAGCACCCGGGATCTGGGATGAGGGGAGCCCGAAGGCTCCAGATAAGAAGACGAGTTAGTAATACGTATAAGTATGATTTATGTATGACACATATAGGAGGACAGGGAGGGAAGACAGGAGAAGAGAGAAGCCCAGTGCATCATGGGAGATCCCCCAGCAGTCTCAGCGTATAGCAGCATATCTAAGGGCCAGCCTAAGCACCCCTAACTATAAGCCTGATCAAAAAAGAAGGTCTTTAGTCTGTTCTTAAAGGTCAAGATGGTGTCTGCATCCCGGACCGAAACTGGGAGACGGTTCCACAGGAGGGGAGCCTGATAACTGAAGGCTCTGGCTCCCATTCTACTTTTAGAAACTCTAGGAACCACCAGTAACCCTGCATCCTAGGAGCGAAGGGTTCTAGCTGGATAATAGGGGACTAGGAGCTCTGTCATGTATGAAGGAGCCTGACTGTTGAGACTTTGATGGTAGAAGGAGAATTTTGAATTCTATTCTAAATTTTGACAGGGAGCCATGCAGAGAAGCCAGTATAGGAGAGACATGATCTCTTCTACTAGTTCTCGTCAACACGCGGGCAGCAGCATTTTGGACCAGCTGGAGAGTCTTTAGGGACCTACTGGTGCAGCCTGATAGGAAGGAATTGCAATAATCCAGCCTGGAAGTGACAAAGGCATGGACTAGTTTTTCTGCATCTTTTTGAGACAGGATGTGTCTGATCTTAGCAATTTTTCATAAATGAAAGAAAGCAGTCCTAGAAATTTGCTGAATGTGGGCATTAAAGGACAGATCCTGAACGAAAAGAACTCCTAGGTTCCTTACGGTCGTGCTGGGGGCCAAGGTAATTCCTTCCAGGGTACCTGTCTCATTAGATAGGGTGTCCCTAAGATGTTTTGGGCCCAGGACAATGACTTCAGTTTTGTCAGAGTTTAATAAAAGGAAATTATGGGTCATCCAAGTTTTTATCTCCTTTAGACAGGTCTCCAGTTTAGTCAACTGATTTATTTCATGAGGATGCATTGATAAGTACAGCTGTGTTTCATCAGCATAGCAGTGAAAATTAATTGAATGTTTCCTAATTATGTTTCACGCCAACTCTGGAGGTGCCGTAGAAGTTGTCAGAAAGCCGATTCTTGCGTTAACTGCACTTTGGTCCGTTGGCGATACCCTGTGGCGGTGTTTGGTAACTGACATTATTTGGTAACTGCTTATACATCAGGCACAAAAAAGCCTTCCAGCGGGAGATGGCGGACCGTTCCGGGGTGAGTCAGTCGACCCTCAGCCGGGCCATGCCCTGGATGGTGGACCTGATCATCCGCCTCTCCCGCAGGTACATTAAATTCCCTTCCGCTGCGGTTGAACAGGCCAATATTCAAGCGCAATTTGCAGCAATAGCTGGATTCTCTAATGTCTAGTTCTCTAATGACTGCACTCATGTTGCCATGTTTATTTAAATGGCTGATTCTGTGTATTTGTTGTGTTTATGTCTGTGGCAAAGCAGGTGGAAATGTTGCCTAAGAAATGGAGTTGCCACTTACCCTCTAGGCACTCGGAGTCAGCGTGGGTGGTGGCGACAATCCCCCCACAGAGGTGCTGCCCATGACTGCTGCCACCTGCTGCTCAAATTCCTTCAGGTGTCCCTTTCCCTGACCCCTACCTGTTTGGCCCGCAGTTCTCCAGAGGGCAGCTGTACGCTGCTTGACCGCCACCTTGAGGTCCTGTACGTGCCCTTTTCCATACTGTTATCTAAATTTAGATTGAAGCCAATTGATTATTGTAGTTATTGCATTTAGGGATTGCCAACGGACCAAAGTGCAGTAAGAATCAGCTTTCCGCCCACTTCTACTGCAACTCCAGAGTTGGCGTCAAACAACGACTCGACGAACTTTTCGCGTTGATACAACTGAACGTTAGTGTCGATCCTTGCGTCCGCAAGTCTTTCTTGCATAAACCTCGTTGATACATGAGGCCCCTGGTCTTTTGTATTGTGGTGACATCTTTGAATGGTTTGTGAGGGTTTGCTGAGCTTTAGCATTTGTGAGATACAAGGGTTAGAATGTTTGCAGACTTGTTGCGGCAGTTTTCTACATGAGCAATGTTACACACGCACCTACATCACGAACCCGGCCATAGCTGTCTCTCTATGGGGTGGTAGGCAGCAGAGCAAGGCCCAGCACATTCTTCTGCTACCCGTAGTTCACACAGTTACCAGCTAATGCTCCCAGCAACGTTTGAATTTTGAACCTTGTTTTCTGGTCCCTGGATTGAGTCTAGTTTTCCCTCTGACTTCTCTCAGGTTCCAGTCTCTGGGACCTCTGGAGTAACCTTCCTGTTTTCTTAAAGAGTGTGATGCAGTAGTTTGTAGTGCAGGATTTATTGATTTCAGGTTCAGATTTTGCGATATTTTCACTCCAATCCTGACCTTTGCAATCAATCAGCCTCAAAATATATATTAATATTACATCAATGGTACAAAATGTCAGTACAATAATAGCACATCCAGGTGGGCAAATTACAGGACAATTTATGTCAGGATTGGCATAAACAGGATTAGAAACAGGATTAGAAGGATCAAGATTAGGAACAAGATTAGCAGGAGCATGATTATCAGGATTTAGGTTCACTGGAGCAGGATTAAGAGCAAGATTAGAAGAAATCGGGATTTGGAGCAGGATTAGGAGGAGGATAAGAAGGAGCAGAATTAGGAGGAGGATAAGAAGGAGCAGGATTAATAGGAGCAGGATTACACAAAAACATGCACAACTGGTCCAACCTGCTCCCAGCGTCAGCAACTGGTCCATTTGCAAATAACTGCCTCAGCTAGTACTCATGAGCACAGTTTACTCACCATTACAGCACCAAATATACAAATGAGGCAGATGACATCAGCAACAATGTACACCATGGCCAGCACACTAACTATAGAGGGACCAATATCCATCTTTCAGTCACACTCCTCCAATGCAGATGGGCTTTATTGAGGCTCTCTGAATGTAGTGTGAAGCATATTGTCAGATCAGGGAGAAGCTTACAGCATATAACAAGCATTTATACCAAAAATAACACAATTTCAACAACAACCAGGTAAAAAAGCACCTGGAAAAAAAAGGAGAGCAGAGGAAATGTGGTAGAGGAAAGTGATGCAGGACTTGCCACTGCCAGTGTCACCTCAGACACAGGAGAGCCTCGGGCCTCCTTCTCGGAACTTGGAAGTATTCTTTCAGCTCAGGATTTTTCTTCAACAGCTAAACCTCCCACTGCTGCTGTTGAATTCTGGCTTTTGAGCTTTACTTTGGTGAGTCTTTCCTGACATTATTACAAACACGGTAACATTTGTACAACTGTAAGTTAGGAGCTGGATGCCTGTTATTCTGGGAATTCCTTTTCCTCTGGTGCTCTTTCATTAATACTATAAGCACATCTTAAACCAAATGAAGACCATAAACCTAATTTGAAAAGAGGCTTTCTTTTATGGCTCGTGTCTTCAGAGTAATGACACGACAGTTGAGTCTTACCTCTGGTTCATAACTCCTTTATTGTTCATTTCAAAGACATATGAGGCAGACGACTCATCTGATAAATGTTCTCTAACCACACAGAATGTATTGCACAAAAGCACAATGTGTGAGGAGCTGTAACACTCAGTAACTTTACAGTATGTATGAAGTTCCTGTCAAGTCATATAAATGCAGGGATCCAAGCAGGCTAAACTACAGCCTCCGTATGCTCATGAATTTGATGTAAGAGAAATTGATCCCATCAGCACTTGACAACAAGCCACTCTATTTATATCAGCTTTGTTTGCATGTTTGACGAAGTGAAAAAGTAAGGTCAAACTGGTTATGTCTGGGGCTTGACATGTTCTGGTCTGAAGTACACATAGGGGGACCAAGGATCCATGTCAGAGTCCATCCACCTCCTGGGAATGTGGTCCTCCATCTGCTCCTCAACCACCTCCGCTTCACGGAGCCCCTCCATATCATCTTCTGAGCCTGACTTCCCAGTGCTGTTTCCCCGCTGCAGCGTCATGTTTTGGGTCTCAGCATGCAGGAGACTCAAGTGACATGTGATGCAGACTCTCAACCACTTTGTTGACTGAATGTGCCTGATCACTGCTCGCTTATTGGAGCATGCACCGCAGACCAGAAAGCCGCATTTCCTGCAGTGGTGTCGACGCTGGGTCACAGAGAACTTGTTGGAGCAGCGCATGCAGGTGGCAGAGGCCTTGTCTGGGATCCAGGTCACAGCAAAGGTGGACCTGGGTCTTAGTCTGTGCCCATGGCACTGCAGCAGTCTGGACCGGCAATACTGGATGTGTTGGATCCAGGTCTGCTAATCCTCGTATGAGGCTGCTGCCACGTAGAAAGACTTGTGTGGTGTGCGGATCAGCCACTGGTTCCTCATGTTTATGCCATCCTCCAAGTCCTCCAGCAGGATATCCTCTGAAATGATGGACAGACAGCTGTTTATGACACATCTAGAATGGTGGGCCATGAATCAAGACTTCATTCATCATGATAAATTCACACAATTTCTTCAACTCACCAGTCAAATAAACTGAAGAGCATACATAAGTGCAGGTGACATGACATGACATGACACACACACGAGACATTTGACATGTGGCAAGTAGAAAAAAATTCAGGTGTAAAATGGCAGATGTGCATATCAGCAATGAAAGATTAAGTACTGTTGACCAACATTGACCAGGTGCTCTGAACTCCAGCTCTGCTATCAAAAAGGATGCACATGATCTGTGTGTGTGTGTGTGTGTGTGTGTGTGTGTGTGTGTGTGTGTGTGTGTGTGTGTGTGTGTGTGTGTGTGTGTGTGTGTGTGTGTGTTTTCTTCCTCCTCTCCCAAAGGGATGATCTGCTGCTTCTTGTACCAGCGGCCGTGCAGGATGATGCTGCCATACACCAGCATGTCATTGAAGAGGAAGAAGACCTTGGGTTGTGGCCTTCGACAACTCTGCTTCACCAGCTGTCCCTCTCCAACCAGAATTCGGCCCTCCTGGGACAAAGACTTGACTGATGGCCCAAAGGAGCGCTCTACCACTTGAATGCGCTCATGGTTCTCTAAGGTCAGCTCGTCCAACATGATGTTATCAGATTTTCTTTGCTAAATGCTGTCAGAAGCTCAAGCATTTTTAAGTTTTGGTCTGGGTGACGTAGTGGGGCTTTCCACAGCAAGCTCTGCCTTTCCTAAGAATGCAAGTTGGGGTTGGGGCAGAATTTCCAAAGTTACCTAAGAGATTTAAAATTTTAGCCTCTGTGCAATTATAACATTTAAGGAAGTGAAGGGCACACAGCAGGCTCTTTGGCTAATGATTTGTCACATTCCATATAAGTGAGTCACTTTCTTTGTTGTGACTAGTTGAGCAGACCTGACCAGACGTCACTAAAATCCAGCTCAGCCAGTATGTGGACTAGAAATGCCAAGTGTGGCTTTGATAATTGTGCTCCTTATTAAGACATGTGATCACACATTGTTGTTGCTGTGGCAGGCTTTTAACCAAAAACAGACCACAGTCACACACAGGATGGTTGTAATCCAGGTAAGATGCAGCTGCATCACCTGGAAATGTTGCATCTCACCTGTTAGAGTGACCACACCTTTCAGAGTATGTATTCTCATGTGAATCCTCTCATCAGAAAATCTAATCCAGAGTGATACCTCAGTCCTTTGTCTTTGGACATGCGACCAGGTCAACAACAATGCTGAACTATACAAACATGCACTAACAATTTACATGAAAGCCCTTTCCAACAGTTCCAGACTCCAGAAGCCTTTATTTGATAACAAAAAAAAACAAATCAGGCAAATCATCAGGGTTTTTCCCTAGGTGGAACTGACTGGTTCAGGACTTTCCTTCAAACTCTGCTGGTGTCTTTGTCACCCTTGCTGATATCGTCACTAGAAGCTGCTCTTCTCTGCAATGGCTTGTGCAAAGTCTTAATGTGAGCTGATGTAGAGCAGACATCACCAAGTGGTGGGCTGTGGTCCGACCCGTCAAAATTGTAATATTAATAAAAAATAAAGATAAATTATTTGTGCATGTGCAGCTAATCAAGTTAATATGACAGAAACATCATCAATAGCCAAGCCAATCAAAATCAACTGTTTACCTTTCAACACCAGGGAATGGCGAGAGAGAGGAGACAAGAGAAACTGACCTGTTCAAAAATGAAAGTAGATGGTGAAAAACAAACTTTTAAAGATGAATGGACGGACCAACACAAGTTTGTTCTGCCTGCAGCCAGCTCGAAACCTTTGTGTCTCATATGCTGTGAAACGTTGGCGTTAATGAAAAGTGGCAATGTTGAGTGTCACGATGAGACCAAACACAGGTTGTTGGAAGATAGGTCCCTGCAGAAGTGAGGGCAAGTACACTTACTGAACTAGCACAGTGTGACAGGTCTACCTTGAAAACAATACTATAGTTTGTTTTCCATTCAAGTGCCATAGAAGTTCAAACTTATCAGTTTGTTAAAAGTATACTACTTTGAAAACACTTGAAATTTGACAATAAATGATATACAGAAGTACATACATTGTTGATTTTATTTTCATCAGGGTGCACAATTTCAGATTACAAGATAAGATTTTGGACTTTTGCTGGGAGGGAATTGTATTGAATACCCCTGATTTAGAGCAACTATCTCAGATGCTAAACACATCATTGATGTAATTATGGCTGACAAAAGCAGTAAGGAGAGGTACGTATCAGTAAACACCAGAAGTCAGCTGGCCGTGGCCTCCATCATTGCACCTGAGCACTAAACGCACATCAGTGTTGTGTTACAGACCTCAAGGTTGAGTGACAATAAGCAGTGAACCTTTGTAGAATGACAATTTCAGAACACAACTGCAATCATAGTCATTCTACACTGTTTCAAATTATTATGCAAATTATATTTTGCTCTGATTTTTCTAAATAGTCAATACAAATGACAGTCAGTATAATTTTCAAGTCATCAACCATTAGGGTATAATTCCGAATTTATTGAACAAACCTCTCAATGATAACAGTATTATTTTTTTTAAATAAAAAAAAACTCAAAACCCACAGTTCCAAATTATTATGCACAACAGTTTCAATTTTTTTTTCATAGGTTTTCAAGAACTGAAAATGGTCATTTGTTGAATTTGCAGCATTCGGAGATCATATTTAAGTTATTTTAATCAAAATCAGCTTCAGGGGCCAGGTTAAATGTTAACATAGGACGGCCTCTGTGATATCATGTTCACAATTCTTGCATCCTGCAGAACTCAGAATGTAATAACAGCACATAATGTAAGAACTTAAATGTAATAAAAGTTCATAATGTAATAAAATCATGAGCGCATAACGTAATAATGTCTTTGCGCATAATGTAATAATTTATTACATTATGAGCCCAACTATTTAGCAACTCATAATGTAATAACAGCTCATAATGTAACAATAGCTTATGCTGTGAGAAAAGTGTTGCATTAGCACCATTTTTTACCAGTCATTCCTGCAGGGTTAAAGGTCGTGCTTTCACCTCTGTGATTGTCTGTCTGGATGGAAGCAGAATCACACAATTCTGCAAAACATGGTGGAGCATTAAGTCTATAACAACCACACCTGCACACTGACTACTTAGAATTCACTGACAGGCAGAGGCCTGTGTTTGACTATGGTTTGTACAGAGGTGGCACTACAGTAATAGGGTGGATTAAGGAACAGGGAGGGGGACTGTAGTTCATGTAGTTCGACGGCATTTTCCATCCATCCATCCATTTTCGTCCGCTTATCCCATTAAGGTTCGCGAGGGGGTGGAGCCTATCCCAGCGGCTTTTAGGCAAGAGGCAGGGTACACCCTGGACAGGTCACCAGTCCATCGCAGGGCCAACATGTATAGACAGACAACCATTCACACTCACAGTCATACCTATGCTCAATTTAGATCATCAATTAGCCTCGTCCCCATTTGCATGTCTTTGGACTGCGGGAAAAAGCAGGAATACCGGAGAGAACCCACGCAGACATGAGGAGAACATGGAGACTCTATGCAGAAAGATCCGGGGCCCAAGCCAGGGCTCAAACCTGGAACCTTCTTGCTGTGCTCTTAAACTACATGAACTACAGTCCCCCTACTTGTTCCCTAATCCACCCTATTACTGTAGTGTCACCTCTGTACAAATCATAGTCAAACACAGGCCTCTGCCTGTCAGTGAATTCTAAGTAGTCAATGTGCAGGTGTGGTCATTGTAGACTTAATGCTCCACCATGTTTTGCAGAATTTGTGGGATTCTGCTTCCATCCAGACAATCACAGAGGTGAAAGCACGACCTTTCACCCTGCAGGAATGACTGGTAAAAAATAGTAATAATGCAACACTTTTCTCAAAGCATAAGCTATTGTTACATTATGAGCTGTGATTACATTACAAGTTTCTAAATAGTTGGGCTCATAATGTAATAAACTTTTACATTATTACATCAAGCACAAAGACATTATTACGTTGTGCACTCATGATCTGATTACATTCTGAGTTATTACATTATGAGCTGTTATTACATTCTGAGTTATTACATTATGAGTTGCTACACATCCATTGAATTTGAGTTTTTGAAGAGTTCTGGCTTGAATTTCTGTGGAAGATGTCAGAATAGCCTCCCAGAGCTGCTGTTTTGATGCAAACTGCCTCCCACTCTCATAGATCGTTTGCTTGAGGATGGTGCAAAGATTCTCAGTACAGTTGATGTCAGTGGAGGATGGGGGCCACGCCATGAGTTTCTGTCCTTTTAGGCCCATAGCTGCCAATGGCACAGAGGTATTCTTTGCACCATGAGATGGTGCATCGTCACGCATGAAGATGATTTTGCAATGGAAGGTATGATATGTCTTTTCGTACCATGAAAGAAAGTGTTTGGACAGAAACTCTGTACTGTACTGTACTTTATGGAGGTAATTTTCACAATTTCATGGACCTTAAAGGGCCCTACCAGGGCCTATCTCTCCCAATGATTCCAGCCCAAAACATGACACCACAGCCTAGTTGGTACATGATGGCCATCCACGACTCCATACATCTGGACCATCCAGGGTTGCACAGCCTTCATCAGTAAACAAGACTGTTTGAAAATTAGTCTTCATGTATTTCTGGGCCCACTGCAACCGTTTCTGCTCATGAGCCTTGGTCAGGGATTGTAGGTTTATGCACAACTGCAAGCCTCTGGAGGATGCTACACCTTGAGGTTCATGGGACAGCAGAGGCACCACCAGCTTTAAACAAGTTTGCTGTCGCTGCATTTTAGCAGCTGCTCTCTTAAACCAATGCATTTGTCTGGCAGAAACCTTCCCTGTTATGGCTCTTGCTGCAGGTACCTGTGCACTCTGACTCACAGTACAACAATCACGCTCAAGATTTTGTGACATATCTAATGTTTTCATACCTTGTCCAAGGCATTGTACTATTTCAAGCTTTTCAGCAGCAGAGATCCTTTTTCTTTGCTATATTGCTTGAAAACAGTGACCTGCTTAATAATGTGAAACATCCTTCTTAAGTATTTTCTTTTAATTGGGCTCACCTGGCAAAAGTTATTATCACGTGTGTCTGAGATTGATTTCAATGATCCAAAGAACCCTAACACACAATACCATTCTGGAGTTTAATCGAAAAACAACAATTAAATGTTTATGAAACTTAAATCCAATTTGCATAATAATTTGGAATGCGGTGGAATAGAGACAACCATCTGCATTAGGCTGAAGACCCCTGGAAGACCAAGGAGGTCTACCATGTAGACCAGATAGATCAGCAGCAATCATACAAACAGAAATCAGGGCTGGAAAAAATGCGAAAACTTCTTTTTTGAGTAGGATGAGTTTGGTTTGCCTAGCACTCTGATTACAGTCCTCTCAGAGTACCAGAGACATGCAAGGAGCATCTCCAGCCTCAGATGGTAGTCTGGCCCTGGTTACAATCTGGCTGTTCATTACAGAGCTGACTGAGGATACGTGATAATATTCAGTAAAAGCTTGTGATCGCACGATAACAGGCTGATTTATCTAACCCCTAGATGGAAAAGCTCATCATAAGGACTTAATATCCCACAACAGCATTAAAAGCTTACAATAACAACCTTTCCCAGTTCCCCCAGTTAACAGACATGACCCTGGGTTGGCCTTCTGTTTACCATTACACCTGACATATGTAGATTAGAGTATTCAACAGAATCATGTGACATGAAAATGATGCTTGCATGCAAAAATCAAAAAAGGTAAAAAAAAAAATAAAATTAAAAATTAAATAATACAGCCCTCTAAGCTGGGCCATGACATTTACTTGTAAATGAACATTTAATCTTGGAAAATATATCAGTCATACATCAGTCAGGATTTTTTTCTTTTACTTCTAAATACTAGAATCAAAAATCCAGGATCAGTCACTCTGATGCTCCTTTTAGCCCACAGATCGACAAACATCCTCAGAGGAAGGTGTATCCTGAGATTTCCCATCATGCACCTTAGTATAGTGTATGGACTTCCATCCTTCAACACTTGGCGGCATCACAAGTCGATGGTTCCTCGGACTTTAAACTTCTTGGCGGAGCGCTCACTGGCTCGCTGCTCAAACTTGTTTCCATAGATGTGAGAGATGAAGCCGTCGATCTCCACCGAGAACATGCTCTTCTTCTTTGGGATCACTGATGAAGACAATGACACACCAACCAATGAGGTCATGTGGGATCCTGCTGACGGACATGTCTAATTTTAAAAAACCTGCTTAAATGATATACACAGTTTTAAGAATTGGTTGTCTATCTGTTTATAGTTGTTGAACGCTCGCAAAGTGACGCTAACATTAGCCAGTCACATCCTGCTGCTGCTACATTAAGCAGCCGGCGACCCCAGCCAGCAGAGTCGTATATACATCAAGAACATATACATCTGTCTGGGCTGCACATCTTTGTTTTTTTGGCTAAAACTGGCAATGTGAAGAAATAAATTCGCCTGTGTTAAGGCTTTTTCAAACAAAAACAAAATCTCCTGATGAATAGGCTGTGACCTGTTGACTTCCATCTCAAAGAACTGGAATCGGGAATCATTTAGAACTGGAATCGATCCTGAGAATTGGAATCAGACTCGGAATCCAAACAATACCCTACCCTACTTATGATCCGTTTTGTTGTGTAAGCATCATTCATTCTTCATGTTCATGAACACACTGAGCACGCTCCAAGTAGAGAAACTCCACTGCTGAAACTCCTAATGACTGTATTGTCCACAGTTGTAAATCAGAAATAACCAAAGACAGAAACAGGCTCTTCCTTTAATCTGACAGAAACTGTGAAGAATATGTCATGAATACAAACATCATGATGCCACAAGATGACATCACACTCAGACACATTTATGTAGCTGCTGACTTACCATCATTCCTATGACAAAGACAGGAAATATGAGCAGACACTGTCCCCTGCTGGTTCTTTTCTCATGGACTGACAGTAACCCCCTATGCTCTCATGGCTAAGTAATGACCTGCTTTCCTCTCATGAACTGGTAATGGAGGTCAGACAACGGGACCAGCCCCAGTCTCACTATGCAACCCTAAAAAACAGTTGAATAACATTTCCCACAGAGGCATAATTCTAGAACTTGCCACTCATGTTTGTCTGTCTGCAGGCTGCTGCTGGAAGATGAAGGTCAAAGGTCTATAAGGTCAGACCTCTTGCCAAGGGCACTCGTGTCACATGACTATCTGATTCATTACAACTGTTCCTCTACCTTTCATTTTGTCCTCTTTGGTGATGATCTTGAAGACATGTTTGAACTCTTGCACCAGAATCCCAGTGGTCCCCACGTATGAGGGGCATCTGGAGCGAACCACTAGGAGACAGACAAGCAGAGTCTTATAGAGATGGGTGGAGCTTACTAACAGGTACTTCATCAGATGAACCATGTGGAGTGTTGACAGATGATGTCAACATGGTAAACTATTGACTTTATTAATAGTGGCAGCACATGAAGCCATGCCTTTAATGGCATAACAGAAGTAGATACAAAATTCCCATTTTCTTTTGCTAATTTTCCAAAATTTTCATTCAAAATTAAACAAAAATTTCATTGTGACGTAGATGGGAGTAAAAGGTGTCTCTGTACCTGTGATGATGGCGCCATGGAAGTCAGCCTTCAAAAGCTTTTGCTGTACAAATTGCGGAGAGCTGCAAGAACACCAACGGCAGCTTTTGAGGTTGGGGGTGGGCGGAGTTTTTGTCTGTGTGTGTGTGTGTGTGTGTGTGTGTGTGTGTGTGTTGGGGGGGGGGGGCTTCAAAGGGGTAATTTACCTTGTTGGTTTGAGTCCTCCACACAGGTCAACAATGTACTGCCTCCAGAGATCATGCAGTGGCAGGAAAAGCTCGTATCTACAATAGTAATAGAGAGTGATGCTGAGTAGAGGAGTGGAGCCACTGTGCTCGGACCACAAGACAAACACGCATCAGACTGGTCATCAGCTTCTGTGAACGACTTAACAAATTCCTTAGACAACTACCCAATGTGAGGTTTATGCCACAAGTGCCCTAAATTAACAGCATTGGTAATAAGCCAAATTGTTATTGATGTTTCTGTTTATGTTAATACACCAGAGTGTAGAAGCTCTTTCACCAATATGATGGGTTCTTTTTCTATTGCACCCTCACTGAAACACAGTGACATTCTGTTACGGTTTGAGGTTCCATTTCTGGAAACATTAGTGAAACTCAATGGGATCATGAACAAGAACCTACAATCTACCAGAACATTGAGGGGCATCCTGGAACCCCCTCTGTACTGAATCTGATTTGGTGTGGGTTCATTTACCAACAAGACAACAGTTCCCCAGCAGACACCAAAACTGGGCAGAGACTATTTGACCAGGAAAAAGGACCCTGGAGTCCTGGAATTGATGAACTGGCAAAATCCAAATTCAAATTTTGGATTTAAGATTCAAAGATTGATCACACAAAAATTTCATCGAAAGCAAATCTGAGGAATCAGCTATTTGGAACTCAAAAAAAAAAAAAAGCAGACTGTCAAAAAGTACATAAAAACAATTGCAGTAAGAATTCAGCAGCTACCAAAGCCAATAAGCCACACAAATGATTAAGTTATTTGGTTGTTATGTGTAAAAAAGGGCGATTTAGTTGTAGCTATGATTCCTTTAAAAAAAAAAAAAACAGTTCTACTGGTTTCTATGCGTGAACTGAACCTTGAACTGAACTGTCTCTTATTGGTGAAACATTTGTGGCTGCTGACTCCACCCAAGGACTTATGACCCGTTGCAGTGCATCAGTTCAGTAAGATTTGTGATCAGTGGCTTGATATTCTTCTGTAATGCCAATGGTTATGATGATGGAGAAACGCTGGCTGACCCTAATACAACTTTGTATGTGTTCAGTGTTGCTTCCTTCCTAGTAAAATGCTTCCCCTGTTCCTGCCCAACCTTTGAGACCCCTGACTCACCTCTGATGCTCTGTCCTGATCTGGAAGATCTTCATGGCCCTCTTCTGCTTAGCGCTAAGACCTTTGGCTCTCTTGCTGCTCATGCCTCGCTCCTTCCTGGCCCGGGTGTAGCTCAGGGTCACCGCTTTATGGCTCAGGATGTTCTTCAGGTCGTACTGCTCATGTTGCTCGATGCTGTTCTTCAGGAATGTCTCGGTGAAGGCTGCTGATTTAGAAATTGTCCGAGACTGTGAAGGTACATTAACAAAGTTGTACAACATTTGTAAAAACATTTACTTTTTCTTCAAATGGGATTTAAGAATACAGATGTAATAGTGTTCATCCTTTTTTGAATCCAAAAATCCAAGCTTCCCACAACTTCACCTGCTTTCACCCAAGTTCCTATCATATGCATGTGACCATAGGAACATTCCATCCACAGGTACATCATGACTGGTGGGACATGTGAAGGACATGGAACAGTCCACAAGTCAACAACAGTCATCAGAGTCAAAGGCCTTTATGTTCAGATTGAATCACAGGCATTTGTTTACTAGAATGGATGTAGTTTATCAGTGTGGTTGTAATTTATTTGAGTGGAAATAATTTATGAGTATTTGTAGTTTGTCATAGTCTATTTGGTTTATTAGAGTTGATGTAGTTTATTAGTTTGATTTTAGTTAATTAACTAAAACAGTGGAACAGTGGATATAATTTATTAATGTGGTTGTAGTTTATTAGGTAAGGGATAATCAACGAGTAGGTGTGCCAATATACAGTTTTGGATGCACAATGCAGAAGCAAATAACCACCAGACGCGCACCACCAAGTGCATCCAAAACCATAAGTGCACATCTACAAGTTGATTAACCAGCTTATACCATGGTCGTTAAAAAGTTTGAAGAAGTAGAGGACAGGAGTTATTTTAGCAGCTGTATGCCAAAATCACTGGTCAAATATTTAATGTGTTTTGTCTTTGGGGAACTAGTTCCAGTTGCTTACTGTCTTGAAATGCTGTTATTTGCATTGAGAGATTTTGTTGCAATTTCTACAATTTTTTTTACTTTCAAAATAAGCAGATTTAACTGAATTGTTGAAAACATCAAACACAATCCAGGATGATTAATTTTCTTTAATGTTAAGTTAAATGTTGACCCTCACTTTACATGTTCAGATATGTCCCGAGACTCATGCTACTTTCCTACACCATTGTGGTGCTATTATTCCAGTCATGTTTTTAGGGAAATTTCAGCTAAATTAATCCGTTTTAAATGGTATGTACCAACCACAAACCAGCTACTGGTCTTAGTGATCACCCTATATGATAAATATACCCGTATGAGGGGATGAAACATTGACGAGAAGCTGGATGAACAATGATGACGACGGACAGACATCATCCAAATCCTCACCTCCACATCCAGCAGCACCCCCAGGTCCCGTGGGATCCTGCACCGAACCAGCGCTTCTGTTGAACACACACACACACACACACACACACACACACACACACACACCTGTTAATGGTCAGGAGCGCCAAAACTACACAGCTCCATGATTTGATTTTTATTTGAAGTATTATTGTGTGAAGTCCTACTTAGATCGACAGTGCGTAGCTAACAGTCTGAACACAGCAACTATCTCCGGAAGGTATGGAGTAACACAAGAAAATTGATTCAAACAGCTGACCATTGGCAGGTGTATGAGACAAGCTTCTTACTCTACTCCTTCTTCTTCTATTTAGTGTAATGGCATAATCGGAGCAGTACCGCCACCTACCGCCAACAAACTTCGATCGGCAATCGTCTTGTCGAGCCGTTTTCCGGTAGGAAAAAATATCGAGAGCTTGGCGATGTTGGAAACATCCCACAGCGAGCGAGCGTGTAAGTCAGAGGAGAGAGCGAGCAGCGCCACCGCTCCACAACTGCTCTCTGACAGTTTACACGCTCCAGACAAAAACTTTAATTACTGCAAGATTATTTTTGACCTCTCAATTTTATGTTTTTTATGCCTTCAATTCCTGATCCTGTGCTTTTAGTTTGTGTTTGCGCTCTCATGATGACAGCTACATGACGCCATAGTTTTGGTTTGAAATCATTCCAGAACCGAGCAGTGAGCAAAATCACATCATGATTTCATATGCTTTCTTTGTGTGTTTTAAATTTTACAAAATTATGTGCCTTTGAGCACACTGTAAAAATCGACAACGAGAGAAAAGTTTTCCATACTTTATTAAGACTTTCACACAATATTCCAGACTTTTAAAGGTCTGTAATCAGCTTTCTAAAATTCAATATATATTTTTTTAAGATTTTCAAGACTACCGCAAGCACCCTGCATAGTGGACATTTTGTCAAAAGTACCGTGTAAGCGAGATTTGACCAAGCCAATGAGGTGACCGGGCTCGAGTCTAGATTCGCTACTACGGGTCCTGACAAAACCTGAAGATCGTAATCACATGAGCGCGGTCCTCCACGGTTCTATTCTGCTCCGAGACAGAACCCTAACTACTAGTGACAGTGGCGTTTCTGTGGTACCGACCGACGTCTAGTTCACATTTCTACTCACCGTCCATTTGCTGGCTGTCTTTAGAGATTCGTGTAGACTCGTAAAGACCCGAGAAAACGATCTGGGCACCCGCAACACACGTGTATTCTTTTTTTCTTCTGTTTGAGGGTGGATCGAGAATACGGTGACACCTCCTCT